>NC_139607.1:2783108-3383108 GCF_964270895.1 Podarcis filfolensis
TTCTCCATCTTCATCTCCTTCTCCTTCTCCTTCTCCTTCTCCTTCTCCTTCTCCTTCCCCTTCCCCTTCCCCTTCTCCATCTTCATCTCCTTCTCCTTCTCCTTCTCCTTCTCCTTCTCCTTCCCCTTCCCCTTCCCCTTCCCCTTCCCCATCCCCTTCCCCTTCCCCTTCCCCTTCTCCATCTTCATCTCCTTCTCCTTCTCCTTCTCCTTCTCCTTCTCCTTCTCCTTCTCCTTCCCCTTCCCCTTCCCCTTCCCCATCCCCTTCCCCATCCCCTTCCCCTTCCCCTTCCCCTTCTCCATCTTCATCTCCTTCTCCTTCTCCTTCTCCTTCTCCTTCTCCTTCTCCTTCTCCTTCTCCTTCTCCTTCCCCTTCCCCTTCCCCATCCCCTTCCCCTTCCCCTTCCCCATCCCCTTCCCCTTCCCCTTCTCCATCTTCATCTCCTTCTCCTTCTCCTTCTCCTTCTCCTTCTCCTTCTCCTTCTCCTTCTCCTTCTCCTTCTCCTTCTCCTTCTCCTTCTCCTTCTCCTTCTCCTTCTCCTCTCAATGTTTACTCACCCTGGACACCTTTGATGAAAGGAGCAGGGGGGCCAGGAGATTGATAGATTGGTAGCAGAACCCTGACTTGGGTGGGGTCCTTGGAAGGTGCCTGCCAATGCCGACCCCTGCTTTTGGCTTTGTGCGTTGACAGCAGACCCAGAAAAAGAAATCTTGCGTCTGCTGCCATGCATGCCATTTCTTCTGGTGCTACAGGGGGCTTCTCCTGCTTCTGTTCTTCCTTGACCTGGCACCTCTGTCTGGCTATTTGGCATGCACCCTTCTCAATGCAGGGACAGTGTAAGGTGTCGTTTTCTTTTGCTTACTTCACTGAAAGCCATGCAGTGACTGAGTTATGTAAATTGCTGCAGAGGAAATCAATGGATTCCTAAAAAGGGATGTCATGTGGAAGAGGGAAGCTGTTGTGTCTTAGTGTAACCTAGTAAGCTGCCCACGTCTTAGCATTCTAAGTCTTTGGAGAATACTAGTGCACATGCGAGGAAATCAACAAATCTATAAATGCATATCAAGGTTGTTTTATGCTTTTCATTCTATTTTTGTCACTACGTATTGTGCAGTTCAAATCGCAGGCAGTTTGATTTTGACTTTAAAAAAATGACAACCCCGAAACCTCTATCAGGTTTTCCAGTCGTCACTGAATTATGGCAGCAAGAGTATGGAAACAAAGGCAGCACAGAATTATGGGCATTTTCATTTAGGTAGGTATCAGTTTATATTTTTCAGAGAAGTTTAGTGTTTTATCTACAAGCTGATAGTCTCTGTTTTGCTTCAGCACCTATTCTAATAATGCCTGTGGTTGTAAAGAATCATACTTGCATTCCCATTTAAAACCTCTGGCGATGTTGTGGGAATGTAAACTAAGATGACAATCCTAAACTTAAGCACAGTTGTTAGGCTCTACTAAACACAGTGAGACTTACTTCTGAGTAAACATGTAGAGGATTTGGCTGTGAGGCACTCTGGTCTCACACTGAGATTTGGTGTGATTTATTGCTTTCTGTCACAACATAGCTTTAGTTCTAAATTTATTTATTTCTAAATAATTCACCCTGTTCTTCTAACAAAGGGTACTCAGGGTTGTTTATGAAATGCAAAATACATAGTAAATGCAATATACAGTGGCACCTCGGGTTACAGACGCTTCAGGTTACAGACTCCGCTAAACCAGAAATAGTACCTCGGGTTAAGAACTTTGCTCCAGGATGAGAACAGAAATTGTGCGGCGGCGTCACAGCAGCAGTGGGAGGCCCCATTGGCTAAAGTGGTAACTCAGGTTAAGAAAAGTTTCAGATTAAGAACGGACCTCCGGAACAAATTAAGTTCTTAACCCGAGGTACCACTGTAGTATAAACAACAATATCACTATTATTAAAAGAGAAGCAATGCAGCAAAAAAAGGGGGGATGTAGGTGGCGCTGTGGTCTAAACCACAGAGCCTAGGGCTTGCCAATCGGAAGGTCAGCAGTTCGAATCCCCGCAATGGGGTGAGCTCCCATTGTTCGGTCCCTGCTCCTGCCAACCTAGCAGTTCGAAAGCATGTCAAAGTGCAAGTAGATAAACAGGTGCCGCTCTGGTGGGAAGGTAAAAGGCGTTTCCGTGCACTGCTCTGGTTCACCAGAAGCGGCTTAGTTCTGCTGGCCACATGACCCGGAAGCTGTACGCCGGCTCCCTCGGCCAATAAAGCGAGATGAGCGCCGCAACCCCAGAGTAGTCCACAACTAGACTTAATGGTCAGGGGTACCTTTACCTTTACCTTTAATGCAGCAAAGGCAGATGTGTTATTGTACCTTCATTTTAAAGTTACAGTATTTCTAGCACACTATAAACTGTTTTCTTCCATATTGTTAATTTATCCAGTTGAGCATTATCCAGCATTATCTTTTTTTGTGGGCATGGAGAGGGACAGGGAATTCTATGGCAAGATCCACTAGGATGCAGCAGGACTCTGGCTCAGCCAGCATTAACTCTCCACCCTGGCTCAACTGATGACATGCCTCCAAACTAGCTCAGCCGGTGAAGCCCCCCCCCCCGGGCATTCTGGGCTCATGGCAGGGGTGGGCCCAGAGAGAGGGGACTTAGGATGCAGCCTAAGCCCATTCATCCGTGGCTGTACCCTAACAACCTAGCACAGAACACTCTTTTATAGGCTTGCTCTCCTTCTGTCAGGCTTAGGCAGAGCAGCAGTCCTGCTGTTGAACAAGGTTTGGATCTGGTGTAATTGTTCAGTGCTTAGTGTGCACCAGCTTGCTTTATGCCGACTTCTTGTGCATAGGATTGCTCCCTTGATCCTAGAACAGACTGGCTCACTTCAAAAAGGACAAGAGGGAAGGAATTACTGCATAAAATATTGACTCAGGTGGCAAGTAAGGGAGGCTCCCTGCTTCACAGTGTCTCTCTCTAGAAGTTGGAAGGTTGCTGTCTGAATGCTTGAAGAGGGTTGCAATGCCAGCTTTTTGCTACCTACTTTGATGGTGATAGGGACATTTTAAGGATGGATAGACTCCTCCTCAGAGTCAACACATCTATCTTTATGTTTCTTTATGTTTGTTCCTTCTAAAATCACACGAGAAGAGAGTTTTCCATTCTCATAATACCGTCACTTTGGCTCTCCACCCCACAGGAACTGCTTTTACAATTTGCTCTGCTACTGTCAAGTGCATCAAGTAATTCTCCAAGTGCTGGTGCCATATTTTATTTAAATTAAATAAATCACTTTAGAAAGAATGATATATAAATGACATTGCATGAAATAGGTGGCATTGTATTTAAATTCCATGCCTGGCATTATGTCTAAGCCTATTTCACAGCTGCTAACAGGTGTGAATTGGTTCTTTTCGGGAGGGGGGGCCCTACTGTTTGGCCCTTTGTTCAATCCAAGCTGCTACAGTGCATTAGCATACTGCAAAAACAATTGATTTTTGTCACAATACAATTTAAAAATACAGGTTTTAATTTGATTGACAAAACTTTTATTTGCTCAATGAAATTGAAAGGAGTCTCTACCCTAATCTCCAATGTTATTAGCATCTTGTCTTTCTTTCTTCAGCTGTTATGCATTAAAGTTAAGGACTTTTCTTTTGAAAGAGTCTAAATTGTCTGTATCTGAACTTTAAAACTTAAAAAGTACAGCTTTCAACCGAAACATAAACCTGAAACAAAGAGGTGTTTTTTTTTACTGCACATAATAGAGACAGCCTACCAGCTTAAAACTGAAGGCTTCATCCTAAACAGAGTAAAATGAATTAAATGATTTATTTTAGATAAACAGCCATCTTTCACTGCTTATTACTTGAACATTTTGTCACTATGGTCAACTTGTCAGGGAAAGGGGTGCTAGCATTCCACTTTTAAATCAATATGTTCTGTTTCACAATCCTAGCTGAAATATATTGGAAACAGAGCATTTGAAGGCCACAAGGATTCAGTTGGTGACATTTAGAATCATGAGGGCATGCACCAGGGCTACATAAATCAAGCATGTTGGACAACACAATTGGAGCAGCTGTATTGGTGAACACAAGTTATGCAGACCTGGTCTGCGTAGCTTCTGATCCATGTTTCTTCTTGTGGTTGCAAACTGGGTGTGTGTGAGCTCACTTTTCCACAAAAGGTACAGTATATCTTGACATGCCTTCTAGAAGACTGAGGTTACCAAGTGGTGACTTGTATATGTGAATGAACTACCACAAATCAAATATATCACAGAGAGAATTCAACTTTCCCAATGCTTTTCAGAGGAGTCCAGATGCAAATTCAAGTTCTGTTCAAGTTGTCACATATTCAGTAATCAAGTGATGGATGATAAGGTGAAGCATGTTATTCTGTGAGGCAGCAGCCCTGACTTCATCTGCAGGTTTCGGCGTTATAATTGCATCCCAGAGTGGTTTGTGATGCAGACCACTCTGTTAAATTAGTAGGCCTTCCCTGGTTTAGGCTTAGAGTTGAGAGAGCATACAATAACAGCATAATCTGAATCACACCATAGGCTAGTGTAGTGTAATGGTTAGAGTCTTGGACTAGAACCTAAGAGACCAGGGTTCAAATCCTAACTCAGCCAGGAAGCCAGGATGCTGGGGTAATAGTTATAATTTTATTTTGGTGAATGATTTATGCTGCCTGTAATCCTCTGCCCACTTACCTGAGAGTAAGTTCCGTGGAGCACCTTTGTTAACTGAAGAGGAAAACAAGCCTCAGAGTATTGCTCCCAACCACTGGGTAGTTGCTGGTTTTCCTTTTTATTATTTTACAGGCTTGAGAGACCACTGCTGAACAAAAATCTAAGTTTGTGCATGCCACTCAGCAAGTATGACCTAGGTGTGGTTGCTAATACAGTCTTAGGGGCAATATTCAAATATCTGCAATAATACCTTGTTTCTTATCAGCCAATGTGGTCCTGAAGGGTGAGGTAGGTAGTCTGCTAACGCTCCACACCAGGCTTGGGGGACAGGGCATAATGGAGAATGATCTTCTCCCTGATCTGGAATGGTCTTCCCCTTTGAGGTACAAACATTGCTCTCCATGCTTGTCTCTAGGTGCCAACTGAAGACTTTCTTTTGGAGCCAGGCTTGTATAGTTTCATTCTTCTCAGCAGCAATATTAGTGTTGTAAGAAGTTCTTAATGATGCATTGCTATACTTTTTACTTACTGTTTTTTATGTCTGTGTTATGCTGCTTAACACTTGTGCATTGCCCTGAGCTCCTCTGCAGGAAGGACAATTAATAAATAGCTTAAGAAAACAAACAAGCTCTTCTGGATGTATGAAAGATAGTGCTCCCCCCAAGCTCTCAAGAACATGGGGCTCTTTGCATGCCACTGACATAAATTTCAATAGCTTATTGTGGGATTTGTTGAGCTCCAGTTCCTATATGCAAGGCAGCCGCTGATGTGCTCCACAGGACTGTATGGAGAAACTTCACACTGAGTGGTCTTGGGGCCGAGGACCCAGGGTCCTAACACACCTCTGGGGATAAGGAGCAGCAACAACAACAACCAATCTCACGTCTTGCACTTCCACTTAGGGTGGTATTTCATCCTTCATGCTTTATGTGACCCAGCCAGCCCATATACTGCCCTTTGTCACTGCCAGTCACCCAAATGCTGCAGCTTGCAGGGGGAAGGGAACAGGAAGTGAAGCTAGGACTTCCCTACAGCCCTTGCAGCTCTTTTGCCACGGGGGGGGGGGGGGCAGACAGGCATTTGGTGATGTCAGAAGCTGCCACCCTGGAGAAGGGAGAGGATGGGGCAGTTGTTGGAGCTCCCCAAGTGTGGTACCACATTAGAAAAGGCCCTTTTCTGAATCACCATCAGCCTCACGTTTGAAGGAGGAGGCACATGGGCAAATGCCTCATTAGAGGCCTTCACTGGCTTCCTATTCGCTGCTCATGAACAAAAGGTATCTATAATTTTAAGAGTTCAGTGCAGGAAAAGGTAGATGGATACCTTGTTAATTTCAGCAAGCTGGCAGCTGACACAAAAGGAACAATATGTGAAAACCGCCAAGGTTATTTTCTGTAACTTTTTTTGTCTGAGAATTAAAACTGTCTCTTGCATGTGTGAGGACTATCAAGAGAACACCAAGTTGGCCTCTGGCTATTATTCTCATCTTCTAGAGGAATCTAATTAACTCAATAATTAAATAGGGACTTTAGTGACATAGTTGTTTTTGTCCATGGTACAGAATTGCAAAGCCATTTTATGGACGGCATTACTTATTTTCAGTGGGACATGTAGTAACTTAAATAACTTCGTTGCTATGACAAATACACTTAATTGCTGTCACGAATTATATTTGTTTATCACTTCAGGGAATTGAGCAGAAGCAAAATTAAAGGATTTCTGAACAGTATAGAGTATATGATGCTGCTAACTTACACTGTCAATATTTACCAACACTTACTCAGGCTGAATGAAATGTTTTTCATCTATCCTCTTCTTTTGACTCCATGAAACCAAGAGCTTCCTACACACGTTTTCGCTAATCAGGCAGCAAAGGCTTCCAGCTCTCATCCAAACAAATAGAAGGACAGCACAAACTGAATGATGCCGCTTGCAGGGAAGAAACCTTGGAGGGCAAATTGCATTTGAATCTCTTATGAAGACAATGAGATGTGTTGGATTTTGGCATATAACTCAAGGGTGGTCATCTGGAAGTTCACAAGCAGATGCCATGATCAGAGCAATGTTATCTGGCCTTCTGTGGCGCTCCTTATGACATTTTACTAAGGATGTGTGGCTTGCTCCTTCCAAAAGGATGAGTAGCAATCCTGCCACTTTCAGGAGACCTTTTAGCGCCATCCTCCAGATGATGATTTCATTTCACTGAAGTGTATGTGGTCCACATATGTGCTGACATGGCGAGTGTTGTTTGGTTTGCATCTTGCAAATCCAGCTAATTAACACTTTCTACTCTGTGCTTCCTATTTCTTAGTTCGTCATTCGCAAGATCATCTCTTATCCCATGACCGCTAGGCTCATGAGATTTGAGTGAGGCACTTTGTCAAAAGCTTTCAGAATGTCCCAGTGCAATGCGTCTACTCTGAGTAAAACTAGACCTTTACATTGATTAAAATATTATGTTGGGGAAAAAAGAAAGAAGCCCTAAGAGCGAAGCACTTTCATTCAATGAAATTTAGTGGGAGAGATTTAAGGGAATGTTTATATTTTCTAAACCAAAATCTATGGGACTTAAACATACTGAACTTTAGCTGGATCACATCCAGAGACTGGCAGAAAATTGTAAACGAAAAATACATTTATTCTGTCTGCAAAACCTAATTAAATACAGAAGTGAAAGTGACTGATGTATTGAGTTTAACTAAAACATTTGTAATTTTCCCGAACAAGACAATAATTGAGTTCATATAAAACTGAAGATCACAAGTGCCTAAGTGCAATGGGAGATATATTACAAAGGCAACTTAAAAGGTAAGAGCATTCTTGAAGACACTCCCATCTGCATATAATAGACCATAAATGGGATTTTTCTGGGTTAACCTTTCACTTGTGGGTTTCAGAAGAACTGCAACTGCTGTTTGAGAAGATGTACAAAAAGGAAAGAGGCAGTGGCATTGCTCAAATTGCTTTAGAAGATGTGTCATGCATTTAAAGCAATATTGTGGCATTCTAAACCCAATGTGTTGAACACAGCGGCTAAACACAAAGCGGAGAAAGTCTTTTTCCCCCTGAAGCTTTCATCACCTTCAATAAGAAAGCCTTCCTGATGAGATTTTTAAAGCATTGGCCCACTCCACCACCACTGAATTGATGATGTTGTCATGTGGCCAAATGTAACACCATCATGTGAATAATTTGATTCCTATTAATTTGTATCACATTCTCAGGAAGAAGTTGTTCCCAAAGCAGATGCCAGTCTGGTAGAGAAAAGCCCTTGAATTCGTTGCAAAAAAGGTGATCAGGGAAGAGTTTCTCAAACACCCAGCGGTACTTCCATAACACATAATTATTGTGAGCAAACAATTGTCATAGTCCTAACTAATAATGAGAAGAATAGCACCCTTCAAATACAGGTAAGATGACTGGCTTTTTCCCCCCCTCCCCCTTTTTTGCTTTTTCTAAAGAAAACTGGTACTTGGAGACTTAGGGATGTTAAACAGGAAAAAGTTTTTGTTTTACATAACAAAGCTGGTAAAACAAAAGAGGTGTCAGGAGATGGAATTATTTCAAGAAACAGTTAGCTATATATCAGGGGTGGCCAACTCCCAAGAGACTGCGATCTACTCACAGAATTAAAAACTGGCAGTGATCTACCCCCTTTTGGGGGGTTCAGGTCAAAGTTGTTGAGTTTTTTTCAGGGAGGAGGTAAAATGTTGAGCTTTTTTTAGGGGAGCCACAGTTGTTCAGCTTCTTTGGGGGAGCCAATGATCTACCAGATGATCTACCACAGACGTCCAGTGATCTACCAATAGATCACGATCTACCTGTTGGACATGCCTGCTATATATGTATCAAATTTGGTGGATGTTACAAACTTCTAAACAAGGTGGTAAACACACAGGTTCTTTTTACTTCAGTTGCATAAGCTAATTGTATGGATGTGACAGCTTAGGCCTTAATACTTGGATTCTTAAATATGGTGGTCCTTTCCGTCAGTTTCCCAACCTTCTATCAATTACACTCCTGAGGCTCCTCTAGTAGTGTAACGGACCCAGGGGATCACCACACTCCTCTTAACTGGATTTGGATTCTTCTCTTTCCAGAAGATCATTCCCCTTCTGACTGAATTGAGACCCAATAGTGTGTTCCCTCACACCTTTACTTTTCCTGTCCCCAGTTCAGCTTCCCAGATTTTGTCTTGCCTGTATACGCCTAAAAGACACTTATCACTGTCCTTGAGGCTAAACTCAGAAACTTCCTTCTCTGGCTACAGATATTTTCCTCAGAGTGGATTTTACACCCACTGCTCTTGAGCTATCAGCCAAGAACCCTCAACCCTTCACTGTTTTTTTCTTTTCCCTCCAGGCTGCTCTGGCTAGCTGTACCCACAGCCCTTGGTGAGCTGCTCCACTGGGCCGGCGTTTGTCCACTGAGGTAGAATTCCTCTGCATCACCAGACTCGGGTCTTTATGAGCTTTCTGTCACAACAGGAGAGAAAAGTTAAGGGAATGGAAAGGGTCTACACTTGAAATTGCCCAAATGAAATGTGCCAGTTTTTTGAAACTGAAAATCCAGTCCCTCTTCTGGGGATTATAGTTCCTTGGCATTATGGCAATCATGACTGAAGTCAATGCTAATAAATTCAGCTCGTTGTTTCTGCAGCCTAGATGAGGAAAATAAACTATTTCAGAAATATTGCAATGTAAATACTAAGAAAAGCACAAAAGGACTCCTGAACATGAAGCCTAATTGTTGCAAAGCAAGCAGCATCAGACCCAGCAGTATCCATGGGTCTCAGATCCTATAGCAGGCATCCCAAGGTGCCTTGGTCTTTACTGTAGTACATCTGAGATGGGTCATAATAGTCAACTTGCAGCATCAGTGCTCAAGGTAATATTATTTAATAATAATAATAATAATAATAATTTACTTATTTATACCCCGCCCAATCAGGGGGCCCCAGGATATTCCAAGGGGGCCCCAGGTGAAAATCATGCAAGTGGAGAGCCACAGCACGAGGCCGAGGGGCACAGTGGGAAGTTGGAAGTGAAGGGGGGAGCGAAAAAGGGGGTGGCCCACCAGGGCCTAATGCTCCTTTTTGCCACATGTGTTTTATTGGAGCAGTTCTGGTTTCTTTCCAGAGGGAGAGGGCGATTGCCGAGCCTCCCATTTTGACCAGTAGAGCCCATGACCCAGAACCCCCAGGTCAGGTAATTGCAGGGGTAGGGTGGCAATGGGTGAGCCAGAGCTCCTTGTTGCTGCTGCCAGTGCTGGGCCCAGTGGCAACCTGGGCCTGACTCTGCAAGGTGCCTAGTGGATCAGAGCCTTTGTATGTTGCCCAGGGGCACAGCATTGGCCTGGCTCCAGTGGCGTAGCGTGGGTTGTCAGCACCCGGGGCAAGGCAAGTAATTTGCGCCCCCTAACCCGTGGATTTGCGCCCCCTAACCCTAACCCCCAGATCTTGCGCCCGGTGCGGCTGGCCCCCCCTGCACCCCCCACGCTACGCCACTGCCTGGCTCTGCAAGGTGCAGAGTGAAATCCACCTCAGCACTGAGCTGAGCAGGATCATTTGGTGCTGCTAACTTGCATCTAATAAATAACTAAGTGTCTACTCAGAAGAAAGCCACACTGAGTTAATTGGGCCTTACTCCCAGGTAAAGGTATGTGGGGCGATAGCGTTTTATCTAGGCAGCCAGGGCTCCTCCGGATGACAAGTTCTTTTTGCATCAAGTCAGTGAGGACCACTTGCTTCTTACAATTATCCCATATATACAGAACTCCCTATGCGCCTTTTAGACTGTATCTGTAGGTTTCCCCCTCCATGTCGTCAAATAAGTGTTGTTTACTTTTTATAATACATGGAAGATGGATCTCCCTCGGGAGGTTCTGGACTCTCCTTCCTCGGAGGTTTCTAAGCAGAGCTTGGATGGTCGTCCGTCCCGGATGCTTTAGCTGAGTTTCCTGCGTTCCCGGGGGTTGTACCTGAAAGATGACCTTCAGAGTCTTCCAGCTCTATGATTGCATCATTCTATGTTTTTCTGCTTCAACAATATTTCATTATGTTCCTATCATTTTATGTAATTGTATTTTGTATACATTATAAATAAATAAATAAATAATAAAACATGTTCTATTTGCAAACAAAACATTTAAATAGCTTCTTTTCTACCGGTAGGATGGGGGGGCATGGGCATAGTCAGGATTTTTGTTAGGGGGACAGGCTTTTATTGAGGGGGGAGAACCTCTGATTTGTATTGATTTTTACTTATTGGGGGGGTCAGCTGCCCCTCTGCCCCACTGGCTATGCCGGGGGGGGGGAACCACATGAAGGAAACAAGGTCAGAAGGGGGCCACAGTCGGAAAAAGGTTGGGAAACACAGGTCTCCATCCCTACTGGATAGAGCAGGAGTGCCTGTGGTTCTGATTATGGAATATTCTCAGGACTACAGTCCTGCCTTCCTCTCCGATATTATTTGATGTTTGTCTGTTCCTCAATAGACTAGAGTAACCATACTGTTCAGGAAGTTGGAAGGAGGCAGTGGATTTGTTGGAACCCTTGACAAGAATTTCATCATAATGAACTGGAGAAAAGCCATACTGGATATTCAATGAGACCAACAAATGAAGAGCTATATTTGGGCTTTCTGATTGGAAAAGGGTGAAGCTGAGAGGCCTAGAAGGCAAGGCTGAGAAATACCATCTTACAGAACAGGAAAACACTGGATATCAATACAGCTAGAAGTTATTCTGGAATGCATAATTTGAATGTGTTGAATAATTGTTATTCACATACCGTATTTTTCGCCCCATAGGACGCACCGGCCCATAGGACGCACCAAGTTTTTTGGGGGGGAAATAAAGAAAAAAAAATTTATTTCCCCCCCAGGCGCTTGCGGGGTGGCAGCGGGGAGGTGCGCTCTTCTCCCCGCCGCCCGCCTGCAGACCAGGTCTGGGGACAGCAGGAAGACGCACTGCGCCTCCCAGCTGTCCCTGGAGCTTGCGTGGCAGGCAGCGTGGAGAAGCGCTCTTCTCCCCGCCGCCCACCTGCAGACCAGGTCCGCGGACAGCAGGAAGACACGCTGCGCCTCCCCACTGTCCCCGGAGTTTGTGGGGCTGGCGGCGGGGAGAAGCACGCGTCTCCCCACCGTCAGCCTCCAAACCACATCGGGAGACAGCGGGATGGCAGCGTTCCGCCTCCCCGCTGTCCCCCGACCTTGTGGGGCTGGCGCTGCGGCTCTCCTGAAGCCTGGAGAGCGAGAGGGGTCGGTGCGCACCGATGCCTCTCGCTCTCCAGGCTTCAGCGAAAGCCTGCATTCGCCCCATAGGACGCACACACATTTCCCCTTCTTTTTTGGTGGGGAAAAGTGCATCCTATAGGGCGAAAAATACGGTAATTGGCAGACCAAGAAACGGAAGACTTTCCTTTCCTTTTTATGTTATCTTTTTTTCTTTTCTTTTTAAAAATTCAATCCCTGTCAGCCTTATCTATATGTATGTTTTATGTTCTGAAGCCTCATATCTTGGATATAGGACAATACACACAGAAAGGTGATGGCCAGAAGGTGAAGGCCCTGTGTGAGAGACAGGGTGGAGAGGGTCCCTCAGGGTGGGAGACTGAGGGGAAGAGACAAGGCTCCCAGGTGAGAGATGAGCAAGTTCACTCTTCTGTGTGTGGAATAAAGATCTAAAGAGCTTGGTATTATTATTTCTCTCTCTCTCTCTCTCTCTCTCTCTCTCTCTCTCTCTCTCTCTCTCATAGAATCATAGAGTTGGAAGAGACCACAAGGGCCATCAAGTCCAACCCCCTGCCAAGCAGGAAACACCATCAGAGCACTCCTGACATATGGTTGTCAAGCCTCTGCTTAAAGACCTCCAAAGAAGGAGACTCCACCACACTCCTTGGCAGCAAATTCCACTGTCGAACAGCTCTTACTGTCAGGAAGTTCTTCCTAATGTTTAGGTGGAATCTTCTTTCTTGTAGTTTCGATCCATTGCTCCGTGTCCGCTTCTCTGGAGCAGCAGAAAACAACCTTTCTCCCTCCTCTATGTGACATCCTTTTATATATTTGAACATGGCTATCATATCACCCCTTAACCTCCTCTTCTCCAGGCTAAACATGCCCAGCTCCCTTAGCCGTTCCTCATAAGGCATCGTTTCCAGGCCTTTGACCATTTTGGTTGCCCTCCTCTGGACATGTTCCAGTTTGTCAGTGTCCTTCTTGAGCTGTGGTGCCCAGAACTGGACACAGTACTCCAGGTGAGGTCTGACCAGAGCAGAATACAGTGGCACTATTACTTCCCTTGATCAAGATGCTATACACCTATTGATGCAGCCCAGAATTGCATTGGCTTTTTTAGCTGCCGCGTCACACTGTTGGCTCATGTCAAGTTTGTGGTCAACCAAGACTCCTAGAATTTTTTCACATGTACTGCTCTCAAGCCAGGTGTCACCCATCTTGTATTTGTGCCTCTCATTTTTTTGCCCAAGTGCAATACTTTACATTTCTTCCTGTTAAAATTCATCTTGTTTGTTTTGGCCCAGTTCTCTAATCTGTCAAGGTCGTTTTGAAGTGTGATCCTGTCCTCTGGGGTGTTAGCCAGCCCTCCCAGTTTGGTGTCATCTGCAAATTTGATCAGGATGCCCTTGAGTCCATCATCCAAGTCGTTGATAAAGATGTTGAATAAGACCGGGCCCAAGACAGAACCCTGTGGCACCCCACTAGTCACTCTTCTCCAGGATGAAGAGGAACCATTGATGAGCACCCTTTGGGTTCGGTCAGTCAGCCAGTTACAAATCCACTGAGTGCTAGCATAGTCAAGACCGCATTTTACCAGCTTCTTTACAAGAATATCATGGGGCACCTTGTCAAATGCCTTGCTGAAATCAAGGTAGGCTACATCCACTGCGTTCCCTTCATCTACCAGGCTTGTAATTCTGTCAAAAAACAAGATCAGGTTAGTCTGACATGACTTATTTTTCAGAAATCCATGCTGACTATTGGTGATCACAGCATTCCTTTCTAGGTGCTCACAGACTGTTTGCTTAATGATCTGCTCCAGAATCTTCCCTGGTATTGATGTCAGACTGACTGGGCGGTAATTATTTGGGTCCTCTCTTTTCCCCTTTTTGAAAATAGGGACAACATTTGCCCTCCTCCAGTCTGCCAGGACTTCGCCTGTTCTCCAGGAATTCTCAAAGATGACTGCCAGTGGTTCTGAGATCACATCTGCCAGTTCTTTTAATACTCTTGGATGCAGTTCATCCAGCCCTGGAGACTTGAATACATCTAAACTAGCCAAGTATTCTTGTACTATCTCCTTAGTTATTCTGGGCTGTGTTTCCTCTGCTGAATCATTTGCTCCAAATTCTTCAGGTCGGGCATTGTTTTCTTTATCGGAGAAGACTGAGGCAAAGAAAGCATTGAGGAGTTCAGCCCTTTCTGTGTCCCCTGTTTGCATTTCACCATCTTCTCCTCTGAGTGACCCCACGGTTTCTTTGTTCTTCCTTTTGCTACGAACATACCCATAAAAGCCTTTTTTGTTGCTTTTAACCTCTCTAGCAAGCCTGAGTTCATTCTGTGCTTTAGCTTTTCTGACTTTGTGTCTACACGTGCTGGCTATTTGTTTGAATTCCTCTTTGGTGGTTTCCCCCCTTTTCCATTTTTTGTACACATCCTTTTTAAATCTTAACTCAGTTAAAAGTTCTTTAGATAGCCACCCTGGCTTCTTTAGGCACCTTCCATGTTTCCGTCTCATTGGTATTGCCTGAAGTTGTGCTTTTACTATCTCCCTCTTAACAAACTCCCAGCCATCATGAACTCCCTTTCCTTTTAGTATTACTGTCCATGGGATCTCACCCAGCACTTCCCTAAGTTTTATGAAGTCGGCTTTCTTAAAGTCAAGAAATTGAGTCCTAGTATGCTTGGCTGCTCCTTTCCGCTGTATAGTAAACTTCAGAAGAGCATGATCACTCGCGGCTAATGATCCTTCCACTTCTACCCCACTAACCAGGTCATCAAGATTGGTTAGGACCAGATCTAAAATGGCTGTTCCTCTTGTTGCTTCTCCCACTTTCTGGACAATGAAGTTGTCTGCAAGGCCAGTGAGGAATCTGTTTGACCTTATGCTCTTGGCTGAGTTTGACATCCAACAAATATCCGGGTAATTGAAGTCCCCCATTACTACTATCTCCCTTCCTTTTGCATGCTTGGCCATCTGTTCCAGGAAGGCATCATCTATGTCCTCTCCATCCCCCCCCCCCCGGTTACTTTCCTATCTTCCTCTTTTTAGATTAGTTTGGCTTTTATTGTATTTTAAGTGGAAAACTTTCAATAAAAATGATTTAAAAGGAAGGAGGCAGTCGTGAGGGTGATGGCTCATTGCTGTGTCTGCCCACACAAAATGAACTTGTGAAGATCTAGACTAAAACTTCAGAGGGACTGACTTTGACTTCATATTGGATGGTGAGTTGAAATTCAAAATACCGGCATTTATATATCAGCCACCCCAAACTGAACTCTGGAATCATCATCACTAACTCTCAAGCAATTATTGGCAATGCCCTCAGCATATCTAAATTGGTTATTGAAGCATAGAGCATTTAGAACAATGATCTGATATCTTAAACCTCTTAGTGGTTTGATTAATGAATCAAATATGTTAGTAGTGAGTCTTTAATTTTTCCCAAACTTTAAAGAGCCAGACTTCAATTGGAGGGTGTTCTTTGTACAGCTGATAGATGGATATCAGACATTCTGCTGATAACTGAATCTACTCTTTCCCTAAGCCATTAACTTGTGGCTTTGGACAAAACAAGGAGGAATTTTAAAGATTTAGCTCTGAGGTGTACAAAAATGAGTTTGTTTAGTTGTACACCAAAAAATGCAACATGAAAATATGTATTATGAGCAAGCACCAAAGAACCAAGACAAGGAAGCACCTTCTGTGCTGCAGCCATGGTTTCCATATGTAAAACGGTTCTGGTCTTTGGGTGTTTGACTTCAGTGGGGAACTGATAGAATTTTAAGTAGATTTTACATGAATTGTGGCTGTTTCTCCATATGTATGAGAGATCAAGCTTCCTTGTCATGAATACTAATGGAAATTGATGTTAATCTTAGGAACACTGTACACAGAACATGAATTTGAATTTCTATATTCATATCATAATATTTAGAATATGTGCTGTTGGTGTTACTTCTGTTTTTCATAAAGGAAGGGGGAGGGAATCAAGATTTTTTCCCCATGTATCTGAACAGCACAAATATGACTGTTCAGAACGTTGTTGTTAGTAAACAGTCTGTCGACAAAAAATAGTCACCAGAGGAATTTCCTATTTTTTTATATAATTAATACATTGAGAGATTCACAATCTGTTTGTTCACAGACAAGTCAGAAAGGAAAGGAAAGACAATTTGCCCGTCTGATTCCTTGGGAAATTTATTGTTTATTTTTAAATACAGTCTCTTATTCTTTCTGAAAACACATATAACAAACAATCCCCATATACACCCCCTTCCTCCAAGTAACATTTCATGTGAAAACAATAGAAATACTACATTCAAATATTAGGCAGCTTTGTAAATAGTTTATAGAGTTGATTGTGTTGCAGATATTAATATTGCACAGTTTAAAGTGACTGGAAGCGTAAGAACTGGCTTCTTTTGGAAATGAAGCATTGTCCAGACCCTTGAAAATATTAATCAAATTTTACTGGCAGAACTTTCTTCATAATAGAATTAAAACATCACATATACACCCAACACATCCATACAAGGTCTTGTGCTGTCCAGCATAGGCCAGCATCTTAGAAATAAGAGTTAACTTAAAAAATCCAAACTGTGTCTCTCTGCCCCCCCCACCTCCCAATTACAGCTGGCTGTAGCCTGCCTCTAGCCCCAGGCTGTTGCAGCCTCTTGTTGGAGAGCCATTTACTTGCATTGTTCTCCCTGTATCATTCAGAGAGACTGAAACAGGCAACTCCCTTCAAAATGGAGATTTGCAACTTAATACCTTCATCACATGATCTAACACTCACATGTTAGCTGCCAGAGAACAACCATTAGATAACCATTTACTCAGCAAGAGCTCAGAACCCTTAGAAAAACAACTGTGGAAAACCCCCAATTGTTAGCAATACACATTTAACCATTTTCCATTTCCATGTCCATTAAACTTAACAGATTTCATCAGTTGCTTGCCTTCTACTCTGTCTTAACAGATTGCCCCAGAGTGAACTGTGAGAAGCTGGTGGTGAGGGGACAACACTGGGAATATTTTTATTCTTGACAATTAGGACATTAAAAATGTAGTGAAATGGCTACATACAAATTCAATATAACAGATAATACAGCTCAAAGTAATGCATTGTGTAACAATAGCAATTCCAAAGCAGCTCCAATTAGGACATTTAAAAAAAAAAAGAATTATAGCAGCATTAGTGTAAGTAAAGTCACTATGTGGGTGCGACTGAATCAGTAAACAACAACAAAAACAAAACAAAACAAAAAACCCCCAAGCCATAGCTGGTTCTTCATGAAGATAATTGTTGATGCTCAATAAAGTATAGGCAGAATAAATTACTGGATGCAACATTTGCAGAATTCTTAGCTGCTGGTTCAGGCTGCAATCCAAAATGCACTTACTGGGGAATAACCCCCACAGAACACAGTGGGCCTTAATTCTGAGTAAATATGTATAGGACTGCACTGTCAGAAAATTGTGAGTAAGTGGAGAGGTTCCTCTGAACCATATTCTACTGACTGCCTTTCTGAGTTTGACACTGGTTGATGGATCCTGGAAGGTGTTCTGCATATGCCACCTTCCTAATTATCTATTTGGCATGCATCAAATCTGTTCATTATTCTGGAATGCCATTTTGCAGAAAAGGAAGGAGCAAAAAGGAATACAATAAACAGGGATGAACAGCCAGTAAACTAGATTCTGGATTTGCTTTTTCAGTCGATGGATTGAATACAAAGAGCTATTCTAGGCACAGCCAACGCATTTGCAAGAGGTGTGATTTCTGACTTTTCTCTGAATAGCAATTCTTGCCCAATTCCATATCACAATCTGCTTTTGAAACTCCCCACAGTTTCAAAAGAGATTTGCCATGTGGAACGGGGAACTGCTATTTCATAAGTACAAATACAAAGCTCTCTTGAAGCTGCTTGTGTGGTTCTTTAGATCTAAACTGTATATTATACTCATTCTATACATAACACAAAGGCTGTCAGGAAATGGGCAGGCTTTCCTCAGGTGTTGCCTAGTGTTGACTATCAAAATAGCAATCTGCCCCTCACAGGCAATACAAGCCATACAAAATGCGGTAACCACATGATAATTGCTGTCTTTTGTACAGTGACATCACAGAGCAGGGCGGTGAAGGAGATCCAGGTAGCGCAACTTAAAGTAATATTTCATTTTATCCGCATACTAACTCATGGAAGCCGAAGGCTAAGAGGCAGTGCATTCACATTATCTACCTATGACAGTTCTATATAAGCCATTTCTTATGGCTTCCTCCTCCATAATCTTTGGAATTGTATTTGCTGGGGGCAGTGGGATGCTGAGAAGTCCAGCAGAGATTCTTCCTGGAGCAACATTTCTGAGAATTCCCAATGAAGGGGAAACTGTTGTTAAATAATTTGGGGGGTACAGCAAAAGAAGTGGGTCAAACTGCTACATCTCTCCTGAAGTTTGGGGGTGAAGGTGAATTTCAAGGATGCAAAACTCATTGGCGTTCTCCTGATTTTTCACTGTTGCCAACCATGTTTAAATCCTCATGTTGCATCTGGAACAATGCTGTATCACATACAAGCCCAGTTCAGGCATTATTCCTAGGTATGGTATCCCAGTTTCTGTAGGATCAGAGATACATGTGCCATCCTGTGGCATCTCCATGTGGCATCTCCACCCACCTCCCTCCCAACTGGAATGAGAGACTAAGTATGCGTGAGTGAATGCACTTACAAGCCTGCCCTTGACTGGGACCCCGATAAAGCAGGACTTCTGATCACGAGGAGGCTCCTAAGCGTGTTCACTTGTGTGAGCTTAAAACCCCCGTCAGCCCTTCTAGCTCAGAGTGGGACATTCTGAGGTGGACCAGGCAGTGCACATGGCCATGTGGCCCCTTCAGAAACTGGTTTACTTAGCTCAGGAACAATGCCTGGAACAGGGTCAACGATTTGCCCCCAAATGCTACTTGGAACAATGTGACATCATGAAGTAGTGTTCTTTCAGAGCTTCATGGGGATTTAGCCATGGTTACAGGAAGAGTCAATAAGCAAGCTGATGAGTTTTGTCCATCTGGCTTCAAAATCCACCCTCTCCCAATAGCCAAAATACCCTCTTGCCTTTATGGGCCTCCAATTGAAGTTCCAAAAGTAGAAGCGGACCAGATTTGTGTTCTGCCAATTCTATGACATATGTCCCATTTGTTCTGTGCCATCTAGTGGGCTTCATGATGGACCATATAGAGATGTGAACCCATAGCTTCATTCTACACACTTACTCCATACTGGCTGTTAATGAAAAATAGTTGAAAATTGGTTTGTGGCACAATGTTTGGCCAGCTTGCTATCTATTTTCTCCTTGTTAGAAATGGCCAAGCACAGAATACACACATACAACAATAGTTATGCATGTGTTTGTTTACCAAATGAGCACTGACTCCTAGCTGGGACCTGGCAATCCCAGCTGTGGCCTCATTCATTTAGCTATAACCCAGTGGGAGCAACTTTAAGGTCTCATGAATTCATATTCACCTGTTGCAGCATTAGCTTACCTCTAATTAAATAATAATAATACAACTCCTGTCTCCTTTGAAGTCTTTCAAGTGGTGGTTTGTGGTGATTGTGAGACAGTGGTATGCTCTTGGTGTCAATTACCTGGCTCTTGTGAAGATGGGATGGCGTTGGGAGTGGAGGCCAAGCAAGAGCTCCTCTGACCTCACTAATGCCATAAATACCCCATTGTCTCTGCTGCCACCCAACAAACCATGGCTGAGTATCCTAGCCTTGCACTTGTTTTCCTTAGAAGCTGGCCTGCGTGTGCTGCAAGCCCCCTAAAGAGATAATTTAGCCTTAAATGTCCATTCATATGGGACTTGGTTTATCTCTGCCACTCCTGCTAGGAGACTAGCATAGCTTCCAGGAGATTTGCACTCTCCTCAACCCCTGTCAGAAATGGAACAATTAATCTGAGGTGCCTCTTCCTTGAATCATGTCATGAGAATCATGAAAAGAGCATTAACTGGTTCCCTTTCTGTTTGCTATGGGAAAAGTTTTGTCCAATTTAATACCTTCACGTTCCCAAAAACCAATTTTAGAGGACTGGTGAAAGAAAGGATCAGAATGATAGTGCTGCAGTTTACATTCACATGTCAGATCTACAGTGATGTTTGGGATGAAATTTTGCACCCCTAAAATATCTGATTCCTTGCCCATTAATTTGTTGGCATTGAGGAACAGCAAGCATAGGCTGCACACACACGCATTCCTTTTCCTCCTGCATTTCCCCACTGCAGGCAGTTTCACTGGGGCAGGAGTTTCAAAGCCCATTGTGGCCATTTAAATTATTTTTAAAATCCACACACACACACACACAGACTTTTCATTCTGACTTTTTCACAATAATATTAAAACTGAAAAGTTACACTCATGAAATGCAGCAACAACAACATAAAAGAAGCCATGTAAAGAAAAACTTACACAGAATGTTTCCTATAGCTGCCTCCACACAGTGAATGCTGAACATATGCATGTTTTATAGCACACATTTTCACAGCACCAGGAGAAATGTTAAACTCTGCTAGAAAAAAACTGATGGTAAACCAGATACAGAAGAAAGCTCCTCATGTCCGCAATGGATAGGATAGATATACATATTTATTCAGCATGAAAATAAAGGGGGAAATAGAGCTGATTCTATCAAGAGAGCACTTTGAGAAACACAGGGTGTGCTTGAAATTATTCCTACCTTATGCCTACATTTTTATTTTAGGTTGGCCCCAAAGTCTTTTTTATTTTAATTTCAGTGTGCTTTTCGATAAAAATTGTAAGTTAATTTTTACTTATTACTGCCTTGTGTATTCAACTGTTTTTGTAGAGATTGTGGTAAGACTGCCTGCCTGAAAAGTTTTACACCACTATCTTGTGCTGTTATTTTTTATTATTGATGCATTTTATAATGTTTTTATAATGACTCTATGCACCCTTGAAAAAAATAGTCTGATAGCTCTCTTTGAAATAATAATAATAATAATAATAATAATAATAATAATAATAATAATTTATTATTTGTACCCCACCCATTCGGCTGGGTTTCCCCAACCACTCTGGGTGGCTGCCAATAAAGATTAAAAATACATTAAAATGTCACACATTAAAAACTTCCCTAAAGAGGGCTGCCTTCAGATGTCTTCTAAATGTCAGGTAGTTGTTTATCTCTTTGACATCTGATGGGAGGGTGTTCCACAGGGTGGGTGCCACTACCGAGAAGGCCCTCTGCCTTGTTCCCTGTAACTTGGCTTCTCGCAGGGAGGGAACCGCCAGAAGGCCCTCGGCACTGGACCTCAGTGTCCGGGCAGAACGATAGGGGTGGAGATGCTCCTTCAGGTATACTGGGCCGAGGCCATTTAGGGCTTTAAAGGTAAACACCAAGACATTGAATTGTGCTCAGAAACGTCCGGGGAGCATGCACCACTCTGGCGAGACAGTCCATGGGCAGGTAGGGTCTCAGCTTATGTACCAGATGGACCTGGTAAACAGCTGCCCTGGACACAGAATGGACCTGTGCCTACATGGACAGCTGTGAGTCCAAAATGACTCCCAGGCTGCGCACCTGGTCCTTCAGGGGCACAGTTGCCCCATTCAGGACCAGGGAGTCCTCCACACCCTCCCGCCCCCTGTCCCCCATAGACCATTGGCCCATATAAGATAGCATTGTCTGCAGTGACTGGCAGCAGCTCTCTGCGTCTCAGGCAGGGGTGCTTTCAAGCCATGCCTTGAGATGCCAGGGATTGAACAGGGAACCTTCTGCATGCAAAGCATCATCTGTATCATGGACTTTCCCTGCTTTTGCCATACCCTGCTGAGGACCTAACATGTGACACAGGATTCCCATTCCCCGAGAACTTTCATCTTTCGTAAAACAAATCCAGGGACCGCTCAGATATTTCCACTGCATTTTGTGTTTTTTTTAAAAAAATAATATTTATTAAGGGTTTAAAGGTTACAGAAAAAAAGAAAAATGAAAAAATGAAAAATTAAATACATAAAAAACAAAAAAACAAAAAAAAATACAGTAAAACAGAAAAAAGAAAAACAAGCATTTAAAAACACATCCAATGTTTCCCTATCTTTATCTTTCATTTACTTGTTTCATCGACCTCCTCACACCTCCCTTTTTTTGTATTATAGTTCAATTAGCTGTTTCAGCAAATCCATTCCATCTTACTCAATTTTTGTTCCATAATTTATCTTAACCCAATTTAACCTTAAATTTTCCGCTTTGACCCATTAACGATGTATTTTTACTTAATTCTTTGTAACCTTTCTGCTAAAGCCATGTAACTTCATTCCAGCATCCTTCTAACATTCCTTAATTTTACAGTATTTCTGTAAATAAACTTTAAATTTTTTCCAGTCTTCTTCCACCGACTCTTCTCCCTGGTCTCGGATTCTGCCAGTCATTTCCGCCAGTTCCATGTAGTCCATCAACTTCATCTGCCACTCTTCCCGGGTGGGTAAATCTTGTGTCTTCCAATGCTTTGTGATAAGTATTCTTGCTGCTGTTGTAGCATACATAAAGAAAGTTCTATCCTTCTTTGGCACCAATTGGCCGACCATGCCCAGGAGAAAGGCCTCTGGTTTCTTCAAGAAGGTATATTTAAATACCTTTTTCATCTCATTATAAATCATCTCCCAGAAAGTCTTAATCCTGGGCATGTCCACCAAAGGTGGAAGAATGTACCTTCAGTCTCATTACATTTCCAGCATTTATTATCGGGCAAATGATATATTTTTGCAAGCTTGACTGGTGTCATGTACCACCTGTAGATCATTTTCATATTGAGTTTTTTCTGAGCCTTTGCTTCCATTGGTGACAACCATCTTGGGGTTTTATTTTCTAGCAAATCCTTATATCTTATCCAGACATTAAACAATGCTTTTCTGACAATATGGTTTTTAAACGCTTTATGTGCTTTAACCTTATCATATCACAGATATGCATGCCAACCAAATACATTGTTAAAACCTTCCAAGTCCAGCACATCAGTATTTTCAAGAAGCAGCCATTCTCTCAGCCAGCAAAAGGCGGCTGATTCATAATAAAGTTTAAGGTCTGGCAGGGCAAATCCACCTCTTTCTTTAGCATCAGTTAATATCTTAAATTTTATTTGAGGCTTCTTGCCCTGCCAGACAAATCTAGAAATATCTCTCTGCCACTTCTTGAAACAGTCCATTTTGTCCAAAATTTGCAATGTTTGAAACAGAAACAGCATCCTTGGCAATACGTTCATTTTTATCACAGCAATTCGGCCTAACAGTGATAACTTCAAATTTGACCATATTTCTAGGTCCTTTTTCACTTCCATCCAACATTTTTCATAGTTGTCTTTAAATAAGTTCACATTCTTAGCAGTCATATTAACCCCTAAATATTTCACTTTCTTAACCAGTGTTAATCCTGTCTCCTTCTGAAACTTATCTCTCTCAATCACAGACCTTAGTTTTCATCTTGTTCAACTTAAAGCCTGCTACCTGACCAAATTCTTGAATCAGTTCCAGTACTCTTTTAGTATTAGATTCTGGCTCCTGTAAAGTCAATACTAAATCATCAGCAAATGCTTTCAGTTTGTACTGTTTAGCTCCCACTTGTATACCTTTAACCAACTGGTCCCTTCTAATCATATTTAACAAAACCTCCAGGACCGATATAAAAAGCAATGGAGAGATTGGGCAACCTTGTCGTGTTCCTTTCTCAATCTTAAATTCTTCCGTCACTACATTATTCACAATTAATTTAGCCTTTTGTTCTGAATAAATTGCACCTACCATATTTTTCGCCCTATAAGACGCACTTTTTCCCCTCCAAAAATGAAGGGAAAATGTGTGTGCGTCTCATGGGGCGAATGCAGGCTCCTTGGCTTCAGCGATAGCAACGCGAAGCCTCTGAAGCCTGCGCTCCGGAGGCTTTGCGTTGCTTCCGCTGAAGCCAGGAGAGTCTGCTTTTTGAGGCTGGCGGTGGGGGAAAGCAGGGCCTCCTCCATCGCCAGCCCCAGAGGATGGGGGGCAGCGGGAAGGCGCGCGACGCCTTCCGGCTACTCTCCAACCCGGGTTGGAGGCTGGTGGTGGGGAAAGCAGCGCTTCCACCATCGCCTGCCCCAGAGATTGGGGGGCAGCGGGAAGGCGAGCGACGCCTTCCCGCTACTCTCCAACCCGGGTTGGAGGCTGGCGGTGGGAAAGCAGCGCTTCCCCCATCGCCAGCCCCAGAGATTGGGGGGCAGCGGGAAGGCGAGCGACGCCTTCCGCTACTCTCCAACCCGGGTTGGAGGCTGGCGGTGGGAAAGCAGCGCTTCCCCCATCGCCAGCCCCAGAGATTGGGGGGCAGCGGGAAGGCGAGCGACGCCTTCCGCTACTCTCCAACCCGGGTTGGAGGCTGGCGGTGGGGAAAGCAGCGCTTCCCCCATCGCCTGCCCCAGAGATTGGGGGGCAGCGGGAAGGCGAGCGACGCCTTCCCGCTACTCTCCAACCCGGCTTCGAGGCTGGCGGTGGGGAAAGCAGCGCTTCCCCCATCGCCTGCCCCAGAGATTGGGGGGCAGCGGGAAGGCGAGCGACGCCTTCCCGCTACTCTCCAACCCGGGTTGGAGGCTGGCGGTGGGGAAAGCAGCGCTTCCCCCATCGCCAGCCCCAGAGATTGGGGGGTAGCGGGAAGGCGTGCGACGCCTTCCCGCTACTCTCCAACCCTCCTGTGGGCTTTTGCGGGAGATGGGGGAATTCCCCCACCTCCTGCAAAAGCAGGTAAAAGCCGAGCGCTCTTTAAAGGGGCTCCGCGGCTTCTGCTGGCTTTTCTAGGAGGTGGGAGAATTCCCCCACCTCGTAGAAAAGCCCGCAGGAGCCGCGCAGCCTTTGAAGAGCGCACCGCTCTTGGGGGCTTTTCCCCGAGGAGGGAGAAGGGACTGACTGGCCGAATCCGTCCCTTCTCCCTCCTGTGGGCTTTTGCGGGAGGTGGGGGAATTCCGCCACCTCCCGCAAAAGCAGGGAGAAGGTCTTGGAGTAGCGCACAGGCTGCGTGCAGCCTGTCCGCTGCTCCCAGAGCTGTGGGGGGGGGGGAATCATATTTTTTTCCTTGATCCCCCCCCCCTGAAAACTAGGTGCGTCCTATGGGCCGGTGCGTCCAATAGGGCGAAAAATACGGTATACCATTTCCAAAACCTTGACCAACCCCCATCCCCTGTAAATTCTTCTTCATAAAACTCCAAGAAATGTTGTCAAAGGCTTTCTCCGCGTCCACAAATATCAGAACTGCTTCTAAATATCACTTGTAGTTTTTCTAAAATATGAATTATGTTCCTCGTATTGTCAGACAAATGTCTGTCAGACAAAAGCCCGCTTGATCTTTATGAATTTCTTCTGCTAGCACCTTTTTTAACCTTTTAGCCAAAATATCTGCAAAAATTTTATAATCCACATTAAGCAGTGATATGGGGCGGTAGTTCTTGAGCTGTGTCTTTTCAGTCTCTGTTTTCGGTATAAGTGTAATATAAGCTTCCTTCCACGACTCTGGTGCCCTTTTCCCTTCCAGTATTTCATTACAGACTTATCTTAAAGGTTGTATTAACCATTCTTTCAGAGATCTGTAATATCTTGAAGTCAGACCATCCGGTCCTGGGGATTTACCTAATTGCATGTTCTGAATGGCCCCTTCTACTTCCTTTTCTGTTATTTTGTAATTCAGCATTAACTTATTTTCCTGAGAGATTTTTTGTAGTCCATTAGTTTCCAAAAATCTATCAATGTCCATTTCTTTCTGCGTCTCCTGTGTATATAATTGTTTAAAATACCTCTGGAAGCACTTTCTAATCTCCACTGGATTCTGTATATTCTTTCCTTCCACTTCCAGATTCGTAATGGTATTAAGTTTTTGTCTTTTTTTCATTTGCCAAGCCAACAATTTTCCGCACTTATTTGCTGATTCAAATGTCTTTTGTCTCATCTGTTTAATCTTTCATTCTATTTCCTGATTCATCATTTTCATATATTGTACTTGATATAACTTTATCTCTTTCAGGATCTCCTGCGACTTTGGTTTCGCTCTCAGTTTCTTCTCTCCTTCCTTTTTTTTTTCAGGATTTTATCTTTTTTCTCATTTTGAATTCTCTTCTTGATTGCATTCTGTTGTATCAGAAATCCTCTCATAACCGCTTTGCTTGCGTCCCAGATTACTCTTTTTTCCACAGTAGTATTCATGTTTATCTCAAAATAGTCTCTCAAAGTTTTTTGGGCATTCTTAGTCACTTCTTCATTCCTAAACAAAGTATCATTCATCCTCCATCTAAAGGAACCAATTGGCATCAGTTTCATTTCCATCTTCACAGCATTATGGTTGGAGCAAGTTTTGGGGCAGATTTCCACTTTACTAGTCTTCGGAACCAGTCCTCTAGTTACCCAAATTTGGTCAATTCTTGTCCATGTCATTTTAGCCTCAGAGAAGAAAGTTCCCTCTCTTCCCATAGGATTCTTTGTTCTCCAGATGTCGACTAAATCCATATTTTCAGTCATGTCAAAAAAAGTTTTTGGTAGTCTACCATCCTTGGTGACTACCTGTCTCAGTGCCTTGTCCATATTTGTAGACACCACTCCATTCATATCTCCCATCAGAATCATATTGTAATCCATATAGTCCATCAGAATCTCATGTAACTTCTTGAAAAATTCCGATTTTCCTTCATTTGGTGCATAAATACCTACTATCAAAAATTTCTCTCCTTGTGATTGAATTTCAGTTGCAACAAATCTTCCTTGGTCATCTTTAAATATAAATTTCGGTGATAGGCTCTCCTTTGCATAAAGGACTACTCCTCTTTTTTTGACTTTATCTGATGAAATAAATTCTTGGCCCAATCTTTTGTTGCTCAATATCTTCCTGTGTAGCCTTATCACATGTGTTTCTTGCAGACAAATCAAGTCCAATTGTTCTTTTTTCAGTAAATGAAAGACTCTCCACCTTTTTTCCGGGGAGTTCAGTCCTTTAACATTCCAGCTTAGTACTTGCAGTGCCATGATGTAATTACTCTAATTTTCCTCCAACTGCACCCAATGCTTGCTCTTCTTCTGTTAGTAGTGTCGGTGTCACATTCACTAGGCGGTCCAGCCCAAAAGCTAATGTTGCAATGTCCACTATTCCTCTTTTTGGTGATCGTCTGTCCAATGCTCTTTGCTCTAGTCCTCTGTCTGGTGATCTTCTGTCCGATGCTCTTGACTCTTTTCCAAGTTCCTTCTGCAGATCTTCTTCGTAGTTATTCAAAAACTTTACTTTATCTTCTACTGATCTTATTTTTATTTTCCTTCCTTTGAAACTGAAGGATAGGCCTTGGTGAAATTCCCACCTGAATATGATTTTGTTCCTTCTCAGCAGGACAACCAAATCTCCATAATTGGACCTAAGGTCCAAAAGATGTTTCGGGATATCTTTAAATATTTCCACTCTTGACTGTTGTATTACCAAAGTCTTCTGGTAATGCCAACCCAAAATTCTGTCTCTCTCTTCTTTAGATCGGAGGGTAATCAAACAGTCTCTTATTCTATTCTTCTCTTTCTTCCCTCCTCTTCCCAATCTAAAGGCCCTCACAATTATAAATTCCTCTTGTTCCAAATCCAGCTCCCAAAATTCTGCAAGTTCCTGCGTGCGAAAGTCTATCAAACTGTCCTTCTCCAGTTCAGGTACAGCTGTGATCCTCAAATTTGTCTGTTTCTCCTTGAGCTCGATCATAGAAAGCGTCAGCTTATGGTCCTGAAGTTGCCTCTGTAGGTCTGGGACTCTCTCTGTTTCCAATTGTATTACCTTAGATTCCACAGCAGCAACTTTTTCCTTGGCTTCCTCTGCAGTTTGTCGTGTCGAATTAGATTCCTGTATCTGTTTCTCAATGGTTTCTGTGTTAGTATTCACCTTTTGTCCCAAACTATTTATGCTTTCTGTATTTAAATCAATTTTAGTAACTACAGCATCCAATTTTGCACTTGTGGCGTCTGCTTTCTTGTTAAGTTGCTCCAATGATTCATTTATCTTACTTAATGCAAGCGCTAAAGCCTCTTCTGATGATATTCCTCTTGATTTAGACTGGGTTGGTACAGCCGCAGATGGGGCAGAAGGGCCAGATGCTGAGGCTCTTCACTGCCAAGACTTCCCAGACCTTGTTGTTTTGTCTTGGATTGACAGGTCTATTTTTTCTTTTCCATCTGCCATAACACTTAAGTACTTCAAGGTCAATCCCACAGTCCCAGAGTCTTATCTTAAAGTTGGAAAATTCCCCTAGTCCAACTCTTGTAACAGTTTCAGAAGCTTCCTCTAGGGGGAAATAGTTGCTAATTGTATTTGTATCAATCCAAAATATCACCTTTTAAAACACAATTGCAACAATAAAACTAGTTTCAATTTTCCGTTACTTTTACTTCTTTTAAAAAGAACTTTTTACTTCTTTTAAAACCAGAAGAGGACAGTTGAAACAATGTATCTCTCTTATTTTGCTAGCTGTCAGCGAACGATCTATTTACAGTCAATGCACGTTCCGAAGTACGGCAGTCTTTTTGGCAGCCCGTTTCCAGGTTCTAAGTGGTGGAGCTTTAGCTTCCTTCCCTCTCTTTTGCAGGCAAATACAGTCCAAAACTCCCCCCTTCTCCTGCTTCCAAGGGGGGAGTTCACTATTTTTAATGCTGGAAATTTAGTCCTTTACAGTAGGCTTTCCAAGACTTTATCTTGCAGCCCTTTGCTTCAGTCTATTTACAAAAGAGGAAGGCGGACTTCCTGTTTTGAACCTCCCCCGTTTCGTTGCCAAATTCAGACTTTTAAAATTCCAATTCTTCACTCTACTCACGGGTAGTTGCTTTTAAATCCAATTGTCCACAGGAAAAAGTCAGCACTCTCCGGCAACGGCTATGCGGCTTCGCTCCGTGGAAGAAGCAGTCAATTCAAAGCACCACGCTGCTCACCCCACTTCGCTCCGGACCCCCGAAAACGGGTTTCCCCGCGAGTAGGGGAGGCGCAAGAGGTGCCCGCCAAATCCCACGTTCACAGGCTTCACCCGCCTGTGATTTTTGAAGGGTCTCCGCCTTCGCCGCGGCAGCCAGACCCAATTCCCACAGAGCAAATTCCTCTCGTTCAGAGGAATTCCGCCATTACTGATGGCGCTAACCCGGAAGTCTTATTTCCATTGCATTTTGACAGTCGAAGGTGGAGAAGCAAATGGAGTCTCCTGCTGAGTCCATAATTAGGAATGCATGATGCTGTCAAATGTTATTTTCACTAATACAGTATATGAATATTTGTGCACAGTTTCCACTTTTTTAAAAAAGAGTTTTGTGTACACATTTTTTTTGCTGGAAAACCAGAAATCAGGTTTGCAAATTTCAAAGGACAGCTGTTTTGGTTTGCATATTGATTTGGAGAGTGCAAAATGCAAACTGAACAAATTTCTCCCGGACCCCTGCTCAAGGTACATAGGACCCAAGGCCTCTCTCCCCCTGCTTGGCAGTAAAAATACAATAATAATGAATTAAGTAATGAAAAATATGGTGCTCTTTCATAAAACTAACTAACTTTGCAACCAATTGTGTTTCCATCTCCTTTGTGGGAAAATCACACATTTCCGCCCATTGCTGGAAAACCCCTTTGCCTCAGGAAATGATACCACTCTTTTAATTTGATCTCAGGTCTCCCTTTAAGCTCATGAGGTGAGGGTAGGAGAGAAGAGACTCTCTCCAGCATGCCAGACTCAGGCCATGAAGCAGGGGCGGACTTCGGTAATCTTTAATAAGATGGCACCCTGTGTGAGGCCAAAATTTGGCACCCCAAAATGGATCTTCTCAATTATGGATCTTCTCAATTTTGTGCCTTCTTGGCTTGCCACACTGCGAGATGGGGCTGGAGCTGGGGCTGGAAAAACCTTTATGTACATGTGGAGATGGCAGTACTGAATCATTAGCTCAGGTGCTTCTGACTTGCACTCTTTATAAAGATTTGAGGAGTGAGATTATTACCCCTCTACTGCTACCCATACCAGGTCGCTCAACCATTGCAACTGTGTCCTTTCCTCAAGCAGATCAAAATAATCAGGGGCAATTAGCAGGGGCAATTAGAATAATATCCATTATTTGATTGTTGATGTAAACCTCCATAATGTATTTTGTATAGTTAATTTTTTACCTCTATCTTCAGTTCATTTTATTTTATTTTATTGCTATGCAAATAAAGATTCTTCTGATTCTGATTCACCAACCTAAATCTGGTGGTGCCATTAACTTTTCTTTGGCTCAGAAACTAACTTGTATCTAATCTACTACACTGATCCTATTGAAACATGCACAAAATATGATTTTTACCTGAAGGGTACTGACAAACTTCCACTTCCCCTTAGCAACTGCTTTCACCTTCATACGAAAGGCGTACTTTACCTGCTGTGAGCCATGTAATCGATAGTGTTACCTAGGTGTGTTTGAAATAGCTGATGATCAAAGAGAATTGGTAGGAGAGGAAGATTTTTGATCTGTGCTAAGCTGAAGTATGAAACACAATTGGCTGCGGTCAAGAAGCATTTGAAGATTCCAAAAATAAAGTAATATAAATGCCTATCTGGCCATGTTGCTCTATTAGCAAAGGAGATCTTAGGGCAGGAAGACTGCTCTTGGAAATGACACAGTCTTAACATTCCACTGATAAGAGTGAGAACATAATATAAGACACTGAGCTAAACCAAATTGGAAGACGAGACCAGTAATTTAAAGCAATAGACTTTAAAGGGAATGCAACAGAGTGATAAGAGGCTAAACCAGATTATTGATAACGCAAGTAAATAAGGCTGCAGCCAAGATATAAAAATGATTGGTTACAATGAATAAGAGTGCTAAAGTGTGATTTGTGAAGTAGGGATTATGGCTCCATTTGTATGTGCCCTTTATCATTTAATCAGGTGCATCCCGACTCTCAAGAAATTGGGTTCGCATCTTTACCCTACCATTATGGTTAATCAGTGAGAGGATATTTCAGCCTTGCTGGGCTTGAATGAAATTTGTTTTTCTGTATCGAGCTCCCATGTAGGTGAGTTGCTTTTGAGCAGATGGCATTACTCTCACTGCACACAGGCAAGAAAGGGAATTGGAGCCTGGAAGGGTGGGCATTGGGCCATGCAGCCCTCCTGAAAAAGTGTGATATCGTGGGTGCTGGCAAGAAAGAGCATCCTCCCACATACCAGTAAGGATTAAGAGTGTCACGGCATTGCTCTTGCATGCTGCAGACTTTCCCTAGGTGAGATACAACTGCAATTAAGACAATGAATTTTTAAATATTTTCAATAATGCCAATGCTGTGTTAAGATTAGGGTTGAGTTTACTGATAACATTTCTGTAAAATAATTACTTTTTTGCACTCAGAAATGTGGCAGTGTCTGTCTGTTCATTTACTTTACCTTCACTTGCTCTCACTTACAATTGCTTTCACTTGTTTGAGAGATGTCTTCATGCAGCCAAATCTGATTAGCCACATAACAATGTGAAGTCTTCCCATCCATTAAGTAATTCCTGGTTGCCCCAGACTACCCATGTCACTAATCTTTTCCTGAGTGGAAAAAGGTGCAGTCCTAAAATATCATTTCTGGTTCTTCTCACAGAAGCCAAAGATTGGTGTTTAATTTATTTACAAAGTGTCTATGGAGCTTCTGATGGAAGACTTACAGAGCAATCCTGAGTGAGTTGGTGGGGGGAGTGAAGGGGCAGATCACCCACCTTCTTCAGACCCATGCCAGCTCATCCTGACCATGTGAGGAGGTGGGAGTGACCTCCTTTTCTCATGTTTGCACAGTTGAGAATCCCAGTCCTGGGGACTTTGGAGGAACAAAGCAATTTTGGCTCCACTGTGTCCAAGGCCACTTCTGGCCCACCTCTGCTCTGGCTTGGAATACCTGCTTTTGGCCTAATGCTGCCATTGTAGTGGAGTGGGGGCTTCTGCAATGCATGCGCCCTTCCGTTGGGAACACTGTTCTCTTCCTCCTGCAGAGAGGAATCTCCATTCCATCCTAATCCCCTCTAGCCAACAGATCTGGTGGATGGGATTGCTCTGCCTGTTTTGTTTGAGTTTACGTTTTGTGTAAGCTTCCCACTGGATTTTTATTATTATTAAAGGTTTGCTTTAAAAAAGTGTGTCTCTCTCTGTGTGTGTGTGTGTCTGTGTCTCTGTGTGTGTGTGTCTGTGTGTGTATACACACAGACACACACACACAATGTAATGTTCTATAGAGTGAAATTCCTATACTGCACTGAATATTGATGGATTCCTTTGAGAATATGTCAAAAATAAAATATTTTTCATTGTGGAGAGCTGTTTTTTAAAAATTTAGCTCTAACTCAACTCATAGCGGAACCATGGAAGGAATACTATCAGAGTGGACCTAAAGGCACTTATTCACCCTCCATTTTATGTCCCTCTATTTGCATCATCTGGTCAGCTCACTTGCAGGAGAAGAAATTATTGAGCAAGCAATCAGTCTCTCTTAAGAAAGAACAGAGCAATCCTATGGGGGCAGCAGGGGGAAAAAGGGAGGCAAAATTGGGTTCAGTGTGCATTTAAATGTGAATTAACCTGTTTCACACTTCCTGAAACCATATGCAAACTGAAACATAGCTATGTATCAAAATTCACACTTGTCTGAATTTTGTGCTGCAGTTCTCTAATTAAAAATTTGCACAAAAATGTGTGTATCAGGAGACGGGGAAGCATGGTTAAAATACATGTTGTTGTTTAGTCGTTTAGTCGTGTCCGCTTCTCCATGACTCCATGGACCAGAGCATGCCAGGCATTCCTGTCTTCTACTGCCTCCCGCAGCTTGGTCAAACTCATGCTGGTAGCTTCGAGAACACTATCTAACCATCTCGTCCTCTGTCGTCCCCTTCTCCTTGTGCCCTCCATCTTTCCCAACATCAGGGAGTCTTCTCTTCTCATGAGGTGGCCAAAGGATTGGAGCCTCAGCTTCAGGATCTGTCCATCCAGTGAGCACTCAGGGCTGAGTTCCTTAAGAGTGGATAGGTTTGATCTTCTTGCAGTCCATGGGACTCTCAAGAGTCTCCTCCAGCACCATACATAAAATACATATATTAGTGAAAAGCACATACAAAACTGCATTGTATTAGGGAAACTGCTTGCAAAATGTATATTAGGAGAAATGCACATAAAAATGCTGGCAGGTTTTCACAGGGACTTCACAAACTGATGAGGAAATCCAGTGGGAAACTGAGAGAAACTCAAATTGACAAGAGTAGCTGATTTCTAGCAGAGGAGGGAGAATCTGTGCTGGAGACAGGGCTATTTTTCTAGAAAAAGAGGTGCTAGAACTCACCATGATACCTCCTTTGTTTTCTTGGAATGCCAGTGGCACCCACCAGAGAGGTGCCAGAACTGAGTTCCTGTGAGTTCCCCCTGAAAAAAAGTCCTGGCTGGAGGGAATGTAAAATCCCAGGGCCAGCTGGTCTCACAGACATGTAAGGTTTGAAGGCAGTGCTAGACAGCAAATAAGTATGCCAGTTGCATGTTACTTTTCTTGCCAGGGTGTGTGAGCCCAAAGCCTTTCTCAATCCAGCCTGACACACTGATTTCTGCCTCCTATCATTGTTCTGCCATTTGGAGGGATAGCTGCAGAGGTATCTGTGATTGCAATGAGGAGAGCACTGAGATGTACCTCCATCTCCATGCTTGTGGAGTCCCCTCTCTGCCCATGGAGAAGGAGATCCACAATACCGTATAGCACTTGGAATGCTGTCCTGGGGACCGTAGCACTGCACCCTAGGTCATTGAATTAATTACACCACCGCCACTCCACTCCAGAAACTGTATTGAGGAACAGATTAATTTTCTGGGAGAATTTTTTGCTTCCTGAAATTTGTTGAACTCCATATTTGCCCCCTAGTTTCTTGTACCCAGTAATGAGATCATATTTGCATGGAGGCTGAGACGCTTTTGTGCCTTTATGAATGGCACCCACCGTGCTGTCCCCTACCCCTTGCATTGTTTACTAACAGAAGCAAGCAGCATAGTGTGTTGGTTTGTGGCTTAAAGACCTGGAAATTTCCATACATGGTTTTTACATCCAGGGCAGGTGCAATTCCTATAACCCCATGCATAGTGCTCTGCATGCACTATGCAGGGACCTCTACTCTGCTCACTGAGAAATATGAACGTACCACTTTCCATTATCTTTCCTTTGTATACCACCTTACATTTGTTGTAGCTGATTGTATAAATCAGAGGAGACGCTATAGGCATTCCTGAACCTTAGTTGCATTACAGCAAAAGCATAGAAGATACTTTGGGTGCCCATCAACCAACTATGGATGCACTGAAAGCTGTCTTAACTGAGCCTTGCTCCACCATTTTGTCCATCTCCTTGCATCTCATTGGGTGCTAATTATCTGCCACTGTTCCTGGTAATGTTGCTTTCCAAGATCGTGTCCACCTGCATACCTAACATGCCCACAATAAGAAGGTTTACACTTACTGATTTCTGAAAGCAGTGTGCTCCACTCCAATCAATAATTTCTCTAAATGCAATCATTCATCTTTGCTGTCCAAGCTTCTGCGCAAGAGTGTTTTAGTTTTTGTCAACACCAGATATCAAAGCTAGCATGTTTTTAAGCTTTAGATGCAACATCTTCACAATTTCCTACAGTGGGAGACTTTATGTTATTAATTTGATGGGGAAGAGACAGAGACAAAAGGGCTGTGTGTAAATATCACATATTGAGTTGGACTAACCAGACAGGTTTTCAGCTATTTCTTATAGAAGAGGATAGTTTTCATCCCTCCCACCCCCACACCACAGGTGTGAAGGCACTATCACAAAAAATACCCTTTGATGCCCGCCCTTGCTTGGCTATGCCTGTGGTGGGAAGCAGAACTGCAATATGCAGCAGTTGAGTCTGAGCTTCCAACCATGGTGACTGCCCATAATGCCCTGGCGGAGTGTTGTTCTCATGTCCTGTTACCAAATTACTATGGCAGTTTCCCCATCCACCTGTTGCAACTGCTCGACATAGTTGGGCCTCAGAGAACAGAAGTGCTAAGAGGTCTGTACCAGGTTTCTGGACTGGCTCCCGGAAGGTGCTGGGCTTTATGAATCCTGCTCTGAGACATGTTCCGTCTCTTTCTCTCTTCACCAGCCCTATTCAATTTAATATGTGATCACTTAAGAGAGCTGGGGGTGGGGAACATTCTCAATGACAAGTACAAAAAAGACAGCCCTATCTAGCACACATGCAGTACAATGGCCATGGCAATGTCAGTTTCAAAACATCCTCTACTCTGATCAGGAGGAAAAGCCAATTAGACAAGTTATCCCAAAGCAATGTCAAAAGCTTACAAATTACAGATGCTATAAAACCCAATCCCAACAGATTTCCACAAATATGTAAATGAATGCTGTTTGAAAATGCTATGTAATCAGGTCTCATTTATCATTATAATATCAGCTGAGACACAATAGCAGCCTAAGTGTGTCACAGACAGTTTCCATGAAAAAGGCTAATAGCCAGCACACAACCAATTAGGCTTCCTGAACAAAGTCAGCTATTTAAATTATCCCCCAAAGGAGCCAACAGTGACCTGGACTTGCATTTTTTTTTTATTTAAATGAAAACAGGTTTCTTGCCAAATGTATTGTTCAGGTGTTCCAGGAAAGGTCTCCTCACCTAGCAATATTGGACTATTGGTGCTGGCAGTTTGAACATGTGGGAGGGTGTGATAAGTTAATACTTTAACTCTCTTACAGACAAATTACCCTTAAATAATTCTAAGATAGTTTCCCACTATGTTTTTGCCAGAACTACTGTTTGGCTAATATCTGAAACGTAGCCTGTGTCCCCCACTCGTTAGCCTTCATTGGTCCCTTAGAATAGTTAGTTCACATGGTACAATGGAAAAGACAGAAAAGTGTGGCAAGTCCAAGGAGGAAGAGGAGAATGTCAAATGCTTCCATGAACCCAGGGCTCTTCTTCAGCTGGAACTTGCCAGAACTCAATTCTGGCACTTCTCAGGTGGGCACCATTGCCATTCTAAGAAAACTAAGGAGGCCTTCATGGTGAGTTCTGGCACCTCTTTTTCTAGAAAAATAGCACTGCACGGGCACACGTTTTGCAAGTTCTCTCTGGCATCTCCACATGGTAGAGAAAGTCTGAAAATGTGGAGTGCCATTGTCTGTCAGTGAAGACCATGCTGAGCTAGATGCAGTGTTTTTTTTTCTGGGGGGACGCATACCCCTAAACATTTTGCAAATCTTTGTAGTTTTGTCCATTTACTGTATTTATTTCTGCTGATTTAAACTATAAAATTGTGATTTTCTTGAGTCAAAATGAGAGTACCCCTAAACATTTTTTTAAGAAAAAAAGTGCTGGCTAGATTGACCACTGGTCTGACTGTATCAGGTGACTTTTTATGGTCCATCTCTCCCAGTAAGAAGCACACATTTGTTGAGGCCCAGTCAGCAGCCTTTGTAGTCTGTGCCATCTTTGTGGCAAAAATAAACAGCTGTGGAACCTCTTCTCAGCCAAGCCCTTTACTCTTTCACTGTCGAGGGCTGTCAGATGTATGCTTGAATGGCAGCTTTTGACTAACGTCCTTTTGCAGCTGTTTACTCTGGATTTTGTCAACAATGGCCTTCATTTAATTAAGATTTCCCCACTAAAGTAGAATCTACACACGTATTTTAAATAAATGCTGTGAAAATGTTTTTTTAAAAAATGTTTTGAAAAATACATTGAATTTAGCATAGCTCACTCTCGCCATCTAGTGCCACATTTGTATATTGCACTTTAAAATGTTTTATTTGTCACTGTATAGCTGAGTCCCAACTTTCAGTTATCTGTATCAGTCCCATAAAGGTAAAGGGGACCCCTGACCATTAGGTCCAGTCGTGACCGACTCTGGGGTTGCAGCGCTCATCTCGCTTTATTGGCTGAGGGAGTCAGCGTTTGTCCGCAGACAGTTTTTCTGGGTCATGTGGCCAGCATGACTAAGCCGCTTCTGGCAAACCAGAGCAGCACATGGAAACGCCGTTTACCTTCCCGCCGGAGTGGTGCCTATTTATCTACTTGCACTTTTGACATGCTTTTGAACTGCTAGGTTGGCAGGAGCAGGGACCGAGCAATGGGAGCTCACCCCGTCGAGGGGATTTGAACTACTGTCCTTCTGATCGGCAAGTCCTAGGCTCTGTGGTTTAAGCCACAGCGCCACCCGCATCCATAATAATATTCAATTACATGCTAAATCAGTGTGATGTCCATGGGAAATGGTGTGGCCACCAGTTGCTCCTGTGGTGCATGTGAAAAGTAAATATTCCCACAATGTACAAGAGACTGCTCACTTCCTATATGCCATGGCTTAACTCTCCAACATTGAATATGCTCAGATTTCATGGATGCTGGGAAAGAACCAAGGGCAGCTGCCTCCTACCGAGTTGGACCATTGGTCCATCTAGCTCAGCACTGTCCACTCTGACTGGCAGGGTTTCACTGGCTCTTCACTGGCTCCCCTACCTGGAGATGTTGGGGATTCAACCTGTGTGCAGGACAGATGCTCCAAGACTGAGCTACAGCCCTTCCCTATTGGATTGGACACCCATCCTCCTATCTCTTCTGAACAGAGGGGAAGTGAAAAGCCCTTGTCTTTGAGAGCAAGTGCAGCAAGGGCCAAGGCAGGTTCCTCTCTTTTTTCTTCATTGCCGAAGGTGTGGCGGCCCTTTTGTGTTACACCATGACACACATGTGCTATTTTGTGACTGGTGCCCATGATACTTTCTCAAAATTCTAAATGTGCTACTGGTCCAAAAGAGGTGGTGAGAGGAACAAGATTGTTTTCAGTATTGTGCAAAATGTACCTTAAAGATAGTTTAGCATCAGTGGAGAATCCATCCCAGCAACTGCAAAGACCGTTCTTCATTACTCTTGTCACTTTTCTGTGGCCAGAAAAAAATAAATAGCTCTATATTTCCCGCCTCTGAAAGCTTCAACTTGCTCTCATTAACAGTCCTTAACAGTCTGACAGGACACTGTGGCCTGACGGGTCGCAGCATTGTTGTTTTTAAAAGTTATGAAAAGGAATGATAACTGAAGAGAATAATCCAGAAATGTATCTGAAGTGGCCACAGGAGGAGCACAGGGGCAATGTCATTATCCTGTCAACCAATAAGGAGAATTTTGGCTTCTCTCCTCAGAATTGCAGTTTTCAGCTGACTCTAAAGTGGGTTTTATGGAAACTGCAACAGCTATGGTGATTATTCTTTCTTCTATAACTATTGATGGAGCTACTACTGACAACATACAGGCAGTGACCATGTTGTTTGAGGGGTCTGTTCCTGGTCCCCAAGTACATCAGTGGAGCATCTATATGTGCGCCCCACACCATTCCCCTCCCCATTCCACTCTCTTCTGGGTCCAAAAGGACCCACACGTCGCCAATTGCAAGTCAACTAGACATACCTAAAATTGTCACAACCTGTACTGGATTCTGAAATTTGAGGGGAAACCACATTGTACCATTCTGGTTTCTAAAGCCACTTTAAAAAGTAGGAAAGTGACGAAAATATGTCAGTGAATAAAGAAATGTAGGTCTTAAAAATGTAGAACTTTGATGGGCTAACAAAGGGATAGTTGAGGTGGAGCTGGTATTGGGCTCCAGCTACCATTAGCCCCAGCTAGCATGGTTGATGAGCTGGGATGAGGGAAGCTGTGGGGCTGAGCCCTGGCTAATGGCTCTGTATCTTATTGGCTCTTTCCCCCAGCTTTCTGAAGAACCCCTGTCTTTTCGCTTCCACAATGAGAGCAACATCCCAAAGACTGTGGACATACGGTCTTGATAGACAAAGTTCATAGTTTGCATGCAGGAGGTCGAAAGCACCATTCCTGGCTTCTCTGAGTAGAGCCGAGATTCCTAACTCAAACGCTGGAATGACACTATCAGCTAGCACAGGGAATGCTGAGCTAGATGGCCCCATGTTCTGACATAATATCAGGCAGATGAGAAGAGGACAGCACTGATTGACAGACAATGCACAGGCACACAATCCACCTTGTACCTTTCTCTGCGTGTTTTTTAAAAAATCAGTCTGTTTCTTTGTCACTGTACTCTCCCCACTTCAATCTGTGCTATAAATTTTAAGCTTTTTTTAATAAAATGAAGCCCTGTGTTTTGCCTTCACTGTAATGGGGGACCTACAGATGACTATACCCACCCCCTTTTGGCCTAAGTGGGTGACGTTTGCAGGCACAGGAGTGTCCCCAGAGAGGATTTGGTCTTCTGAATGGCCGACAAATAGACCCAAGGGTTTCTGCATGTGAAGTAAAAGGAATTCACTTTTCTCCATAAGGTCTTACGAGGAAGCAGGGAGCGGTGGTTGTTCTCTGGATCTTTCCCATCTGAAAATACTTCAGAGATGGCTGAGTGGAGTGCATTTTTGCTTGTATATTTTTATGAAATTTACAGTTTCACACCAGTCTTTGTTGTTGTTGTTGTTGTTCAGTCGTTTAGTCGTGTCCGTCTCTTCGTGACCCCATGGACCAGAGCACGCCAGGCACTCCTGTCTTCCACTGCCTCCCGCAGTTTGATCAAGCTCATGCTGGTAGCTTCAAGAACACCATCCAACCATCTCATCCTCTGTTGTCCCCTTCTCCTTGTGCCCTCCATCTTTCCCAACATCAGGGTCTTTTCCAGGGAGTCTTCTCTTCTCATGAGGTGGCCAAAGTATTGGAGCCTCAGTTTCACGATCTGTCCTTCCAGTGAGCACTCAGGGCTGATTTTCTTAAGAATGGATACGTTTGTTATTATTATTATTATTATTATTATTTGTACCCCGCCCATCTGGCTGGGTTTCCCCAGCCACTCTGGGCGGCTTCCATAGAAAACCAAAAATACACTAAAATATCACAGATTAAAAACTTCCCTGAACATTCAGATGTCTTCTGAATGTCAGATAGTTATTTATCGCTTTGACATCCGATGGGAGGGCGTTCCACAGGGCAGGCGCCACTACCGAGAAGGCCCTCTGCCTGGTTCCCTGTAGCTTTGCTTCTCGCAATGAGGGAACCGCCAGAAGGCCCTCGGCGCTGGACCTCAGTGTCCGGGCAGAACGATGGGGGTGGAGACGCTCCTTCAGGTATACTGGGCCGAGGCCATTTAGGGCTTTAAAGGTCAACACCAGCACTTTGAATTGTGCTCGGAAACGTACTGGGAGCCAATGTAGGTCTTTCAAGACCGGTGTTATGTGGTCTCGGCGGCCGCCCCCAGTCACCAGTCTAGCTGCCGCATTCTGGATTAGTTGTAGTTTCCGAGTCACCTTCAAAGGTAGCCCCACGTAGAGCGCATTGCAGTAGTCCAAGCGGGAGATAACCAGAGCATGCACCACTCTGGCGAGACAGTCCGCGGGCAGGTAGGATCTCAGCCTGCGTACCAGGTGGAGTTGGTAGACAGCTGCCCTGGACACAGAGTTGACCTGCGCCTCCATGGACAGCTGTGAGTCCAAAATGACTCCCAGGCTGCGCACCTGGTCCTTCAGGGGCACAGTTACCCTATTCAGGACCAGGGAGTCCTCCACACCAGCCCGCCCCCTGTCCCCCAAAAACAGTACTTCTGTCTTGTCAGGATTCAACCTCAATCCATTAGCCGCCATCCATCCTCCAACTGCCTCCAGGCACTCACACAGGACCTTCACCGCCTTCACTGGTTCTGATTTGAAAGAGAGGTAGAGCTGGGTATCATCTGCATATTGATGGACACCCAGTCCAAACCCCCTGATGATCTCTCCCAGTGGCTTCATATAGATGTTAAAAAGCATGGGGGAGAGGACGGAACCCTGAGGCACCCCACAAGTGAGGGCCCAGGGGTCTGAGCACTCATCCCCCACCACCACTTTCTGAACACGGCCCAGGAGGAAGGAGCGAAACCACTGCATAACAGTGCCCCCAGCTCCCAGCCCCTCTAGACGGTCCAGAAGGATGTTATGGTCGATTGTATCAAAGGCCGCTGAGAGATCCAGCAGAACTAGGAAACAACTCTCACCTTTGTCCCTAGCTCGCCGGAGATCATCAACCAGCGCGACCAAGGCAGTTTCAGTCCCATGATGAGGCCTGAATCCTGATTGGAAGGGATCCAAATGGTCCGCATCCTCCAGGCGTGCCTGGAGTTGTTCAGCAACCACGCGCTCAATCACCTTGCCCAAGAATGGAAGATTTGAGACTGGGCGATAGTTGGCCATACTGGCCGGGTCTAAAGATGGTTTTTTAAGAAGCGGTTTAATGACCGCCTCTTTCAGCGGATCTGGGAATGTTCCCTCACAGAGGGAAGCATTCACCACCCCGCAGAGCCCATCGCCCAGCCCTTCCCGGCTTGCTTTTATTAGCCAGGATGGGCAAGGATCAAGGAGACAGGTGGTTGGTTTCACGCGTCCAAGCAGCCTGTCCACATCCTCGGGGGTAACGGATTGAAATTGATTCCAATTTCCAAGTTTGATCTTCTTGCAGTCCATGGGACTCTCAAGAGTCTCCTCCAGCACCATAATTCAAAAGCATCAATTCTTTGGCGATCAGCCTTCTTTATGGTCCAGCTCTCACTTCCATACATTACTACTGGGAAAACCATGGCTTTAACTATACGGACCTTTGTTGGCAAGGTGATGTCTCTGCTTTTTATTATGCTGTCTAGGTTTGCCATCGCCTTTCTCCCAAGGAGCAGGCGTCTTTTAATTTCGTGACTGCTGTCACCATCTGCAGTGATCATGGAGCCCAAGAAGGTAAAATCTCTTACTGCCTCCATTTCTTCCCCTTCTATTGGCCAAGAGGAGATGGGCCCAGTGGCCATGATCTTCGTTTTTTTGATGTTGAGCTTCAGACCATATTTTGCGCTCTCCTCTTTCACCCTCAATAAAAGGTTCTTTAATTCCTCCTCACTTTCTGCCATCAAGGTTGTGTCATCTGCATATCTGAGGTTGTTGATATTTCTTCCGGCAATCTTAATTCCGGCTTGGGATTCATCCAGCCCAGCCTTTCGCATGATGAATTCTGCATATAAGTTAAATAAGACAATATACAGCCTTGCCGTACTCCTTTCCCAATTTTGAACCAATCAATTGTTCCATTTCCAGTTCTAACTGTAGCTTCTTGTCCCACACAGAGATTTCTCAGGAGACAGATGAGGTGATCAGGCACTCCCATTTCTTTAAGAACTTGCCATAGTTTGCTGTGGTCGACACAGTCAAAGGCTTTTGCATAGTCAATGAAGCAGAAGTAGATGTCTTTCTGGAACTCTCTAGCTTTCTCCATAATCCAGCACATGTTTGCAATTTGGTCTCTGGTTCCTCTGCCTCTTCTAAATCCAGCTTGCACTTCTGGGAGTTCTTGGTCCACATACTGCTTAAGCCTGCCTTGTAGAATTTTAAGCATAACCTTGCTAGCGTGTGAAATGAGTGCAATTGTGCAGTAGTTGGAGCATTCTTTGGCACTGCCTTTCTTTGGGATTGGGATGTAGGCTGATCTTCTCCAATCCTCTGGCCACTGCTGAGTTTTTCAAACTTGCTGGCATATCGAGTGTAGCACCTTAACAGCATCATCTTTTAAAATTTTAAATAGTTCAGCTGGAATACCATCACTTCCACTGGCCTTGTTATTTGCAGTGCTTTCTAAGGCCCATTTGACTTCACTCTCCAGGATGTCTGGCTCAAGATCAGCAGCCACACTACCTGGGGTGTACGAGACATCCATATCTTTCTGGTATAATTCCTCTGTGTATTCTTGCCACCTCTTCTTGATGTCTTCTGCTTCTGTTTTTGTCCTTTATTATGGTAATCTTTGTCCGAAATGTTCTTTTCATATTTCCGATTTTCTTGAACAGATCTCTGGTTCTTCCCTATTCTGTTGTTTTCCTCTATTTCTTTGCATTACTCGTTTAAGAAGGCCTTCTTGTCTCTCCTTGCTATTCTTTGGAAATCTGCATTCAATTTCCTCTATCTTCACTATCTCCCTCGCATTTTGCCTGCCTTCTCTCCCCCGCTATTTGTAAGGCCTCGTTGGACAGCCACTTTGCTTTCTTGCATTTCTTTTTCATTGGGATGGTTTTAGTTGCTGCCTCCTGTATAATGTTGCGAGCCTCCACCCATAGTTCTTCAGGCACTCTGTCTAGCAAATCTAAATCCTTAAACCTGTTCCTCACTTCCACTGTGTATTCATAAGGGATTTGGTTTAGATTGTATCTTACTGGCCCAGTGGTTTTTCCTACTTTCTTCAGTTTAAGCTTGAATTTTGCTATAAGAAGCTGATGATCTGAGCCACAGTCAGCTCCAGGTCTTGTTTTTGCTGACTGTATAGAGCTTCTCCATCTTTGGCTGCAGAGAATATAATCAATATGATTTCAATGTTGCCCATCTGGTGATGTCCATATGTAGAGTCATCTCTTGTGTTGTTGGAAAAGCGTGCTTGTGATGACCAGCTTGTTCTCTTGACAGAACTCTATTAGCCTTTGCCCTGCTTCGTTTTGATCTCCAAGGCCAAACTTGCCAGTTGTTCCTTTTGATTCCCTACTTTAGCATTCCAATCCCCTATAATGAGAAGAACATCCTTCTTTGGTGTCACTTCTATAAGGTCTTGTAAGTCTTCATAGAATTGGTCAGTTTCAGTTTCTTCAGCACCAGTAGTTGGTGCATAAACTTGGATTACTGTGATGTTAAAAGGTCTGCCTTGGATTCGTATCGAGATCATTCTATCATTTTTGAGATTGCATCCCAGTACAGCTATCGCCACTCTTTTGTTGACTATGAGGGCCACTCCATTTCTTTTACGGTTTTCTTGCCCACAGTAGTAGATATGATAGTCATCTGAACTGAATTCGCCCATTCCCGTCCATTTTAGTTCACTGATGTCCAGGATGTCAATATTTATTCTTGCCATCTCATTTTTGACCACATCCAACTTACCCAGGTTCATGGTTCTTACATTCCAGGTTCCTATACAATATTTTTCTTTACAGCATTGGACTTTCCTTTCACTTCCATGCATATCCGCAACTGAGCGTCCTTTCGGCTTTGGCCCAGCCGCTTCATCAGCTCTGGATCTACTTGTACTTGTCCTCCGCTCTTCCCCAGTAGCATGTTGGACACCTTCCGACCTGAGGGGCTCATCTTCCAGCGTCATAACTTTTATATGCCTGTTGTCTTTGTCCATGGAGTTTTCTTGGCAGGGATACTGGAGTGGCTTACCGGTTCCTCCTCCAGGTGGATCACGTTTGGTCAAAACTCTCCACTATGACCTGTTCATCTTGGGTGCCCTGCTCGGCATAGTTCATAGCTTCTCTGAGTTCTTCAAGCCCCTTCGCCACAGCAAGGCAGTGCTCCATGAAGGGGACACCAGTCTTAGTTTCCAGTATTTGTCTGAGTCCTCTGATCTGCCTTACTACACAAGGCTGTCAATCTCTGGCTTTGGTTTGGCTTTTTTAAAAGGAAAGCAACATATGTTTCTTTTAAAAATAATACTAATGAAGCTTTTGACTTCTTTTGGATAGTAATAGATCCCTGTTGTTGTACTTCAGTGAAGCAAAATAAAAAATTCAGAGCTCTTCCATGCTCTATAGGCAACATTTTGAACAGTCTAACTTCTTGCAAAGCATTGAGAAACCTAGATATATGGGAGAACATAGAGCTGTACAAAACATAAAAGGACAGAAGCATGGAGGGGCACATGGCTTTGTGAGAGCCTTGACCTGACTCTGTAGTATCTTAACTGTGGGATATTGCAGTTAAACATCTCTATGCAGGAATGCTAGCTAGTGCATGAAGGGGTAAATATCATAGAGCTGTGTTCCTAGACTCAGGTCATGCCCCTTTTCTCTAATGAGAGAGGAAGTGAAGCCTTCTCTTCCTGTGTCATGTGACTGACCAAGAAAGACATGCCTAAGTGAGCGCCAAGCTTAGAGCATGGGGTTGAAGCGACCTTTCTGTATTTTCTATCCAAGCGTATTCTGCCTGATTCTCCTTGCTGCTGCTTGGATAAATGCACGAATCTGACCTTTTGATCATTTTGCAAGTAGAACATCTTATTTATTTATTTTTATAAATATTTATTCGATTTTTCAATTTTATACAAACAAAAAAGAAAAAGAAAAAGAAAAATATTAAAAACAAATCAGTTTCATATCAATTTTCAATAACATGTTTCTTTGACTTCCTCATACCTCCCCTTCTTGTTTTCTAGTTCAAATTGATTTTCCAGCAAATCCTAATCTCTTAACATTCCTTTTAACTAACACCTTATTTTCCAATCAACTTTTTTTTAAAAAAATTATAACTTAAACAATATTTATCCCATTTCTTTTTATCATAGCAGCTAGAAACCACATAAATTCAATCCAGCATCTTTCAAAGTTCATTAATTTTGCAATATTTCTGTAAATAGTCCTTAAATTTCTTCCAGACTTCTTCTGCCGACTCTTCTCCCTGGTCGCGGATTCTGCCGGTCATTTCTGCCAGTCCCATACAGTCAATCAACTTCATCTGCCATTCTTCCAGAGTGGGTAGATCTTGTGTCTTCCAGTGCTTTGCTATAAGTATTCTTGCTGCTGTTGTTGCGTACATAAAGAAAGTTCTATCCTTCTTTGGCACCATGCAAGTAGAACATCTTAAACTTAGTTACCTGTGTGCATTCTGTTCATTGCAAGAGAGGCAGAAAGAGAGGAGTGCCAAATACAACTAAACAGGATACGAAAAGCATTTAACAGCTTATATTCCCATGTTAGACTGCTGCTTGAATTCTGCAAATTTAAACTCTGCTCCCAGGGGCCCTCTCCTGCAGGAGAGTTTAGCCCTGCCCTCTGAATCCAGGCACCCAGCCAATTCTTTGGTTATTTATCCCAAACACGTGAGTCCCATGGATTCTATTTTTCCTCCCACATTAACATCAAAAACCAGTTTGAAAAGGATAAAAATGGATTATTTATTTACAGTGTTTATATACCACTTTTCAAGGGACCTCACATAAGATTAGTGCAACAAGAAGCATCAGTGAAGGGGGTGGAAGAAGGATTTACAGTAGAAAAAGACAACTTCTTTGCTTGTTTAGAAAAAGCTATTACTGCTTCTCACTTCCGTCACAGCAAGATGGGTACCCAGAAGTCCCTTTGGTGGCAGTTGAGGGAGTTGGATGGTGACCATTCCTCAAACATCTTTCTTCTCCACTGAAGGTGATCCTTCAACACAATTAAGACATTAAGGGGGAAAATACTGTGCCCTAAAAATCCAAAAGTGGTGGTGAAATCGTAGTACAAGTAGTGTAATAATGATGGCGACGACGATGCTAAGAAAAAGAAGCTTTATATTCCGTAGCTAATGTCTCAACTGAAAAAGTGATGAAGGAAGAGATAATAAAAGATCACCAAGAGAAGCAGAAGAAAGGACATTTAAAAAGAGGAAATGATTGTTGGATCATGACAAAGAGTTGCAAAAGGACAGATGAGAAATTGGCAGACAAATTGAGTTTGTTTTGCAAAGAAATACAGTGCACAAAACACTGAAGAGGGGAATGGAGAAGAAGGAGAAGGAGGGTTACAGAAAAAGTTACAGTGAGAACAGTAAGCACAAGAGGATTATGAAAAAATTAAATGAGAAAAAATCTGATATCTTTAGCCAGAGAGCAGAAGCAGTGCTGTTTTTCTAGAAAAATACGGTAGGTGCCGGAACTCTTATAATAGCAATGGGGCCCATCTGAGAGGTGCCATAATTGAGTTCCTTCAGGAAAAAAAGCCCTGAGCAGAAGGAAAACAAAATTAAAGTACTGGCACCTTTTTTCTAGAAGAAAAGCACTGCCTCTTCAGCTGGAACTCTGGAAATTGTAGCTGGGTGAGGGGAATAGAGTCCTCCTAAAAGCTCTCAGCACCCTTAGCTCCCACTATTCTTAGGAAGAAGTCATGGCTCTTTAAAGTGATATGATGCTGCTTAAAATGTATAGTGCAGATGCGGCCATGGTTTGTAAACGTTTGGGTTTATTGAGACGGAACCTGTTGCTGCACACCCCCCCCCCCCATTGCCCCAGCAGGCACTCAGTGTCAGTGTCTGTGGCTGCATAAACAGGGCTATGGAAGGATCTCTCTCAAGTCTCATTCTGCACTGGGTGACTCTATGCTAGTGATTGGCTTCTGCAACAGGGAAAAAGCCATGTTTTGCTGGGAGCATGGCAACTGAGCAAATTGTCTTTGCATCCTCTTTCTGAGCACTCTTTCATTTTTCCTTGGAAGTAGTTTGGGTTGACTTGACATGGAATTTAGAGTGTGTTGGCACAGAATAGGCATGGAACAGGACCTGGGTGCCTTTCTGCTTGGCATACAAATGCCTTTATCAACCCCTTACCTGTCCTTGCCATTCACAAAGAATTTACAAACTAATTTCAACCTACTCAAAAGACTGATTAAAAAAATCTTTAATTGCCCTATCCACATTCATTTTAATTGTATAAAATGTAAAATTCTATAGGAATGAAATTGTTGTTTTCCTTCTAATACAAAATGATACTAGATTTTAATTGCAACCTTTCTATTCCAGTCATATAATTTCACTGTGGATTTTGCTTTGTTAGAAAACAAAGGTCATAGAAACTTTGACAGCACCTGCTTAATAAGACTGCCTATTATTTTTGTACAATTTTTAAAAAGAACTTTGCATAAGTATTTTGTCATATGACTTCTTGGTAAGGTTAAATCTTTTGTTCAAGTGCAAATAAATGGTGTGAAAAATAGATGGTCATCAATATGCATGGGAATGTATTGCATCTCAGATCTTGAAATATGGTCAAATCTGAAGCTTTCCTTGTTTGGTCGAATTGCTGTTATAAAGATGAATGTATTGCCAAGAATGTTATTTTTATTTCAATCATTGCAAATTTTGGACAAAATGGATTGTTTCAAGAAGTGGCAGAGAGATATTTCTAGATTTGTCTGGCAGGGCAAGAAGCCCAGAATAAAATTTAAAATATTAACTGATGCAAAGGACAGAGGTGGATTTGCCCTGCCAGACCTTAAACTTTACTATGAATCAGCAGCATTTTGCTGGTTGAAAGAATGGCTGCTTCTTGAGAACACAGACATTTTGGATTTAGAAGGTTTTAACAATGTTTTTGGGTGGCATGCATATTTGTGGTATGACAAGGTTAAAGCACATAAAGCATTTAAAAACCAAATTGTCAGAAGAGCACTGTTCAGTGTCTGGACAAGATATAAAGACTTACTTGAAAATAAAACCCCAAGGTGGTTATTACCGATGGAAGCGAAGGCTCAGAAAAAGCTCAATATGGAGGCCAAATGGCCAAAATATTGGGAGATTTTGGAGGGTGACAAACTGAAACTGCAGAGTTTTGAGAAACTAAAAGATAAAGTGCGAGATTGGCTTCATTATTATCAAATAAGGGAGGTTTATAACTTGGACAAAAAAATTGGCTTCCAGGTGGAAAAATCAAAATTGGAAACAGAACTGTTAGATCCCAAAACTAAGACATTATCAAGAATGTATAACTTGTTGTTGAAATGGAATACTCAGGATGAAACGGTTAAATCTGCTATGATAAAATGGGCACAAGATGTTGGACATAACATAATGTTTGCTGACTGGGAACAGTTGTGGACCACAGGTATGAAATTCACGGCATGTAATGCCTTAAGAGAGAATATTATGAAAATGATATACAGGTGGTACATGACACCAGTCAAGCTTGCTAAAATATACCATTTGCCCGATAATAAGTGTTGGAAGTGTAAAGAAAACGAAGGTACATTCTTTCACCTTTGGTGGACGTGCCCAAAGATTAAGGCTTTCTGGGAAATGATCTATAATGAAATGAAAAAGGTATTTAAATATACTTTTTTTAAAAAAAAATAAATTTTTATTGATTTTCCAACATATATTAAGACACAATACAACTAACAACACATAAACAAACAAACATATAAACACGTATAATTTCATAACCTCTTTTTCTTAAACCTTGTTTCAACGACTTCCCCATACCTCCCTTTTCTGCATCCCTGTTTTAAGCTTTTCCAGCAACCCCTAATTTCAAGTACTTATAAGTCACTTTCTTTAATCCTTTTTCTCTTACCCAGTTATTTGTCACTGCAATTCTGTTTTACATTACCCATGACATTTTAGCACTCATTAATTTTACAACAGTTCTTAAGATAAACTTTAAATTTCTTCCCATCTTCTTCCACCGTCTCTTTCCCTTGGTCACGGATTCTGCCAGTCATCTCAGCCAGTCCCATATAGTCTATCACCTTCGTCTGCCACTCTTCCAGCTTGGGTAGTTCTTGTGTCTTCCAATACTTTGCTAAAAGAACTCTTGCTGCTGTTGTAGCGTACATAAAGAACGTCCTATCTTTCCTTGACACCAATTGGCCCACCATGCCCAGGAGAAAGGCCTCTGGTTTCTTATGAAAGGTACACTTAAGTACCTTCTTAATTTCATTATAGATCATTTCCCAGAAGACCTTGATCCTTGGGCACGTCCACCAAAGGTGGTAGAAAGTACCTTCAGTTTCATTACATTTCCAGCATTTATTATTGGGCGTATGATAGATTTTTGCAAGCTTGACTGGGGTCATGTACCACCTATACATCATTTTCATAATGTTCTCTCTTAAGGCATTACATGCCGTAAACTTTATACTGGTGGTCCATAACTGTTCCCAGTCAGCAAACATAATGTCATGACCAATGTCTTGTGCCCATTTAATCATAGCTGATTTAACCATCTCATCCTGTGTATTCCATTTCAACAGCAAGTTATACATTCTTGACAAATTCTTAGTATTGGGTTCCAACAATTCTGTTTCTAGTTTTGATCTCTCCACCTGGAAGCCAATTTTCCTGTCCTGTTTGAAAACTTCATTTATCTGGTAATAATGAAGCCAGTCTCTTACTTTAGACTTCAATTTCTCATAACTCTGCAATTTCACTTTTCCCTCCTCTTGTTCTATAATTTCCCAGTATTTTGGCCATTTAGATTCCATATTAAGTTTTTTCACTTCTTTAGCTTCCATTGGTGACAACCACCTAGGGGTTTTGTTTTCCAACAAATCTTTATACCGAATCCAGACATTATATAGTGCTTTCCTAACAATATGGTTTTTGAAACCTTGATGAATTTTAACCTTGTCATACCATATATATGCATGCCAGCCAAACCTATTATTGAACCCTTCCAGATCCAAAATGTCTGTGTTTTCAAGAAGCAGCCAGTTTTTCAGCCAGCAAAAAGCCGCTGATTCATAATACAATTTTAAGTCCGGCAGGGCAAACCCCCCTTTTTCTTTTGCATCAGTTAATATTTTAAATTTTATTCTGGGCTTTTTGCCCTGCCAGACAAATCTAGATATGTCTTTCTGCCACCTCTTGAAACAATCCATTTTATCCACAATCTGCAATGTTTGAAACAAAAACAACATTCTCGGCAAAACATTCATCTTAATAACAGCAATTCGGCCTAACAAGGAAAGTCTCAAATTTGACCATATTTCTAAATCTTTCTTAACTTCTGTCCAACATTTCTCATAATTGTCTTTAAATAAGTTCACATTCTTAGATGTCAAATTAATCCCCAGGTATTTCACTTTCTTTGCTACCATTAAACCAGTTTCACTATGAAACTTCTCTCTTTCAGCAGCTGTTAGATTTTTATCCAGTACTTTCGTTTTCTGTTTATTCAACTTAAAACCTGCTACTTGACCAAATACTTGTATTAACTCTAAAACTCTTTTTGTACTAGTGTCTGGCTCTTGTAAAGTTAATACTAGATCATCTGCAAACGCTCTCAATTTGTATTGTTTAGCTCCGACCTGAATCCCTTTAACCAGCTGATCCCCCCTGATCATGTTTAGTAAAACCTCCAAGACAGATATAAATAGTAATGGGGATATTGGGCACCCCTGTCGTGTCCCTTTTTCAATAGCAAATTCGTATTTAAATATACTTTCCTGAAGAAACCAGACGCCTTTCTCCTGGGCATGGTCGGCCAATTAGAATCATAGAATCATAGAATCATAGAGTTGGAAGAGACCACAAGGGCCATCGAGTCCAACCCCCTGCCAAGCAGGAAACACCATCAGAGCACTCCTGACATATGGTTGTCAAGCCTCTGCTTAAAGACCTCCAAAGAAGGAGACTCCACCACACTCCTTGGCAGCAAATTCCACTGTCGAACAGCTCTTACTGTCAGGAAGTTCTTCCTAATGTTTAGGTGGAATCTTCTTTCTTGTAGTTGTAATTGGTGCCAAAGAAGGACAGAACTTTCTTTATGTATGCAACAACAGCAGCAAGAATACTTATCGCAAAGTATTGGAAGACACAAGATCTACCCACCTTGGAAGAATGGCAGATGAAAGTGATAGACTATATGGAATTGGCGGAAATGACTGGCAGAATCCAAGACCAGGGAGAAGAGTTGGTGGAAGAAGATTGGAAGAAATTTAAAGACTATTTGCAGAAACATTGTAAAATTAATGAATGTTAAAATGATGTAGGATTGAAATGAGATGGCTTTAGCAACAAAGTTAAAAGAATATGTAAAAAAGGATTGATAATTAGATGGAAATATAAAGTAATAATATGTTAAGATATATAATTAAGATACAAACAAAGTGGGTAAGGATTTGCTGAATTAACTATGTGAATTGGAATACAAAAAAGGGAGGTGTGAGGAGGTCAGGAAACAAGTAATTGAAATATAAGATGTGAAAAGATTGATTTGTTTTTAATTCTGTTTTTTTTCATGTATTTTGTATTTTTCTTGGCATTTTTGTATTTTTCTTCTCTTTTTCTTTTTCTTTTTCTTTTTTATTCTGTAATTTTCTATTGTCTGTAAAAATTTAATAAATATCTTTTTAAAAAAAGGAATGTATTGCATCTCATGGCAGGACTAACAACTTTCACTCATTCAAAGGAATCTTCGTTACTATTTAGCTAAAAACAATAATTTTCACATAATTAACAACTTTTCTTTCACTCACCAGTTATTGGAAAACTACAAAAGGGCAAGAGCACTGAACTCACTTTTGCAAGACTGATGGAAAAGGAAAACTCTCTTTCCATAAATATTGGGTGTTTAAATTTTCTTCACCAACTGGTAGCATATCATCCCAATCACAATTCCCCTGGGTTTAACAGTGAGTCCATAAGTGACAGTAGAGGCCAATTCTGGATCCAAACATCCTTCCACAGTGGGGACATAGGCTTTCAGGCAGGGGTTGATCACAGTGAGGGATTGCCAAGAATGCCTGCCTCTTAGCCTGTTTCTCCCTTGTGTCCTGAGTTTGAGCATCTTCAAAACCCATGACAACTTTGGTAAAGGCTGTTCTCCAAGTGGAGCGCATGCAGGCCAGTGTTTCTCAGTTGTCGGTGTTCATACTACATTTTTTTAGATTTGCCTTGAGAGAGTCTTTGAACGTCTTTTGTTGACCACCAGCATTATGCTTTCCAGTTTTAAGTTCAGAATAGAGTAGTTGCTTTGGAAGACGATAATCAGGCATCCGAACAACATGACCAGTCCACTGAAGTTGATGTTGAAGAATCATTGCTTCGACACTGGTGATCTTTGCTTCTTCTAGTACATTGGCATTAGTTCACCTGTCTTCCCAAGTGATATGTAAAAAAAATTGAGACACACCCTTGATGGAATCTTTCGAGGAGTTGGAAATGGCGTTTATAAGTGGTCCACATTCCACAGAAATACAGTAAGGTTAGTAGTACAGTGGAGCCTCTACTTACAACCATAATCCGTTCAGGAGGTCTGGTCATAACTAGAAACGTACATAAGGAGATGCGCACTTTTCCATAGAAAGTAATGGAAAAGTGAATTGATCCGTTCTAGACGTTGAAAAACACCCCCTAAAACAGCAATTTAATATGGATTTTATTGTCTTAACAAGACAACGGACTTATGGACCATAGATCCATAAAATGAAGGCAACAATCAATGTACTATACTATAAAATAAATAAGACAGTATTGTAGATGAAAATATTTTTTTCTTACGTGCATTGAGGGTGAGTGGGCTTACCTGGCTACAAGCTGGGGGTGGGGCAAAGGTCAGTAAAGAGCTGATTCACTTTGGTCGGGGTCGCTTTTTTTTCTTGCCAGGCCAGGTTCTTCTCTGGACTTCCTCAGGTTGGTTCCTCGGTGGGGTTTGGGGCTGCAGTGCACCCTGCTGTGCCTCTTGCAGGCGGCACCTCTTCCACAGCTTCGGGGGTAGGATGGGGGCCCTCTCCCCAGCAGCAGAGGGCTCAGCGCTTCTCTGCAGCCAGTGGGGTGAGCTCCAGCAAACCGGAGGCTTCTCCCTGGTGGTGGAGGCCCCAGCACTGCCCCACAGCCAGCCAGGCGAGCTCCGGGCTGCTGGCAAGGCCTCTGTTCATATCTAAAGGAAAGTTCATAAGTCAAAGCACCTACTGCAGGTTGTAACTGGAATCGTACGTAAGTAGAGCCATACGTAAGTCGAGGTTCCACTGTACAATAGCTTTGTAAACAAGCATTTTGGTTTCCCTATGAATGTCCGACACTCTGCACTTCAATCGGGAGAAAGCTGCACTCACAGAGCTCAAGAGATGCTGGATTTCGGCATCAATGTTGGCCCTTGTGGAAAGATAACTGCCCAGGTAGGAGAAGTGATTGGCTTTCCAACGTTACACCATTGAGTTGGATTTGTGGTGCTGTAGAGGGGTTGTTTTCTGCTTGTTGGTGCAGCACTTTGGTTTTTGGGGTGTTGAGCAATAGGCCAAGCTTTTCGTAAGCTTCTGCAAAGATATTTAGGATGGTTTGGAGGTCACCCTCTGAGCGTGCGCACACTACGCTGTGATCAGCATACTGAAGCTCTATGGAGGAAGTTACAGTGACCTTACTCTTTGCTTTCAGCCTGCTCAGATTGAACAGCTTCCATCTGTTCGAAACTCCAGTGGGGAGTTTCCCTTTGACAAAGTGTAGGATAATGGCAATGAAAATAATAAATAGAGTTGGGGCTATAACACAAGCTTTTTAATGTTTAATGCTTTATTATGTTTTTACATATATATGTTGGAAGCCGCCCAGAGTGGCTGAGGCAACCCAGTCAGATGGGCAGGGTACAAACAATTTATTTATTTATTATTGTTATCACTATTATTTTATTGGAAGATAGCATGGGCAAAGGTATAAAAATGCAGAGGGCAAAACTAATCCTTGTATATGGCATTTATTGACTTAAGGCCTTCGACACTGTAAATCGTACTGCCCTGTGGACTGTCCTTATGAAAATTGGCTGCCCAGGAAAAATTGTGAACATTTTCCAGTTCCTCCATGTTAATATGACAGCAACAATCACAGATAACAATGGCTCTCAAAATGAACCATTCACGGTGGGATAATAATAATAATAATAATTTATTATTTATACCCCGCCCATCTGGCTGGGCCTCCCCAGCCACTCTGGGCGGCTTCCATAGAAACCAGAAACACAGTAAAATATCACACGTTAAAAACTTCACTGAACAGGGCTGCCTTAAGATGTCTTCTGAATGTCAGGTAGTTGTTTATCGCTTTGACATCTGCTGGAAGGGCGTTCCACAGGGCGGGCGCCACTACCAAGAAGGCCCTCTGCCTGGTTCCCTGTAGCTTTGCTTCTCACAATGAGGGAACCGCCAGAAGGCCCTCGGAGCTGGACCTCAGTGTCCGGGCTGAATGGTGGGGGTGGAGCTGCTCCTTCAGGTATACAGGGCTGAAGCCATTTAGGGCATGGGTAGGCAACCTAAGACCCAGGGGCCAGATGCGGCCCAATCGCCTTCTCAATCTGGCCCGCGGACGGAATCAGCATGTTTTTACAAGAGTAGAATGTGTGCTTTTATTTACAATGCATCTCTGGGTTATTTGTGGGGCACAGGAATTTGTTCATTCCCCCCCCTTCAAAATATAGTCCAGGTCTGAGGGACAGTGGACTGGCCCCCTGCTGAAAAGTTTGCTGACCCCTGGTTTAGGGCTTTAAAAGTCAGCACCAGTACTTTGAATTGTGCTTGGAAATGTACTGTTTGTAGCAAACACAGAGATTTTTATGTGCTACATTGCTCCTCTGTACTGAAATCCTTAATGTTACATTAATGAAATGTTAATGCTAGTAATGGTTATATTAAACTTTACCTTTGCTGTAATATAAGCATTCATCCACACTTACCTTTTGCCTTGCACTTTTGAGGCCCAGGTCCACGCTTCCCTGGTCCGTGTCTGAGTGCTGGTTATTTATTTACTGCTCCTCTGCTTTCCCCAGGAAAACCTAATCTTTACCGCTGAGTCAGAGCAAACAGTCATTGTGGTTTTCCACAGTATTTCCCAAATATGATGCTGCCTGTGGTGTCTGTGAGCCAGGCCTTCGCACAGCTTGCCAGAATATGCCTTTCCAGACATGTTGAATGGGCCACTTTCAGGTGATGGGGGGGTTCCACCCTTATTGGGCAATAAAATTTTAATCAATTTTTTTATCAGTACATCCTCCATTCCAGTAACCCGTTGTATAATTAATTTTAACACAATTGATTATTTGTCACCCTCATTGCACATTTGATTAGCACCCCGATTAATTCATTACACATTTGATTGGCACCCCCTATTACTTCATTACACAATCCATTTTGATATCGTTTCATAAACACCCCTCTCCCGATTAATTCATTAGCTGTGGGAGTTTTAATTTTAACTCATTTGATGAATTATAGCCCTATCAATCAACTGCTGATTGATAGGTTGCTATGATTAATTTGCAATTCATGATTAATTCATTGGCCATTGGCAATCAGTTATTGATTTCTATATTTTGATAATCAGTGGGCAATTGATAATTAATTGGCAATTCATTAATTATCAGTTGATTGGCAGTAACCACTTGATTATTGCTGGTTCCTTAGCAGTTCCAATGACCACATGAACGCAGGAGAGGGCCTTCTTGGTGGCTGCTTCTAGACTGGAGCTCCCTCCTTAGAGAAGTCAGTCTGGCTCCCCCTTGTCCTTCTGCTGGCAGATAAATACTTTTTTGTTCCAACAGGCTTTTGGGAACTGATTTTTAAATGTTGTGCTGTTTTTATTGTAATTATTTATATGGTTTTAATAGACTGGAGCATAGCTGTCAAGTGTCCCTTATTTGAAGGGACAGTCCCTTATTCCAGCACCATGTCCCGCTGCTGTCCCTTATTGATGGATGTCCCTTAAATGATGTCCCTCAAATTTCAAAGGAAGCAGCTCCTCTCCCTCCCTCCCTGCCAGCCAGAGAGGAGGGAGGCTCCAACTGTGTTGCTTGGCTGTGTTGCTCACCCAATAAGAAGTCTAAGAACGACTGGGGGGGGGTGGAGCTTGCATGCCTTGTGTGTGGCTAGTTAATGCAAGCTGAGGGGTTTTTTGAATGCTGGACGCCATTTTGTTGCACGTGCTGCTGCAAACTTTGCAGTGCAAAGCCAGGCCAGGGAGCCATCTTAAGTTGAGGCTGCATAGGCCTTGTGGTGCATGTGATTCAGATTCTATTCAGTTGAACCTCTGGTTACAAAGTTGGTTGGACAGTGTTCTCGAAGCTACCAGCATGAGTTTGACCAGACTGCAGGAGGACAGGAAGACTGGAGTGCCTGGAACAGGTGAGGCTGCAGGTCCCTTATTTTGGCTGCTGGTCCCTTATTTTCAAATCTGTAAGTTGACAGGTATGGACTGGAGGGAGAAAAAGAGTTTAATAGTTGTACCTATTTTAACTGTAAACTGCCCTGAGTCCTTTCAGGGAAATGGGTGGGGTAAAAATAGATATAACATAACCACAATAGCAACAACTTGTATGCTGTTGTTAGAAATTGGTGGGATGAAGGGGGAAGAGGGAGGGTGCTGCAGCCTTTTGCCCTAATGACAAGCCTCCACTGGCTCCTTCTAAGGTTCTTCATAATGAGCAGCACTTACTGTATTTCCAGCTCTGGCTTCCCATGTCTTCCACCTCCATACTCTCTATGCCTGGATTCAGGCACAGCTGCAAACAACAGCCCCAGCCAAGTCCCAATAGTGCAGCTGCACACAAGAGCCTTTATTGCCCAGGGATCCTTGGCACACGCATGCTTCCTCTTTAGGGAAAGGGGTTGCACTCGAAGTGTTTGCTGTAGAAAACAGTAGCTTATCGCAAGTGTGACTGTTGCAAGCATGATGGTGCAAAGTGTCCCACAAACAAAAATAATTCAAATGTCGGTTCACAAAATCCGGTGCCAGCCATCAATCAAGTACAGGAAAAAGGTGCTGAGAGATCAAGCAAGGTAAACCATGTACAAATGAGGCCAAAGTGTGGGATATCAAGTGCGTGAACATAAATGCATGTCAGGAATGTATTTGGGGCAGGGACCAGTGTGCATCGGCCAACTGAGCACCTCTAATTTTCTTTTCTTTTTATCACTAAGTTTTTTCTATGTTCCCTCAAGCAATCTTAGCAAAATGTTGGATTTTCATGGAAAGTAAAGAGTCAAAATTAGTGAGACACCCCAAACTTTTTCAGATTTATATGATATGACTTTTACCTACCTTTTCTTTATATAAAAGTAGTAGTAATAATAACGACATTAATATCCCACGTTTTCTCCCAAGAGCTCAAAGTGATGTACATGGTTGTCCCTCTCCCTAGTTATTCCCCACAACAACCCTGTGAGGTAGGGAAGGCTGAGAGGCACTGACTGTCCCAAGGTCACCCAGTGACCATGGAACTGAGCTACTGTCCCCTGGGCTCCTTGGGGAGGAAGGGCTGGTGTCAGGACTCAGTGAAGTTAAGTCTTTATTCCAAGACATCAAAACAGCTCTGATCCTTCTTCCCTTGAGGGCTCCCCAGCCGGTGCCTCCCCCGCCCCCCACTCCTCTGTATCCAGCCAGTCCATGACACAGAGTGTGAATTAGTAAAGGAATATTAATAGCACCACCTTCTGGAAATGGACTTACAGGTTGCAATGGAGGCACCATTATCTGTGGCCTCCATCTGAGCAGTTCCAGAAGGACACCATGGTCAGCTTACTTCATTGACCAGAGCTTCTCTGGAGCCCAAGGAGCCTCCTGGGTAGAATCTACACTGGTCAGTTATAACATTAAAAATGCATTATAAAAATGTGACATCAGAGGGTGGTGTAGAGCAGCAATCCATCGGCAATGAGAAATTGCATTGAGAGCTATATTACATATTTTTTACAGCATTTTTACAGATCAGTGTAGATCCAGCCCTGGACTCCCCATGGCCAGAGAGTGAGTGTAGGAACGATCACGTCTAGGCAATCATTTTAGGTGAATGCTATAAGATTGTCTTGTTTAGCTATCTCTCCGTGGCCCAGGGGAGCACAAAGTGGAAGTCTTTGCAGTCTGTGGCATTTCACATCATAGTGAATATTTTCTTCTCTTATATAACATTGGCCTGGTTTTTTGAAGTATTGTGTCTATTCCAGTCCCTCAAATTCAGATGAGATTAAAATCTAAATGAATTAAGCAAAGCCACATAATGTAAAGTGATGCATATTTTTCATGGATAGAGAACGAAAGTGGTTGTAAGTTCAGTGAGATCAGATGGCAAATCCTGTTTGAAGGCATTCTGTAGGGAAAGATATCAATTGTGCTTAAATATTTTATAACATTTGGCTGAGAGAAAATTCATGTGATCCTGATGCCCGCTTGAAGCTCAAGGATGGGATTTCTTCCCTTTTCTGATAACAAGCTGTCTGAACCTAGATGCTATAGATAGAGCAAACAGAGGGGAGGAATCCAGTGTCTAAAGGTACCATGTATCTAAAACTCTGCTTTGTTTCCTCAAATTCTAATCTAGAATGTAGAGATCTAACACAGAGCAGCCATATTCATAGTCATACCCTGATCTGTATATGGTAGAGAAAGAAAGAACAGGCATTTTAAAGGGAGTATTCCACCTTGTGAAATCTGTTTTCTAATTAGTGTATCATTTATATGCTAAATGAAGTGCAATATATCATTTAAGTGCTACAAATAAGTAAAGCTCAAAACCAGATACTTACTAATAGTAGCATGTGCCAAGAATTAGTGGCTTGTAAATGAAAGAAAAGATGGATGAAATGCCAGCAAGAAGAAGAAGAAGTGTAGCACCCTGCTTGTGGTTAACGCTTAGCTGGAATGAAATATTCAACGCAGCAATAGAGAAATTAAAATAATAATTTATTTGTCAGACAAATAAATGTGAGGCACAGTGGTATATGGTTACCAAGCTCTGGCCTGGCCTCCTGCCATTATGGCCAGCACTTATATTCCCTCAGCCCAGCCCCCTTGCTCCTCCTTTGGCTGCCTCTGTCCAATCAGCCTGGTTGAAATTCCTATTGGCTGTTTGCTAGAACCAATCATAAAAGATACACCCATTTCCTATTACCTTTTATGGGAGACAAAGAGCTATATTTCCTTCTATTTATAATTGGCAAACAGCCATTAACCTCTACAAGGCACCTTAATTACCAGATAACCTTTTGCCCTAGACTAGGCGCCTTAACTAACATTTCATCTTTTGCCCTATTGCCCTATTCACTCCAAAACAGATGGTGGCTAATTTTATCTGAACAGATCTTTTTGTTCACCTTCCCACACATTATCAATGAAAGATCTCCTTCTTTGGAGGTCATGGTGTTTTTCCTGCTTGGCAGGGGTCTGGACTCAATGGCCTTCGTGGTCTATTCCAACTTCTTCTATGATTTTATGAAATAAGAATCTAACATAAGAATATAACATTACTTTCTAAATCCTTTGCATAATTACATTTAAGCCAATATATTTCATACATAACATATATAGATTTTTAGAAGCAAAGATCTTGTCTAAGTAAAAAAGGAACTTAGTAAAAGCTAAGTTCCCTAAGTTCCCTAAATTCTCTGAAGCTTCAAAGCAGCTTCAGAGAGAGAGAGAGGCCTCTTCCCTAGCCAGCTGCTGTTTGTATTAGCTCTTGCCCTTTTAACCTTAGGAAGATGTGGCTCAAGTTTAATGGGAGGCACAATAATTAATTGTGTTTTTGCAACCTTGATTGTATTCTATCATTTGTATGGTCAGTGTGACCTTTTGCTCCCAGCCTGTTTTATGACCGCAATAAACCAAAGGGGCCTCTGACAAAGACCTTGCCTGCTGGTTCCCTTTCTCGAAAGAAACATTTGTGAATTTTAAGCTCATTTTTAGAATACAGGAATCTGATCAAAATATAAGCCTTGATTAAAATGCAGGCTATGATCAGATGCCTCAGAAGCAGCCACTTTGCTATACATTGGCCACTGCTATTTATATATAGCATGTTCTCCATCACGGAGAGCACGTGTTGCGGTTGGGGATTCCAAGACACCTTGCTGTTTCTGGGCAGATGGTTTGGCCAACTCGTAAGCAGGGGCGGGCTGTTACTGGGGAAAATTAGATGTTGCCATTTAGTGATTGACAGCCCTATTTGTTAAATACAAGGCACGCAGCAACAGACGTCCTCTTTCGCTGCGTGCTTCAGGTCACCAGGAGCACCTGGACCGTGGAGTGATCTTCTCATTGTCTGGTTACATTTTCTTTATTTCCCCCTTCTTTTTAATCCTCTCTAGTCCCTTAAATAATTTATTTCCCCTTTTTTCCTGTTTGATTTCCCACCCCACCCCTTACCCTGCCCTGTGGGAAGATTCTCCCTGTATCTGTGGCTTGCCTTTCCCAATAGGGAGAGAGCCCCCGTTAGGGGCTTTATTTAGCAAAAAGATTTTGCCTGTTTGTTAATTGTGGGGCTAGTCAGGCTGTTCCCAGCTTAGCTGGAATCACTTTCGTTTTAGTATCCCCAAAGGTGGCTTTATTTTGGGTGTGTGCAGTGCTGTTGGCCGAATTTTAATCTAGCCTTGGGCAGGAGCACCATTTTGAGCTTCCTTTAATATTGCAATGAGTCAAATATTTTTAAGAGCAGAAGCAGTGAGACCTACATTCAGGCCAAGCCTGCTACAGGTAGCAGTAAATTGTGAAGTCTCTGTGACATGTGACTCATTCCCTCTCTAGGAATGTATCTTTTGCTTGCAGGCTCAGTTGCTATTGCATATTTGGGGCAGACAGAGTGGAGCCAGGGTCTCTGTGCCTCCAATGACTATGAGCACTCTGTGTATGCTCTTTAACTATGCTGTTTCTGAACAAGTTTATTTTCTTCAAGTTTGTTTTGCCCTGATAGTGGCTACCACCATGTTAGAGAGGAATTGTGGCTTAATGGCTAGAGTGCAGGACTAGGTCCTGGGTTATAGCCCTTGTTATAACAAAACAAACTGCTCCTTTTGGACTATTCTGTTGCTGGGTAGTTCGGCCCATTTGTGATAAAAGAACTTTGGGTTTCTTGAAGGGGTGCTTCCCTCCAAAAGGGCAAGCAGGGGTACCTGGACAAGCTGTGGGCTACCTCAACTCTGCTATTTCACTGGAAACATTTATGCCTGGCCTAGCAGGTGATCCTAGGGCTTTGCCCTAGAATTCGATGGCCTGGAAGTGTTTCCGGCCTGAATAGCGTCCCCATGTGGTGCATGAAGCATTGGTTTCACCGGTTCCTTACATTGTTTAGTTTTTTGCAGACTATGACAGGGCTTTTGCAGCTGCCTCAAGAGCTTGCCTCTCCTGCAGGGGATGACTTGCGGACGCCCCAGGTGCCTTCTTCCAGAAGGAAGCATCTTTGGAGGCTGCGATCCAGGAGGCGGGCAAAGAGGAGCAGGATGATGCTTACACTTCCTCGCAGGTACATCATCCCTGGGCTCTGATGATGATTCATACATAACCTTGGACCTCTTCGGGGGTCAGGGTGAGGCTGTCCTGGGTCTTTAGGGATCATCCTGGATAGCTCAGCTGGTCAGCGCATAGTGCCGGTAATGCCTAGGTTGCAGGATTGGTCCCTGTATGGGACAGCTATATGCCCCCCATTGCTCTACCTGGACACTTAGGTCCAGTGTCGAGGGCCTTTTGGTGGTTCCCTCACTGTGACGGATGTAACGGGCGCCACGTTTGCAATATGCAAGCGGGAGAAAGCACCTTTGCGTGCCCGCATTGCAGTTTGCTCTGTGTGTTGCAGGGCATGGCGCCGCACAGATGCATTTGCATTGCATTGCATTGCATTGCATTGCATTGCGTGAGAGATTGCATTTGCATTGCGTGAGAGATTGCATTTGCATTGCACGGAGGGTGTAGTTGCATTGCACGAGTGTGTTGTTGCATTGCACGAAGTGTGTTGTTGCATTGTACGGAAGGTGTGGTTGCATTGCATGGAGTGTGTGTGTGTGTGTGTGAGCATTGCACGGAGGGTGTAGTTGCATTGTACGGAAGGTGTGGTTGCATTGCACGGAGTGTGTGTGTGTGTGTGTGCATTGCACGGAGGGTGTAGTTGCATTGCACGGAGTGTGTGTGCATTGCACGGAGGGTGTAGTTGCATTGCACAGTGTGTTTTTGCATTGCACAGAGTGTGTGTGCATTGCACGGAGTGTGTAGTTGCATTGAACGGAGTGTGTAGTTGTGTTGCACAGAGTGTGTAGTTGCATTGCACGGATTGTAGTTGCATTGCATGGAGTCTGTGTGCACTGCACGGAGTGTGTTTTTGCATTGCACAGAGTGTGTGTCTGAAAAGGAAGCTGGCTCGGCGGCAGCTTTGTCGGGACTTCTTTAGGGGTTCTGGCCAGCGTCGGCCCTGTAAATTTACATATCATGATGGCAGCACAAGCGGGGGCTGGAAGCTGGCAAGCAATAGCTCAATACCTTTTGCCCATATTCCCATTTTATTTAGGGATCCAGATGGATATCGTTGCTAAAACATACACTTGCCTATGGAGAAGCTGTCTGCCTTGAAGGAAGTTATGTTGTAATACTTCCTCTGAAGCAAGTGATGCGTCATCAGATCCAATCTTGCTGGGTCACTTAATTAATCTTGCATGCAGAGTGTTGCCCCAGGCCGCCCCTTCCATTCCCGCTAGGCCAGGCTGCCTGCAGCCTGAGGTCCCCTTACCTTCGTGTACGCTTACCAAGTGAGGTGAAGGCAGATGCTGCTGGATCTTTGCCCTTTGGTTTTTTATTTATTTATTTATTTATTTATTTATTTATTTATTCATTCTTTCAGGGGCTGCTGGTGTGCAAAGCCATGGTCTCAAGCCCAGTGTGGTGAAGCAATTATGTGACCTAACTTTTCTTGAGTTTTTCCCCATTGTAGTAGCAGTTCACATGTGGCCCGAGGAGTTAAGTGACCATCGGATCTGCTTTTGGTCTGATAACCAGGCAGTGGTGAGCGTCTTGGCAAAACAGTCCTCACGCTCCAGCAGAGTCTCCGCCCCTCCGCTCACACTTCGAGCTGCGCTGCTTAAGGTTTAATATTGTGCTTTCTGCTCTCCTGATTACGGGATCCTCTAATGATGTCGCTGACACTCTATCCCATTTTCAGATGGAGCGCTTCAGATCCTGGGCTCCAGACACTCCAGCTCCAGCTCCAGCTACTGCCAGACTTTTCCAGACCACCTGTGGCACTTTGACAACAATTAGTTGTCAATTACAGAGAGCAGCAGCTTCCATTTCCCCTTCTGCTTTTAGCTCTTATGAGAAGGCCTGGATGGATTTCTTAGCCTTAAGCTGGCAGTCCTCGGCCATTCAGAAGAACTGGCCCCCATCCTGTGAGCAGATCCTGCAGTATTTGGTCCACCTGCTGCAGATTGGATGTGCTGTTAAAACTATCAGTATTCAGTCCGCTGCAATGTCTGTTATAGTAAAGCTTTAATTTGCAGAGACCCTTGTATAAAGTCTGTCACGCACAGGGCCTTGGAAGGTTGGAATAGGCTCCAACCTCATACGACAGTGGGCAGGAAGTCGGTAAATTTTTACCTATGCAGTATCTGCAACAAGTTATAACTTGTCTGCTGGTTAAAGATCAAGGCGAGACTCCTTTCAGTATTCCATTGCATTTTTGGTGCACTGAGGGTTGGGGAAATTGTGTTGGAGCCAGCACGGGGCTGAGAGTCTGGAGGCTTATTGCTTCAGGACTTTTCCTTATCTGCTTTGGAGTTGGTCATTAGAGTTGGGAACTCTAAAACAGACCTAGTGGGCAGGAGTGCCACCATCAGGCTTCCCCTCACAGGTGAGGAGGGCCCTCGCCCGGTTATGGATACCAGAAATATTTGGCTTTTCGTTCCCCTGGCGGCTGGCCCGCTCCTTGTGCATGAAAATGGGTTCCCGTTAGCCAGGCATCAATGTGCTTACGTCGTGCACCAGTTACTATGGCCTGTGGCTTGCCTACCGCTGAACACGCCTCATTCCTTCCGAATGGGGCTACTGCAAAGGCTGCACACTGGGGGCCTGTCAGTAGACAGGATTGTGAATACGGGTCATTGGAAGTCTGATGCTGACAAGGGTTACATCAGGAAGTGTCACCAATGATGTCTGTGCTGATGCCTGTCTGTTATTTCCTTTTTTCATAGGAGCAGCTGTGCACATTTGGATTGTCGGTCGAGCAGGCCGGAAAGCATGTTAATAAGGCGGTGGAAAATAAAATAATAAAATAAAATAATAAATAAATAAAATAATAAAGCATTGTACACTGGGCTGGCAAGCGCGCTGACGAGTCTGGACTGGGGCGCCATCTCAGTCTTCCTGCCCATGTGAACATACACTGGGTGTCCAGATGGGGAATGCTTTGGGAGGAGTTCCTTCCTTTGGTGCAGTCGAGTGTGACCTGTGCAGGTCCTCCCGCAGTGCTAGTGGGGCCACTGGACGAGAATGACTTGCCGTCTTCTTACAGCATAAGTTTGCGTTCCTGCATGCAGGAGGACTTGGATGAGTTGATGGCAGCTCTCCCTGGACTCAAAATAATTTAAGGCATTGGTTCAAGGTGGTCTGGAGGGGGGTTGGAGCACCTGTCCCCTCCAATGCGCAAAGGTAATCCTTTAAAGGAATCCAAGGATTTGCCATGGATTTGGCTGTGCCTGCCCCTCCAAAATGCTGCTGCTGCTGAAGGGTTTTCCGTTAAAGGAACCCAGGGGCTCCCCTTGCTTTTGTCCGAAACCCCCTGGCAAGGGGCTAGGGCCACGCAAGCCCCTGGGAGCATGCTGGGGAGAGGTGAGGCATGGTTCCCAGTCCCGTCTCTCTCCCCAGGTGACTTACCCTTCCTGATTTTGCGGGGGGGTGCGAATGTCAGAGCTGTCCCCATGCGGGGGCAGTTAGTGCTACCAATGCCTAAGCAACCACTCACATTGCTGTAATTTGAATAAAGTTGTGGCCAAAATTATGCCAAAAAATTTAAACAAAAATTAAGTGTCAATTGTGTTTTCCTTTGGGGTGTATTGGGGACCTCGACACGCAACTGTTGTTTTCCAGTGCCTGCTTAAACACACATATATACATTCAGGCATATACAAGTAGTAAATTTAGAAACATTCCGTAGTGGAACATCACAAACTTGAAAACTATTTAATTTTTTAAACTATTTGTTGAAAACTTCTACCTCTCACATGCACAAATATACAATATGTCCCTTTAGAACAGTTACTTTCCTTAAGTTTTATCATTATATTATTTTTTAATTCTTCTTTCTTTTTTCTATTAAGAGTTTGGTTTGGTGTTTTTGTTGTTGTTGTTTTTAGCACTGTGGTTGAGGTACTTTGGTTTAGTACCAGGAGGGGGGGGGGGGACACAGCAGAGCTACACTTGCATTTCTTCCAAAGATCCTCCTTGCCTTTTGGTATTTGAAGCAAGAGAGTGTCTGTTTCAAGCTGATGCATCATTTTCACACCGTGGATATCCTGTATATTTCCAGTATCATAGACTTCACCCCATTACTCCTTCATCTTTTTTGCCTTCTTTCCCAAACATTTATATCATCATTATTCTTTCTGCACATATCCTCATGTTTTTTTTCTCCTGCTCCCAACACCATAATTGGTTGCTTTGTTCATGCTCAAAAATGCAGATATCCACAATGCCACTTTTAAATGCATGTTTTATCTATTCTCTTTTTTTCAAACAAACAAACAAACAGAAAACTATCCAGGTTATGATCACATGACAGCCTCACTTGTGATTGGGCCATGGAACAGTTGCTTTGCTTATTATCTTAACTTTCCCCCCTGCGCTACCAGTTATGTTCCTTCACCTTGTGCTTAGAAATAAAAATGTGGCTTTTGCAGGTGGGGGACAAACAACCCAACCAATAATATTTTTGCAATTTACAACTTCTTGTCTCCTCTGACAGCAGAGAGTGGCTTCTGTCCTTTTCCCGAACTCATTTTGGTAGCAGCAAGCCCATAGATGAAATTCCCGCTATCGTAATTGGAGACCAATTGCTGGTACAATCTTACATGTTTGTCTACCATGTTTTGACAGATCATGTCAGATATGGTTCAGTCCAGAACATATCAGATGAGCCATTCACAAATGAAGGTGATACTCTGTTGTTGGAGGGAGGAGGGTATTCAAGAGTGCATTCCTGAGGTGGTAGGACAACTTCATGGCAAATAAACAGCATTGAAAATCATGTATGATAAGCTCAGTTTTTAAAATGCATGTTGAAGGTTGTTGGGCTATTGCTGGTAAGTTTTGGGCAGCTTCTGGTTCCTATTTTAAAAGCAATTTTTTTTTAACGGGCATTATACATACAAACAAGGGGTTGGACCTAGACAGGCAGATCAGTTCAAACTTCAGGAATCAAGAAAAATATATCCTGGAGTAAATTATGCCAGTGTAACCTAATTAAAACTTTATTCAGGAACAGGGCTGCTGCCAGCCAAGCCAACTGGAACCAGACAGAGGAGAAACAAAATGGAATTTGATGTGTACTACCCTCCCAGTGCAACTTTTGCAGGGCTGCTAGATTGGAAGCTGAGCTGAGTTGGGAATAGGCCTAAGTCTCCCCATGCCCAGGAATGAGGGACTGCAGGGGAAATCCATACCAGAATGTTTTTGTATCCATTTGTACAATTATTCCTCCTGGCTCATTGGCACATCCTAAAAGGTTGAACCCTTTGGGACTTTCCAGGGTTTTTGGTTTGCTTTATGGTTTTCACTCACTGTATGTGCTTTAATGATCAGTATTGGCGGGATATGGGAGGAACCACTTGTGCCCTCGCTGAAGGCTGGGGGCCTGCCAGAAGGGCCGCAGCTGCACCAATAATGAATGGTGCTGCCCCTGTCCACTGCCCTTACAGGTGATCTAGCATTTCCCACACCATGCAAACAGTGACTTCTGAAACAGGTGTGCGGAATTTAGATATTAGGTCAGGCATCATGTAGCCACCAAGGACTTAAAGGGTTTAAAGTATTTAAATCTCCTAGATGGGGTCAGAGCTTTGAGCTGCAAGTCAACATGGAGAAATCTACAGCAAGACTGGCCCCAGTAAAGCAGCTGCCAGAACTGTTGATCTGTGCCTCCCACTTCCCACTAAGTCTGCTCCCATCCGGCTCTTTTCCAAACAATCTTAAACTCCATTGGGGAAGCCCCCCCCCCCGCTCTCTGTGCTCTTTGCTGTGCTACATGCAAAGCTCTCCAAGACTTGGAGACAAGGCAGCGGGGGGGGGGGGGGGGGACCAGAAGGCTCCTGTGAATCTGTTGCAGCCTCAGCCCCCACCTCCCCATTTAAAATGTAATTCTTAATAAAGTGGGAAAAATTATTTGGGGAGATAGCTGTCTCTTTTTTACTTGGTATGTGTATTCTTTAGCTCTTACTCATCCACTCTTGTTACAGCAACTACAAGTTGCTCTCCTTTTGTACTTCAGGACTCTTAGCAGCTCCAAAAGAATTCCCTGATTCTGTGCCAGCTGATCCCATAGAGGTGGAATTTGGATCTTGTTCTTGCAACCATGACTACTAATCAGCATAGGTGATGGAAACATCATCTTAGAATAGAATCCAGAGGCTGCTGAGATCTTGGCACACTGCTATGAAGCACCACTATACCAGGCATCCCAGAAGGTAAAGGGGAGTCCTTTCTCTTTCCCTTGTCATGGCTTGACATTGGAGAGGGGCAGTGGAACGCAAACACCTCTCCTTCCCTGTCTTTCTGACCCACCAGAAGCCTGGTAAAAGGCATGGGAGCATGGTGGCAGCTGGTGCCCCTTGGGACTGGTAGAATAGACGTCAGGGAGGCCAACTCCTTCTCTTCCCTGTGGAGTGCCCAAAGGGCAACACTGGGACGGAGGAGGAGAAAGCCAACCGTCACACATGCCCCCCCCCCCTGGACTCACTGTAAGAAAGAAGGCAGGCAGGTGGGGTGGCTGGCTGGCTGAGATTTGTGGGGCAGTGCCCCATTCACCCTAATGGACCAGCCCCCACTGTGGAAGCTGAGAAAAGGAGTGGCTTGTGGGTACATAGGGGCTGGGAAGGAGGGAATAAGTCAATCTATTTCCTCATTTTTGTTGTTGGGGAGAAGGAAGAAGCTCAACTTATTTCTCAGTGGGGCCCATGTCAGTTGGGGAAAATTTGCCCATATCTAGAAAAAACAGGTTGACTCAGGCCACATGGAGTGATAATGGCTTCTTAAATCACATGGCTCACACCAGATTGACAGACGTTTACTACAGTCACTAGTTGGTACTGGGAATTCAACGGCTTCCCCTCAAGCTTAGGAGTTACGAGCATCCTCACCCCCCCCCCTCAAAGTGCCTTGGGGTTTGCTTTCAAGGCTTCTCCACAGGCCTGCTGCTGCTGCTACTTTGGTGGCAGTCACAAGAACACAGAAGAAGAGCCTTCTTTTTTGGAGCTGCTGCTAGAACAAGTTGCACTGCGGCCAGAACTGCTTCTGCATAGCAAAGAACAGGCTCAGGCTTTTAAAACAGCGTAGAGTTCATTGTCCTTTAGGATCGGATACGGTATACAGGATAGCCACTAGTAAGCAGAATTCTGTAAACTCTGTGCTTTCCTTTGTGTGTGTGATTTGTTAGAAAGTTTGCTTTAACCAAGCTACTAGGACTTTCATGAGATCGTTCCATCCCTCAACCTAAACTGTTGATTTTTCAAGGGAATTGTAATAAAAATGTGCATTCTTAACTAAATGAAAGTCTGTACTATGCAAATAATAATGAGTCTGCCTTGCAAGTAATTCTTGCCTCTGTTCAAAAATTACCCAGGGAATAAAATTTAAAGAGAGAGAAAAGGGCTAAATGAGAAAAGCAAAAACTCCCATTTTTTGTTAGAAGCAAATGAAACTGATATTGAAAAAGTTTTCCATTCCTCCCCAGAACTGACAGACTAGCACAGTTCTTCCAGAATGACCAAGTTCAGGATCCAGTAGTATGGCCTAAGCCTGTAGAAGCACATGGATTTGTCCAGCAGGGACATCACTGAGTGGATTTGGCAGTGAGGTGTGATACTTCCAGGAATCCTCTGCATCCTCCTCCCCATCACAGGCAGACTGGCCACCTGGACGCCATCTTGAGCAAGGAGCAAAGTTGCTCCTCCACATGCACAATGTGAACACATCAGGCCCTCCTGGATGCTCCCACTGGCCTGGACCTTCTCTCTGTTGTCACAATCACTCCTGCAGTGGGATCATTTTTATACCCTACCCCATTTCTTATGTATGTTTCCTTTTAAAAAATCAAGATGGCTCTTTCTCTAGCTAGCACCTGATCAGGGTGGTTTATAGGCAAATTACACTGCCAGAGTTCAATTTAAGACTTTTCCAGCAAAACCAACAAAGACTCTTGTGGCACCTTTAAAGAGAAAGTTGATGGAGTGGCTAATGGCCCATCAAAGAGCTCTCTATGGCTGTATTTCTAGGCATGCCTAGTCAGAAGTAAGTCCCACTGAATTCAATGGGGTTTGTTCCCGGGTAACTGAGATTAGGATTGCAGCCTACCTTGCTAGCCTTATTTCACAATTCAAAATAAACTTGTCATCCTGTCTCCTTTCCAGCACTAGGGACTGTTTAGCAAGCCTGTTAGTATTTTGCTCTTTGTGTCCTTGAGTGTATGAATTACTCCTTCACACAGCTGTAGTGCTATTTAACCACATATTTGGTTTTTTTTATTGCAACGTTTTATTTTGTAAATGCATATTTTATTTAGAAAATGTGTGTGTACAGATATATATCACTCAAACTAATTTATATTCCAAATATTGGAATTTGGCTGAGAAGTGGGATGAGATTTTAAATGGACACAAATTCAGATGGGTCCCGTCCCCCGCCGCCCCACTTTGACAGAGTGGCTCAGACTTTTAACTGAGCAGCACACAGATCAAGTCTACAGGTAACAAAAGAGATCACCTCTTTCATGTGAAAGAGCAATAATGAATGCTGAATCCCACTGGCTTTTAAAATTCACAGTAGGAAGTAGATTAAGGATGCGATCCTAACTCAATTTACCTGGCAGTAAGCCCTGCTGAATTCAGTGAGAATTTTGTCTTGAGTAGGCATGGTTAGGATTGTAGTCTTGGTGCATACAGGCTGGCTCTGTCGAAGAAACAATTTATACAAAGTCAACAAATAACACGTCAGAAAAACAGAAAGCAATAAGGAACCTGTTAGGACAGTGGCAACAAATAGGTACTGTAAATAAAGTAGATTACAAAGTGAGTTACATATCTATTTTCACATAATGTGCATTTTAAGACCCCAATAGCAACCTTTATTTGTAATCAAAAAGTATTCATAGCAAGTGATGGGGATCAAATGGGTGGACAGAAGGAAATCCACTTACAGTTCATTTTCAATAGATTCCTCTGACATCCCTTGGTGGCAGTTATTTTTGGCAGAGAGCATACCAATCTCCCTCTGCCCCAACTCAGGATGCTGTCATGATCTAGGTGTGTTTGTGTGCTTATGAAAGGGAACAAAGAATAGAGAATGGAGTTAGAGACTTGGTGAGAGGAAAGCAGAGACAGTGTCTTCTGAAGCTCCAATGTAGGCTGGTATTTCAACTGGCTCCCTCCACATACATGCTGCCTGCATATTTGTGAATTAACTCCACTATTATAAAAGGTCATCATGGGCTTTCACTGACCTTCTTCCCAACCAAACCTTGTAAGTCCTTGGAACTCCACTGCTTGGTGAAGGTCCTGAAATAAATTCTTCATACATACACCCCCATTTCCACTGCTATACTTCTGTGGTAAAATTTCAGGGAAACTAATTGCCTTTGCCTCTGGGTAGTTTCCAGAAAACAATGCTCTGACTGTAGAGTCAAGAAAGTCAGCTCCTTCCTCTGTAGCAGATTAAGTTTTTCTGGAGAAAGAACATATTTGGTAGAATGACAGCATGTTGTCACTTCTGCTTGCCAAAGGTCTCAATCATTCTGGGATCTTTTTCAAGTAGAAGAGAAATATGTAGCTGCAAGAAGTGGCTAGCTTCTTTATAACGTGGAAAGGTTTCACCACAATCAAATTGTTAGTAGCATCATTAGCAAAGGCCTTTCCCAATCATACCTCAGTGTAGTCGGTTTCCAAACTAGTGTAGGAAATACAAGGATGGAAACAAGAAAACTGTGATACATAACCTAATGACCCAAAGGGGAAGCTTTCTTCCATTAAAAATAAACAACACAGAGAACTGCAGGTGAGGATTAAGTTACTTGTGAGATGCAGTAAAAGGAACTCAATAATGAGGAAAATGAAATTCATTATTCTGTCATGAGGAGTAAAAGAATCTCAGGGTTAGATGAGGGCAGCTCCACTCAAATCTAGACTTTGAGGATGTGTTCTCCAGTTCAGAGTAAAGCAGTTCCTGCTATGTACTGCAGGAAGTACCACACTGCTGACCAGGTGAGGACCAAAGTACTTATTCCTAGGATATGTATCAGGCCTGGTCAATAACAAGACTTTAAAGTACCTGCCAGCTGCATAGACTGATGTTGCAACTCCTCAACCCCTTTACCATTTGAGAAAAGTAATTTTGAAAGATTAGGAAAGATTCTGAAATTCCTAGTTTGGTCCTAAAGTCTCTGATGCATGTGTCAGCACACACATAAAACTTGGTAGTAGTATTTTTCCAAAAGACATGGGAAAGAAATCCACCAGATTTTATTTTCCCTGCTAATAGGGGAAGCATTTTAAGCATGTTAAGGCAAAATTGCAGGCAGGGTGGAAGAAGAAGAAGAAGAGGAAGAAGAAGAGGAAGAGGAAGAGGAAGAGGAAGAGGAAGAGGAAGAGGAAGAAGAAGAAGAAGAAGAAGAAGAAGAAGAAGAAGAAGAAGAAGAAGAAAAGTTTGGACTTGATATCCCGCATTTCACTTAAGGAGTCTCAAAGCGGCTCACAATCTCCTTTCCCTTCCTCCCCCACAACAAACTGTGAGGTGAGTGGGGCTGAGAGACCTCAGAGCAGTGTGACTGGCCCAAGGTCACCCAGCAGCTGCATGTGGAAGAGCAGGGAAGCGTATCCGGTTCACCAGATTATGAGTCCAGCACTCTTAACCACTACACCACACTGGTTTTCTTAGTAGGGTATGCTGTGACTTAGAATGAATCCAGAATCTAAGGTGAAGCAGAGTGCCTTGGAATGTTTATGGATGGACTTTCCCAATGCAAAGTGGGACCCTTTTATGAGGTACCCCATGGAGAAGCAGAGACCGCTGAAGTGACTTGTGATGCTTACTTAACTCAAAATGTCCAATAAAGTGATGCAACGCTGATGAGATAATGTGTCTGAAAAAGCAAAACTAAGCTTACCATATGTGGGGAGAGTGAGGAAAGGTTAGTGCTGGAATGGCTTCACCAGGGCTCTCCAATCCCAGTGATTTAGGGGAGAATGTACAAGATGGATAAATTTGTGTCACATTCCCTTTGCTCTTTGCAAGTTATATGTGTCTGCAAATATACCGTATTTTTCGCCCCATAGGACGCACCGCCCCGTAGGACGCACCTAGTTTTTTTTTGGGGGGGGGGAATAAAGAAAAAAAATTATTTTCCCCCCAGGCGCGGGGCTGGCGCGGGGGAAGCCCGAGCTTCCCCCGACCCCAGCCCCCAGAACAGGCTGCTGCCTGCAAGCCTTGCACGCCCGGCAGGACCTCCCGCCGGGCGCGCGAGGCTTGCGGACATCTGCCCGAAGCATGGGGTGTGTTCCGCAGCGCGCCCCGTGCTTCGGGCTGCAGGATGCCGCCCGAAGCCTCACGTGCCCGGTGGGACCTCCCGCCGTGCGCGCAAGGCTTGCGGATAGCTTCCTGAAGCCTGGAGAGCGAGAGGGGTCGGTGCGCACCGATGCCTCTCGCTCTCCAGGCTTCAGCGAAAGCCTGCATTCGCCCCATAAGACGCACACACATTTCCCCTTCATTTTTGGAGGGGAAAAAGTGCGTCCTATGGGGCGAAAAATACGGTAATATTTAGGCTGCACACCAGGTCAGGCATATTCAGAGGGCCTTGGATGAGTCAGGCATACACAGCCACAGATTGCTACCAATCAGGCTGGACTGGCCCAGAGTGGGCTGTGGGGGTCAGGAGTTGGGGCTTCTGGAAGGCGGGGGTGGGGAAACCATGCAAAAAGACTGAGACCTACCTGACTGGCAGCTAAGTCTTCCTGATAGAAGGTAGGTCCAATGCTGTGGCTCTCCTTCTTGCCTGACACCCTGCCCCACAAGATCAATGTGTCTGCTCCTTGACAGTTGTTAAGCGGAGGCATCAATCCTAGGGGTGCAGGTGCTGCTTCATGAGCTGCTTTCCTGCAGGAAAGCTGTGTTGTGACCACCACACTGGAACACACCCTCATCCTTACTGGCTGGAAATCAGAAGAACCTGACTGTGCACAGTGCAGTCTCTGTTCCTTTGCAAGCAGCACATGCCAGGGCATAGCATGGAGGTGCCAGGGGGGCCGTGGCCCTGAGCATACAATTCTGAGGGGGTGCAAACCAGGTATCCCCAGGGCAGCCTGGCCTGGTGCTCATCTCTGTAAGCATAGTGGGGATTCGCTCACTAAGGGCCATGTCAGCCAGCCAGGCTCTCACCTGCATGGGTGGGCAGGCAGCGTAACACAGCACAGCTTGGCTCCAGTGAGGGAGATCACGCTGGCAGCGTTGGCCCATCAGATGCCCATCAGAGGAAACCCGCAAGCAGCCCTCTCCCATTCTGTGGCTTCCAGCAACTGGTATTCAGAAGCACGGCTGCCTCCACTCCTGAGGGCAGAGCTGAGCCACCATCGCCAGTCGCTATTGGCAGCCAGCTGGGAAGCAGGCTTGGTAAACCTTGTTATAACTGTTTATTAAAAAAAGGTTCCACTTCTGTTTTTAAAGGTCTTAGTCCTGCTACTGATTTGTTTTTGAGAAGGCTCCAGACCAGGGAGGGTGACTTCCAGAGTGGCCCACGACGAATGGGCCACCAGTCAGAGCCACAGGGTGGACCGGGGAGGGGGAGGGGACGGTATGCACAGCCCTGATAGGAATTTACCAGAGACACCCACCAGAAAATATGGACTGCCTCTGGTAATCATTAGTAGGAACTGTTGTATCCATGTTCAAGAAGGAAAATCAGGAATATATGTTAAAGGTTTGTGCACGCACTAGGATTGCCAGCTCACTAGAAATTACCGTAAGTGGATAAGCTCCCTTGTGTAGTTTTAAGATCAACAAAATCAGCGGGTGAGGGTTTTCATAAAAAGCATAAAAAGCATAGTCCCCTGCCAAGGTCCGCAAAAGTCGCTGCTTTGTCTCCCCCCTCCCCTCTGCTCACAGTTAACCCACACTTACCTCTCCTGAACTGCCTTTTTAGTTGCTGCCTTTTTAGTTCCTGTGAAGCTTCCTGGGGATAATCTAATGTGTGTGCAATCCTTTGCATAGTCCATCTCAATTCTGAAATACTTATTACTATGACAGGCTCAACCGGCTTTGTTAAAATAGAGAGGGAGACAGAGACAGAAATCTTAGGCACCTGTCAGCCTTAAATGCGAAACATCAAGCTGCTGCTTAGACGGGGGCTTCACGTTCCTGTTTGCGATTTAACCCCTGCTATTATCGCCAACTTCTGACAGCCAAAGAATCAGCATACCTGTCTACAGATAATAGGGAAGGAGCCTCAGTCCCCCTCCTGGTTTAAGCATCACATACTTTTGGCACATAATTTTCACCAGGCAAAGGCAAGGGGCTGTCTCATTTTCTCCTTCTAATCTTCTGAAATGCTTGTGTGATTCCGCCCCCCTCCAACTTTGTCCGAGCATTTTCTGAAAGTGTCTAATTTTGTCTTGATGGAAATGTAATTTCTTCGTTCACTAATACAACCCATTCCTTTTTATCCACTCCTCGTCTAATTTTTAAAGATGATGTCTTCTCTCGAGCTCATTATTATTACACTTGTCACTCAAAATGAAAGGAGGAGGGAAAGAATCGGAATGATGGCTCCCTGATGAATACCCACCATGCTTATGGAAATTGTGTGTGTGAGTGTTCATTCTGAAGTGTTGTTGTGGGGGTGGGGAGATAAAAGTAAATTCAAAAGCAACAAACTGCATTAAATAATGAGAAAACTGCAGCTTGAAGGGCCAACTTTCTCTTATTCCTGAACTTTGTTCCTAATAAGCCCACTTTCATTCATCCAGACCCTAGGGGACTATCCATCTTCAAAACTGCAACGTGCTGTAAATATTACAGCTCCTTCCTAGAACAAAGGCAGCTCTCTTTATTTTCTACTGTTCTTGCACATAGAGGTGTGCAGAACTTGATATCTGCCATAGTTTCAGCACCCAACTCTTACAACAAACAAATTGTCCTCAGATTAATGCAGATGCATTAAAAACCATTCCATCACTGGTGGCAAAGCTTTATTTTTCAGAAAGTCTGCATTCTTCATGGCTCCCTCTCAGTACCAATGTGAGAAAGATACTGGTTCAAATCTTGCTTCTGCCATGAATTCAGGATGGGTGTGGACATAGGCTGAAATGAGAAATTACTTTAAATGGATGTTTGCCACTGAAACCAACAGCTACCAGGTCCAACTCTCCACATTCTTGCTTGAGAAATTTGTAATGTGGCATTATCATTATCATCAGGCAATAATGTGGCATGGGGCTGGAGAAGCACAGCATGGTTCTCTAGCTGGACATTACCAGGCTACAGGATATGCACCTGGAAATGTAGGCAGCACACATGCACTTTTTAATGCAGCATTCTACCAGGCTGCAGCAGAAGGAGAAATGGGAAAGGGTTCACCTGGTAGTAGGGACAAAGCAGTCCTTCTGCTTGCTGCAGCCAGCTTCTCCTTCAGGGACTCTCAGATTTCATACGACCACCCAAAATCCCAGCCTTGCCCTGCCACTGCTTTTCCATGTATGCAAATTCAAGTAGTTCTCATCACTTGGGTGTGTTAACTAAATATATGCAAGTATTATCACATGCATAGGAGGTTCCTTACCAATGACGATAGATAAGCAACCATGTCTCATTTCTCTTTTCTAATACATGTTTTGAGTCAACTAAATCCAAGCAGCAGCTATCCGCAGCTCCCGGTGTGGCGATGCAAATGTCTTCTGAGTAGGCAGGCTCTAAGCTCCTTACTAGAACTGTGAAAACTTGCCATCTGTGCAAAAGTCAGGTCTTAGGGGGAACATGGTGGTTTGGAGGGGGAGGGGACCTAAAGACAGATTCATGCCCTTCTTGCTCACAAGTGACAAGTAAGTTGAAACATAAGCAGTTTGGGAATAGACAAAGATTTTGAAAAGAAATTCAAAGTTCCTGATAACAATAATATTGTAATCAGGAAAGTTTCGTTCTGGTTTCTTTAAGTACTGCCTCAGCCATGAAGGATGGAAATAGACTAAAGGTAAAGGGACCTCTGACCATTAGGTCCAGTCGTGGCCGACTCTGGGGCTGCGGCGCTCATCTCGCTTTATTGGCCAAGGGAGCTGGCATACAGCTTCCAGGTCATGTGGCCAGCATGACTAAGCCGCTTCTGGCGAACCAGAGCAGCGCACGGAAACACCGTTTACCTTTATCTACTTGCACTTTTGACGTGCTTTCAAACTGCTAGGTTAGCAGGAGCTGGGACCCAGCAACGGGAGCTCACCGCGTCACAGGGATTTGAACTGCCGACCTTCTGATCGGCAAGTCCTAGGCTCTGTGGTTTAACCCACAGCGCCACCACAGCGCTATTCCCTGGAAATAGACTAGTCTGTAGCAATTTTGTTTTCCACCACTTCTGTTGTAACTGCTGAGAATGCTATCAGGCCACTGCACAGTGACATCAATCTTTTAGAATAGTGTTCCTTTTTTATTTTGCTTATTTTGCTTATTTTAAGACCTGTGTCCCACCCAAAATATGTAGCAGATTTCAACAATTTTAACGTAACAATTGAAAATGCTGTTGTGATACAACAGAATGCATTTAAACCACCACATAATGTAAGATAGCAGCAGATCACATTAGATGACACTAGCAGCCTATCAAGCAAGGCCAGTGAAAGCCCGGCTCTGCAACACCACCTGTCTCTCACCTCCAGTGGAAAACCTCTAAAGCTCAGGGGGCCACAGATGGCCCTGCTGTCAATGTATTCATTGTTACATAGGTAGCCATGAGGAGGTTATGTCAACATTTGTGGCTGAATGGGCTTGATATTCATAAATATTGGACCCTTGCTGTGCTTACTGGATCACCAGAAGTTCACATGCAAATAGTCAGTAGACCTGGTGACACATACTGATGATGCCCAAGCAGGTTCTCTGTTGGTCCCTGTCTCCAGAACGTCTGAAAATCATTTCTTGCATATGCCCAAGATGTTTGGAGGGCTCCTCCAGTTTCACCCAGTGGTCTTTCAGTCAACTATGGGTTTCATAGAAATGCTATATATATGGTATGGGAAAAATACAAAAGATATTTGGAACAGAAAACCCCAAGATGGAACTCTCCACTAGAAGCAATCGCTATTAAAAAAAATAAAAATCCAAGAGACCTGGATAACGTATAACACAATATTAAGGGAGGAGGAGGGTCAACTATTATTGATAAGTTATGAGAAAATAAAAGATCACTTTTCTAGTTGGCTAGATTACTTCCAGGTGAATGAAGTGTTCAGACAGGGCAAGCAGATAGGTTTTGAAAAGGAGCCTTCAAGATTTGAAAGAGAACTACTGAATAGTAAAACCAAAATAATCGCAAAAATGTATAGACTTCTTTTAGACTATGAAGTAATGGATGAGGAGGTTAAGGCTTCAATGATAAAGTGGGCCCAAGATGTGGGCTGTCCAATTATGCTAAAAGATTGGGAAAACTTATGGAATGCAAATTTGAAATTTACAGCCAGCTAGACGCGGGTGGCGCTGTGGGTTAAACCACTGAGCCTAGGGCTTGCCAATCAGAAGGTCGGTGGTTCGAATCCCTAAGATGGGGTGAGCTCCTGTTGCTTAGTCCCTGCTCTTGCCAACCTAGCGGTTCGAAAGCACGTCAAAGTGCAAGTAGATAAATAGGTACCGCTCCAGCGGGAAGGTAAACGGCATTTCTGTGCGCTGCTCTGGTTCGCCATGCTGGCCACATGACCCGGAAGCTGTACGCCGGCTCCCTTGGCCAATAAAGCAAGATGAGCACCGCAACCCCAGAGTCGGCCATGACTGGACCTAATGGTTAGGGGTCCCTTTACCTTTACCTATAACATAAGAGAGAACATGATGAAAATGGCCCATAGGTGGTACCTCACTCCTTCCAGATTATCAAGAATGTATAAAAATTTGGCGAATGCTTGTTGGACATGTGAAGGAAATAACAGTGACATGATCCACATGTGGTGGACGTGTGAAAAGATTAAGATTTTTTTGGGAAAAATATACGATGAATTTAAAAAGGTGATGGGGATAACCTTCATTAAAAAACCGGAGGCATTCCTATTAAGTATTTTAGACAAAGAGATCCCAAAAAATTCAAGAGAGTTATTCTTGTATGCAACTGCAGCAGCTCGAATACTCGTGGCCAAGGGATGGAAAGATCAGGAGGCTCCTAAATAACAGATTGGCAAATTAAATTACAGGAATTTGTGGAGATGGCTCAATTGACTAGCAAACTCAGAGGAAACTCAAAGCAAAAATTTGCGGAAAAATGGGATGGTTATAGAAAATATGTTCAAAAATACAGTAATAGTTTTGACTCTGTGCTAGCATTCGAGTGACAAAGGAAGTAAAAGGAGGTGGATAACAATTAAGGATTTATTATGTTTTCTGAATGTATTGGAAAATTTATATAGAAAGGTTTATTGTTTTGTGTACATTCAACTGTAAGATAAAACATATGCGAAGGGACTTGACAGGAAGTCAAAATTGAAGAAAAGATTTTGTAAGATAAAAGGGGAAAATATATTATTATTATTATTATTATTATTATTATTATTATTATTATTATATTTAAGAAAAAACAACCTATGGGTTTCACCTGGTGGTGCAACAGAGGACTCTGCACAAGGATATGTTGGGGAGCTGCTTTTGTTTTATCTCCATTATGCTTCAGATTCTGGGGGGCAGAGAGTGAAGCATCAACACTATTCCCACGCTTGGCAGGTGCACATTGAGCTACAATCCAAGCCAATCTAGCTTTAGTGAGGTTTTCTTACTCAAAGCATTTCCAAAGCTAAACATTATCTCAATACTATTTAATGGACTTATTCGATATAGTCTGCATTTCTTTCTCCGATCTCCCTTGTCCTTTTAATTGGTTTTAAATTATAGCTGTTGGCAACACTTTTCTATACTGCTTACTCATAGCTGAGTCATTTTCCAACTTTTTTTCTTTCCATTGAAAAGTCTAAATTGGGATTTGATAATGCTTGATTTAGATTGTTGTCTTGTTTTAAGTGAATAGTAAATGTAAAGGAGGGCACAGCTGCAGGAATCATGACTCAAGTTCTTCATTTTCAAAAGTATATAGAACCTCCCTAAAAGTGCTACAAATAAACATTTTTAAAGTTTTGAGAGTGTTTGTTTTTGCATAGCTCTTTCAGCATCTTTTTTTTTCAATGGACATCTTGCACTCAGGTCTCTGTGAGCTTAGGAGGTTGCAACCTAGAGATCCTTTAACAGATCTGCAATAGCTACAATGACAAAGGGTCTTACCTGAGAGTAAGGAAGAGATTTTTATTGAAGCAGAGAAGATATACAGGCACAGCAGCAGGAAATGAGTCTCAGCAGCCACTACACAGGCTACATGGCAGTGGAAAGGCAAAGATATCTGAGCTGGGAGCAGCAGCCCAAATTTGAGGGGTCTGGGATCAACACATGGAGTTCAGAATCACAGAGCAGCAGCAGAACTGTCCCAACAGGTTCACACACCTGCTCACCAATCACTTTAAGACAAGACAAGGCATGCTTACCTATGAGACGCTTGTGCCAAGCGTGAATCAGGGTTGAGGCCTCTGTTTGCAGCAACAGGGAACTGCCAGATCCTGGAAGATGGTGCCCTTCCCTCCTGAAGCCAATTTATCCAGTTTATCCAGCATCATTGGGAAGTGGGCAGATTCCCTTCCCAGATTCCATTGCTGCACTCCTATCCCCGGAGGGAAGGGGAGAGGCAGGAGTTCTGCAAACTCATCTGAGTCAGCTGCATCCTGGGAGGAGGCAGCACCCACCTTCTCCAGCCTCTCTTCCCTTGTCTCAGGCCCCTGTTCCCCCTTCTTGTCTGCCCCAGACTGCCACTCCCCTCCCCAGTGGAGATATAACTAAAGATGGTATTTTAATTGAAAAAATGTGTAGAGACAGAGGCACAGTGGACTCTCCATTGAAGACAGCTTTATAAACAGTCTCCAAAAACTTCAGAAAGTTATTAGGTGAAGAGATTCACATGTCAGTATCAAAACAGTGTGCAGTCTTGTCCTGACAGTCTGTCTTTGTCCTCCTCCCTTTCTTCCCCCCTCCCTCTCCTTATTTCCAAAAAGAATCTTTTGGAGCCTGCTAGTTACCCAAAGGCGGGTCTTGAAGAGGAGTTGCTCCCTCATTTGGCATTCACCAAGAGGGAGTTTGGGGTATCAGCTATCAAGGACAGAAGGGAATGAAGGTTGAAAACCTTTGATCTATACCCCTGCTATATGTAGGCTAAAGAAGCTGTGATATATTGCTGAGGGGGGCAGGAGAAGAGAAGAGGAAAGTAAGTATTAAACCACAGTTATGTCTATGTCTCATCCAGAAAGTATAGCCAGAGACATTTTGGCAAATTAAAAACTCTACATGGACAGAAATTTTACCCCTGAAAAAGAGGACATGTGCTGGGAAAAGAGGGCACATGGCAACCCTAAACAGCATAGGATGCATAGTGTGTTTGCATAGAATTGTCTGGGGCACACTTGCTGCTTTCTGGGATGAGCGTAATCCAGAATGCCCTCCTGGAAACCTCTGGATCAATTTTGCATTTATAAATGACCTGACTATCTCCCCGCTCCCCCCACAAGAGGCTTCTTTGTCACAGTGTAGCATTGAGGATGTTGCAGATAACAATTAAAGCAAACTTTGCTCTGGGTATGTCTTAATTACTAAAACACTGGCTCATTTACTTTTAAAGTGCTCTTGCTCCCGCATCCAGCTTTTAATTAGTAAAAGAGGCAATGTTGGAGCAGACATCTCTTGAAATCTCTTGAAGGAATCTCACCCTGGCAGTTCCCTTCATACTTCTCACCTGCTATTCCAAACAAACTAACCATGAGAGGATGAGACTGGAAAACTGTGATTATGTTCTAGAGCAAGGGGGCACCCTGTGGTCCTCCAGATGTTCCTGGACTCCAGTGTTCATTAGCCCCCATCAGGAATTAGCCAATGGTCAGGAGGGATGGGAGATGTCATCCAGGAACATCTTTGGAGGGCCAGTCATGAGCCACTCTTGGTCTGGAGAAAACAGTCCGAAATAAACTCTCTGGTTGAAAAATTCCTAGGAAATAAATGGGAGCAAAAAGGACAAAATAAAATAACTAGTAGTTAAATTTGTGGTGAGAACCCGGAAAGCTAACAAAATGAATTTCAGTAGGGACAAATATGAAGAACAAGTTGCACAAATATAAGGTGAGAGACACCTGGCTTATGAGTAGCACATGTGAAAAGGATCTAGGGTTCTTGGTGGACCACAAACATAACATGAACCAACAGTGTGATGCAGCAGCAAAAAAGGCTAATGCTATTCTAGGCTGCATCAACAGAAGTATAGAATCCAGATCATGCAAAGTAATAGGACCACTCTATTCTGCTTTGGACAGACCACACCTGGAGTAGTGCGTCCAGTTCTGGGCATCACAACTTGAGAAATATATTGACAAGCTGGAATGTGTGCAGAGGAGGGCAAGAAAGATGATCAAGGATCTGGAAACTAAGCCTTATGAGGAACAGTTGAAGGAGCAGGGTATGCTTAGCTTGGAAAAGAGGAGACTGATAGCCATCTTCAAATATCTCAAGGGCTGTCACATGGAAGTGGGAACAAGCTTGCTTTCTCTTGCTCTGGAGGCTAGTACCAAAACCAGTGGATTCAAATTACAAGAAAGGAGATTCCAACAAACATCAGGAAGAACTTTCTGACAGTAAGAGCTGTTTGACAGTGGAACAGTTTCCCTCAGGAGGTGGTGGACTCTCCTTCCTTGGAGGTTTTTAAGCAGAGCTTGGATGGCCACCTGTCAGGGATGTTTTAGCTGAAATTCCTGCATTGCAGGGGGTTGGACTAGATGACCCCTGGGGTCCCTTCCAACTCTAGGATTCTACCATTCTAAGTTGGGTTGGACTTTATGCCCTTTAAGAACAAATGTGTTGAGGGGTGTGTACCTGGGTGTGCATGTAAATGCATGTGGAGTGTGTGTGCCAAGCTGAGTCTGGGTGAAAGAGAACCTACGGTAGTTTATCCCTTGGCAGAGCAATCCTAATGCTCTTGTGTGCTGGAAGGGGGGGGGGTTAATGGGGCAGAGCTGTTCCTCTTCCCCGCCCTGTCCAGTTCCACTGGGGGTGTTCCACTGTTGGCAGGGAAGGCCTGCACCTGCCAGGTGAGCAGAAGCTGGGGGCAGTCACATCCACTTTGGCAGCAGCCAGTGAAAACTCCAGCAATGGGGAGCTTCAGGAGCAAGGCAAGCACAGGCTGGCAAGAAATCTGCTGGCTCTTGCGCTGATCCTACAGTTATCACAGCCTTGCTCTCCTCACTGTGCCAGTCTGGGAGCTGGCACACTGGCCAGCATGGATGATGGGTTGTGGAAACAGTGGCGGCTCTGCTGCTTCCCCAAGCCCTGCAACTCCAGCCAGGAGTTTGGCGTGCCCTGTGACCTACCATACATAGGACTTCATCCTCAAAGGCTAATTTTACTCTGAGTTCTGGCTAGCACCAACATTAACAATGTTTTGGCACATATTAACAACAGACTTCTGCACTCGCTTTCCTTTGTTTGTGTTTAATTCCAGTAGGTAGTTATGTTTTGTTTTTGTTCTTAACTCGGCTAAAGCTTTTCTTCTTTTCTGTTCAGATTCTAAAGGGGATGTGATATTTCAATATTTTTTGTATACTGCCTTGAGATGGCTGAGGTAGGTGGTATAGAAATGTTTCAGTAAACAAAGAAACAGTTTTAGTTTTGATGGAGTGTTGGGAATAGCTTTTTTAAAAAAGAGAGATATCCTCAGGTTCCTCTCCCCTCACAAATCTACAGTTCCCTGAAGAAAGGGAATAAGCATTAAGCTAGTTTAGGTTTGTGGCATAGACAGAGGTCCAAAGACTTCAATCTGTTCATCTTATCACATAGACCAAGTGTTTACTTGCTTACAACCGACAACCTGATTCACTTGGAAATGCTGCAGAATGCTGCAGGAGGAAATATTCATAACTGCACAGAAAACACAACATAATAGCTGGGAGTCAAAGCTGCATACATTACAAACAGAAGCACATTTCTAAAACAATTGAGAGGGAATCTATGATTGCAGTAGCTTGACAAGTGTGCTGGGGAAAACCTCCCCTGCTTGGATTCTGTAAATAAAATTTGCTGCAAGCTGCATCATTTCAGAAGTTGATTCTGAAAGCTTGCCATCTGAGGTTTGCTTTTCTTTAAGAAATACATAGCCTATCTTGAATTTAATTGTATCTTGAGACAGGGTGCAGTGGTGCTCAAAAGTCACTTCTGAAAGCAACATGAGAGATACAAACATATATTACAGCCAATCAGAAGCATATCTGGGCAAAAATATTCCAGTCATTTCATTACTGGGGGGCCTGGTGCAAAAACCTGAAAATATAAAGAAGAATAGCCAGTCTTAAGAGGCTTCTCTTCTGGCAGCTCTCCATTCTGGAAGACAGCCAGGAGATCTACCCACACACCAGAAGTTAATTGGGCAGTTTACTGATTGCAAGGTCTTCTGCTGCTCTTTGTGGATGCAAACTGCAGCCGTGAGGAGTTGGGGGCCAACAAAGAAGGAAGTGTTGGTCCTTAGTGCTCACACACACTGAAGGGGAAATCAGGTCTACAGCAGGTCTGGGGAACCTTTTTGCCCTGCAGATATTGTTGAACTCCCCAAAGCCCTAGCAAGCATAGTCAATGGCTAGCGATGATGGGAGTTGTAGTTTAGCAGCATCTGGTGGGCCATAGGTTCCTCACACTGCTTTAGGGGCAGGCAGTACATGACTGCACTCTCAGACACACATGTTTTCTGCTAAGCCCCTCACACACATTCACCCTTTAAATACGTATACACACCCTAGACAGAAGGGTGCATTGCAATGGCATCCATCTGTCTCAAGAGACATTGGAGTGCACCTCCGGAGGTGAAGTCATATCACTGCATTAGCAGCACCAAAGTGACCTCCCTGGGGCGCAAGGCTGGGCAGTGTGTCTGGCGGTCCTGGGCTACCCAGAGGACAAGACCCCACTCTCAGCTTCACTGATGTGGTCCAAAGGAAAGCAGAGCAAGACATTTGGCACCAGCTTGGCTGCAGGAGTTGCCAAAAGAATGCATACAAGGCACCACCCAACCATCTTAGGGACTCCACTCTGGATTTGTGTAGGATTTACTCCTTAGCTGTTTCTTCTCCCAAAGATGTCCCACAAGGTTGAGGACCAGAGTTTTCCTTCTCCTAGATGGGCTACCTTCCCAGGTGGACAAACCTCATCTGCCCCTCACTTCCCTCTACAATATGTGCAGAAACCACCTTCTTGACTATTGGACCCACTATTGGTCTTGTTTACTCAATCTGCCAGAGTCCGTTTTTGCATGCAGGTGAAGTCCCTAACTCACCAAGGGTTTGAGACCCATTGGCTCCCCTCATCTGGTTTAGCTGGCCAGACAAAGCTGTTCCCAGGGGGTAGCCACTGTCGCCTGCTGACAACTTCTAGGAGCCACAGGTGGGAGCTGAGTGTGTGTGTGGGGGGGGAACCAAAGGTGAACAAACTATCCCAGAAGGAGCATGACATACCCCCCACCAGAGGTACAACCCTAACAACCCATACACCTCACACAGAAGTTACAGTAATATATATTGGATGTTTACATCTCTAGGCTTAAACATGGCTAATTCCAGACACTATTTTGTTATTACTTAGGCTGGCATTTCTTTGGAAGAGCATCAGTAGAAAAGAAGAAAGCCAGGGGAAAAGAAAGACAAAAGGAGCAAGTGAAATGAACCCCCTGCATTGTGCTTCTAGACTTTGATGTATTCCTGTTGTCAGCTCACTATAATTTGTAAAGATCAATGGTTTTAGTTAAAATCTAGACCAGGGCACCCCACCTTCTAATTCATCTATTCAGCAGCTGCCCCACTTTTTTCTAAGCTATAAAGTTCAAGGTTTCTCTGAGGCTTTGTGTGCTGAAGCTCAAGCTCCAGAATTCAGAGGTTTTTTTCTGGTCATGTACTATATTTATCCACATATATTAAAACACATATTACTTTTCTTAAACTAAATCAAAGTGGTATTATCATCATCATCTAGCCAAAGGTAAGCTCTTTTAAGTCCACTGATTTCAGGTATTCCACTGTCTAATTAAGGGAGCTTTCTGGGTGGCCTGTGAGGTCCCAGGAAGAGTCACAAGTGCAGTTCTGCCTGTGAAGAGGGAGAAGCATTTATGGGACAACACTTGTGCCACTGAAGGACCCTCAGATAAAATCCTCAACAGCTGTGTGTTTGGGGGGGGGGGAGTGGGTATGCAAGGGGCATGTCAAGGGCATGTGTTGGGAAAGACACAGATCCAAGAGATCCAAAGCTTCCTCTTTCCTCCAGCGTGGCCACAGGCCTTGCCTAATGCTGCAGCTGCTGTGGTTAATTCTGACACAGTAATGGCAGCTGGAGGGAGGAAAAGGCTGAGGTCTCCCCATCCCAAGGTGACTGCAGCAAAACAACAGTGCATGATGGAATTTCCCCCTCCCCCAGAAATGAAGAGTCTGCCTTTATCCCCCTTCAAAGTCCATGGAGAATGAAATGCATTTAACTGGATGGTACCGGTGACAATGGCAATGGTGTACCACCTCACCAGCTCCCCCCCCCCTTCGTGGCAGAGCATATGCCCCCACTGCCCAGGGCGGGCGCACTCCCGAGGGTGGTGGGCGTGGAGGGTGCCCTCCCACGTGCCCCAGTTCAGGGTAGGAGAGGGGCAGGGAAGCTGCTGCTCACTCTCCTCCTGCTCTCCGCATCCAGGTCAGACATGACCCGGCAACGGGGCTGCTGCGGCCGGGTGTGCCTCGCCATGGCTGAGGAGGGCTGCTCTCTGCCTCCGGGTCAGAAGAGCTGGGCGCAAAGTGTGCTGCCCATTCGCCTGCCTTTTTGTCACCTCCTTCAGTCATGACACCCGGGGTAGACCACACCCACCGCACCCCCCTTCCTATGCCTCTGCCCCACCTGCCTTCCTTCTTGTGTATGTCTTGTCCAAAGGGTGGCCCTGGCTCTGAGGTTCTTCCTCTCTAGTCCCAGGGCTCTTTCTGTAGGACTTGGCCGGGGGGGGGGGGGCGGTATGTGATAGCAGCCTGAGTCGGCTCTGCCTTTCGTGGCCTCTGCCTATCAGTCCCGATGGGCACCAACTGCATCTGCATGACAATGGCTTCAAGAGTCACTTAATCACAAAGTACATTCAAAAACAAGAACACAATCCCCACACTAAGGCAAAGAGGCTAAAAAGAGCTTGTAGCCCTGTAGAAGGATGCAGGCTGTGTATAGCGAGGTCAAGAGTTCCTGTTTGGGGCTCCTTGGCTGTATCTTATTTTAAACATGTTTGCTCAATTTCCCTGGCTTACTCTTCTTGACTTTCCCTGGATCTACATCCTTACAAGTCTGTTTCCCTTTCCACTTCCTGTTTGCCCTGGGATTTCCTGGCTCTGCCTAAACTTACAAATTTAGCCTTCGGATCCCGTTCGGCCGCCTGCGCTCACATCCTGGCTTCACTTCTGCTATCTCTCCATCACAGACGGCAGACCCTCAAATAGCTACATTTTGTGATCCAAGGTATCCAAAATCTGCTTGTTGAAAAGGAGTGTGTATTTCATGATAGAAATAAAATCAGACCACCAACCTAGGGACTACTCACTGTTGCAAAATAACACAGAGAGTTTTCTTTTTAAAGTATATTTGAACACAAGCACTCTGTGTAATCCTCATAAACCATGTGGCATTTTACTTCCACGTGCAACATATCCTTGTCCAAATCCCATTTAATGCATTTGTTTCATGCAAAATCACTCCAAGTGATTATCTAATTGTCTATGATGCTGTGCTTGGGTTTCTACCATAAAAGACATTAGTACATACATTTTTCTCTTTTAAAATACTTTTACAGATCACTCATTCCAAAGAAATTCTCCTGCACTTCATGTACATGACTAAATGGTCCCAAGTCCAATATGAATCTATATGCTAGGTATTTTAAAACTGCATTGCTATTCTTTGCTGTTTTATGTACGTACATAACCTTTCCTAGTGAAGAAGATGTGCCTCATTTACTTGCATTCAGTCATAATAGGCCCTCTCCTGGGTTGCTGGTTTCTTTTCCCCTGGCAGATGCCAGAGGGTGAGTTTTCATGGAAGGAGAGAGTTCTAGAGGGTTTATGGTGCTTATTTACAAATATGCATCAATAGGAACTGCAAGGCTTTACAACAGAACCAGTTCTGTCAAAAGTAAACATTACATCCATATAGCTTCCCAACCAGCTTGCATAAAAAACTCAGATGCCTGTTTCCTTCCAAACTTGAACAAACATCTGATCTTACCAATTTTTGTATTATTATGTGACTATTATTATTTTAAACAATTTTTGTAGCATTCAACTAATGTCTGTTCAGAGTAGGCCCATTGAAGTAAATGGACTTGAACTATCTAATTTTAACTCGTTTCAGTGGGTCTATCTGAGTAAATGCTTGTTTCTGTGTAATGTATGGAATTGTTCATAATGTTTATAGACTCTTCATATGTTGAAGCACTGCAGAAAGTCCATTATAGACAGAGTGTTTCTGGGGAGGCATATTTTTGGGTCTCAAAGAAAGTCCATTCAGCCATCAATTTCCAGAACTGGATTTTGAGATGTCTTCCGGAGCCAGTAAATGTGTCTGCTTCTTTGTAGGGTGTGTGCAACGCAAGAGTTCGTTGTTTACAGAAATATAAGGAATGGTGTTACATTGTCATAGCCAAGTCTGAAAAATGGAGATGGTATAATATAGTAATATTATAAGCTATACTATTACTACCCAGCATTTATATAATGCAGAAATTTATATATTACAGAAATATAAGGAATGGTGTTACATTGTCATAGCCAAGTCTGAAAAATGGAGATGGTATAATATAGTAATATTATAAGCTATACTATTACTACCCAGCATTTATATAATGCCTTTTGAGCACTCAAAATGCCCTATCTCAGCAGTTCTTACAACACCCCTGGTTGTCTCTGTTGCCCTTTCCCCCAACCTCCATTCATTCATCAGCTTTGCTTCACAACTTTTACACACAGAGGTTGCTCTGTTCATGTGGCAAGAGCCCATGCGCACACATTGGTGTTTGCCCACCTTTTTGGACCCGTGGGCACATTTGCAAACTGGAAAAACTGTTGTGCGCACCACCTAGAGCACCACCTAAGCACACACCACAACTTATTCTACCGGGTAGCAGAGAATGCTTCCCCACATACAAGACAGTTTGGAATGAGGCTGAAAGGGTAAGCTGTGGTGAAGTTTGAAAGTGTGACTTCCTAGTTTACATGCTTAGCATCTGTCATGGATGCTTTAGTTGAGATTCCTGCATTGCAGGGGGTTAAACTAGATTACCCTTGGAGTCCTTTCCAACAAATCTATGATTCTACAGTACATCAGCTCTGTTCTGACCATAGCTGTCAACTTTTCCCTTTTCTTGCGAGGAATCCTATTCGGAATAAGGGAATTCCCCTTAAAAAAAGGAAAACGTTGACAGTTATGGTTATGACCTCTGGACATTTGAAGCCAGTTTTCCAAACTTGTCTTAATAACAAATCACTTAAACAAGATGGCTATACACCATGGTTAAATTTGGTCACGATTGTCTCATTATTTTCACATTGCCCCATTGACATGATTAATGCCTGGACTGTAGCATGTCTTCATACATTTGAAATGGATTGAAATGAATAGAATCCAATGTGGCCACAGATTCAGCCTTTAGCAAGACTGCTCTGCTGAGTTTAAATTCAGCTCCAATTCTTGGTTGCATGTCGAGGTCCCCAAGCCACCCCCTAAATAATTCACAATTCACACAGAATTTTTGTTTAAGGTTTTTGGCATAATTTTGGCCACAACTTTATTAAAATACATAAATGTGAGTGGTTGCTTAGGCATTGGTTATGACTATCTGTCCCCACGCCCAGGGACAGAACTGACTTCCGGATTCCAGTGAAAGCCAGTAAGGGAAAACAATATTGGAGAGAAATGGAGCTGAGCCACAGGCCTCACCTCTCCCTGCATGCTCCCAGGGGCTTGCACAGCCCTAGCCCCTTGCCGGGGATAAGGACAAATGTATGGCAAACCCCTGGATTCCTTTAACGGAATTCTCTTGCAGCAGCAGCAGCACTGGAGGGACAGGCACAGACAACCCTTACCCCTCCACCAACCAAATTTTAACCAATTCTTGGTTATAAAACAGGAGCAACGGCTCATGGGGTTGCTTTTGAGACTGAGTTTGAAATGTCACTATGAGCTCCATGGTAAATAAAAAGTTAAAAAAAACAAGGGCACAATTTCCTCCTCTGCATATGAAGAAATGCTGGATGGAGGTGAGGCAGAACCTTCCAGGCCCTTGCCAAGTCACCTTGAAGTGGGCATAGCACTTCTGTCCAACTTCCATGGGGAAATTTCCCACACCAGCTTTATGCTGAAGAAGTGAGAGGATTGTGCACGAAATAGCCATCTTTATTTTTGATGTTGCCATCCCATCCATTTTTTCAAGCATGCAGCAGAATACATAAATTTCATGAAATGGGCTGTAGTCCAAAAATGCTTATGCTATAATAAATTTGTCAGCCCTTTCAGGTGCAACAAGTCTCTTCCTTGTGTTTCCTGCCAAAGATGCAGCTACCTCTCTGGAATTTGTTTCAGACTTTTATATCTGATGCAAAAATTTCACCCCCTAGGATGGTATTCATCATTATACTTTTCTCTAACAGTCTCATGTGTCCAAAAATGCAGTTTGAAAAATCTGGTAATCCTAAATAGCAAAGGCCATGTACCAGTGTCCCTATTTTCCAGGGACAGTCCTGGATTTACAGAAGCCACTCGGTTACTTATTTGATCCCAGAATGTCCCACTTTTCCTTAGGATGTCCCTATTTTCATAGGAGAAATGGAGGGTATGGAGTTATCTGACTCCTGAGCCATTTGAAGGCAGCCCTGTATAGGGAAGTTTTTAAAAATGTTTAATGTTTTATTATGTTTTTATATATGTTGGAAGCTGCCCAGAGTGGCTGGGGCAGCCCAGTCAGATGGGTGGGGTATAAATATTAAAATTATTATTATAGAAAAGGATGTTCCTGTTTTCATTGGTGAAATGTTGGAGGGTATGCATGTATTCCAGAAGTGAAATCAGAGGGTAAGAACAGAAGAGGCCCCTTGCTGGGTCTATGGACCATGTAGTTCAGCATCCTGTTTCTAAGCACAACCAGTTAGACGCCACTGGAAACTCACAAGCTTAGCAGAGCATGAAGGTCATGGCCTCCCCCCGTGGTCTTGCCCCAGCATCTTGTATTCAGAAGCAGACTGTCTTGTAAGGCAAGGTCTGTCTGTGAAGGAAGTACTTATCAGCTGTGGTGCCCAGAACTGGACACAGTACTCCAGGTGAGGTCTGACCAGAGCAGAATACAGTGGCACTATTACTTCCCTTGATCTAGATGCCATACTCCTATTGATGCAGCCCAGAATTGCATTGGCTTTTTTAGCTGCCGCGTCACACAATACATTCAGGATTGGCACAGTCCATAAGAAATCCAGCTGCTGAAGACTTAGCTTGAACTTACAATAACTAAATAATAAGACTAAAACCTTAACACTACATACAGAACTTCACACCAGAAGGAAAAGCGATAGAAAGTGAAAGTGAAACAGAACCACTTTAAGGCAGCTGCACTCAGCTTCTCTGAAGGAATAACCCAAACATCATGAACCTTCTGCTTGTTTCTTTCACACAGAGAAGCTTCTAGAACCCTCTTGAATTAAGTAGAATAGGAAAAATCTCTACACATCAGATCAATACTTTCTGCGCTAATAAATGCAAACTGACACTATCGGTGTAAATGGTGCTTTCCAGAGATTCATAAGCAAACTGAAAAAAGAAAAGAAGAAATATCTGCCCGCAGAGAACTTACAATCAAAAATTGGCAAATATCAAGATAACAGCTTGGAGGGTTGGGGGAGAAGCTTTATTGGGGCATTCAGGCTCACGTGACTATAATTGCCAGGGTCAAAATTGGAGGACTGCACACGGTCACTCTGTGCAACCCGTTATCCTAAGCTAGCCTCTCTCAATGCTATTCATGCCTCAGCGTTCCAGTTCACAGGAACAGCTGGTGACATTCTGCAGGCCCCACTGCAGACACAACCACAAGGCAGGGTTAGCTAACACAGTGTGCAGGGGCAGAGGTTGGGTGAACGTACGCAGCCCAGCTCTCTTTCCTCATGCATTCACAGTCATGAGAGCCGAAAGCCCAAATAGGACTACGGAGAGAAGTCAGGAAGAGGCATTTGTGGCAAGGAATGAGCTTTACAGTCGGAATGAAGGGCTAAGCAGTTAATGAGATTTCTGGCTATATACACACACAGACACATAGGGGCCGGAAGTCTGTGTATCTGTACAGTATTTCTATATTTTTAGATGTCTTGTTTATTTGTGTTAACATAAATCGGCTTCATTGAAAAGACAATCTGGGTATGCCAGAGGTGAACTGGAGTCTTGACTTCACTTGTTTGAAAAAGATCTAAACATGAAACCATTCCTTTCCTTGTTTGAGTGCTCTTTTTCCAGACATCAAGTAAACAGAGAAGTTTCTGGTTGTTTTAGTATGAGGGGGAGAGAGAAAGAAAGCACAATCTTCCCATAGTTTTCCCCCCTTAGCACTTAAACCATCCATGCTTCAGCTGCTAATTATGCCAGTAGATTTCTTAAAAATGAATGCAGAGCATGGCAATTTCATTCAGATAACATAATGAAAGCAGCATGTTTTGCATCCAAAAAATGCTTATTGAAAAATCTGGTACTACTAGGCAGTAAAGACACATTCTCATGTACTTAGCTTTTAATTTCACTTCTTGTATTAAATCATCAAAAGTAGAATACATGAGAATGACCAGACAGTTCCCTCCAGCATTCTCTTTCTGACAGTGGTCAGCCAGATCAGCTCTGGGATCTCACAAACAAGATATCAGGTAAAAGGCTAATACTTGCCATTTTGTTTGAGACTTTAAGTTAAAATAAATTGTTCCACCACAGGCACATTTGAGGAGCCTGTCACAGCCCTAAGAACGTTTCTTACTGAATCAGAACTAGAGTCCTGTTCAGGTGTTGTTTGCTTCCATCTTGTTCAACACGGGAGCAAAGAATGGAACTAAGCACCCTGTCCCAGTTTCTTTTAGCTCCTCGCCTGACATCTGCATGTCAATTAAGACAGTAAACAACAACAATTAATGCATCAAAAGGCATCAGAATTAAAGCTCAGGGAAAAGATTCACAAAACAGCAGGCCACTAATTAACAGCTAGCTTGAATAAAAAGGCCTTTACCCATCCAAAGGATGGGGCCTAGCAAATTTCCATTGCAAGGGAGTTGGGCAACTGTGGCATCCAGCCTGGAGCAAGAGCCTTGTAGTGGGAGGGTTTCATGAGAAGAGTGGGTGGGGAAAAGATACCTGAGGTCTTCCACTGCTGTACTAAAAAGTAGCAGGTGATAGGAAACATCTGTTTGGGACCCTGAAGAGCCACTGTCAGTCTGAGTGGACCATACATGGTCAAAAAGTCAGACCTGGTACAATGCATCGGAAGAGTTGGGGTTTGAGGCCTCTAGCCCCTGATTCTGAGTATTTCATAGCTGTATAGTGCAGGGGCAGAGAGAATGGGGAAGGGATGTCCATCTCTCCATTAGTGGGTAGAAAGCCACATAGGAAGTGGGTACTCTCTGTGGAGGCCTGATTGGTGCAATTAATTTATTTCACACACACACACACACACACACACACACACTGCACAAAGAGGGTGATGTGTGATAAGATATCCAACTAGAGCACCTGTGTCCTACATGTTGTTAATGATGGGATGGAGAGAAGATGGGCAGCCATTTCTTCACCATGGAAAGACTGCCACTGTCTGGGTAAGTTTCTGAACCAGTCCTAGTTCAAAGAAGTCAAACTGCGCACACAAATGTGCAGACCAGTCAAGGCTTATCTCCACTCAACGTACAACTTGATTCTTAAGGTTTTACTGTCTGAATATGGTTTACAGAGGGCAAAAGAGAAAACAGGAGAAGTGAATGCTATGGGATGACTATCAAAACAAAGAGCACATAAAGTAATGTGGAATGAAAGAAAAGGAGCTGGATCACAAAATAATACAATTAAAATGAAAGGAGGAAATGAGGGACTATTAAAGAAAACAACACTGAGAGATGAAAAGAAAATTTGGAGCATATGGATGGAGAAACATGAAAGACAGATCTTTGTCTATTTCAGATGATCAAAGGAGTAGTTCCTCTCCCTATGTTACTTTCTGGCAATACTGTGTAATGGTAATATTAGAATTAGCATTAATTTGAGTGAATTAGCCAATGGAAAATAATCATGGATTTTTCTACTCCGTGAGGGGCAGAGAGCTTGCCTTTAGTAATTGCCATGAAAGTAGCAAATATCCTAGCCAAGGTTTGGATGTCAAAGTATGTGTGTGGTCTTATGCTCCTCCCCCTCCCCCAATTCTCTGGGACTGAATGGTGAGTTGCTAAGAGAGAAGAACTTCCCCATGTTTAGCCTGTGCTCAGTTGCTGCTAACGAAACAAATGTTCCTCAGATCCCCACCTGTTTTTCCAAGAACTGGTTCACATGTTCACTTTATCACTTGAGTGGGTTATAAAACGTAACCACAATAAACAAGTATAAGGTATGATGCAATTTCATCTTGAGGTATATCTAGCAGAAGACCTTTGATTCTTGCCTTGAATCTTGATCCCCTGATATATCATGTTGCCTCTCCAACATGAAACAGCACCTGAACCCTTGACACGTTCACATTCCATAGCTGGTCATACAGACTACTAGACAGGGGAAAATAGAACTTCTGTGGAACTCTGCATGGCAAGCTCTCTGCAGGGATGTGCGCAGGAGGGGATACGCCTGTCCTGTGGCCACTTGATGTTCCAGGTTGGCCTTCAGGGTCTGTTAGGCAGTGGCATGGGACAAGCACTTGTTGGTGCATCCCCCCACTTATAGACCTACTCCCTACCTGGGATCAGGTTGTTAACTGCTGGTGTTTAGACATCACCTTAAACCATGTTTAGTTCTCCAGTCTTTTGGTGGCTAGTTGTACATTTGAGCACTGATCATTTTACTGCCTGCTGTTGTGTTTTGAGGGTTGTCATTTTAACCAGGGCTTTCCGCCCCCCCCCCCCCAAGCCGGAACTCAGCTCTGGCACCTCTCAAGTGGGCACCATTGCCATTCTAAGAGAAAGAGGGAGGTGTTCATGGAGAGTTCCAGTACCTCTTTTTTTTTTAAAAGAAAAATAGCACTGTCTTTAACTGTAGTTGTATGGTATTTGCATTGTGTTTTAAGACTGTTGTTAGCTGCCCTGGGCTATGGCAGGAGGAAGGATGGGATATAAGGGCAATAAATCAATGACAGATGAAAACCACTGAACACATAGGCTGATATGCAAATGCAACGTCCAGTGCATGACGTTAGGCAGGAACAGGGCAGGGAAACAATCCCACTTCTTTGCTCACTCCACCATCCGCCTAACATCTGCTTTGTGCTTGAGTTTTATGGAAAAGGGTTAATATTCTATACTATTGTTCAGTGGCTAATAAATCAACAGCTAGTGTGTTGATTCTGCCTCCCCTTTGCTGCCTTCTGCTGAGCCACGAAAAATGACATTGTGGAACAATGACCCAGTTGCCAAGGGAAGTAAAATCTGGCTGTAAAATACCTGCACATTAGCTTGATTTTATCTAACCGCAAGGATCAGGAAGCCATGATCACTGTCACTGCTCCACAACCGGGTTAGAATACACTCCCATTTTACACAAAGCACAAGACCCTGAAGGTTTTAACTCTATTAGCAAATTTCAAAGTCAAATGGCAGGGCTTCAGAGGTTTCCAGAACTAAATTCACTCATCTTTAATTAGCATGCCGTGGGCCAAATAGAGATGTCTCATATAAGGAGATATTGAAGTAAATGCAGGTGCTCTACAATGAAAATGCATTTCTTTGATCCTTGGCTATGGTGTGTGAGTAAGCACCACTTTCCCCCTAGACTTAAATATCCATCAGGCAGAATAGGCAGGAGGACACATTATCTCTCATATATATATATATATATATATATATATATATATATATATGCAACCTGCATTGATTAAGCCTACCAGTATCGTGGTCTTCCATGTAACAATCCTAATCCATTATCCAAGACAGAATTTCCTCACAATCATTTACTTATGGGGATGGTGAGAGGTCTGTGTAAAAATGAAGTTGTGTTGCTCTTATTAATTCAGCTGATTAGCACTGAATTATAATTAACCTCATATTTTAGCATGAATATAATGCAGCTTCAGAGCTTGGGAAGAATGATGTTTGATTATTTCTTATCTCAACAATACCACCATGCAAAACTGTGTCAAGTATTAAATACAAATTTTAAAAATAGGTCTAGACAGTCCAGATCTAGCCGTGCATAATTAGCCGAGCACAACAATTGGTTAGATCCCAGACGGTGGGGTGAATCCTCACCTGCAACAAGTGATACAACCAGATCATTCCGCAGGGCCAAGAACATCACAGTGTAGGTACAGATACCAATTTCAATGTGCATCTCTATAACAGTTGTTTAAAGGTGAGGTGTTCCATTTCTGTGATTCAGAATATCCAGAATTCTGGGCCATGACATTTCCCAAGGGCCACCATGACCTATGCAGCGTATCAGTATCAGATGCCAGACAAAGAGGAAGGGGGAAGAGGAATTGCCCTCTTGTTGCTGCTGGATAATGGCCATTGCCAAGTCTGATGCATCCAGTAAATGTAGTTGGGGGACAGATAAACTGACGATCCTACTTTGGCTCAGAATTTAATCTGAGCATATGAATTTAGGAGCCTCATAATGCTCACCTCTTTTTTGAGGAAGGCATTGTGAAACTCTGGTGGTCATATACAGAGGAGAGTCACATTATCTCTAGACATGTAGCAGTGACTTTGATGCATCACCTCTTCCAAGGGCAGGTAAGTCCACTGGCATTTCTATGTTATGAATGATGGAATTATCTGATCACACCAACATATAGAAGCATTATCCCACTGCAGGGTTTGAGGGGGTTTTGCCTGGAGATGCCATGGATTGATCAAGGGCCAATGTGGCATTGTGCCTAGAGGGCTGGTCTATGACCTGGGAGATTAGGGTTCGAATCCTCACCTTGCTGCAAAGCTTACTAGGTGACCTTGGGCTAGTCACCATCTCTAACCTACCTCACAGGTTTGATGTGGATAAATTGGAAAGGAAGTGAACCGTGTACACCACCTTGAGCTCCTTGGTGGAAATGTAGTAAATAAATAAATGAAATAAGCTGGAACCTCCTACATACAAAATGTGCTCTGAGCTATGTCCCTAGGAAGGAGGCAAAACACCAGGGCAGTAAATCTTGCTGACACACAGTGGGCAACCTCTTTTGTGGAAAATAAAGAATACATTTCTTGTAACATACATAGTAGTTCTCTTGCAGCAGATGAATTTGCTCCAGTAAACTGTCTAGAAGTGTCATTCTGAGCCTATTTGACCTTAAAACAAACAATTGCTTGGATAATGTGGGAATATGAGAAAACAACCATAAACCACTGGTTTGTGGTATTATATGCTGTGCTTTTTTTCAGCTGTTTGCTCATCTTTCCCTTTCAGCAAACCTTACATATTAGATTACTGATCTTTAATATAATATCTCCTTGGTAGGATAACATACTGAAGCTACTGCATTTCCTTAAAAGGTGCTTAGGCACCGATTTCCCATAGCCTGCAATCAGGGCTTTGAAACTGTAACATTTGTGACAGAATAAACTCCATTAACTTGTTTTATTAGTACTGTGTGCAGCAAGGAGGATCAGTTCTGTTGAACATGATGAAATGACTAACAGGTTCCATCAGAGTATGACAGAGTGTTTTCATCTCACAGAGAATATATAATTACTGTTCACTTAAGCAGGTACAAATTCTTTAAAAGAAGAAGAAGAAGAAGAAAGAAATCCTCCCTCCTTAGGCAGCACAGAAATCTTAAGCTTTTTTTATTCATGGGAGAAGTAAAATAAAATAAAGTGTGCTCCCCACTCCTGCGTACACACACACACACACACACACACACACACACACACACACTTCTCCTGTCTGTTCTGCCTTTCATCCGCATAACAGAAAATGAGCCAGTAACTGAAGCGGGATTCTATAGTGACCAGGCACCCTGACAAGCACAAAGGAGCTTCATTCGACTCATAAGGGCCCGTCACATTGTTTTAAGAGCAATACCCAGAACGGAGCATTAAAGAAGGCCTTTTGAGTAGGCTAAATGTCAGTGGAACATGCCCAGAACAATATATATATATATATATATATATATATATATATATATATATATATATATATATATTATTAATGCTGCACTGACTCTCTATGCTCACTTCAAACCTGACGCATCTGAGCCAACGCTGGGCAGGGCGAATGCTCATCTCACGGAGTTGCATCACATTGTTTCCCAGCTCTGCCTCGTCCTCTGCTGCTGCTTGCCACCACCTCTCTTCTTCTTGGCCGGCAGTCTTTTGCCCTCATGGCCACTGAATCTGATTGGTGGGGTTGACCCACATGATTTTGTTTATGCCTGTGATATCACATCAGGCAGAGCATGGTAACATCATCTCATGGTTGGCCCAAGACATTTTTGCACCTGAGGCAAACCACAAAATGGTGCCCCTCCCCCCCACCAGGAACAAAGGGGTGACTGAAGATCTACATCAGGAACAAAGATTGACATTGGGATCTGCTACAGATCCTTTAAGTGTCCCTATTTTCCAGGGACAGTCGTGGATTTACAGAAGCCATCCTGGTTTCTGATTTGATCCGGGACTGTCCCGCTTTTCCTTACTTTCATTGAAGAGGTGTCGGAGGGTATGCTGCTGCCTCTGCAGATCCTCCTCTTGAGGCGGTTGCCTCACCTTGCCTTGTGGGTGAGCCGGCTTTGCATCATCTGATTAAGCAACAATGAGGCTGAGGACGGTGAGAAGAGGGCAAAACCTGAGATGTAGAAGAGCATTAACACAATCTGGATGTGTCTGCAGAGAATGCTGAACATAACTGAAGACTGGGTTCTCCCTTTTCTTTTCAACATGCCAGAAAAAGAGTGTGGTATGTAGATTCCATTTTATATGTTCTAATAGGGCTGCATTGGGAATTTCTGGAAGGCATCGGTTTGTCCTGGATCTCAAGTAAACTGAGAAATCGCGTATTTTTGGCATTTTCCTAAATAAAGCTCAACAACTTTGGGGGTTTTACTTCTTGAAATATGGCAACCCTAAATAAATAAGCAAATGGTTGAAAGTTATTCCAGCATTAGAAAACCAAGCCTGACTGTATTTTTCCAAAGCAGGTATCTCATACTGCAGATGGCACAGCTGCAAACATTTATCTGAAGAGGAGAGAGAGATTCTCTTTCTTCTGCAACAACTCTGACAACATTAGCCACTTGAGAAATATAAATGGCTTTCTCTTTTCCCCTCTACCTCCATTTCTGCCACCTTTTTTCTTCCCTCATTGAAGATGAAACCCAGCCTCCAAGCCAGCAGCTACAAAAAACTTCCCATATAAATGTAGCAGAATACATGTTAGTATGGAATACACACACACACACACACACACACACAGACACACTCCAAACATTCACAAAGGGAAATGATTGGGGGGAAAAAGATTCCGTTCAGATATTGAAAGGTGACAAACCGGGGGGGGGGGGGTCTAGCTCATTCTTTTTTTCTTTGTGAGAATGTGTTTTGGAGCTGCACCTCAGTATAACTAAAAATGACTTTTAAAAATAGCACTGATTTATAGATTTATAGATTCACATATCAACTGGAGAAAGGTTCATTTTATGTTACAGCTCTGTCTGTTGCTCCTCGTATAGTTAAGGGGCTTGTCAGCACTGCAATTAGAGAACCTCCCGACATTCTAAGGACTGTAATTTGGACATAAAAATTTCAATGCAGAATGAACTTTGAAATAAGATTTCATTTGGGAGGGTTCTTTTTTAATACTGTCAGAAAAAAATACTTCACTTTTAAATGGATATGGCTGTAAAACAGGACCAGAGACTGCAGTAGGTCTGGACTGCACTGTGGTACTATTCTAGAGAGGAAATTAATTTGCTCTCCACAATTATCCTGAAAATTCCCCTATGTATATTAACTCCAGCTAACTTCTTCATGCATATACACACATCAAGGTCAAGGTACCCCTGCCCGTACGGGCCAGTCTTGACAGACTCTAGGGTTGTGCGCTCATCTCACTCTAGAGGCCGGGAGCCAGCGCTGTCCGCAGACACTTCCGGGTCACGTGGCCAGCGTGACAAGCTGCATCTGGCGAGCCAGCGCAGCACACAGAACGCCGTTTACCTTCCCGCTGGTAAGCGGTCCCTATTTATCTACTTGCACTTTGACGTTCTTTCGAACTGCTAGGTTGGCAGGCGCTGGGACCGAGCGACGGGAGCGCACCCCGCCGCGGGGTATACACACATACATATGCCAAATATTTACCAGAGAAGTGAAAAGAAGTGGCTATGCTGGCTTCTGGGTTCTGGCACAATCTCACAAGAGCCCCATGAAATCGTGAGGAGCAAACCTTTGCCCCCAATAAATATTTGAGTGGGCCGGAGAGCCCCAAAGCTGATGGGCATTGTCTTTTGTTTAATATAATTTTTTATTAATTTTTCAGCATATCATTTTCAACAGTAATTAAACATGCTTTCATTTCTTACACCATTTTCTTTACTTCCATCAATCATATCTGAAAATTTTCCAATCTATTCACTTAATATACATTTCTTACTTCCACTATTACATTTAACTCTCAAAACTAATATCACTATTCTTTCTCTACTTGGCAATATTTCATATATTTCTCCTTTAAAACTTCTTGTAGTCCTACTAACGTAATTTGTTGATTACAGTTGCTCTTCAAATAGTTCATATATTTATTCCAATCTTCGGTAAATCTCTGGTCCCGTAGTTTTCAAATCCTTCCTGTCATTTTATCTAATTCTGCGTAGTCCATTAATTTTGTCTGCCATTCTTCTTTCGTCGGAATTTCTTCTTGCTCCATTTCTGGGCTAACAAAACTCTTGCCGCTGTTGTAGCTGATGGGCATTGCCAGCCAGATGCCATGCATGGCCCTGTCATGTGATCAGTTATGCAGGGCGGGCCCTACCTCCCCCCCTCCAATATTTTATTCAGGTTGGCACCCCTGACTCAGAGAGGTTTCCCATCATCACTACCAGATCTTTATTATCCTTGGTTTGCTCACTGCAGCCCTTGACACATGTCTGGTGCAATGCATTTTGGCATTTGAGACAAACCACAAAATGGTGCCTCCCCACTGGCTAGAGAACAAGGGTGGGGGAGTGAAGATCTACATAGGGGGGAAGGTGTGTGAGAGGGAATTAAATCAACCTTTCCCAGTGGGTGAAGTTGGTGTGGGGGGTGCTCTGAATTGTGCTGGAGCTGGCACTCAGGGGACCCCAGAGGGCAGCGGCCACCATTTTCTCCCTATGGGCAGGAGGAGCCCACCAATGCCCCAAATTCTCTATGAGTCCTCTGTAAATGTGGCAAAGGGGGGTGGGGCTGCCAAGGAGGCAGTAGAGCCAACCTCCAAGGTGTGTGTTGCAGCTGTTCCTGTCACCACAGGAGAAGCAGTTGCTGCATTTTGTGGAGGTCAGATCTGCTTCCCCTGTAGATCCTGCTGTCCGAGGCAGTTGCCTTACCTTGCCTCATGGTTTGGCCTGCCCTGCCCCGACACCCCTTGGATTAGTGCTGCCACTGCAGAACCCATTCCTGCCTCCTGTCCCTCTTCCTCCTTGACTGTTCCACAAGCCTTGCCAATCACAGATCCACCAGCTTCCCTTATGATGCAGCAATCAACAGCAAAATCCTTCTGCAGGGGCTGGACTTCCTCATGCTCTGTCACTTGCTCCAAGTGAGTTCAGAAGGCAAGCCAGTGCACAGGAGCACCTCAGTAGGAGCAGCAGCAGCCCAAGCACCCCTCTCTGCCATCTTTGTTTCCTCAGTGCATAAGAGCTGGCAATGTGAGAGAAAATGGGCATGTATCCCCATTCACATTGACCTTTGACCGCCACCTGGACTTGACTTTGGTCACCCTCTGCCAACTTTTGCCTTTCCCACTGATAGAGCACCTGGCAATTACCCCCTTGACACCAGAAAGGTTCTATTCCCCCTTTTTTGACTGGAGATGCCAGGGGTTAAATTTAGGGCCTTTTTAAAGCAAAGCAAAAGCTCTCCGATTAGAAGAAGAAGGGTTTGGGTTTGATATCCCGCTTTATTTGATATCCTGAAGGAGTCTCAAAGCGGCTAACGTTCTCCTTTCCCTTTCTCCCCCACAACAAACACTCTGTGAGGTGAGTGGGGCTGAGAGACTTCAGAGAAGCGTGACTGGCCCAAGGTCACCCAGCAGCTGCATGTGGAGGAGCGGAGAAGCGAACCCGGTTCCCAGATTACGAATCTACCGCTCTTAACCACAACACCACACTTGCTCCCTTCCTACCAGGGAGGTGTGCGCTCCACAATACATTGGAGCCAACCTTTTCACAACAGGGCATGCAAGTTTTATGAGGCTGATATATATACTACATTTTGGATGTAGAAGTGGGGGTTTTGGCACATAATAAGAAACACAATTTTGTTATTCCTCAGACTTAATACCTGGCTTTTAAAAGCCTTTTCCACCATCCCCACCCCACCCCTGGCCTCAACACACTTAGAAATTTTGCTTCCCGACATAAGCAAGCAAGGAAGTGCCATGTTATCATGCACATTCAAAGATTTACAAAATTATACCCTGCTTTAGAACTAGAGTTCATTATTGTCTTGGAAATGTAATATATACTGTAATGGACAGTTTTCTCAAGAGGAAAGAAATAAAAACAGAGACTTTTTTCAAGTTAGATTGGTCTGCTTCCACTGTTGAACATTTTAAATAAAAACTCTCTTTGGACTTAGCTGTGGTTACCAGATTAGATATGGCCAACAGCTGTAGCCAGTCATTTCTCCGATTGTGTCAAGGTTATGAGTGAACCGTAAGGCTCATTCTTCTGTACTTCTGTGAACTGGAAGGGCATCCATAGACTCCTAATGCTATTCAGCAGTTGGAAATCTCACCCAGACACATTCTTAAATAAATATTTAGCATCAGTTGTGTTCTGTACTCTGCTCCAAAGTACATGAAAGAGAACTCCAGTAGAGAGTAGACTACAATAGCCTGCTGCGTTCTTGGCTTTTGGCAGCATATAAAATGTTAGCGAAACGGTTATGGATGGAAGAAACGAGAGTGGTTTGACTGTTATATGTGGTCCTAGAGCTTCAAACCTCCTGCCATTTATGAACTACATCTCCCATCATGCCTGGCCATTGACTATGCTTGCTGAGGCTGCTGGGAGTTGTGGTTCAGCAACATCTGGACCTCCAAAGATTCCCCACACCAAGGGCGCCGACTTGGGCCCCAGGTTATGGCTGCCCAGCGTACATGTGACGAGGCGTCATGATGTGGGTGTGCCATGTGGGGATCTTCTGCTGCCTGAAGCAGCAGCTTCACCCGGTCTAATAGCTGGGCCAGCTCTGCTAAGGACGCCGTTTTGGTTGCACCACCTCTGTTCCTGCAAGAAGACCAGCAAAGAAATATCATTCTGGACCCAAATGGATGTTAATGAATTTACTCACTTCTTTGTTCTGGCATTGCAAATCAGATCTCTTTCACTTACCTTTCCCCTCCACACCCCTGCCCTTTTATGTCTATTAATTTGATGTATTTGCAATGCCCATGTAACAGCATTATTAGTACTGAATTTGTGTTGCTATGTTTCACTTTGAATGCTAGTTTTTGGCTCAAAAGTGGGATAAAATATATCAAGTGGACAACATCTTTTCCCAAGGGGCTTGTGAGGTGGGGTGGAAGCAAACTGTTGGATTTACAAAACAAACATTGAAAGCTGTAATCTTATGAACATATCTTTCATATGAGCAAGTATTTCACAATTCCGTTGGGGCTGTCTTCTAACTAAACATGAATAGGATCAGGTTGCAATTATATATGATTTTCCACAGTAACATATGTTGAATTATTCTGTGCATCTCAGCTGTGAAGATGTTGATTTCACGTGCTTCTAGTACCATTATTAAATTAAACAAAAAAAAATTAATGCAATGGGAAACTAAATATATGAGTTAAGCAATAAAAGGAATACTGACCTATTGAAAAATTGGTCTGATCTTTAAAAATATTCCAGAATAGCAATGATGAGACTATTAACAACAGCAGAATGATGACAGATATTCATTAGTGTTTGCATATGAATGAGAAGGCACTTAATTACAAATTATACTTGGCAAATTATTTAGTAGCTGTAAATCAAACGCTAGAAAGATGAAAGATTTTGAGTGCAAGATACTGAAAGATTTTTTTTTAACACAGGCAGTCTAGAGCAAATTGGAGGAGCTGAACATTCTTTCAAAGCACAGTATTTTAAAAAGCAATTATAATTCAGAAATCCTAGGGCACAATCCACCAGGAAGGAATATGGTGCAAGCTTTATTAAAATGAATGAACTCTTGTGTCATTCCCCTTATTTCACTGGGGAAAAACTTCCTGTTGGATTGTGTCTCCACTATTTAGTTTGTACATAATAGTTCTTAGACTGCAGTTCACCCAATGATAACAGACTGGATAATTCATGTCTTAAAACCATTGCTAATTGTTAACCAAACTAAAATATCTAAAATAACAAAATAAAGTTGTGAGAATAGTTAGAAAGAAAGAAAGAAAGAAATCTGCAATTCTATGCACTTACTTCAGAGGAAATTGTATGTAATTCAACAAAACTTAATTCCAAGCAAATTTTCCTGGACATGTTTGCTTCCAACTGCAGAATTGCAGGTATGTCCAGGAAATTCCAGACGTATGGCATCCCTGGCTCTTTCTGTTTTACTTTTTGTTGTGATTTCTTTATCCGTGAGAAAATAATTCCTATCAGAGCAGTGTGATGTAACGTGATGGGCAGAGTTTAGACTATGAAAGGGAATCTTTGAATCAGCCACTATCTCTGCCTCTCCAAGTTGTTGAGAGCATAAAATGGGTTATGGGAGACCTTAGCGCCTGAAAGAACACTGGAGTAATAATGCAAAGAATTACAATACAGTTCTCCATTGCTTCCTTGTGCATGCGTCATTGAACTTAGACTTGATCGCTGTCACTTGAGTTTCTGGTCAACATTTTATTATATTTATTTATATAGTGAACCTCCCTTGGGAGAGCATTCTGCAAATGGGAAACCACTGCAGAAAAGGCACTTCTCATCCAAAGGTCCAAAAGCCTCCTCAGACAATCTCTTGCATCTGATGTATTTAAAGATTATTGGTTTTATAATTTTTTTAGCAATGTGCTTCTCCAGTTCTATTTTAGCATCCCTTCATGTTTCCCTGCATTTATTTTGCCAAAGTTTTGGTTCTTTCTGTTCTCATCACTTGACAAGACTTTTACTTTGTAAAGTAAGCCTTCTTGCCTTTAATAGGTTCTTTGATTCTACTCATTAAACACATTGGCAGTCTTGACCTAAGTGGCATGCTTCTTGAACTGCAGTTTGCATGCTAGCTAAGCTTCCAATATTGTGGTTTTAAACAACTCCCAAGTATTCTCGAGAGAGCTGACCTATTTGACTTTCCCTTTCCACTTCCTCTAAACAATCTCTTCATTTTTAGGAAGTTTCCTCACTGAAAGTCAAACGAGATTGTTTTGGATTTTCTTGGCAATTGTCCATTTAATATAATGTGCTTCCACACTCCCAGTATGGGGGTCTACACTTCCTTCATTTGAGCAATCATAAAGAATTTAATCCTCTGTCCTGAGGAATGTTTTGTTCTGAACTGGATGCATCTTAGCTCCTGTCAGACCTCCCCCCCAAAAAAAGAACAGTTTAAAAGCTGGTCTGCAATCTTTTTATTATTTAAGTACCAACAGTCTGGTTCCAGACCTATTCAAGTAGAGCCCTGCCTGCTTATCCCAACATGCTATCCATTTTTTAAAAAAAATATTTTTATTCGAGAATTTTTTCATATAAACATAACATACATAAACATACAAAGACAAAAACAAAACAAAAAACATGTACCATTTCATATCCTAATTTCTTGTACCTTACTTCCCCGACTTCCTCATGCCTCCCTTTTCTGTATTCCAAATTCTTATCGATTACTCAGCAAATCTTCCCTTATTTTAATTTAGATTTAAACTAATCTTCCTTATTCTCCTTATCTTAACCATTGCTAATAGTAACCGTTTACTTTCCAGTCCAACATCATTCTAACTTTCATTAACTTTGTAATATTTCTTTAAATAGTCCTTAAATTTTTTCCATTCTTCTTGCGTTGCTTCTCTTCCCTGGTTTCGGATTCTGCTCGTCATTTCTGCCAAGCCCATGTAGTCTATCACCTTCATCTGCCATTCTTCCAGTGTGGGTAGCTCTTGCGTCTTCCAGTACTTCGCAATAAGTATTCTAGCTGCTGTTGTAGCATACATAAAGAAAGTTATATCCGTCTTTAACACCCCTTGGCCGACAATACCCAAGAGAAAGGCCTCTGGTTTCTTGGAGAAAGTATATTTAAATACCTTTTTAAGTTCATTATAGATCATTTCCCAGAATGCCTTAATCTTCGGGCAAGTCCACCAAAGATGAAAAAATGTACCTTCAGTTTCTTTACATTTCCAACATTTATTGTCAGGCAAATGGTAAATCTTTGCAAGCTTGACTGGGGTTATGTACCACCTATATATCATTTTCATAATGTTTTCTCTTAAGGCATTACATGCCGTAAATTTCATCCCGGTGGTCCAAAACTTTTCCCAATCAGCAAACAAAATATTATGACCAATGTCCTGAGCCCATTTAATCATGGCTGATTTAACCGTTTCATCTTGTGTATTCCATTTCAGCAGCAAATTGTACATTTTTGACAAATTCTTAGTACTGGGTTCTAACAGTTCTGTCTCCAATTTTGATTTTTCCACCTGGAAGCCAATTTTACTGTCCAGTTTAAACGCTTCATTTATTTGATGATAGTGCAACCAGTCTCTCACCTTCCCTTTTAATTTCTCAAAGCTCTGCAATCTCAGTTTGTCCCCTTCCTTTTCCAAAATTTCCCAGTATCTTGGCCACTTGGACTCCATATTTAACTTTTTAACTGCCTTAGCTTCCATTGGCGACAGCCACCTTGGAGTTTTATTTTCCAGCAAGTCTTTATATCTAACCCAGACATTTAATAGTGCTTTTCTGACAATATGATTTTTAAAACTTTTATGTGCTTTAACCTTGTCATACCACAAATATGCATGCCACCCAAAAATATTGTTAAAGCCTTCCAAATCCAAAATGTCTGTGTTTTCAAGAAGCAGCCATTCTTTCAGCCAGCAGAAAGCTGCCGCTTCATAGTACAATTTAAAGTCTGGCAGGGCAAACCCCCCTCTTTCCTTTGAATCCGTTAATATCTTAAATTTAATTCTGGGCTTTTTGCCCTGCCAGACAAATTTAGATATGTCTTTTTGCCACTTCTTGAAACAATCCATCTTATCCATTATTTGCAATGCTTGGAACAAAAACAACATTCTTGGCAATACATTCATTTTTATAACTGCAATTCGGCCTAACAAGGAAAGCTTTAAATTGGACCAAATCTCCAAATCTTTTTTCACTTCTCTCCAAGTTTTTTCATAATTATCTTTAAACAAATTCACATTTTTAGCTGTCATATTTATACCCAAATATTTCACTTTTTTAACCACAGTCAACCCTGTCTCGTTCTGAAACCTTTCTTTTTCTACCTGTGTCAAATTTTTCTCCAAAACCTTTGTCTTTGACTTATTCAATTTAAATCCTGCCATTTGACCAAACTCTTGAATTATTTCCAAAACTCTTTTCGTGCTAGCTTCTGGCTCTTGCAATGTAAGTACTAAATCATCTGCAAATGCTCTCAATTTATATTGTTTAGCTCCGACCTGAATCCCTTTAACCAACTGGTCCCTCCTAATCATATTAAGCAAAACCTCCAGGACCGATATAAAAAGTAGTGGGGCGATAGGGCACCCCTGACGTGTCCCTTTTTCAATCTTGAACTCTTCTGTAACCACATTATTTACAATTAGTTCCGCTTTCTGTTCAGAATATATTGCACCTATACCATTCTCAAACCCTTGGCCTACCCCCATCCCCCGGAGGTTCTTCAACATAAAACTCCAAGAAATGTTATCAAAGGCTTTCTCGGCGTCCACAAAAATCAAAACCGCCTTAGTGTTTATATTCACTTCCAACTTTTCCAAAATGTCAATTATATTCCTTACATTGTCCGACAAATGCCTTTTCGGGAGAAAGCCCGCTTGGTCCCCATGAATCTCCTCCATCAAAACTCTTTTCAGTCTCTTTGCTAAAATATCAGCAAAGATTTTATAATCCACATTCAATAACGAGATGGGTTGGTAGTTTTTAAGTTGAGTCTTTTCAGTCTCTGTCTTTGGTATAAGTGTGATATAGGCCTCACTCCACGTATCAGGTGCCCTTCTCCCCTCCATAATCTCATTACAGACTTCCTTCAAAGGCTGTATCAGTCCTTCCTTCAAAACTTTATAATATTTAGAAGTCAGTCCATCCGGCCCGGGGGATTTGCCCAGCGTCATGCCTTGAATGGCATCTTCTATTTCTTGTGCTGATATCTCCTGATTTAAAATTGTTTTACTTTCCTGCGAAACCTTTTTCAGCCCATTTTTCTCGAGGAATTGTTGTATATCCATTTCATTCTGCGGCCCTTGTGTATAGAGTTGTCTAAAGTAGTTCTGAAAACAGTTCCTAATTTCCGCTGGGTTGCTTATATTCTTTCCTTCCACATCTATATTTGTTACCGTGTTGAGTTTTTGTCTCTTCTTTATTTGCCAAGCCAATAACTTACCACATTTATCAGCAGATTCAAAAGTCTTTTGTCTCATTTGTTTAATTTTCCACTCTAATTCTTGATTCATCAGTTCCATATATTGTGTTTGATGAAATTTAATTTCTCTTAAAATCTCTTGGGATTTTGGCTTCGATCTTAATTGTTTTTCCCCCTCTTTTATCTTTTCCAAAATTCTCTCCTTCCTCTCGTTTTGCTTTCTTTTCTTTAATGTATTTTGCTGAATCAAAAACCCTCTCATCACGGCTTTGCTTGCGTCCCATACTATTCTTTTTTCTACTTTAGACCTTAAGTTGATTTCAAAATAATCTTTCAAAGTTTTTTGGGCCTTCTTGCAAATCTCCTCATCTCTGAATAAGGTGTCATTCATTCTCCATCTGAAGGAACCAGTTGTTGTTTGCCTCATCACCATCTTTACTGCATTGTGGTCGGAGAAAGTTTTTGGGCAGATTTCTACTTTCTTTATGTTCGGCGCCATACTGCTAGTCACCCAAATTTGGTCAATCCTTGTCCATGTCATTTTGGCTTCAGAAAAGAAGGTTCCCTCTCTTTCTAATGGGTGTTTTGTTCTCCAAATGTCAATCAAGTCCATATTGTCAGTCATTTCAAAAAAAGTCTTTGGTAGTCTTCCATCTTTTGTTATTACCTGTCTTTGTGCTTTGTCCATATTTGTTGAAACTACTCCATTCATATCTCCCATCAAAATTAAGTTGTAATCCATATGGTCCATCAAAATTTCATGCAACTTCTTAAAAAATTCAGCTTTCCCTTCATTTGGTGCATAGATTCCCACTATCAAGTACTTCTCTCCTTGGGATTGAATTTCAATTGCCAAATATCTTCCTTGATCATCTTTAAAAATTTGTTTCGGTTGCAACTTTTCTTTTACATAGATCACCACTCCTCTCTTTTTTACTCTGTCTGAAGATATAAATTCCTGTCCCAATCTTTTGTTTATTAATAATTTTCTATGTGCTCTTGTCACATGAGTCTCTTGTAGACAAATCAAGTCCAATTGGTCTTTCTTTAAGGCGTGAAATATATTTTTTCTCTTTCTGGGAATGTTCAAACCGTTACAATTCCAGGTTAGAAGTTGCAGAGCCATGATGGGATTATTTACTCCTTCCTCCTACAGCTCCCTGTTTTTGTTCCTCGTCTGTCGGTGGTACCGTGTCCGTATCCAGTGACGGATGCCCTTGTCCTGGAAATGTCTCTTTCTGTAGGTCTTCTTCGTGTTCTCCCAGGAACTTGTCTTTATCACTCACAGTCTTTATTCTTCTCTTCTTCCCCTTGTATTTAAAAGACAAGCCTTGGGGAAACTCCCACCTGAATGGTATGTAGTTCCTTTTCAGCAATATCACCAGGTCCTTATAGTGTCCTCTTGCGTCCAAAATACTCTTAGGAATGTCTTTAAAGATCTCAATATGAAAGTCTTCAATTCGAAGGGTTGTTTGGTAATGCAGGTTCAATATTTTATCTCGCTCCTCCTTTGATCTTAGAGTTATAAGACAATCTCTGGGTCGATTCTTCTTCTGCCTTGTTCCCAATCTAAATGCACTTTCTATCTTGAAATCTTCTTTCTCCAACTCCTGCTTCCAAAAATCAGAAAATTCTTTTGTCAAATAGTCCACCAGATTATCTCCTTCCTTTTCCGGCACAAGTCTAATCCTTAAATTCCTCTCCTTACGTTGCATATCCTGCATAGAGAGTGCCAGCTCATACTCATCCAGTTTCTTGTAAACTGGTGGAAATTTTTCCTCTGCAGCAGTTGCAATTTCCTTAGCTTCCTCGGCTATCTTTCGTGTTGTAGATGAATCTTCCAATAATTTCCCAATTGCTTCTGCATTTGAGTTCACTTTGTTCCCAAGGTCAGTTATACTTTTTGTATTTAAATCAATTTTCCCAGAGATTTCTTCAATTTTTTTGTTTGTTTCAGCAACTTGTACTTTAGTTTCAGCAACTTGTAGTTTAGTCTCTGCGCCTTGCTTTTTTAGTTCCTCCAAAGAGTCATTTATCTTCTCCAGTACCTTAGCAAATGATTCTTCAGTAGACATTGCTTTCACTTTTGACTTTGCGACAACTGTAGTTCCAGAGGCTCCTGTTACAGAAGCCCTTCTTTGCATGGAAGGGTCAATTTTGTATTGTCTGCCAGATCTCAAGGTTGTTTCTTGTGAATCCCCTTTCTCTTTACCATCTGCCATAACAAAGTCTTTTAGTCAAGGTCATTCCCACACTCTTGAGCTATCAAACAAAAGTTCTCAGATTTTAAACTCCACTTGTTGCTGAAACAATTTGTAAGTCCTCTAGAGGGCGTAGAGTCAATTCTTTACTTCTCAAAATAGTCCCACACTCTTCAAAAAATAAACAAAAGTTTTCCTAGTCCCTTCCAATTATTCTTTTCTCTTTCTAGGGGATCCCAATCAATAATGTCCTGTAAGTAACTTTACAATGCAACAAAATAAATGTTTCAAGTTGGGAGTAGCCAAAGTCAATTAAAGATACTTTTTAGCCTTCTTATAGCAACAGTCCTTAGCCGGTTCCTTTTCTCCGGCAGTCCGATCCCAGGTATAAGAGCAGCGGTACTTAACTCAGTTCTTTTAAATTGGCAGGGAAACACTTTAAAATCTTCTTCCCCCCCCTCCTGCCTTCGGGGAGGGAGTTCTTTGCTTTGGTGGTGGATTTCTTAATTCCCACAAATTTCCTCTCAAGCAGTTACAGCTAGAATGCCTTTCGCTTTGATCTTGCTACAGAACGGAAAGCAGACTTCCTTTTTAGTGCTTGTCCGTCTCGGTGCCCAATTTCTTTACTTTTAGTGTCCAATTATATTTTAGCGGTCAATCCTACTCACGGGTAGTTGTTCTTTTAATCCAATTTCACCGGAAGAAATCAGCGCTCTCCGCTAATGGCGACGCGGCTTCGCTTCGCAGGCTGGGTGAAGACGACTCTCAGCACCGCTCCAAAACCCCTCCGCTGCTCCGCAGCCTTTAAAAAGGCTATTTCACAGCGTCGGGGGGGCGCAAAGGTGCCCGCCGAGTCTCCGGTTCACAGGCAACGCGCCTGTGATTTTTGAGGGTCCCCGCTTCGCCGTAGCTGACAGGACCCGAACCCACGAAGCAGATCTCTCCCGGAGCTCCGGGTGAGATCTGCCATTAAGCGCTGGCGCTAACCGGAAGTTCTATCCCAACATGCTATCCAGCACTTAACTAATCCAGACGCTTCTTCCAAACATCACCATCTCATCCATAATCAGCATTGCATGGCTGTTCCAGTGTGTGTAAGAGCTAGCCTTGCAAAAAAAAAAGCTACCTGGAAGGTCCTGACTTTCCACTTCCTACCTAGCAACTTAAATTTCACTTCAAGGACTGGACCACTACATTTCCATACATAATGGGTGCCAACATGCACCCCGGCCACTTTGTCCTGCCCAGCACTGTCTAGCAAGCTATCTAGGCAACATCTGACATCCACAACCTTCATATCAGGCAGGCAAGTCATAATACAGATGGAACACTTGTCACAAACCCAGCTAGTATATTAACATCACCCACTATCGCCATCCAGCTTCCTCCTGGAAGAGTATCCTCAGCACAGGAGAATTCCTGCTCATCCTTGAAGGTATGGCAATTCTTGGCAATTGTGCATTAACATACACATTTAATTTAATAGCAATGGTCACAGTTCCCAACTGCTCCTTCTAAGAGATGACTTCCCCCTACCTTAGAGTGATGCCCTCCTGCCCTGAGAGTCTCATCCTCCATGGGAGCAAGGGAGCTGCCACATCCATGGACGGCTTTCCCACAAATCTTTTTCAGCTTCCCCAGGTCAGACATATTGGCCTCAAGGAAATGAATTTGTTCCCTGTGGGCAAGTAACTTATTGCACAAGAGCACATACCTATGGCTTTTGTCTAGCTGGCAGATAGCCATATATGTGACATTCTTTATGATAAACTGGATATCCCAAACTGCTTCTGGCTATCTCCTTGCATATTTGTTTTGACAGTTTATTGAGTAAGGGATGTTACCTGAAAAACTTCACCAGTTTTCTAAACTTGTTTGGCCTCCCTCAAGATTCCTCAGAAAGTTTTCACCTGCAGAGAAATTCTCCAAATGACTTTGAATTTTGCTTTAGGCAAAGTGCTCAGAGTCAATAATATGCTCGAGGAAGTCTATTCATACAGATTCGATGCTTATAGTTTTGAATTGGTATTTTGATTTTATTCCTTAGAATTGTTTATGTGCACTTACAGAAAGGTCAGATTCTGGTCTGATAATCAGCTCATCCATATTGGCAAGCATTCTTTTTTTAAAGAGAGAGAGACAGAGAGACTACAAAATTTTCAAAAGAGCAAATTTACTAGCTGTGGTGGGTCATCTAATCATAATTAACCCACACGTTGCACAGATATTTCTTTATCTAGTTGAATTTGTGCTTTGACAAAGCTCAGAGAACAACTGGGGGAGGGGGCACAGAGTCACTGCTTTGGTGGGAATAAATTCTTGTTCAGAATATCTGCCATGAAGCATAGCTGTAAACATCATGCACGATCCATAGTTCACTGCAACAAATAGCTCCTTGGTGGGAAAGACAAAATCTCAGCAAAGCAGAGAAAAGATAAAGGACTGGCACATTTCCTGGCTTTGCACATCCTCAGATAAAATACCCTGACTACAAGGAACTTACAGGCTGCAGAACCTAATAAAGCAATTAGGCTTGCTTTCACAGAAAGAAAGAGCAGCACTCACCTTCATTTTTTCTTCAAGAGACAAAGGCGCAGTTCATTGTCATTTTTTATTAAAGCAGATAAGGATGGAACTCCAGGTTGGGACCCTTCTAGTCAATGAGACCTCTGAAAACCACTCAGCTGCAGAGACAGCATTCAAGAACCCCCTTGAGGCAACATGAACTCAATAGCTTCAGAACCAATGAACTGGTAGGATCATGAAGTGATTTCTCTCCCTGCCCCCTCCCATTTCTTCCAGATTGTTTTGTCCCAGATGATCAGGCCTGAAAATGTTTGATGCAAAGCCCAGACTGTTCTCACTGAATCAGTTTGTGTGACTTTTCACCACATGGAAAGAAATCTTTTTCTTTGTGTTTACATGGATTCTGAGGTACAGCAGGTGTGTGGACACAATCAATCCACATTCTCAACCATCACCATGAAGAAAATGCTTCCAGGGCTGACAGGTGTGTTGTCCTGTGTTGCTGGAGAGGAAAGCAGAGAAAAAGCTATAACACTGGGTGAAGCCAGCACCTGGGGAGGGGGAATAAAAGGAGGCATTTCTGAGAGAGGGTTCAGATAGTTGAGAGATAGTTTGTGGGGGAGACTTAGAGAGTTGGTCTTGGTCTCTCTCTGTGTGTGACATCCGCTCTGAGGGAAAGGAGTCTCCTGAGCTTAGACTGGAAGACAGAGTGTGGTGTCTTGGGAGAGTATTCAGAGAGGAGTGAACTGGAGGGCTGAGTTTGAGCAGGAGAATTAGAAGCTGTGAGGATCCAGTTGGGAGGAGAGAGATCTTCTAGGTAGAGAAGACTCCCAAGCCTGTTAAGAGGGGTGAGGTGATTCCCTGGGTCTGTTGCACTGCCAGAAGTACCTCAGGAGTGTCATTGACAGAAGGTTGGGGATCTGACAGAAAGTTCCACCTTGCTTAAGGACCAAAGTATTAAGCTGTAACACCTATGCAAAAACTAAGCTAAGGAGCTGAAGTGAAGTAACTGGAAATAAACTGAGCATTGACCATCTAGGCTAGAAACCTGTAACGTGTAACTGAAGAACTGAATTAAGCAACAGAAATTTAAAAGCCTTGTCTAGAAGCCTGTAACACCCACTAGATTTAGTGTAATATTAATAAGTTAACTGTTTCCTGAAAGAACATTGTCTCCTGACACATCCTTTGTTTTATCAACTTTGTTCTATAAAATATCCACTCACCTGGGATTCCAGATGGGTGGCTGTTCCCGCATGGCGTGCCTGTGGTGGGTCCATGGAGGTTACCACCTTTCATCAGGCCCTCAGGTAAGGGTAGGCAGTGCCCGCTTGGGCAATTGGAGGCTGGGACATGGGGGCTGCAAGCAGCCCACCCCAGCCTACTTAAGGGGGCAGCCAAGTGCAGGCTGCCCGCTTGGCCAATCGTTGTGGGATTTTCTACCCACCCAGTCTTTGGGGCCCGCCCAGGGGGCGAAGCGGGCACATTGCCTCCGGACCTTGCTATGGTTAATTCAGACGCCGTATTGGGGGTCAGGGAGGAATTTTCTCCTGCAAACAAATTGGCTGGCTACCTCATAGCAACCATCACAATTTCAGTGGATAAGGCATTGTGCTGGATTCTTAGTCACAGGGGTACCCTGTTAGAGGGGGTGAGTCATGTGGCAACGGCGCAGTGGCAGCAGGAGGCCCGATTAGCTAAAGTGGTACCTCAGGTTAAGAACAGTTTCAGGTTAAGAACGGACCTCCAGAACAAATTGAGTTCTTAAATGAGTTCTCCCAATAGCGGCCTGTGTGGGGTCTTGGCATCCAATCCATTTTTGAGTTGACTCCCCAGCACAGGTTTGACACCAACAGGTTCCTATCTGCCTGATGCAGGATACATGCCCAATGCCTTAGCCAAACCTACTCTATCCTGTAATCAATAAAGTTGTTGCCCAATTCAATCCAACAGCAGTCTCCTGTGTCATTCTTGTGGCCCTCCCTTCACCTGCCGCAGCCATTATGCAACTGTGTCGGCCATAAATCCTTCTTATTTGTTCAACTTCTGCCTGAGTCTCCAAGTATCAAAGCTTTACCTCATGGAAAAAGAAACATTAGATTATGCATGGGGGTTACATAGGCTAACTGTAGGTAGGGGACCTGTCACCACTGGCTTACAGAGAGGTGGGATCTGCTACAAAATGGCAAGATAACCCTTGGAGGTTATAGTGTCCTATGGAGGGGGTTCCACTTGACTGAGCAGTGGGGTCTCAGCAGCTGCTTGAAGATATCTGGTGCTGACTATGGTGCACCACTGTCTGCAGCTCCCCAGTTATAACTTGCACTGGGGGCTGGGTGGAGGGGTGCATCCTGCATATGTCTCATTGCCAGGCTTGTGAGTTATGGACTGTCATCCTGGGCAGGAGAGGGATAGGTGGACTGATAGTTTAGAGGCATGCTCACAGCAAGCAATGGCTGGTGTTCTGTGGTGTACACACACTTTCAAGGGAGAGACAGACAGTGTAGGAAGGTGAGGATGAGCATTGTGGGGGTCCAAAGAAGGATGAGGAAAAATGTGTCAAGGAGAACCACACTGAAATATTTTCCTTCCAGTAGCACCTTAAAGACCAACTAAGTTAGTTCTTGGTATGAGCTTTCGTGTGCATGCACACTTCTCCCAGGACATTCTATACAAGATCTCAAAGTAGCTGTATTACTACAAAGGAATTTCAGAAATAGACTGGAAAGAGAAGCTGCTGAATTGCAACTCATTACCAAACTTAAAAGCATGGAGAGACCTGGTCTGAACAAAGACATTGGATTCTTATCTCATTATACATGACAAAGCCATTTTTCACCTTCTCACCCCTTGCTTTTCCCTGTAAGACCTATTGCAGTCATTAAGAGTCGTCAACAGGCTCATCACAGCTATCTGCCAATCACCCATTCCCACCACCCTTCTGAGTAATACCCCTCCCCACCTTCTCACTATATAGAAGGATCTGGCAACTTCTGTTTCAGTGTATCTGAAGTGTGCATGCACACGAAAGCTCATACCAAGAACTAACTTAGTTGGTCTTTAAGGTGCTACTGGAAGGAAAAAAAATTTTTTGTTTTCACACTGAAATATGTCACTGTTCACAACAATTGCCAAACATAGCCAAGAAAAGGTGTTTTCCTCTGCTCACAAAAAACAACAACAACACACACACACACGAGATAAAGTTGTATTGGCTGAGCCCGACTTTCTGAAACTACCAGCTGAATGGAATCTGCAATTAAGAGTTCACTGTAGTCAAATGGCATTTGCAGGAGGGGACTTATTTATTTATTTTCATCTTGGGTTGTTGTTTTTAAATAGCTGCACCATTTTTCAGGTGTCACAGCTCAGAGTTGGCACTGATTTTTTTCTAAATCCACATCACCACATTAAATGGCATGTCCCTCTGTGGCCAGAAGTGACTTTTGATCTAAAGAAGGTGCTCTTGCCATATTGCAGTCTTCCAGACTGTGGATGCTGCACAAATTGCACCACTGTTTTAAACAACAAGCACAATAATAAGAATAATAATGATTTAAACAGTTACCTTGATCTGTAATTGCAACATTTATTGTCATTCTGTTAGAATAATGCTTATCACTTTGAAACACCTGCTGTTACACACAGCGGTAAATCTTTGGAAACTGACATAGCCTAAGCTCTGGGTTATTAAAGAACACACAAGCACATGCACACACATCAGTGTACACATTTCTTTACAGCAGTGCTATTTGATGTGGTGGACTGACAGCCGCACACCTCTCAGTGTGCTGGGGCCAGTACTATATTGGATACTGAAGCATTCCACTCAACCTGGGCAGTGGTGGAATTGCCACAGTCCAGCAGCCAATGCCTCGTGAACTGGCACTCACTTGTGAACTGGACCTCTGCTTTGAGCAGCACTGCTTTACGGGGTATTTCCACATTATTGGGGGTGCTGTGATTTTCCTCTGGATACATCCCACTTGGTTCCATCTGCACTGGTGGGTGTGGCATAGTTGCTGTGGGCCATTGGAAGGTTAAGTCATGTTCACTATAATCTTTGTGGTAGGTGCTGTTATGTACTGAAGTTCTCACCCTGGGCCAGCAGGGGGATACTGTAGATAGTTATGTAAATGAAGGATCGAAAGTGACGTTCAGTGATTGGATAGTTTGTATGCAAATGAAGGATCGAAAGTGACGTTCAGTGATTGGATAGTTTTTGAAAGTTGTTATAGTAACAAGGTACTGGAGCTCTATATAAGCAGGCTGACGGAGCTCTTCAGCTCAGTTCAGTTCTGGCCTCAGAATAAAGAAGAGCTGTGTCGTCTGATATGTTCGCCCACAACTTAACAGGTGCCATTTTATGAATCCCATTTTTTATACTATTGAACATTTAACTGTAACTAAAACACTTTCTTATTCGCGACGCAGGTGGTGCTGTGGTCTAAACCACTGAGCCTCTTGGGCCTGCCGATCATAAGACTTCCTTCGATGCAAAATACGGTATGTGATGGGGGGAGCCTTTACCCTTCACGTTTGCTACATAAATGATTTGGCAAACACCCCTTTGAATGTTAACAAACTGATAAAAGGCAAGAAGAGATAAAAGAGAACAGGATTATATTTATGGATTACAACGAAAAATAGAACTGTGTGAGAAAATTGAAATGGATTTAAAGCATCAAACTTTCACTGTACTGCTATGGAAGGACCTGGACTTTGGGCTTTGGGGATCTGCCAAGGGTTTGGCAAGACACCAGATCATTATTGAGAGAATTGGCCAAGGAGGAGAAACTTGAGTCTTGTTAAAGCGTTGGCAGGACACCAGTTCACTCTCTATCTAGACTCAAACAATTACAACAACAAAAAGATGGCGTGTCTCTGCCTCATTTTCTGGGAACAAAGGAAAGGGAAGAGCGGAAGTAGCGATGCTGTGCAGGACAGATGGAGAACAGGAAGAATGAAGAAACAGCATGGATAAGATAAACATCACACACAGGAAATACTTTGGATATAGAACTCCTCTTGCAGGAAGAAAATATTCAATGTGTTAATTCAAATGGAAGTCAAAAACTCTATAGCTGTCAATAAAGGATTAAGATCAAGACTGAATGTAATTGGATTAATTAAGACTCAGAAGCAGGGTGAAATAAAATCATCTCACCCTGAAATCTAGCACGCGGAAGTCATACAAAGTGTGTAATTGGCTTTATAATTGATATATATTTGAATTTGAATTGTCATTTCACATTGATAAAATGTGGTTTATATTGGATTTTAATAATTGGAAATTAATAAAAAATATTTATATATAAAAAAGATTCTAATGAATCTGATTGGTATTCACTGTTGTTGTTTTCAGTCTGCAAACAAAATGTAATTGATTATGGTTTTTTCTCCACTGGCATTATTTTTCCTTTGCATTGAAATAGTGTGGAATAGTAAAATAATAAAATAATTAATAAGGTGGTTTGTCGGAAACCAAACTGCAGCAGAACAGAAACAGCGCTGTATATAACAAAAACAGTTTGAGATGGAAATTGATGCCTTCTTACATCCCTGTGTGAGGGTATATCACATCTCTCTCCCAAACAAACTGCAAATTATAGCACTACCACCACCACCCCATTTGCAATATCTCTCTGCTCCCTCTTTGTGATTGTTCCCTGAATGTGGCTGTCTCCAAACCCAGCCTTGCCTTGCCTTGCCTTGCCAAGTAATTTCCTCACTTCCACACACAGACAGCAAGGAAGGAAGGAAGGAAGAAATTATAGTGGAGAAAAGAAATTCGGTTCCTCCTAAGACCTTTCCAGACCTTTGATCATCCTGGTTGCCCTCCTCTGCACATGTTCCAGCTTGTCTACATGCTTCTTAAATTGTGGTGCTCAGAATTGGACACAGGATTCCAGGTGTGATCTGACTAAGGCAGAATAGAGTGGTAGTATTACTTCCCTTGATTTGGATGTTATACTTCTGTTGATGCAGCCTATAGGGAGATGCTTTATATTACAGGTCCTAGCATCGGTCCATCTAGCTTAGGGCTCTGACTGGGATTGTCTCTTCAGGGCTTTAGGCAAGAGCCTGGGACATTCTACTTACAAAATAGATACTCTACGACTGAGCTGCAAAAGTTGTATTCTTTCCAGGGGGATGGCTTCTGCTTCTTAAAAGCCATTTTTCTTTAGCCATGAACTGATATTTCTATCAGTAACTGTCTTGACTTCCTGTTTCACTCGTAGATTATACAATCTTAAAGTGAGAGAAATCCAGCAGACTGCATCTGCATTACTCTGGTTCCCATGTTGACCCAGATGTTAGATCAAATTGTTCTGTGTTTTCGTAAGACATCCAGAAGCATGGATCATCATGAAAGGGAGGAAATCCTGTTTATAGCTTCTTCTGATCTAAAAATAGTGGACATTTAAATATATATTCAAAGGAAATGTTATGCAAAAATGTTTAAGCCAGTTTCTCCAGCACACTTGTCTCTCACACTATTAATGATGCTCCTCTACAGTGTGGAGATAGAAATAATCAGCAACACTTATATCCCTACACATTGTCATTTTTACATATTTTAGAAGGGATGACATCTTCAGCATACAAAAAATTGTAAAGGAACCTCTTCAGAGTTTTGCTGTCATGTTAGGAAGAAGAATTGAAGATCTTCTGCACCAAGATCAAACATAGCCTATGTTTTTAGAAAAGGACAGCTACTGAAAACTCAAAAGCATTTCTTTGATGTAATTTAATTGGATAAAAGCAATTGAATTCATGCAGTAAATTCATCAGACATGATTTTGTCTTTAGAGATCTAATGAAATTTGGATTTTGTACATAACATCCATGATTTAATTTGAGATGTTATTCTGTATAAGAGAAAAATGCAATTAACTGACGTATACACCAACCAGATCCAGACCTTGTCTGCTTAAATGTATTGGTACTGATTACAAGTAGACTTGCCCTGTGATTTTCTGCCTACAGCCAAGTCCTTAGGTGATCTGCATCTGGGAAGGTTATTCCTTGCAGTATCTGAGCTTAGATTTGTTTCTTTGTATCTATTTATCGGACATATAAGGATTAACAAAAGGAACTGATATCCATATGAGAGTACTGTAATATAAGAACATAAATAAAAATGACACAGACCAAAGTATATACATAAAATTTTTAATACAGCCACTATTTTAACAAGACACAGCATCCTCCCTTTAAAATAATCTATCATTAATTGCTGCCTATAGAAAAATGTGCAAAGTTTGCAGTTACAGAGATATATTGTCCTCACAAAGCAGATAGAGTGCAGTCTCATGGACAGATCTTTCCATGTAACTCCCTAAAAATTGTCCAATTAATCATCAACCTCTGCACATTATGCAATGATAATGCATTCAAGGTTCAACCAAATTTAAACTATAAGGACAGATAGAATCACAATAAGGTCTGTCAGTAACGTGATCATTCTGTAAGTGTTCTTGGTCCAGTCATTTTCAAACTAAGGAGTCTTTGTGTATCAGTCATGGAACCTGTGGCAGTTTTAAGGGTGGGGAGGCATGCTTAAGGGGGCATCACCTACTGCAAAGGGGAATAAATGAATATGTCAGTTTTGATAACTCTCAGTTAGTCATTTTTCCTGTCCTGAAATCCATTTCCTCACTTCTGCACAAATTAGCAAATCCATGTGCTTTGTTTGTTGCATTAATATATTTTTTATTGAATATTCAATTAAAAACACTTTAAAAGGTTCATGAAAATGTGTATGCATTTTTGTGCATATGTCTCCTGATATGCACAATTTCATACGCAATTTTGCAGTGCCCCCTAATATAATGGTGGATTTTATACCTTGCTTTCACTAGCACATACATTTTTGCACAAAGTTTTTGGTTGGAGAATGGCAATAAGAAAATTTGGAGATGTGTTCAGTCGTGGTCAGCAGGGTGGTGTAGCAAGGTCTTTGCAGCAAAAATTACATCCCAGCCCATACTAAAAGCAAAAGTTGTGACAAATGAATAAATCATCCAATTGTGAACAACAAATCAGCCACACTAACTCTACGCCATGCCCCAAGAACAAGAGCAGCTGGAAATAGGAAAAGGTGCCCCACAAGCCAACCAAGGACACCGAAAATATCTCTACTCAGCTCCTGAAAAGGCGAGTAATGGACTCCTACTTTTCAGAGGATGTGTGGGCAGGATGCTACAAAGGGCAAGAGGAAGTTTGTGGGGTGATGTTGCTCTATGGAAAGCCAAGCACCTGCACTTCTCCTCTGATTGGCCTCACATGGCCATAATTTTGCTCCCTCCGACGAGGCTTTCTGCTAAATGGAGGTGGGGCAAATTTGCCCCTTTCAGAAGGATGCTGGGGCAGCATTTCCCCCAACCAAGGATACTTCACTACAAAACAGTGCAAGAGTTAGGTGCCATCAGAAGTGACACCCCCCCCCCCAAAGCATCACATAACAGATGTTACAGCTGCTATATTTCACAAAGACAATTTGGGATTCAGTGAAATCATCTAAGGTCTGAAGTCAATGCCCAGATTTGCACAAGGAAAATTATACAGACGTTAGGAAGCAGACTCTCCCTTTTCACTGCAATGTTGCCTGGCTAGAATGAGATCTTCAGAGAGATTTATGCAGAACCATATCTGCAGGAAGATGAAAAGAGAATGCTGTCTTCAGAATCAAAGCCAAGGGGTGGGGGCGAGAAAGAACGGAGAGAGGACAAAACCTCCATCACTCATACAACCACAATATTCCCGAAACCTGGAGGGATTTCAGGCTATTTTGGGGAGATCAGTTAACATTCTCAGGGAAAAGACCAAGACTTTTTATATCTTATTGAAATCAAGCCTTACTTTTTATGCCTTAAAAAAACCTTTAATAGCAATAAAATATTCTCTTAGAATTCCATTTTATTTTATTTACCTTAACGCTTGACTCCAAGAATGCTGGGTTTTCACTGGAAACTACTATGTATTCAGTGAAAGTTGTCATTTTGCTGCAAAGTATTTTGAAGGCAAGATAACTTTAAAATCTCTGCAAGGCTTATCAGCATCCCTGAAAAAGGAACATCCTTCATGGGGTAAGACTTTGATTTCTCCCTCAAAAAGAAGAAGAAAGGAAGGGTGCCCAGGTAAAAGGGAACCCCAGGCCATATTTCATAATGTACCAGTGTCATTATTACAGACATCAACTTTTATTTTGTTCTATTTATCTTTTGCTTTGCTTTTCTGTTTGTTTCTTGAACTAAAGCAGCATCTGTGTCTACCTCTGGTAAACATCAACAGCTGTCAGAATTTCTTTGCAGCTATTTTGCAGAAAGCTATCTCGGTTCAGGAGCACACAAGATAGTGCCACAGTTTTGTGGTAACTGTGATATTGAAGATTTTCCTTGTTTTAATCTCTACAGGTGAACTACATCACTAGAACTGCCTTGTGGGATCTCCAGACTCATGGTGACAGTTTTAGTTCATCTGGAAAAAGTGGCTTATGATGCAGTGTGTCTGTCATGTGACTGTTCCCTTTTAACCGGGGGTATGTTCACATTTGCCTTTACTTCGGTCCCATTGTGATCCCACTGCAAGTACTCATGACATTAGCCACAACTCATAAGTAACACAGACATTTTGGGGTTTAATGATGTTTTGACTTTTTGGAAGGTGTATGAAGAAACATTGGGGCCTGGCTGTTCCCTGATGTGGCCTCAAAGAGTTAACATTCCAAAGTGGTCTACATGAAGCTGCTCTAATCCATGGTTTTAATTTGAGTGGACAGTCAGTGCTCTGCAGATCTACCTGCCTGCTTTGATATTAGGGTCCTGAGACTTTGGCTAGGGAAGTTAATTATATTTGTGCCGACTATTGACTTTTTGATCCATCCTGTTTTATTAACATATAAATTATACATTTTTTCATAATAAAAGGTTAAAATAAGAAGATGGTCCTTGTATTTAATTGTGTATCCATGGTTTAGCTGACATGAGGCACTTCAACCCTCTAAGGCCCAGATGAGTCCAGGCTCAGTTGCGGATTCTCCTTTGGAAAACTGCCGTCATTACGGGAGATCTTGGCTTTGGATTGGTCCCAAAATTCCATACTGAAAAACAAACGATTGCATGTAGATGCCGTTATTTGAGTAACCACATTCAAATTTCTGTTCTACTTAAATACCTTTGAAAGTTCTTTTTAAAATAAAAATAAATAACAACTTTTTAATGTAAGAAGAGGAAGGAGAATGAGGAGAGAAGAGTCCCTTGGTATAAGTGTATGCAGTGCTTCTTTTCTGGGGGTACTCAAGGGTTTGCAGTACTGGAACTTCCCCCCCCCCCAAAAAAAAATGTTGTTGTTTTTTAAAGTGTGGCACTTACTGTAACAAGTTCATGGTGAATATATCACTGAGCATATAATAGGCAGTAAGATTTAAGGCAATAGGGAATGCAAGCTCTAACCCCTTAGCCAGCCTGCATTAGCAAACATGCCTAGTTGTGATACCAAGAGAGTTCCAGCAATCAACACTCATTCCCCTGGGCTTCAAATCTGTGCAACACACATTTATTTAAAATATTTATGAAGTATTCCTGGCTCAAAGCAGTTTACATAAAAGTGTAATATAATATAGTTCTCAAGTTCAAACAACCCTACACAATGAAAGTGCTCCAACCAAACAATATAGTCAGCAAATTCAGAAGCCAAAAGTATTTCAGAGGAGTCCTGCTCCCCAAAGTCTGGAAGGCTTACGGGAGGTGCCAATCCTGACCTCCAGGAGGGAGATTGGGCCTGAGCATTGGATCAGCTGGAATAAAGCCCTTCTCCAGCAGGTGATGGCTTTACTGTACATACTGGGTTGGATCCAAGCCATGTTAGCCAAATACCTTTTCTGATTTCAGTGGAACTGAGCAGCAGTCTGTGGATCCAGACCCCTGGGAGAGTGCCTGGTCAGAAGCTATGCACTGACATGAGGGTTCATATGGTAGGGCTGCCATATGTCCGGAATTTCCCAGACATAGCCGGGATTCGCCTGTTGAAAATGGTGTCTGGGCAGAATTTCTGCAAATTGGTTAAAATGTCTGGGAAAACTCAGGCACATGGCAGCCCATATTGAAAGTATTGATTGTTTGGCGAATTTCCTAAAAAACTGGTTAAAAACTTCCTCTTTTTTTCCTTTGAGATTTTGCCAAAAAAACCTCAGGCAAACTTTGGCCAAACACAACTTTCCCCAAGAAAGCTCAACTACCGGTACCTTTGTTTCCGGATTTTCACTTTTTGAAATACGACAACCCTGTCATATGAAAAACAAAACAAAAAAAATTTTTTCCCTTCCAGTAGCACCTTAAAGACCAACTAAGTTAGTTCTTGGTATGAGCTTTCGTGTGCATGCACACTTCTTCAGATACACGGCTACCTATCTGTAACTGTCACATGAAGAAAGACAAATGTTAAGGCAAGTGGCTCTCAGTGGGTGGGACCTACCAGTGGGACTTGGGCTACCTTCAATGCCACAGCTTGGCCAATTCCTCCTGCCTTGCCTTGCCAAACACTGCCTCCATCTGCCACCATTTTGTGGCAGGAAGGCCTTAGTAATTTTTAGCTGCCTCAAGTGGGCTCTGTGGGTTAGAAAGTTTGAGGGCCCCTGCTCTAAAGTATGTTGGTCCCAGGTTGTGTACCAGAATCCCGAAGTATTATATATACGAGGATGTACACAGTGCACCTTAAATGAATATTTCCTGACTTACGGAGTTGTCTCTGAAACATGACATGAAATTTATTGTCTAACCTTTGTAGCCATGCAAGCTATTGGCTGTCGTAAAATTATTATGATAGGTACTTTTTAAAATTCAAGCACAGTAATTGGTTCAGTGGCCTAAGGCAGTTAATGTCACAGGTTCACTTTACTTGTATCAAGACTAATTTCCCTTTAGCACTTCTAATTAATTGGTATTAATTGTCAAAATAAAGTTGCTCCAGCCTGGTCAATTTTTAATTTCAGTTCAAAGGCATAGCAAGATCACTTGTGTTGCATCATTAGACAGATCACAATTCGGCAGCGGTCTTTGGATGAATGTACTTTTCTAAATGCTAAAAGTGTACCACACACACTTTTTCTCAGCCACCATGACCACAGGAAATGATGCTAATGATGTGTGAACTCCCCTTTGTTTGAATCATAATTGAATCACAAAATGTGATAACCTTGTCAAATACTTGGGGGGAATTACTGCTTTATTTCAAGAGTTCTAAATTGGCTTACAACGTGTTTTTTCACAAAGCACCCTGGGATTTGTAGTGTGTGGATGAACAAGAGCAGCACATTTCCTAGACTAAAGCCTCAAGGCATGGGTGATTTAAGGCTTTTTCACCTCCTGCCCTCTGGTCCCCACAGAGACACCTGCTGGCAAGGTCTTAAGCAAGACCAAGAGACAGCAGAGATTCTCAGCTCTGACCTGCCAAACACATGATGGGGCATGACTTCCTCAAGTCAGTTTCTTGCTCGGGAGTCAAACCCTTTAGCTCTGAATTCTGAGTGTACGTCATGCTACAAATACATTTTAGTACAGTTGATCCATTGAAATATTTGAAAGCAACAGAGGGCATTGACATGTAAGCCACCGCTTAGCCACTCCATGCTGTAGGCGAAATGGCATGTTCAGCTTAACGCATAGCATGCAGGTATAGATCCTTCTTTTTTCTTAATTTAATTACAGGCATGGGGACCATTTGATTGTTATTTGTACCTCAGATTTATCTTTTCCCTCCCCTGAAATTCCCCACCCTCAAAAAATAGATATGAGATTTTTGGGGGGGGTTGCACCCATGTAATTAGGTAAATAAAAAATGGTGACATAGCTGCATTACATTACATATAATGTAATATAAAAATAATTTAACCCCAATACAGTTTCCATCATGACCACAGCACTGGGATGTGAGATGGTGCAAAGTCTGTGTTCCCATGTTCTAGATAATTCTTGGGTCACTCAGAAGTTGGTCAAAATGAGAAGGTATGTGCTGGCAGAATATTTCCTGCTGCATCCAGTCTTCCCTCAGTGGTGGACTTTGAGCTCTTACATTTCAGTTGTGCCGTGTGATGCTAAAATTTGCTGCCCTCTGCCTCTCGTGCTCTGTTCATTATCATTGTTGCAGGGCCCCCTGTGGTGCTCTTGCCATTGCAGCCAAACCAGCAGACCTCTGCTTCGCTAACTATGAGCAGCCAAGCTATGGGCAGCTATTTTATGTGTTCCCAAATGTGCCCTAGCTCTCCTCAGTGACAGCCAACAAATATGGCTGCTTTCTAAACCACATCCCAGTGTCCTATTAAAGTGCTTTCTTGTTAGACATTTTAATGTGGAAGGGGTTCCCTGGTCATGAGAAGTTTCAAAACCACTAACTGTAGCCTGTGAATAACCTGAGTTGCCATGGAGGTGAGCAGTGGAAAAATAACTTTCAGCCTGGCTCTTATTGGAAAGCGGGCCTCAGTCTATTGCCTATTGTCTGCTGCCCTTTTAAGAAAGAAGTCTCATCCCATGCTAAGATATATATTTGCTATTCTACTTGGCTATTTCCTGTAAAGTTAGTGTGCAAAACATTTCCAGAAACTGGCATGATTTTGAGTATGACAGTGACCCCTTTTATTAATTCATTCTGGTTTAATGTATTTGTTTTATTGATTTCTAACATTGATGCCCTCTTTTATGACATAAAATAAAAAAGGAGTAAAATGGGATAGGAGTTAGTCTGCCACACAGACGCTGAATGGAGGGAGAGGGTGTGCAGCTCCCCTGAAAGAGAGTAGGAAGGGGAAAGTTGGTTTAGGCAGCGTTCCAGCTCAACAGGACCAGAGGAGGGAGCCCAGGGCGGCCGCCCTGTATTCAGCCATATTAGGAAGAAGTCCAGCTAATCAGAATACTTAATAATACATGGCACTTAAATAATTAGCAATCGTGTCATCTATCTAGAGCTGAGCTCAATTTTTCAGACACTGTTTTTCTCAGGAAATTGCTGCCCTAGAAAAAGGCTACTTTGCAAAACATTCTCCACCATTTTGTGTTAGCAGATGCCTTTACACACACACACACACACAGACTGCTCTGAGGCAGGGATAGTTCTGAGCCACTGTGAGGGGTGGAAAATGGGGCTTGGGCTGCTAACCAGTAGTGACACCAGAAAGAAAATTCAGGGGGGCGCACAGAAGGGTCAAGGTATATTTCTAGGTGGGCAAGCAATGTCCTACATGTTAAGATCTCTGGGGGGAAAATAACAGTATATTTCAGACGAAAACTGCCATTCTAAACTTTTTTCCCCTGAAATCAGCCATATGTTGTTGGCATCTTGAAAGGAATGTCAGTAGCTGCAAGATGCATAGCCCTTGTTGCCTCAAGAGCTGCAACTGAAATGTCAAATCTACAGAAATGATAATGTATGAATGCAGCTGCTTATGTTAACAACAAGAGTCTAGCAAAGCAGGGGGGTGGGGGCAAGTTCCTTGTTTGGGGGGATGCTTGTCTCCTCCCTCCCCCCCGACCCCACTGGTGCTGCCTAAGCTGCTAACAGATTTGTTGTTGCTGCTGCTGCCACATCCAGCTGCAACAAAAAATAGCAAAACAACAACAACCAAGCAACACACACGCATGCACTTGAAGCAATCTTCCCTTAGCAGAAGCAGCCATCAGGCTTTTGTTATATGTTAGCTTGAAACACATACTGTCGTTCAGGTCTGAGGGCAGATTATTCACTCACAGATCCATTTAAGCTTACAGTGGCACTGGCTATGTCCAATATTTTTACCTGTTTGGTTTTTTAAAACGAGCCTTTTGCTTTTTCAGGGATACATATGGGGCTTAGGTATGGCAGCAAACTGTATCTTTTAGCCAATTTGCTATTCACAGGATCTTTGATCATAGATGCCAGACATTTATAGTAGGAAAGAAAAAGAAATGGGGGAAAACTAGTGCAGCATCTGCTAATTTATTTATTGTTTTAAATAGAAGCATTTTAGAACTGAAAAATTATGCAGAACCTTTTTTTCCTTGCTGCTGCATGAATGGATCACCAGTGAGTTTGCTGTAATGCACTAGGGAATTGTACATAAATGGGTAGCAATTTGGTGGTAGTGTAAATTTTGGAGCTAGCATAGTTTAGTGGTAGCCCTGGGCACTTAATAAAAATGAAACGGGGAGAGTTATAATAAAGTAATAAGACTTTGGTGATAGATCACAGTATTAATTTCCCCCCTGTAGAAGCAAATCACCAATTGAATTCCTGCAGTATCACTTTGGAGAGCCTAGTTGCAAGAGCCCTGAGTAAATAATTCCACATCCTAGCCTTTGTACCTACAAATCCCAGGTGTAGTAAACAACCACAGAGAAACTGGAAATCACAATGGCATTGCAAAGCTCTGGATTTTACATTGGAAAGGAAATAAGTTTGCAGGGGGGCTTTCTCCCCCTGTTAAAGAACAGAGCTTCTGCATGATCAATGTGGTACTTTATTCTGACGCTTATGCCAGCCTGCTTTACAACAGACTTTTATTTGAAATGTTTACTATGTGTTAGGCTCAGTTCAGTGAGATGCAGCATCATGCAGAAAGACAAATGGCCTGGATGACTGAGAACTTAAGTGCTTCCTTGGAATTCAGGTGATGTGGCTGATTTTGCCAAAGTCCTATGGACAACATAACACACAAGAATGGCTGCCTAGCACAGCTTTGCCTTCAGGAGGTAAGGATGCACTCACATCTCTGATGCCTGTAAAAGACAGCCTGGTGGCATAATTAGTTGTTGTGTATTGGAAAGGAACCTGGCAGTGTTCTCCTCTGTGTGCACAGTGTACCTTGGGAAACGCCTTTTCTCTGTCATATGCAGTTTCAGTGTATACCTTCAGTCTTAGTTGCATCTTCTCCATTACTTGTGAGTAGAAAAATCTGCTGTTACTGTTTTTATTTTTTATGAGTTTCTTTTAAAACTAAAGTTAAAACTGAATAACCAGTAGGGGGCACATATAACTTGTGACCCTCCAACGCAAATACAGTGGACGCTCGGGTTGTGAACGTGATCCGTGCGGGAGACACGTTCGCAACTCGTAGCGTCCGCAACCCGCAGTGGCGCATCTGCACACGCACGGGTTGCGATTTAGCGCTTCTGCGCATGTGCGACTGCTGAAACCCGGAAATAACCCCTTTCAGTACTTCCAGGTTTGAGCGGTCCGCAACCTGAAAAAATGCAACCTGAAGCATCTATAACCCGAGGTATGACTGTACAGCTCATCCACTGCCATTATGATGGTCCTCCAGTGATCCAATAAACCTCTAGGTTTCATTGCTTGGCTGAAAATGAAAAGGAGGTCATAAGGTTTTTTAACCCCTTGTATGGTACAGTGCATGGCTCCCTGGCTACATAAAGGCAACATCTCCAGACTGACCCTACCATTCAACACAGTGATGCAGCCATGTTGCTGTGTTGGGGGACAGGGAGGAATGAGAAGGTGTTGGAAGATAGCCTGACTGGGCCTCCTAAGCAAGGCTACCCAGGAAGGGGAAAACCACACTCTTTCTCACTGTCTTCGGGACCATTGATGCTAAGGACTACTTTCACACATGCTGCTGTGGCACTTTTCTGGGCACTCACTCCAGACCCCACCAAGGAAGAGTACACCAGGCAGCATACTGTTTATATACAAAAGCCAGGTGCTAAAGTTCTATCACACTTTAATCAACTGACACCCCCCCAAAAAAAGGCAGGATTGAGCTGTTCAGGGCTCTGTCACCTGAGGCAGAGGAAGGTTTTGTGCCCTTCTCCATAAAGGCTGTCGCTGAAGAGGGATCCTGCAGGGTGGGTGCACCATAGTTAGCCGTGTGCAGGGCTACTTTGCTAGTTATTTTATATAATACAGCAATATTGCAGTACAATGATGGTGTCTGTTGAATATTTCTTACAGGCTGGGAAACATCAGGGTCAACACAGGGAGCTAATACAGCACAGTTCGACAGGCAGTCATACAAAGGACTAGAGCTTTCTTTCCTGGGAGAAATGGCCTTTATAGATCCCAAAGGACTGCTACTTCTGGAACAAAAATAAAAATAAAAATCAATTGTTCTACCCAAAGAGTGGCAAAGTATACACAGCTACTCCATAGAGGTTGCTTGAGCTTAGCCGCATGTCATTCAATTTCAAAAGTATGCTTAAGGAAAGAACTGCAAAAGACTTCAGCAAGATTTGTGCCAGCTGTGAGTTGTCAAGAGGCCAGGCAGATGGGATCATTTATAGTTACTGTAATACCAGCCAGACCCCAGAAAATTGGGCAGAAGCTGACAACTGGATGACAGGGCCTTGGTTGCAGTTCACTATTCCTAGATACATATTTATGTAACTGGTTGAATCAGAGTGTTATATATTACCTGAACAATATATTTGCTTGCATGGGGGGAAATCCTGCTGGATGTGTCATAGACAATAGGCAAAGGTTTGTCACAATAGACTACATGTTCTTTATAGGCAGGTATAACTCCCAACAGTTTTCTACTTGCTGCCATTTCCACTCATGTGCAAGGTGAGGAGCACAGGACATAACCCCCCAAGTTTCTGGAAGCAAAACAGCCCATTTCCTGATTGTCACAGGGAACAACCCAACAAAAACAGGGCAAATGACATTTTGCACAAATTGACAAGTTACATTTTCTCACAGGACTCAAAAACTGCATTCCTATTAATTCAGGGGGTGTTCCTTGGAAGCTGATGGGGTTCTTCTGCAGTAATGGTGAAGCTTTGTCCACTGTTGTGAATATCCTGCACAGCCAGAAAAGTCACTGGTTTCTGCAAGACAGAAAAAATAAACAAGGCGCAATTCAGCACAAAGTAAAGTGAAGTTGCTGAGATGTATAATACACCAATGAAGTAAGTCTGAGATTTTCAAGATGCCAAGTATTGGGCACAGTAAGTTAGTGCATTTTAGGCATATCCTCAAAGTGAGACTTACTCCTAACCAGCCTGGCCAGTGGCATGAACCAGGGTCCTTCTCGATCATGTCCTCAGATCATCTGCAGCACACACAGGTGCAACAGCAGCTGCAGAAGGGGTTACTCAGCAGACAAACACAAGTGCAAGGGTTTCGGGGGTGAGTATTCAGACCCCTGGCTGCTCACTTGTGGGGTGCCTCAGGGCTCTGTCCTCTCCCCTATTATTTTAAACATCTATATGAAATCACTGGGAGAGGTCATCTGGGGGTTTGGGCTGAGTGTTCACCAGTATGCGGATGGTACCCAGCTATACCTCAGCAAGATCGACTTCTGAGTAGACATGTGTAGGAAAATTTGCAAAGTCAATGAGCTAGCCAGAAAGGCATATGCCCTGATGAGGTGGATAAGGATGAGGAATGCCCTCTACAGCCTCTGAAAATAATACCTCTGTTTGTTACACAAATCAATAAATACTTAAGCTGGTCTGTATTGCAATACCAGACTATGTCACACCAGCAAAGACACTTCCACTTAAGTATGGGAAAGTGGCAATAGCATTTGCAATCCTGATGAGGGTTGCTGTTCTCTACTGTTTTCCCTCACATATTGCCTCTGCACAAAACGCAGCCTTGATTTATGATTCAGTTGCAGAAATGCTATCTGTAATATATTTTATTGAAAAGTTTTTCTTCTTTAGAAGGGTAACATGATTATATCATTGTCTCATTGAAACTGAATCTCTTCTGTGGGAAAGGAAATTAACATCCTAATTATATACTTGTCTGATAGAAGAGCGCAAGTCTACATTTGGATTTATCTACTGTAGATGGGGAAAACTATACTGTGTGTATTTTTAAAAGCTTGTGAGAATGAGCCACCCCAGCAATCAAGGGGGAGTGGTCAAGGTCTGGAGGTCAGGATGGTTGGGAATGGGTGGGTGCCGGGCCAGGGGAGTCATTTGGAGTCTTATTAGGATAGTGCATAAAAGCAAGTGACTTACATTTTGTCTCTGGATAGGGTGGAAGCTATTTTCAAAAAGGGGAAAAGAGAGGACCCAAATAATTACCGCCCAGTCAGTCTGACATCAATACCAGGGAAGATTCTGGAGCAGATCATTAAGCAAACGGTCTGTGAGCACCTAGAAAGGAATGCTGTGATCACCAATAGTCAGCATGGATTTCTGAAAAATAAGTCATGTCAGACTAACCTGATCTTGTTTTTTGACAGAATTACAAGCCTGGTAGATGAAGGGAACGCAGTGGATGTAGCCTACCTTGATTTCAGCAAGGCATTTGACAAGGTGCCCCATGATATTCTTGTAAAGAAGCTGGTAAAATGCGGTCTTGACTATGCTAGCACTCAGTGGATTTGTAACTGGCTGACTGACCGAACCCAAAGGGTGCTCATCAATGGTTCCTCTTCATCCTGGAGAAGAGTGACTAGTGGGGTGCCACAGGGTTCTGTCTTGGGCCCGGTCTTATTCAACATCTTTATCAACGACTTGGATGATGGACTCAAGGGCATCCTGATCAAATTTGCAGATGACACCAAACTGGGAGGGGTGGCTAACACCCCAGAGGACAGGATCACACTTTGAAACGACCTTGACAGATTAGAGAACTGGGCCAAAACAAACAAGATGAATTTTAACAGGGAGAAATGTAAAGTATTGCACTTGGGCAAAAAAAATGAGAGGCACAAATACAAGATGGGTGACACCTGGCTTGAGAGCAGTACATGTGAAAAGGATCTAGGAGTCTTGGTTGACCACAAACTTGACATGAGCCAACAGTGTGACGCGGCAGCTAAAAAAGCCAATGCAATTCTGGGCTGCATCAATAGGTGTATAGCATCTTGATCAAGGGAAGTAATAGTGCCCATGTATTCTGCTCTGGTCAGACCTCACCTGGAGTACTGTGTCCAGTTCTGGGCACCACAGTTCAAGAAGGACACTGACAAACTGGAACGTGTCCAGAGGAGGGCAACCAAAATGGTCAAAGGCCTGGAAACAATGCCTTATGAGGAATGGCTAAGGGAGCTGGGCATGTTTAGCCTGGAGAAGAGGAGGTTAAGGGGTGATATGATAGCCATGTTCAAATATATAAAAGGATGTCACATAGAGGAGGGAGAAAGGTTGTTTTCTGCTGCTCCAGAGAAGTGGACACAGAGCAATGGATCCAAACTACAAGAAAGAAGATTCCACCTAAACATTAGGAAGAACTTCCTGACAGTAAGAGCTGTTCGACAGTGGAATTTGCTGCCAAGGAGTGTGGTGGAGTCTCCTTCTTTGGAGGTCTTTAAGCAGAGTCTTGACAACCATATGTCAGGAGTGCTCTGATGGTGTTTCCTGCTTGGCAGGGGGTTGGACTTGATGGCCCTTGTGGTCTCTTCCAACTCTATGGTTCTATGATTCTATGATTCTAAGCATGTTTTCTCCAGCATCCAGACTTCATTTACACAGAGGAGAAAAAGAGAGTGAGAAACAGCTGTATAATCAGTTCATCCAGAACCGCTTGGTCATCAGCCTTATTTATCTAATGGTGTGGGGTAAGAAAATTAGAAACAAGTGGAGGAAACTCTAGATCTTGGGGCCATTCACTTTACCATGATGTGCTTTCTCTTGTTAGCAAAGCAAGTGCTTATTTGGATATCCAGGAGATTATCAGAAAAGTTTGCCCTGTTTTAATGGTACCAGACAGGTAATAGCATGAGCAAAAAAGAGGCTTTCTTGACAGTTGGCCCTCTCTATTCATGCAAGTCTCAACCAGTGTAAGTTTGTGCCTCTTTTGAAAGCACTGTATGCCCTCAACTGCTGACCTGTTCTTTGTGGAGTCCTGAGGTGCACTGGGAAAGAGTGGTGAATTTTCAAGTGGTTGTGGTTGGCATCCTCCTATCTTGAGAGACAGTGGAGGACTGTGCTTTTGTGAGTGAAGTCAAACTGTTGGAGAGTTATAGCTCCTGCTGTGGCTGTAGAGCAGGCACCCCCAAACTCGGCCCTCCAGATGTTTTGGAACTACAACTCCCATCATCCCTAGCTAACAGGACCAGTGGTCAGGGATGATGGGAATTGTAGTCCCAAAACATCTGGAGGGCCAAGTTTGGGGGTGCCTGCTGACTACAACTGATATGGGAAAGGCCTCATTTATTGCAGGTGGAGCAGCTGAAAGCGTCCAGTTGTGCTGCTGCAGATGCCTCATGGCGTACTTCTCTCTGTGCTCCTCACAGTGGTCATGCCCTCTACCTATTGTTCCATGGGAACTGTCGCTCTGCATGGGTGACTAGAATTTTTTAGTTAAAGTCATAAAATTATGGCAAGGATGGAGAACTGCCCCAGGCAGCATGTCCAATGGTTTGGGATGATAGAAGTTGTAGCCTAACAACACCTGAAAGTCACAGGTTCTGCATCTCTGATTTATAAGTTGTATTCAATATGGCTTTCTGCGGCAACCTCATGCTACAGCTTCCTCCACAGATAATTCTCACAGTGGAGAAACAAATATGTCACCTATGAAGTATCCTTAAATAATGAGCTGCTTTCATAAATGATATTACTACTCAGATGTCAGACGTGAGAATTCCACAGCTATTTAGCTAATGCAAATCTTCCATGAAAAACCAATTACAAATATGGAAGTGATATTAAGTTCAGTCCAGCTTCAGGAAATTACTTTGGTGGATTTCACTTCTCTGCAAACATTCATGTTTACGACATGACAAAGACTCAGGAAATGTAGCCGTTTATAGTGTGCATATATCTAATTCATATAAATAATTAAAAAGTAATGATCAATTTCCATATTTTTAAGTACCTGTTATAAAGGCTTCATAATTAGTGGTTTTCCCAGGAGACCTAAACATCTTCTACTCTAGCCCATCACAAAACAGTGTACCTTTGCTTATGAAATTATCTAATTACCCCCGAGACTAACATGATTTCCTGGTTATATTACTATTCTACAGTAGACTATAAAGATAAAAAATGCTTTAAAAATATTTATATCATCCTAGTGATTAGATTGCATATATGATCAGGGCTTGCACATGTGCAAATCCATGGTGTATCCTGCTGGGAAAAAGAGATGGGGGGTGGATTTAGACATAAATTGGTATGCTCCTGTGCTCACTTTCCTGTGAGTAAAGGTAAAGGGACCCCTGACCATTTTGTCCAGTCGTGGCCGACTTTGGGGTTGCGGTGCTCATCTCGCTTTATTGGCCGAGGGAGCCGGCGTACAGCTTCCGGGTCATGTGGCCAGCATGACTAAGCCACTTCTGGTGAACCAGAGCAGCACACAGAAACGCTGTTTACCTTCCTGCCGGAGCGTTACCTATTTATCTACTTGCACTTTGACGTGCTTTCGAACTGCTAGGTTGGCAGGAGCAGGCAGGGACCGAGCAACGGGTGCTCACCCCGTCACGGGGATTTGAACCGCCGACCTTCTGATCGGCAAGTCCTAGGCTCTGTGGTTTAACCCACAGCGCCAACTGCGTCCCTGTAAGTAATCCCCACTAAATACATTAGGATTTATTTTGAGGAAGCATACATAGATTGGACTGTAGGCTTTCCTAATCACAAAGACAAGAACCAGAGTGGTGAGAGTTGTGGGCAGCCATGAGATCTTCAGTTCAGCACCTACAAGGTCAGCACTTCATACTGGAGAATCAGGAAACTACAGCTCAGCAGGCAGAACACATTGTTCTGTTAGCCTGGCAAAGAGAGAGGACCAGACTTCTCCCAGTGCTGATTCCAGGATTGACCAATCCAGAGCCTTCATACTGCTCACTAGTTGCATAGACTTTACTTGGAAGAGTCACTCTGTTCTATAGCTGTTTCCTAGGCTAAGCCCCAGCTTCCAACTCTAAAAGCTCCTGGCTTGGCCCCTGGAATCCTCTACAGGGTAAGGTGAATTACTATTTGCCTCTTTCCTAATCTGTGAATAGGCATCCATACGTCAATTTGTATGAAAAGTTTACGTCTCCTTTTCCATGACAGGTTGTCACATATCTATAGTCAGGTACATGTATTTCTAGATTTAGCTGTAAGAAGGCCAGCACCCAACAACAATGCAAAGGAGGGGAGGATAAAACTCCAAGAGTGATACAAAAATTGGAATTACGCTGGCAGCTCCCAGCAAGGGAAGATTTGCCTCCATCAATGGCTGAGCAAGTTTCTGCTTCTCAGTGCCTCTGGCTTGCTTTAGTGGTCACCAGCAGGAAGGCAGTGTCTAAAGGATGACATTAAAGGATGCTGATCAGGGAAGGTCCAAGGAAATCACAGGAACCTCTGCCTCAATCATTTTGTCACCATGAAGAATTTCTGTTCCACATATTAGTCTTTAATGTGATGTGATGTCATAGAATAATAGAATCATAGAATCATAGAGTTGGAAGAGACCACAAGGGCCATCGAGTCCAACCCCCTGCCAAGCAGGAAACACCATCAGAGCACTCCTGACATATGGTTGTCAAGACTCTGCTTAAAGACCTCCAAAGAAGGAGACTCCACCACACTCCTTGGCAGCAAATTCCACTGTCGAACAGCTCTTACTGTCAGGAAGTTCTTCCTAATGTTTAGGTGGAATCTTCTTTCTTGTAGTTTGGATGCATTGCTCTGTGTCCACTTCTCTGGAGCAGCAGAAAACAACCTTTCTCCCTCCTCTATGTGACATCCTTTTATATATTTGAACATGGCTATCATATCACCCCTTAACCTCCTCTTCTCCAGGCTAAACATGCCCAGCTCCCTCCGTTTCCAGGCCTTTGACCATTTTGGTTGCCCTCCTCTGGACACGTTCCAGTTTGTCAGTGTCCTTCTTGAACTGTGGTGCCCAGAACTGGACACAGTACTCCAGGTGAGGTCGGACCAGAGCAGAATACATGGGCACTATTACTTCCCTTGATCAAGATGCTATACACCTATTGATGCAGCCCAGAATTGCATTGGCTTTTTTAGCTGCCGCGTCACACTGTTGGCTCATGTCAAGTTTGTGGTCAACCAAGACTCCTAGATCCTTTTCACATGTACTGCTCTCAAGCCAGGTGTCACCCATCTTGTATTTGTGCCTCTCATTTTTTTTGCCCAAGTGCAATACTTTACATTTCTCCCTGTTAAAATTCATCTTGTTTGTTTTGGCCCAGTTCTCTAATCTGTCAAGGTCGTTTCAAAGTGTGATCCTGTCCTCTGGGGTGTTAGCCACCCCTCCCAGTTTGGTGTCATCTGCAAATTTGATCAGGATGCCCTTGAGTCCATCATCCAAGTCGTTGATAAAGATGTTGAATAAGACCGGGCCCAAGACAGAACCCTGTGGCACCCCACTAGTCACTCTTCTCCAGGATGAAGAGGAACCATTGATGAGCACCCTTTGGGTTCGGTCAGTCAGCCAGTTACAAATCCACTGAGTGCTAGCATAGTCAAGACCGCATTTTACCAGCTTCTTTACAAGAATATCATGGGGCACCTTGTCAAATGCCTTGCTGAAATCAAGGTAGGCTACATCCACTGCGTTCCCTTCATCTACCAGGCTTGTAATTCTGTCAAAAAACGAGATCAGGTTCGTCTGACATGACTTATTTTTCAGAAATCCATGCTGACTATTGGTGATCACAGCATTCCTTTCTAGGTGCTCACAGACTGTTTGCTTAATGATCTGCTCCAGAATCTTCCCTGGTATTGATGTCAGACTGACTGGGCGGTAATTATTTGGGTCCTCTCTTTTCCCCTTTTTGAAAATAGGGACAACATTTGCCCTCCTCCAGTCTGCCAGGACTTCGCCTGTTCTCCAGGAATTCTCAAAGATGACTGCCAGTGGTTCTGAGATCACATCTGCCAGTTCTTTTAATACTCTTGGATGCAGTTCATCCAGCCCTGGAGACTTGAATACATCTAAACTAGCCAAGTATTCTTGTACTATCTCCTTAGTTATTCTGGGCTGTGTTTCCTCTGCTGAATCATTTGCTCCAAATTCTTCAGGTCGGGCATTGTTTTCTTTATCGGAGAAGACTGAGGCAAAGAAGGCATTGAGGAGTTCACCCCTTTCTGTGTCCCCTGTTTGCATTTCACCATCTTCTCCTCTGAGTGACCCCACGGTTTCTTTGTTCTTCCTTTTGCTACGAACATACCCATAAAAGCCTTTTTTGTTGCTTTTAACCTCTCTAGCAAGCCTGAGTTCATTCTGTGCTTTAGCTTTTCTGACTTTGTGTCTACATGTGCTGGCTATTTGTTTGAATTCCTCTTTGGTGGTTTCCCCCCTTTTCCATTTTTTGTACACATCCTTTTTTAATCTTAACTCAGTTAAAAGTTCTTTAGATAGCCACCCTGGCTTCTTTAGGCACCTTCCATGTTTCCGTCTCATTGGTATTGCCTGAAGTTGTGCTTTTTACTATCTCCCTCTTAACAAACTCCCAGCCATCATGAATTCCCTTTCCTTTTAGTATTACTGTCCATGGGATCTCACCCAGCACTTCCCTAAGTTTTATGAAGTCGGCTTTCTTAAAGTCAAGAAATTGAGTCCTAGTATGCTTGGCTGCTCCTTTCCGCTGTATAGTAAATTTCAGAAGAGCATGATCACTCGTGCCTAATGATCCTTCCACTTCTACCCCACTAACCAGGTCATCAACATTGGTTAGGACCAGATCTAAAATGGCGGTTCCTCTTGTTGCTTCTCCCACTTTCTGGACAATGAAGTTGTCTGCAAGGCCAGTGAGGAATCTGTTTGACCTTATGCTCTTGGCTGAGTTTGACATCCAACAAATATCCGGGTAATTGAAGTCCCCCATTACTACTATCTCCCTTCCTTTTGCATGCTTGGCCATCTGTTCCAGGAAGGCATCATCTATGTCCTCCGTTTGGCTTGGGGATCTATAGTAAACTCCCACAATGAGGTCACTGTTATTCTTCTCTCCCTTAATTTTGACCCAAATGCTCTCACTTTGGCTTTGAGGTTCTAAATTTTGGATCTCTTCACAGGTATACACATCCCTGACATATAACGCCACTCCACCTCCTTTCTTGTCTGGTCTGTTTCTCTGAAATAGATTTTATCCCTCCATTATTACATTCCAATTGTGGGACTTATCCCACCAGGTTTCAGTGATGCCTATTATGTCATATTTAGTTTGCTGTACCAAGAGCTCAAGCTCATCTTGTTTATTTCCCATGCTTTGCGCATTAGTGTACAGACATTGAAGTCCATTAATCATTCCCCCGTGTCTCTTATTTAAGGATTTTTTCCTCCCACCACTAGGTCTGCGTGCTGTTTGCTCCATTTGGTCTATGACATTTGGATGATCATCTTCATCAATTGATAGACTCCTACCTTCAGGAGCACTGTCTCCCTCCCCCACATTAGTCAGTTTAAAGCCCTCCTGATGAGGTTTCTGAGATTTTTTGCAAAAACATTCCTCCCAACCGTTGTGAGGTGCAGCCCATCGCTTGCCAGAAGTCCATCTTCAATAAACTGCAGTCCGTGATCTAAGAATCCAAACCGTTCCTGTTTACACCATTTGCGAAGCCAGTTGTTCACTTCCACTATTTTTCCCTCTCTCCCTGGGCCACGTCGTTCAACTGGGAGGACAGATGAGATGACAATTTGTGCATTTAATTGCTTCAATTTCCTGCCCAGAGCCTCGTAATCTCTTTTGATCTTCTGGAGGCTTTTGCTTGCAGTGTCGTTGGTTCCCACATGAACCAAGAGGAAGGGGTAATTGTCAGTGGGTTTTATGATTCCTTGCAGTCGTTCAGTTACATCTTGGATCTTAGCCCCGGGGAGACAGCACACTTCCCGAGACATCTTGTCAGGCCCACAGATCACTGCTTCTGTTCCCCTCAGTAGGGAATCCCCTATCACCACTACATGCCTCCTCTTAGGTCTGGTCGGGGTTCTTCCGTGAGCTGTCCGTTCCAAGGTCGCCTGCACATTCCCTGAGGACTGACTTTGCTGCTCGTCTTCATATACCTGATCGACTGTAATGAGGGAGAGATCCTCAAATGGAGTCTGCTCTTCATCTTCCATGCTAGGGGAGAGGACCTCAAAGCGATTGTGTATTTCTAAACAATCAGAGCGAACCCTGGGCCTCCTACTTCTTTGAGTCACGTTTCTCCATATATCTGGCTCCTGTGTTGGTGAACTAGCCTCCTTCTCAGGGGAGTCCCCTGTCTCCTCCTTGGTGGAGACGGTGTGCTCTGTTGCTTATGTCATTAGAAGAAACTTCAGGAAGCTGTGTTGAGAACCACTTGAGGCTAAAAATGAAATATGAATATTTAAATACAAATTTATTATTATTATTATTATTATTATTATTATTATTATTATTATTATTACATATCCAGAGGTACCTATTTTTAGCTTGTATACTAGTCTTTCCTATCCTGGTTCCCTCTTATGTTTTGGACCACAGCTCCCATCATCCCTGACCATTGGCTTTGTGAGCAGGGATGATGGGAGGGCATCCAACTGGGAAGGGTAGTTGTATTATCAGGGAAAATATATATCTTGCCAAGTGTGTCTGACTTCATCCTATTGCACTCTAGCTAAGCCACCAAGGTACGTCCAAAGAGACCTTGGAGCCAGAGTGCTGAAACACAGAGGACTTGTCCAGCAAGATTGGCAGGAGGAACAGAGTCCTGAGCCCTGAATAGCAGGAGAAGTATCTAAGCAACACTAGAGTTAGAATATGCTTTCAATTGCCCTAGTTGTCCCATCCGTCTGGGTTTACTAGTAGGGCCCAAATCCTGGCCCTAGTTAAGGCAAGGATTCTTCTTCCTGAGCATGATTCTGAAACAGTTTACCTTCTGGTCCAGATTTTGGCTGGGGCTCATTACCTACTGCTGGCACCTGTCACGAGACCCTCCCCCATCAAGGAGGTGTCATGAGATTCTGGTTCTGGGTGTGGGCAGCCCTGACAAAGTAGGAATTGGATATTTGTATTTGTATTTCTGGTGATGTGTAGCTACATTTTCAACTTGGGGCACTCTGATGCTGTAACTTGTGCAGATTTGCAAGTGCAAATGCGCTTCATGTATGCCATCAGGACCATGCATGAGCTGATACACAGATCCAATCCACACATTTTCAGAGCCAGCTTTCATGAGCCACCTATTCATATGCCAGATGAGATGCTCATAAAAACTCATAACAACTTCTATATGCAGGGATTTCTATTTTCCAACATATCCTGCCATGCTCACACCCACGTTTTTTCCACACATTACATGTGACTTCAAGAAGATCAAAAGTATGTAGTGTGACAAGAGGGGTCATGCTTTTAGTCTCACCCTCGACATTGCATCTTTCCCCCCATGTTGTGTGTGTAGTTGTGTGAAAGGAAAGCCCAGTGTTTTAGTTCCTGCTTGTGAGTAAGGTCCCTCTATCATCAGGATACCTGGTTAAGCCCACATGGTTATCACATAGATCCTTGGAGGCAGGAACCAAAGAGTGATGGAGGGCACTGCCGTGGAAGACTGAGAACAGGGCAATGACCCAGGCATTATAGGGAAACAATGTTTGTTTCTCTTGCTAATACCAGCTTTTTTTTTAATGCTGTGATAGTGATTTTAATGCAGGGAAGGATTGTAAGATATTTCTGTTGAAGCCAGATACATTTCTACCAGGCAAACAAATTCTTTAAGTGTACTTGGTCGGTTGTGTTAGCAGAGATAGCTGTCACCACGCCACTAAAGGGGGCCCTTCACTCTTTCATGGCTACTGGTTTTGAAATGACCCAGATCCCGTGAGCAGAGAACTCAGAAGAATCTATGAGCCAGCTCTATGCTGATCCAACAGACTGGGATCTATTAGAGCCTCAACTATATGTAATGCATCAGTCAGAGACCACAGCCTTAAAAGAAAACTCCTATGGAAGTGAATTGTATTTGAAGGAGAAAAGGATAACAGTGGCCATCCCCGTCCTCAACTCATATGCATTCATTTGAAGCTTAGAACAAAGGCCGACTCTTGGAGCTCTTGCTGTGTAAATGAAATCATGCTTTTTCTGCATTCCCAGTCACATAGAGAAGGCCATACACACAGAGACTTTATTATTACCTTCAAACAAACATACATAACTTGGGCACAGAGGCAGCTGATACTATCTAGATCCCCCCCCCACCGCATTATCACACCCCTAAACTTCCCAATGTTTTGCACTACAACTCCTATCATTCCTGTCCATTGGCCATGCTGTCTGGGGCTGGTGGGAGCTGTAGTCCAAACACCTGAAAGGCAACAGGCTGGGTAAGGCTACCTTTACTAATGGTCAGAGAAGTGCATCCTTACTACCCAAGCCACTGACATGGTGCCTGCTTCAGATTTCTGTCCCACACACTGGAAGGCTTGGTCACTGTTTCTCCTGCACCCTATATGCTTCAGGTGTACATGGTGATGTGGATGTTTTAAGTCACACCTGTCGGAAACATTACAGCAGTATTTTGATTTGGAGAAGAGGCCATAGGCCAGCAAGGCAACATGTATCTTGTATGCAGTAGGTCCCGTTGGCCTGGAGATATTCAGTTCCTACCAACTCAGTCGATAGAGCATGGAACTCTTAATTTCAGGGTCGTGGGTTCGAGTCCCACATGGGGCAAAATATTCCTGCATTCCTGCATTGCAGGGGCTGGACTAGATGACCCTTGTGGTCCCTTCCAACTCTACAATTCTACGATTCTGTTACTCAAGTAACCGGGTTGGGATTTATCTCTCCCGGAGATTCTGGAGTGTCACTGCCCATCAGAAGAGACTGCCCTAGCCTAGACGGACTAGTGGCCGAAATCAGTGGAAGTCAGTTTCCTGCATTCAATCTCGCACAATACACATATTTCTAAAAATGACAAATTGTAGTTGGGGATACCAGAAAATTGATGGCCACTTAAAGAAATGTGCTAGAATTAATAGCTTTCCCCTTCAGTCTATTCCCAATGGTTTGGGTGTCAAGTCTGTCATTTCCCGAGTTTCAAAGAAGGTTCAGTTTCCTTCCTTGAAATCAAAGCTTCCCTGAATTTCATATGCTTTTGCCTTTGCAAAGCATCTGCATATGCCAAAGACAAATAATCATAAGGGTTTGAAGAAATCTGTGTTTGGAAGACAAAATGCAGATTGTTACTGTTCCTAATGTTTTCCACAGCTTATGAGACAAGCCCCTCGGGACATAGTGTTTTGGATTCTAAACTCTCTCGTTACCATATTAATTGCTTTTGTCATGACAGTTTTGGCATCTATAAATGGCTGCAGCCATGCTGTGCTCCTCGAGAGACCAATCAGGGCAGGCAAAATTGGTTTACTGGCTCCCAAAGCAGCTTGTGCGAAAGGTGCTGCGTTTCAAGCACATCTTTTAATTCCTCAAGCCTGAATGGGGAGCCAGTTATACTCCAGGCTAAAGAGAGCAAGAAAGCTTTCCTTTGGAATGAAGCTGCACACAAAATAATCATCTTTTTTGGCCAGGGCAACCTCAGAGAAAATATCTCTCTGTGTGGGCATATGACGTGTATACCCAGATATTTAAGAAATACGAGCGAAGTGGGACAAGTCAATCTAGGGCTCTGTTTTGAGGGGGGGGGGGGTTGTGGCGGGGAAGGAGAGGAGTTCACAGAATGGTTCTAGAGTCTAGTCCTCCAGTACGAAATTACAAAAACAAAATATTTCAACAGCACTTGTGGTGGTTCTCTATATATCCTGCAGCAAATAAATGTATCAGATTCCCCTGAAGAAAAATCACATGTGGTCTGGACAGCGAGGAACATAGGAAGAGGCCTTTCGCTGAGCCAGACCAGCCTCTCGGGGGTTTCAAGGCAGACTTTCTCCCAGTCCTACCAGAGATACTGGGAATTGAGCCGTGGCTCCTTCTCCGTGGCTCCCCCCCCTGCACCCTGAACTGTGGTGGAATCCCCCCTATTGTTCAGGGGATTCCATGGGGTTACCCCGGTAACAGTGACAGGTGTGGACAGCAGGAGCTCTCCACTGCCACGAGGAGGCCCAGCAGGGGCCAGCCCCTCAAAATGGGAGGGGCTGAGCTGGAAACTCACCATGGGCAACAGAGGTTCACTTGCAGGAGCCAGTGTAGTGACTTTGCCCCACTTGGCCAACCATTTCAGGTCAGGTCTAATTCTGACAATGACCATAGTGGAGAAGCTGGTTGACTCTGGTTGAAACCAAGAGTGTTCACCAGTGGGCCCTTGTCAATGCAGTGACAAATGGGGTTCATTCTGTCCTGCACCCATGGTTGTTCAACATCTTTAGAAATTACTTGGATGAAAGAATAGAGGGGATGCTCATCAAATTTGCAGATGACACCAAACTGGGAGGGGTAGCTAATACCTCAGAAGACAGAATCAGGATTCAAGATGACCTAAGAATTTGGGAAACTTGGCCAGAACCAACAAAATGAATTTTAACAGGGACAAATGTAGGTTCTACACTTCGGTAGGAATAACCAGATTCACAAAATTTAAAAAGTAGGGACCCATTGTTGGACACCACTACATGTGAAAAGGAGCTAGGGATCTTAGTAGACTACATACTTAACGTGAGTCAACAATGTGGTGTTACAGCAAGGGAAGCTGATGCAATTCTAGGCTGAATCAACCAAAGCACAGTGTCCAGACCAAGGGAAGTACTATGACCACTGTATTGTACCTTAGTCAGACCCCACTTGGAGTCCTGTGTCCAGTTCTGGGCACCACAATTTAAGATGGATCTTGACAAGCTAGAGGTATGCAGAGGAGGGTAAGCAAGGGGTTAAACAGTCCAGAGGAAAAGTCTTATGAGGAATGGTTGAAGGAGTTGAGTATGCCTGGCTTGGAGAAGAGAAGACAGAGAGGAGATGTGATAGCCACCTTCAAATATCTGAGGAGCTGTCACATGTAATTGGAGCAAGCTTGTTTTCTGCTACTCCAGAGGGTGGGGCCTGAACCAATGGATTCAAATTACAAGAAAGGCCATTCTGACTAACCATTTGGAAGAATCTTCTGACTGTAACAGCTGTTCAACAGTGAACACACTACCTCAGAAGGTGGTGGACTCTCCTTCATGGGGAGTTTTTAAGCAGAGGTTGGATGGTCATCTGTCATGGATGCATTAGTTGAGATTTCTACATTACAGGGGGTTGGACTAGATGACCCTAGGGGACCCTTCCAACTCTACAATTCTATTATTCTAAGTGGACACAGGTCACTCCTCTCCACCATGCATATAAATTAAGATGGGATATGGATGATCCATGCAGAGCCTATATACAAGGACCCCTCACTGAAATCAGACATGTGGGCCACTTCAAAATGTTTACATCACAAGTTGCATTATTTTGGGATATAAATGGAATAGATAATCAGTACCGGCATCCCCCCACCCCACCCCCATGTCAAAAGTGTGGCACTTACTGTAACAGCTTCATGGGGAGTACCAAGACATTGTTGTTGTTGTTTTTTAAATCACTGACAATAAGTAATATTAATATATGGTAGATGGAAAGAGTGTGTACTCTCTACCAAGTGAACATTGACACCATTCTGATAAGTCCTGATAAGTCATAAGATGATGAGTCCTGCAGATATATTATCTTTATATTCCTGGATGTAGTCAATATTGGCATTAATCTTAACAGTAGGAGCGAAACTACATCACCTGTAGTTCCAAGGCTCTTTTCTTTCCTTACTATGGCTTTTCTTTTCCATGCAAAGCAGCTGCAGGTGGCCTCAGGTTGAGCAGAGAAAGGGAGATATTTGACTATTTAACTTTTTTCTTACCAGCCATTTGCCTGCTCCAAACCTGTGGTTTCACACCAGTGGGGGAAGGATATGAGGACACTGTCTCTTTTACCCCTCGGGGAGAAAAGAGCCCATCTAGGTGACCTACCTCACCCTTTCAAAATAATGGCACTGGGTTAATGAAGGATTTCAATTTTAATACGGCATTAACAGCTCTCAATAGCTTTATCCTTAGGAACCAATGAAAGGTGAAGGAAAGAGCCATTATGAAATGTACTCTGCAATTATCTTTCCCTGTTAAACTTTGTACATTTGTGACATTCAGTGGAAATGTGGTGCAGCGAAAGTAGAAGGATCAATGTGGGGAAACTGAAGTGAGCACATGAGTAGACACCGGGGGCAGTCAATAAACAGCAGAACATCCATTATTCATTTTTAATTCCCATCCAAATCAAGAATCAGAAGTGGAATCATTTGACAGACAGGACAGGTAGGGAAATTGTCCATCCAATTACATAATGTGGAGCTGATGAAATGCTGGAAAATGCAACACAATGCCAAAACTTTGCCAGATATGTACTGTTAAACAACTTTTTTCTATGACAGTATGAATTTTAGAGTCCTTTTCTATTTGCAGAGTTGAAGAGGTACTTTAAGTTATGAAAATAAAATTTGGTGGTGCTATTACACTACAATGAGCAACACATTTCCCCAGTTTTATTCAGCTTTCAAGAAATGTCATTAATTTTATCAGAAGGTTGTGGGTTTTTTTTGTTTTCTGTTTTTTTGCTTCTTTTAAAAGTTCTCAGATGATTTGAACAAGCAAGAAGCCCCAAGCTTCCTCTATGACCTTATCAGATGCTGCTTCTGGAATGTTCAGCCAGCAGTCTGCACACGACCTGCAACTACTTGACATCTTTAGCTTTGTTCGACAAGTGAATGCAGTGTGAGTGCAGGATTCTTCAAAAACACAACCAAGGCTTAAGCTGGTTGCACAGTATGTGTGGCATTTAGAGCAGCACAGGTTATGGATCCTACCAAGACATAATTATGTACCTGCACCATTTGGCATATCTAAATCACAACCCACCCACAGTGGCAGAAGAGGTGGAGGCGCCTGCTCTGCTTTTGAGGAAAGGAGATATGCTGGACCAGCCCTGGAGGACTCATACACCACTGATGGACAGCAGCTGGCCTGGACACCAGACTTCAGACTGGAGTGGGGAGAATCCTTTTTTAAAAAAACACCACTGGGTTGATGTGCATGGTTTTGGGGGCTAGGGTGGATTTCAATGTTGCGCTTTTATTCATTTATTAATCTGTTAGTGGGTGGGAGTATTGTTTCGTTTACTGTTTGTTTGATGTTTTTTAATCACAGTTAATTTTTGTTTTCCCAGCATTGTTGTATGGAATATTAATGTGTTATATGATCCCAGTTTTTTCTATGGCATAATATATTTATGAATATTTTTCCCCAATGTAAGTTCCTTGAGTGAGAAGCAGTTTTTAAAGTTAAATAAATAAAGCATATGCCTCTCCTCGGTTACTAATTAGCCTAGGCTAACTGGAACATTGGGACGCAGGTGGCGCTGTGGGTAAAACCTCAGCGCCTAGGACTTGCTGATCGTCAGGTCGGCGGTTCGAATCCCCACGGCGGGGTGAGCTCCTGTTGTTCAGTCCCAGTGCCTGCCAACCTAGCAGTTCGAAAGCACCCTTGGGTGCAAGTAGATAAATAGGGACCGCTTACTAGCGGGAAGGTAAACGGCGTTTCCATGTGCTGCGCTGGCTTGCCAGATGCAGCTTGTCACTCTGGCCACGTGACCCGGAAGTGTCTGCGGACAGCGCTGGCCCCCGGCCTCTTAAGTGAGATGGGCGCACAACCCTAGAGTCGGACACGACTGGCCCGTACGGGCAGGGGTACCTTTACCTTTAACTGGAACATAATCATCCTTCCACCTAATGCTGCCTGCAGGTAATTTAGTCAACACACCGTTCTCAAGTGGGGGGTCCAGGCATCTCCTTCCCTGGAGGTTTTTAAGCACATGTTGGAAGGTCACCTGTCATGGGTGCTTTAGCTGAGTTCCCTGCATTGCAGGGGGTTAGACTAGATGACCCTTGGAGTCCCTTCCAACTCTACAATTCTATTATCTTGTTTTGATTAGCTGAGGATACCTCAATACAGCTTGATCAGTCTGAGATGGGATAGCTATTTTTGCACCTGCTGTGACTCACTATCTGGGCCTGTTGCCACAGAGTGTCTACTGCATCCAGCCTTGTATTCAATATCACCCCCTTGGTCTCAGGAAGCCCCGTGCTTAACCATATGTCCCTGAGGCACAATTTTGTTCCATCTTTTCTTCCCAGCTTGTACTTTTCTTTGGGAACCATCCTCCTTAGCCTTGCCTCCTCCACCCACTGAAGTTTGCATGGCTGAACAGCTGCTAGAGCCTAAATTTCCACCAAACCTTCTGCTTTCATTTTCTGGGCTTTGGCTATTTCATACGCAGGTTTAGGATGTTTACAGGGAATGTCCCCATAAGGTAAATTTAAAATGTTTATAGAACATTCCAAAACCCAAAGCAATGCAATACTGATGGCAGAAGTGGGACACGGGCATGCCTCTGGTGAAACCGAATTCAATCTGTCAAACCCCACAAGTTTCCTCTCAAAAGAAAATTAAGTGGAAAAGTGTGTGTGTGTATAGGAAAATCACTCATTTAAAGTAGCTTATAAAACTGATCTTATAGACTAACCAGGTTCATTAACAATGCAAATATTTTAGTCGCTTCAGGTAGGTAATGTCTTACCAACAAGCCTTGAGCACATCAAAGAGGTTTTCTTGCACTTTAGATTGTGCAATTCCCTTCTGAATGTGAGCTGATAGAGCGTTCCATTTCTGAAGCTCTAATCCTCAAAACACATAACCCCCAGTAGTTCCTCTGGGTCCAATGGGGCTCCTCCAGAGCATGTAGTTTAAGTATTGCACCTGAGTATGCAGTGGGGGAGGGAAAATGACTCTATTTATCTAAGAGAGCAGTGACTTTGCCCAATCGTCTCATTTGGGTTTAAGGCTGACAGCATTACTGCCTCTGCAATTTGATTGCTTGTCACTTTGATATAAGCACCCAATAATAAGCTTTATCCAGGCCATTAGATGGTTGGATGCATTTGAAAGGTTAGTCTATAATACTATTCTCAGCATTTGTAGAAAGCCTTCAGAGGTGTGTGTGTGTATGTGTGCATGCGCAAGAAATGGACTGTGGGCCAATAAAAATTTAGGCACTCACTTGAGTGAAAGGTGGGATGCTGTTGTACAGGTAAGATTTCCGCATGTGCCCCCCAAGGTCTTCTCAGGTTCCATAATATCATAGAATTTAAGAGCTGGAAAGAACCCCAAGGGTCATCTAGTCCAGCCCCAGCGATGCAGGAATCCTGCCCACAACCACCCCTGGGTGGACTTGAACCACCAACCTTCTGGTTAACAGCCAGATGCACCAACCCATTGTGCCACCAGATTTTGAACTCATACTGCAAAGGTGGGGGGACGATCCTTTTCTATGATGGGTCATAGCTCAGTGCTGGAGCACTAACTTGGCGTGCAGAAGATCACCAGATCAATTCTGAGGAAAGGAAAAAGGTGATGGGTGGGGAAAAGGAGAGCCAGAGAACCTGAAGAGCTGGTGCTGTTCAGTGTAGAAAATACTGGAATAGATGAACAAGATGATCTGGTATGAAGAAGCTCCCTAAGCTTAGGGATGATGACGATGATTTTGCACTCATTGTGAAAAAGTTAGCTTATTTAATCGCCCTTGCTCAGCACTATCGTTCTATAGTCCTATCAGGTCAACTGTGCGGCAGCATCCTGATTACTCAGTACATGGGAATGCTCTCCCTCACCAGCACACACACACACACACACACTTAAAGAACAAGGGGTTAAGGTGAAGGCGAGGCTTCAAAGATGTTTTACTATGTTGGAAGATGTTTGGCTCTTGCTCCTTAGCACCCACCCACCCCGCTGCTGCCGCTGCCACTCACCCCTATCTGTAATAAGAATATTTGATTCTCTTGCAGGTTGTTGCTAACGATTATTGAGAAAATACACCTTTAGCCTTTGTTAGAAGTGCAAAGGAATAAAAGAAAATATATCTTTAAAAAGGCTCCTGTAAGTGGGAGGCATTTAAGGGGGGGGATGTGCATATGAATTAAACTTTCTCAAAAAAACAGAATATTTTTAACATTGTCACAGAACATAGGGCAGAAGAAAAGGGCAATTGCACAATTTAGTAAAATTGCACAGAGGTTTTCAGCGTCCAGCTGGGGTTCTTTGATGCAATGAACACCTGCAGTTTTTGAATCCCTAAAAGGCTGTAGTTAGAAATGTGGATTTTTGAGTTTTAGTTTTCCAGAACAAGTCCCCTTGCCTGCCATACATTACCTACCCTCTTCCACATAAGTCTCCTTGTAATTCCATGCTATGGAATTCCAATAAGCTCTTTACAGGGGTGCCAATTAGAGATATACATAACCCCCTGAAGAAATGCTTTTGACCCTTTTTCAGCATATCTCAAAATCCTTCAGATGCTGTGCCTGATGAGTACGCACACCCAATTCACTTTGAATTCCACTTTTTAGACAAAATCTCAACTCTAGTGTTGACATGGATGCCAGCATTTTTCTTTGGAATACTTTCTCCTGCTTAGGTATATGTCAACCCCAAGATTAGCCATGAAATGTGCAGATGGTGTCAGTCTCTACTATTCATTGAAGGACTATAATAAAGGGTGTTGGATGGGCAAAAACAATTATTTGATTAGCTTTCTCTGTCCCAAATCCTGTGCTCCACTGCCTTTCAGATTTCCAAGCTGCCAAAAACTCAAGTTGGAAAAGTGCACTTTAGACCCACCATGCATGGGTAGCAAAGATTTCACATGGTGAAAGAAAGTGGATAATTGTAGTAACTGCTGGAAAATTACTACGAGGTCACCGTAATAAGCATGGCAAATGTTTTCTGTCATGTCAGCCCTCTTTCCTTGCCTATTGTGCAGAGCGGGGAATTGTTTTACCCTGAATATTTTGTCCTAAAATGACTGATGTGGCTGATGGTTCACTGTATGTGGAGGACAGCATGCTAGACAGAAAGAATTGCCCCCCTTGGTTAAAACACAGCAAGAAATCAGAGAAATATATTTTAGCCAAGGAGATGAGGCAGAGAAGATGAATGGCTTGCAAGAGACAAAACTCTCCTCCTCCCTCACCTCAGGAAATGAGGTAGGCACATAGCAGAAGCACTGCTGCCCAATGACTTGCTGTTTTCTTTTCACTGTGGAAATGGAGGCTGAAAGTCACAGATCTCTCAGTCTATGAACCGGGTTGCTGTATTTTTACTCTGATTGATTGATTGACTATATTTCTATGCCGCTTTTCATTCAAATGAATCCCAAAGTGGGTTAAAAATAACATGATAGAACATAATAGAACATCACAAATACAGCATAAACCATATAGAATAATTAACAAATCATCAGTGTAACAATTACAATCTATAAAACACTGCTAACAAAGCAACAACTAAAAAATAAGCTAAACATCACTATTAAAACAAAAGGCATATTATATGATTAACAAATCAATACGGCATTTATAATCTATAAAACAACATTAACAACATTAACAAAATAGCAACCAAAAAATAAACTAAGCAGTTATGCTCCAAGTCGAGAAAACCCTCATCCACAGTTCCAGTCTTGCCTGAAACACACACCCATTCAGCAGTCCATCATTCCCTCAGTCTCCACCTCCCCATCTTCAATACAAAGGTAAGAATTTTGACCTATCCTACAGGTGCAGATTGCTGAGAGAAGTGCATGAACTGCTTTGAATACGTGAATGTCTCAGCCATTTGAATCACATGTAAAAGTCTCATTATTGCTCAGCACCCTTCAAAACACACAAATGCAATGTGCCGTCAGTGTACATGATGCTTTATGTAGTAACAGAAAAGCCGCATCATTTTCCTTGTGCCGTGTGCATATGTACAAAGGTAAGATTTTGCATTCAGTTTTGAAAAGGGCCATCTGTTGTTGAAGTGATGAAAATATGTTATCTGTTTAGCAGGGAACTCAGAGCTACCAACACCTTCCTATTTCACCCCTCCTGTTTTCTGTGAATGTGTATTGCATTCTCTAACTGTTCTGCTTTTAAAATATACTACTAGTTTCCTTTATCACAGACTTGGATCTGCCCTGTGGGGGTGGGGTGGGGGTTATTCTATCTCTCATTTGCTTTGTTCTCTCCCTGCTCATTTGTTTTCTTGGCTGTGGATACAGCCAGCTCATTTATCTAAGTAAAATTGTCCTTGAGTGGTTGTTCTCTCTCTTTGTTCTTTCTTTTTTTGCTGGTCACTTTGTAACGTGGAATCCCTGTAATATTCTATTGGGCTCATTAACACACTAAATTTATGGCTGTAAAGAAAGAGGAACAGACAATCATTTCAGTAGAGCTGCTTTCAAAGTTAATGTCACAGATTTTTAAGAAATCACACTGATTATTCTAGTCTTAGGGAACAATTATGAATTCATAAATATTAAGATAAAACAGGTATAACCGTACATACCTAACTCTGAAACACAAGGTTTACTTGGCATTGGCAATGAGTGAATCTGTCAATTTCTCAGTTTCTCGTTTTTTTCACTCTTTAGTTCTCCGCATTTCCACATCAGTTTGCAATTTTTTAAAACACACACTCAAATTGTCACAAAAATTCAGCAATATTTTAGTGTCAATTTTGCCCAATAAGCACAAAGTTATGCAATTTTGGCTAATGTACACATTTTTGGGGAATGTGGGATTACATTTGGAATTACAATTTTCACTCACAGAAATTGCATTTTGCAGGTATTTTTTCACAAATATGTGCATTTTATGTGCTCTTTACCCTGAAGAGGCGGCGGGAGGGGGAATTACTAGGCACTGCAAAACATCAGGGGAAATCCAGCCAATAAGGAGGCAGGACAGATGCCCTTATTGGGACATGCTGCCCACCACCCCAGACTATTTAGACCAGCATTGTAAGGAGGAACATCTGCCCCATGAAGCCTTCTTGGGCAGGCTCAAGCTGAGTCCTGTAAGAGGCAAATAGTGTTTGGTCTGGAAGCAAGCACTTCCATCACAGTGGCAGAAAATAATACCCCACTCTCTCAGGGGTTGAATACTTTATGAACGGAGGGGTGATGATTAATGCTGGCTAGGTACTTGGCATCCTTCCTATTCCAACACTGAGAAGTTCACCTGTAGGCATAGTACCAAAGAATTCAGACTGATACACAATAAATTAGACTCCAGAGGCTCACCCGCCAATGACTACTTACAAAGTGAACTTAGTTTGATGCAGTGTACATATTTTAACAAGGTGGTGTGCATGGTCAAATCAGGCAGAAGGGTAGCCTTGATGGGCAAATTTGAGCTCAAGTCAGGTGTTCAGATGTTTCCCATCTACCTTCATGGTTTTTCCTGCTAAGGTTTGGGTTTGAGGGGAAATATGGGTACAAGGCTTGCACTTGGCTTTCTCTACATTTAGCATCATGCTGGACTCAGCCCTGATCAATAGGTCCAGACATGAAATGGGACTCATTACCAGGATGAGTCTTTGTTTCCCCAGGCATACAGACTAATTGCACAAGTTTTATGTACCACTTTACAGAGTTAAATGGATTTTAAAGGGTATCTCTGACAGAGGGTAAAATGGAAGGGCCTCTTTCATGTTCAACCTTTTTGAGTACTGAACTGGATATAGTTCAACAGACTAGCCATCTGCCTGAGGAAAAGGCAGGGCAGTCTGGAAGAGATTCAACTTTTGCTACAGGGCAAAGAAAACGGCCTTTCTTTAGCTTCAAGAGCTGCTAGGCCAGGCCACCTCACCTTTGCCTGTGAAGTGATTGCTTCAGGCTGAGACTTCCTTTCAAGGCTATGTGATGCAACAAAAAAGGATGGTATCTTGTCACTGTCGCATATGGGTTTCGGGACAAATGTGTGTCAACATTTCTATGTAGAAGGAACTTGTGGTGCATCATAATGTGATATCCTTTGCATTGGATCAGAACCTTTGTTTCACATTGCTTTTGTTTCACAGAGAGTTTGAAACTTTAGTTAAATGATAGAAAATGCCAAAAAATGTTTTTAAGTTTGACTTTTTCCTGTACCCCAAGGCCCCAGTTCCTTCCTTCCTTCCTTCCTTCAGGTATAACCAAGGTTGACCTTTGTGACCTTTGTTTCAACCAGCATCCCAATGGAGTGTAGAACACTACACTGTGTCGTTTTCACAGGCAAAGATCTGTAAATGGTGTAAATGACAAGTCCTGTGCTCAGGGTCTTCAGGTAGAGTTGGGAGAAGCTCCAAGAAGCCCTTGCTGTTCATCAGCCAAGAGGGCAGGAAGGGAGACTGCTTGTTCCAGGGCAGCATATAAGAGAAGCTACCTGCCTATGATAGTAGTCAAGGCAAGTTCAGAATAGAGTTCCCTTTTGGTGGAAGAATGTGATCTGCATTAAGGCCTGTTCAGTGTAATTGTTACCTGGTTGTGGAGATAAGACAAGCTTGAGCAGCTCAGCATCTTGAGGCACCTGGACATTGAAGGACTGTTTACCCAACATACTTCTCATTGCTAGGCAGCTCACTGGGATGTTGGAAGAGAACAATCCCAGAGTCCATTATAGCCCATTGTATATCAGCCAGGAGAAGCAGGGACTAGCAAGCTGCACACCAAGGCTCAATTTATGATGGGAAGACAACGAAAGGCACAGATCAGCAACAGGTTTGACATGGTGCATTTCTCCAGGATGAGGCAACAGGAAATCTTGCAGTAGTCACCTTAGATTTCAAAAAGCTTGCATTTGATTTATATAGATCTGGTTATGCTTGTTGAAGATCCTTGTTGTTAACAAAGCTGTCTGCTAATCCAAGCAACTGTCTTGCGTCTTCATCCCAGTGCAGTTGGCGCAAATGAAACAGCAGGAGGAATGTGTAATTTTGCATCAAAATGCTCAAATGTGGATAGTTTTCAATTTGAGTAAAGCATTCAGTTCTCAAGAGAGACAAATTTAGAGACAAATGCATGTCGTTTTAAATAAATGCTCTACTGATCTTACGGTGTTATTGATAGAGACCTCAAAGATGGAGGCTGGCAGATTAAGGACAGAACTACCATGTATGAGAGCTGAGCTGAAGGCCACTGTGGTTGCAATTGCAAGAGTGTATACCAAAAAGACTGAGATATTAAATAATGAACTGGAAATGCAGTTGGGGGAATTCAGAGAGCAAAAGTTTCAAAGAGATTTAGATGACTATGAATAGACCAGAATAAATAATTGGCACTGAAAAGGTTCTGATAGAAAAAGAAAACAACCAATTACTTTTGGCCTCACTCCAGAAAGAAGTCATGATGATCAGGACAGAGAAAAATCTAGTAAGGCCAGCCTACATTTCATGGGTAGCAGTAGAGATTGGGGTGTACTTTTGGGGGGAAACAGAGAGGGGGAGGTATAAACTCTAGCTCCTGCAATGGCAATACATCTTTTTTCAGATGTATCCTGAAAAAAAGGCTATGCCAGTGGTTCCCAAAACGTTTTCCCCCATGTTGAAAATTACTGCAGGTCTTGGTGCTTAATTATCTCCATTATTATTTATTTTTTTAAAAAATTATATAGCGCTTGATTATTTAAAAGTAATTTAGGAGGAGATATAATAGCCATCTTCAAATATCTCAAGGGCTGTCCCATGGAAGATGGAGCAAGCTTGCCTTCCCCTGCTCTGGAGGGGAGGACTCAAACCAATGACTTCAAGTTACAAGAAGGAGATTCTGACTAAATCTCAGGAAGAACTTTCTGATGGTAAGAGCTATTTGACAGTGGAAGGTTCTCCCTCTGAAGGTGGTGGCCTTGGCTTCCTAGAAGGTTTTTAAACAGAGGTTGGATGGCCATCTGTCATTTATGATCTAATTGAGAGTCCTGTATGGCAAGGGGTGGGACTAGATGACCATTGGGGTTCCTTCCAACTCTACTATTCTATTATTCTTTGATTTTATAATTCTAAGTGCAGGTGCTGCCACACTACAAGATCAATTTCTTATAATAGTACTTCTGCAAAACGAAGCAGTCATGTGGGAATATCTGGGTATAGGGTAAAATGATGTTTCAGGGAAACTGGTCCCAAGCTATAGAGAGCTTTATATACTTTATATATACTATATATACTTTATATATATTGGAACACCTTTGACTTGGTCCAGGAGCAAATTGGCAACCAGTGCAGATCTTTGAGTAAAGGCATTATATTCTGATAGGGTCTCATTCATGCTGCAGTACTAACTGCAGCTTCCGGATCTGGCACAAGGGAAGCCCCACAAAGCACACACGGCAGTAATCTAATTGTGAAGCAACCAGTGCATGAACCATTGTGGCCAAGGTTTCCCACCCAGGAACGGTTATACTAGCCGCAGATGGTGAGAGGCGCTTCTAGCCACGGAGCATACCTGAGTCTCCAAACCTGGGTCCAGCAGCACCCATAATTCCATTTAATTCAACTCATTTTTCTGAAGGGGTTTGGCCATTGCTACCTGTTTGAAGATTAAGAGGCTTTCATTTTGAAAGGGAAATATTATATTACAGCATATCTTAAATGTGGTGAGCCCCGGTGTCAATCAATTTTAGAAGATTTTCTAAGTTATAAGGTATAAGTTATATGCATAAAGATATATAACAGATCTTCTGGACTGATGCTCAAGCTGGTGTTCAGAATGTACTGTCTGGCTACTGGCTGTTGAATATATCAGGTTCGTGTATTTTTTTACATGCCACTCACCCTAATTTATTAATGCATTTACATATACCTAGTTTGCGACTGTGATGTGGCTATGGCATTTATTGGGCATTTTGACTATGATATTTATTTTATAAAGGTGTTATTTTAAGTTACATTTCCAGGTTGGATTTTAAATTGTATATTTTATGTATGGAATAGATTTGTATTAAATCCATAGAGAACTTTGACTCATTTGCATGTGTGAGTGTCTGGAGGCAGTTGGAGGATGGATGGCAGCTAACAGATTGAGGCTGAACCCTGACAAGACAGAAGTACTGTTTTTGGGGGGACAGGGGCTGGCAGGTGCGGGGGACTCCCTGGTCCTGAACTGTGCCCCCGAAGGACCAGGTGTGCAGCCTGGGAGTCATTTTGGATTCACAGCTGTCCATGGAGGTGCAGGTCAATTCTGTGTCCAGGGCAGCTGTTTACCAGCTCCATCTGGTACGCTGGCTGAGACCCTCCCTGCCCACGGACTGTCTCGCCAGAGTAGTGCATGCTCTAGTTATCTCCCGTTTGGACTACTGCAATGCGTTCTACGTGGGGCTACAAATGGCTATTATGGATTAATATCTTGAAAATCACACAGATTCCTTAAGCAGAGTCCTAGATATACACAGTTTCCCTAGCAAAATAACAAATCCTTCCATGAAGCAAGTGAGTGTCTCTTCCAATGGAGTCACCTCCTGCATCTAAAGTAAATTTGACCTTCCCTCTTTATTTTCGTTTTTTGGTATTTCAGAAAACTATATGAAAACATCTCTGAACAGAACTTTAAAGAATATTGAATCAAAAATAGTTAACCAGAAGTCATTGAAAATGCCTGCCACACTTCACTGAACTGCATTTGGGCTTCATTTGACATGCTCTCTATAGATCTAGATGTATAGGTATAAGTTTAACACTCAAGATACCTTGCTGATAATCTTAAGAGTCTCATCTTCACACTTTACATTTAAATTTACTCTTAAAAAATGTAAAGTGTGAATACTTGCGTATAGGAATATGGCACAAGGTTCTCTTTTGAGAGAATGAGGATTAGTTTCCATTCCCTGTTGAGAACACACCTGATATCAAATCACTTTTGCTACATACTACAAAATGGCTACAATATCACTATCCACAACATAAATTGTCTTGGGGCTATGCAAGAAGCATGCTGAGCCTAAGACATCTAGCTGTCATCTATGGCTCTCACCTAAAATGTCCTCCTCAGGGGCCAGAATGAACTGCCACCATGCTTATTTATTGTAGACCCGCTACTGCTCGTGTGTCAGGTGCTGTTGCGGTTGCTCAAGAGTAACCAGGCAGGACTCCGACCTGTGTTTTACAAGCTTTATTTTGGTGCAAAACTATTTACAGTGAAGAGTCCCAAAGCTCATGTCTGGCTCAGTCGCTAGCAGAATCTGGGAGTGGTCTTTTATTGTACCTCCCCCAACATAAAAGTTTCGTTACCCCCAACCGTTTCCACCCCTCTCTGCGCAGGATGGGCGATGGCTAGGGCATGCTTCCCTCCTCTCCGGCTTGCTCAGGAGCGTGTTAAGCTCTCCCTAGCATCCTCTGGTCCTTGCACCTTCTCCCCACTGGAGGTGGGGCTTTCCTCCTCTCTGGAAGAGGAACTGCTTCGCAAGATTTTCGGAGGCTCCCTGTAACCCAGCTGCCCTTCTGTTTCTCGCCTCTGAGGCGATGGCAGTTCCCTGACATTGTGCATGCAAGTTTTCAACAGTATTCAAATGATATTGTTGTCATCATATTATTCCCCCCCCATTTAATCCAGATTTATTCTTTTGATTGAAAGCCTAATAGTGGAAACAGGAAATCTGGATTAAAGGGGCTGGGATGGCGGACTTCCGGTTAGCGCCAGTGCTTAATGGCGGATCTCACCCGGAGCTCCGGGAGAGATCTGTTTCGTGGGTTCGGGTCCTGTCAGCTACGGCGAAGCGGGGGCCCTTAAAAATCACAGGCGCGTTGCCTGTGAACCGGAGACTCGGCGGGCACCTTTGCGCCCCCCCGACGCTGTGAAATAGCCTTTTTAAAGGCTGCGGAGCAGCGGAGGGGTTTTGGAGCGGTGCTGAGAGTCGTCTTCACCCAGCCTGCGAAGCGAAGCCGCGTCGCCATTAGCGGAGAGCGCTGATTTCTTCCGGTGAAATTGGATTAAAAGAACAACTATCCGTGAGTAGGATTGACCGCTAAAATATAATTGGACTCTAAAAGTAAAGAAATTGGGCACCGAGACGGACAAGCACTAAAAAGGAAGTCTGCTTTCCGTTCTGTAGCAAGATCAAAGCGAAAGGCACTCTAGCTGTAACTGCTTGAGAGGAAATTTGTGGGAATTAAGAAATCCACCACCAAAGGAAAGAACTCCCTCCCCGAAGGCAGGAGGGGGGGGAAGAAGATTTTAAAGTGTTTCCCTGCCAATTTAAAAGAATTGAATTAAGTACCGCTGCTCTTATACCTGGGATCGGACTGCCGGAGAAAAGGAACCGGCTAAGGACTGTTGCTATAAGAAGGCTAAAAAGTATCTTTAATTGACTTTGGCTACTCCCAATTTGAAACATTTATTTTGTTGCATTGTAAAGTTACTTACAGGACATTATTGATTGGGATCCCCTTGAAAGAGAAAAGAATAACTGGAAGGGACTAGGAAAATTTTTGTTATTTTTTTTTTGAAGAGTGTGGGACTATTTTGAGAAGTAAAGAATTGACTCTACGCCCTCTAGAGGACTTACAAATTGTTTCAGCAACAAGTGGAGTTTAAAATCTGAGAACTTTTGTTTGATAGCTCAAAAGTGTGGGAATGACCTTGACTAAAAGACTTTGTTATGGCAGATGGTAAAGAGAAAGGGGATTTACAAGAAACAACCTTGAGATCTGGCAGACAATACAAAATTGACCCTTCCATGCAAAGAAGGGCTTCTGTAATAGGAGCCTCTGGAACTACAGTTGTTGCAAAGTCAAAAGTGAAAGCAATGTCTACAGAAGAATCATTTGCTAAGGTACTGGAGAAGATAAATGACTCTTTGGAGGAATTAAAAAAGCAAGGCGCAGAGACTAAACTACAAGTTGCTGAAACTAAAGTACAAGTTGCTGAAACAAATAAAAAAATTGAAGAAATCTCTGGGAAAATTGACTTAAATACAAAAAGTATAACTGACCTTGGGAACAAAGTGAACTCAAATGCAGAAGCAATTGGGAAATTATTGGAAGATTCATCTACAACACGAAAGATAGCCGAGGAAGCTAAGGAAACTTGGTGGACTATTTGACAAAAGAATTTTCTGATTTTTGGAAGCAGGAGTTGGAGAAAGAAGATTTCAAGATAGAAAGTGCATTTAGATTGGGAACAAGGCAGAAGAAGAATCGACCCAGAGATTGTCTTATAACTCTAAGATCAAAGGAGGAGCGAGATAAAATACTGAACCTGCATTACCAAACAACCCTTCAAATTGAAGACTTTTATATTGAGATCTTTAAAGACATTCCTAAGAGTATCTTGGACGCAAGAGGACATTATAAGGACCTGGTGATATTGCTGAAAAGGAACTACATACCATTCAGGTGGGAGTTTCCCCAAGGCTTGTCTTTCAAATACAAGGGGAAGAAGAGAAGAATAAAGACTGTGAGTGATAAAGACAAGTTCCTGGGAGAACACGAAGAAGACCTACAGAAAGAGACATTTCCAGGACAAGGGCATCCGTCACTGGACACGGACACGGTACCACCGACAGACGAGGAACAAAAACAGGGAGCTGTAGGAGGAAGGAGTAAATAATCCCATCATGGCTCTGCAACTTCTAACCTGGAATTGTAACGGTTTGAACATTCCCAGAAAGAGAAAAAATATATTTCATGCTTTAAAGAAAGACCAATTGGACTTGATTTGTCTACAAGAGACTCATGTGACAAGAGCACATAGAAAATTATTAATAAATAAAAGACTGGGACAGGAATTTATATCCTCAGACAGAGTAAAAAAGAGAGGAGTGGTGATCTATGCAAAAGAAAAGTTGCAACCGAAACAAATTTTTAAAGATGATCAAGGAAGATATTTGGCAATTGAAATTCAATCCCAAGGAGAGAAGTATTTGATAGTGGGAATCTACGCACCAAATGAAGGGAAAGCTGAATTCTTTAAGAAGTTGCATGAAATCTTGATGGACCATATGGATTACAACTTAATTTTGATGGGAGATATGAATGGAGTAGTTTCAACAAATATGGACAAAGCACAAAGACAGGTAATAACAAAAGATGGAAGACTACCAAAGACTTTTTTTGAAATGACTGACAATATGGACTTGATTGATATTTGGAGAACAAAACACCCATTAGAAAGAGAGGGAACCTTCTTTTCTGAAGCCAAAATGACATGGACAAGGATTGACCAAATTTGGGTGACTAGCAGTATGGCGCCGAACATAAAAAAAGTAGAAATCTGCCCAAAAACTTTCTCCGACCATAATGCAGTAAAGATGGTGATGAGGCAAACAACAACTGGTTCCTTCAGATGGAGAATGAATGACACCTTATTCAGAGATGAGGAGATCTGCAAGAAGGCCCAAAAAACTTTGAAAGACTACTTTGAAATCAACTTAAGGTCTAAAGTAGAAAAAAGAATAGTATGGGACGCAAGCAAAGCCGTGATGAGAGGGTTTTTGATTCAGCAAAATACTTTAAAGAAAAGAAAGCAAAATGAGAAGAAGGAGAGAATTTTGGAAAAGATAAAAGAAGGGGAAAAACAATTAAGATCGAAGCCAAAATCCCAAGAGATTTTAAGAGAAATAAAATTTCATCAAACACAATATATGGAACTGATGAATCAAGAATTAGAGTGGAAAATTAAACAAATGAGACAAAAGACCTTTGAATCTGCTGACAAATGTGGTAAGTTATTGGCTTGGCAAATAAAGAAGAGACAAAAACTCAACACGGTGACAAATATAGAGGTGGAAGGAAAGAATATAAGCAACCCAGCGGAAATCAGGAACTGTTTTCAGAACTACTTTAGACAACTCTACACACAAGGGCCGCAGAATGAAATGGATATACAACAATTCCTCGAGAAAAATGGGCTGAAAAAGGTTTCGCAGGAAAGTAAAACAATTTTGAATCAGGAGATATCAGCACAAGAAATAGAAGATGCCATTCAAGGCATGACGCTGGGCAAATCCCCCGGGCCGGATGGACTGACTTCCAAATATTATAAAGTTTTGAAGGAAGGACTGATACAGCCTTTGAAGGAAGTCTGTAATGAGATTATGGAGGGGAAAAGGGCACCTGATACGTGGAGTGAGGCCTATATCACACTTATACCAAAGACAGAGACTGAAAAGACTCAACTTAAAAACTACCGACCCATCTCGTTATTGAATGTGGATTATAAAATCTTTGCTGATATTTTAGCAAAGAGACTGAAAAGAGTTTTGATGGAGGAGATTCATGGGGACCAAGCGGGCTTTCTCCCGAAAAGGCATTTGTCGGACAATGTAAGGAATATAATTGACATTTTGGAAAAGTTGGAAGTGAATATAAATACCAAGGCGGTTTTGATTTTTGTGGATGCCGAGAAAGCCTTTGATAACATTTCTTGGAGTTTTATGTTGAAGAACCTCCGGGGGATGGGGGTAGGCCAAGGGTTTGAGAATGGTATAGGTGCAATATACTCTGAACAGAAAGCGAAACTAATTGTAAATAATGTGGTTACAGAAGAGTTCAAGATTGAAAAAGGGACACGTCAGGGGTGCCCTATCTCCCCACTACTTTTTATATCGGTCCTGGAGGTTTTGCTTAATATGATTAGGAGGGACCAGTTGGTTAAAGGGATTCAGGTCGGAGCTAAACAATATAAACTGAGAGCATTTGCAGATGATTTAGTACTTACATTGCAAGAGCCAGAAGCTAGCACGAAAAGAGTTTTGGAAATAATTCAAGAGTTTGGTCAAATGGCAGGATTTAAATTGAATAAGTCTAAGACAAAGGTTTTGGAGAAAAATTTGACACAGATAGAAAAAGAAAGGTTTCAGAACGAGACAGGGTTGACTGTGGTTAAAAAAGTGAAATATTTGGGTATAAATATGACAGCTAAAAATGTGAATTTGTTTAAAGATAATTATGAAAAAACTTGGAGAGAAGTGAAAAAAGATTTGGAGATTTGGTCCAATTTAAAGCTTTCCTTGTTAGGCCGAATTGCAGTTATAAAAATGAATGTATTGCCAAGAATGTTGTTTTTGTTCCAAGCATTGCAAATAATTGATAAAATGGATTGTTTCAAGAAGTGGCAAAAAGACATATCTAAATTTGTCTGGCAGGGCAAAAAGCCCAGAATTAAATTTAAGATATTAACGGATTCAAAGGAAAGAGGGGGGTTTGCCCTGCCAGACTTTAAATTGTACTATGAAGCGGCAGCTTTCTGCTGGCTGAAAGAATGGCTGCTTCTTGAAAACACAGACATTTTGGATTTGGAAGGTTTTAACAATATTTTTGGGTGGCAAGCATATTTGTGGTATGACAAGGTTAAAGCACATAAAAGTTTCAAAAATCATATTGTCAGAAAAGCACTATTAAATGTCTGGGTTAGATATAAAGACTTGCTGGAAAATAAAACTCCAAGGTGGCTGTCGCCAATGGAAGCTAAGGCAGTTAAAAAGTTAAATATGGAGTCCAGGTGGCCGAGATACTGGGAAATTTTGGAAAAGGAAGGGGACAAACTGAGATTACAGAGTTTTGAGAAATTAAAAGGGAAGGTGAGAGACTGGTTGCACTATCATCAAATAAATGAAGCGTTTAAACTGGACAGTAAAATTGGCTTCCAGGTGGAAAAATCAAAATTGGAGACAGAACTGTTAGAACCCAGTACTAAGAATTTGTCAAAAATGTACAATTTACTGCTGAAATGGAATACACAAGATGAAACGGTTAAATCGGCCATGATTAAATGGGCTCAGGACATTGGTCATAATATTTTGTTTGCTGATTGGGAAAAGTTGTGGACCACCGGGATGAAATTTACGGCATGTAATGCCTTAAGAGAAAACATTATGAAAATGATATATAGGTGGTACATAACCCCAGTCAAGCTTGCAAAGATTTACCATTTGCCTGACAATAAATGTTGGAAATGTAAAGAAACTGAAGGTACATTTTTTCATCTTTGGTGGACTTGCCCGAAGATTAAGGTATTCTGGGAAATGATCTATAATGAACTTAAAAAGGTATTTAAATATACTTTCTCCAAGAAACCAGAGGCCTTTCTCTTGGGTATTGTCGGCCAAGGGGTGTTAAAGACGGATATAACTTTCTTTATGTATGCTACAACAGCAGCTAGAATACTTATTGCGAAGTACTGGAAGACGCAAGAGCTACCCACACTGGAAGAATGGCAGATGAAGGTGATAGACTACATGGGCTTGGCAGAAATGACGAGCAGAATCCGAAACCAGGGAAGAGAAGCAGCGCAAGAAGAATGGAAAAAATTCAAAGACTATTTAAAGAAATATTACAAAATTAATGAAAGTTAGAATGATGTTGGACTGGAAAGTAAATGGTTACTATTAGCTATGGTTAAGACAAGGAGAATAAGGAAGACTAGTCTAAATTTAAATTAAAATAAGGGAAGATTTGCTGAGCAATCGATAAGAATTTGGAATACAGAAAAGGGAGGCATGAGGAAGTCGGGGAAGAAAGGTATAAGAAATTAGGATATGAAATGGTACATGTTTTTTGTTTTGTTTTTGTCTTTGTATGTTTATGTATGTTGTGTTTATATGGAAAAAATAAAAATAGTATAAAAAAAAAGGGGGCTGGGATGGCATATTGATGAAGATGACATCATGCAGATGTCACAGACCCCAGAGAGCAGGTCTGGGCATGAGAGGAGCCACTAACTCTTTGCAGTACAAAGGTATTCCACATTTCCATTACACAACGTTGTAGAAATTCATTTCAGCATGGATTGATTATGTTTAATTGGCAGTGCAGAATGAGTTTCTGATTGATCTTATAAAGCTTTTATCTCATGGTTCAAAATGAGTACATTCCACATTTTCACAAACTATGTCAGGCTTTCCTAGATCTAGATGCCAAATCAAGTCAGCTGACATGCAGGAGAAAATAATCAGGGTCCCCTCTACTTTCTGAAATGTTATCATTTTATGGGTGGGGGGAATCTTATTTTACTCATGCCCCTGATCCATGTCAGACTCTGTCATATAATCTATTCACAGCAGGCACTGACACAATGATTTGATTGTTCTTACATCTCTTGTCCTTGCTTCCCTGTAGACCTGCCAAACAGCTGGCCATTCTGTGGGTGAACTATTGCCTTGCCCCTGACCTCTCTGTTACAACTGATCATTACAATATAAAAAACTGTCCATTTATCCAAATCAAGACTTGCAAAGTATGAAGCAAGCATTCGTAAGGAAGCCTGGGTGGTTGCTAGGGGAGACAATACTGCACCACCAGCCTTGCATATCTGAGATCCCTGTCACTGGGTGTTGCTTACATGGTCACTTATCTTAAAATGAAACAGAGATTAGTCAAGAACTTTGTCTTCAGATTTTGCTTCTTATACAACTGAATACATGCAATGAATAATAAATTGCTATACTAGGAATACTGAATTTCTAAATTAGAAGTAGAAAAATTCAGCCATCCAAGCCCTTCCACTGGAATTTCAAGGTTCTGCCCGGCTACAGCTACTCTCACCAGTCCTGCTCTGAAACTGTCCAGAGTGGTTCAGTTCAGATAAATCTTTTGCACACCCCTATAATGTAGGCACTTTAATGCACACTTTCCTCTAATATAATCATTTTTACACTTTTTTCAGTTGGAGAACTATATCACAAAAATCAGAGGGCTACAAATTTTGCAGGACCACTGCTTTGCAGTCTGCATGTTGTTTCGGAAAGTACAAATTATGCAAATTTTCATCAAAATGCAAATGGAATCAACCCCCCCACCCCCTTATGCTCGGTACAACCTTGTACTCATAAAGAGGGAGGCAGTTACAAAAGAGGGAGATCAGTTACAGAAAATGAGGAACCACCATTCTCTACCATAAAAATAATATATTTTCTTTCTTTGTTTGTTTTTAAAAAAACACAGCCATGAGAACTGAAGCAAGTTCAGTTCAGATGGGCTTAAATGTTCCAAATAAACCCATATATTCACATAAATAAATAAAATGTTGCTACTTTTCAAACGCAAGCAGAAATCTGAAACACCGAAGAAGCAAAGCAGAAATTAATGCATTGGTGATAAGCTTTCATTAGAAGAAGCTTAAATTAACTTCTATAATAATTAATTATTATTTATTCCTTGTAATATTTAATCAGTGAAAGCAGCTGCAGGATGCAATCCTATACCCACTAACCTGGATATTACTTCTGAGTAGACATGTATAGGACTGGACTGTTAGTCATTTGTACAAGTGCAAATTGAATTACTATTTTGTTAATGTGACTCTCAATTAATTATTTGGGGTTTTTTGCTGATGTGGCACCCACTAAACTGCTAACCCTAATTGTAAGAAGAACATTATACTGGCTGGTCATTTGCTTATCATTCTGCCCCTTTCTATTTTCTGTTCAGATTGGCCACTGATGTATTTCAGCAGCTACACACTTTAAATTACTTCAGTAGTAGCAGTTGACATACCTTACGTTTAATCAATATTTACACAGTACAAACTATGCTTAGTTCACCAACTAGATGTTGGAGCATAAATAATAGTGCAGCCAACACTATCGCTCTGTGTATCTTGGAACATATATTAAGGATTGTGGGATAGTGTTGTAGTATAAAATGATCTCAGACTGAAGCCTTGAAACTTATAACAGTGCCTTATAATAGCACTGTCCAACAATATGAATGGGGTAAAATAAAACGCAGCAGCAGAGAAAACAGATGAAGCTGTGTATGTTTAAAATAAATTACAATGAAGTAAGAGAAGGATCAGCTATGGATTCACACAATGCAGTTATGGATGTTGGACTGGAAAGTAAATGGTTACTATTAGCAATGGTTAAGACAAGGAAAATAAGGAAGAATAGTCTAAATTTAAATTAAAATAAGGGAAGATTTGCTGAACAATCGATAAGAATCTGGAATACAGAAAGGGGAGGCATGAGGAAGTCGGGGAAGAAAGGATATGAAATTAGGATATGAAATGATACATGTTTTTTGTTTTGTTTTTGTTTTTGTATGTTTATGTTTGTTGTATTGTGTTTATATGGAAAAATAAAAATATTTAAAAAAAAAAAACAAATTACTGGGGGGGGGCATTTGGGTTTTACAGTATAATCTTATACATAGTTTCTTTAAGGGCCTATTCCCTAATCAGAGTGTTTTATGTTTGTAGCCCTGCACCCATTTACCTGGGAGTAAGATCCATTAAACTCAATGGGACTTACCTCTCAGCTGACTCTTACAGGATTACACTGTTAGAACAGCTTTGAATGTCATGATGCTGTGAGTGGAGCAAGAAGCCCCAGAGCCACTTGTTCCCTCTTTCTGCATGTCAATGTCATGTCCGAAGCTCTTGCTCTGAGCCGTTTCCATAGATTAAAGAAAAGCCTGAACTCTTGCAAATTCCTTGTGACCAGGGGCGTGAGGTTGCTTCTGATTGCTTCTCTGATTACACAGCTGAGAGATACACAATAAACTGCAGAATGTGAATTGCAACTATTGTAGAACTTTCTGACCCTTTGGCATTAATCCCTAGGTAGGAGAAGAAAAGACAGCATTTTTGGGTTTAGAGAACCAAGTTCCATCCATGAACTGCATGAGGTTGCCTGCTCAGTTACATTAAACTCACAACATTTTTAACATAGCGGATATCCCAATAAAATATTCCGTCTGACCAGTTCTATGTTCAACTTCTGTGAGACTAACATGACTATCAATGATAAGGCAGCTGGATAACACTGCAGCAGAACTTTTGATTGTCCCCATCCTCTTGAGATTATAATAGGAACTGGATGAAGGACCTCCGGTACCAGCACAGGAACCCATCCTTGACTAGCATCGGCTAAATCAATTAATTTACTAACAGTTCAATCATCTACTCATCTAGTCAGCCCAATTGAACACACTCTTTGCTTAAGGGCATAAAGGATTTCAGTCTCAATGTACTTGATTGTTGTTTGCAAGTCAGTTCTATCCTGTTGTGTAGTAGACAGTGATGTTGATTCCTCAGGTCAAATCTCATCCTTTGCGGCTGTATTGGCTTTGAGTGCTGCTCTTTTTTCAAGTCCTTCCTCCTCCATCTATCAGAGTACATGTAGATATTCTTTCTCTGACTGTTTCATTGGGAGTAATATATCCATAGGCAGGACATGGAGGGATTCTTTCATAATCCACAAAGAACACACATAGAGACCGCATGGTCTCTTCTACAGCCAGCTTGTTTGTTTTACATTTTCAGCTGCTGCATTTGTTAGATGATGCAAGTGCAATGTTTAATGACTAATATATGCATGCGGTTTTTTTCAAAAAAATCTTATTCAAATGTTTTATTGTTTATGCCAGAAACAAGGTTTTCAGTTGCATTGTCAGAAAAACAAAGCCTGGCATAGCGAACAAACTAGGTAGAGAATGAAAGGCTACAGCAGCTTAAGACAGGTATGTCGGTAACAATATCATCAACATTTTGCAATTCACTGCAAGCAACAAAGTCTATTGTCACATTGTGTGCTGCGGAGTTGATTATTTCCACAATGAATCTACAAAATAATATATTCTCACCGGATATACAAAGCAGGATTCATAGCTTAAGGGCATTTCACACGATCACATGCCAAGAAACTGCAATAGGCATAATAAGAGAGAAGGACAGGTAGCAAGGAAATAAACGAAAAGCCAGCCTTACCATGCAGCAAACAACTGCCGCTGACAGCATATTTGGGGCACCATTAAAGGTGGCAGAGGGGCAACCAACATCTCTCTGTAGGCACAATCCATGGGAATGTTCTCCTACGCAAGCCACATGGAAATGAAGATAAGATGTACCAGAGCAGACAAAATTGTTTTATAATAGTTTGGTCTCTTCTGACAGGCATCAGCTCTCCCTGGTCTCGGCTCTGTGCTGCCTGTGATGTGCTTTCATTGGAGTTGCAAGCGACTTGGGATCTCCTGCTTGCAAAGCATGAGATTTCCAGTGAGCTATAGTGTCAGCCCCGGCACCTGATTGCAATCCCAACGTAGCTCCAATGCTGTTGATGCTGCCTTGCAGTGATTTCCCAGCCCTGCTTCCTGAGATCTAACAGAAGATAGAGCGCATGACCTTATGCATATGCTCTGGAGCAGCTGTCCAAGTTGGGGTTGGGTGGCACCACTTTGTGGTGGTTCCAGTCCAATTGGATGGTGGTTTCCAGAGGGTGATGCTTGAGGGGTGCTCTTTGGCCCCATGAAGCCTTCAATGTGGGCTTAAATTTATCCCCCACACTGCTTAACATCTACCTGATAACACCCAGCTCTAATTCTCCTTTACATTTACAGGTGGGGCAGTGGATGTGCTGGACCATTGTCTTGCCTCGGTAATGGACTGGATGAGAGCCAACCAACTGAAGTTCAATCCAGATAACACTCCAGCACTGTTAGTGGGCTGTATGGGTGGGAGGTTGTCTGCTCTTGCATACCCTCCACATTTCCTTAGAAAACAGGGACAGTCTTGATGGGGTCACACTCCCTCTGAAGCAGTGGGGATGCAGCTTGGGGTGCTTCCGGATCCATTGCTGTTGCTTGAAACTCAGGTCTCCTCGATGGTGTGAAGTGCCTTCCATCCGCTTTGGCTGGTGGTCCAGTTGTGCCCCTATCTGGACAGGGATAGCTTAAATTCTGTTGTCTGTGCTCTAGAAGGCTCTATGTTAGATTACTGCAATGTGTTACATGTGGGGCTGCCTCTGAAACCTCAGCTGGTGCAGCATTTGGCAGCCGGGCTGCTCACCAGAGCAAGACAATTTGGGCATCTTACACCAATCCTGGCCCAACTGCACAGGCTGCCAATTAGTTTCTGGGCTTCTTTGAAGTCTTGGCTTTGACCTGGAATACCTTAAACGACTCAGGGCTGCAATACCTCAAGGACTGCCTCTCTCTGTTGGGAGCGAGCCAGCATTCATGTTGGAGTTAACTCTTTATTAGAAAGAACATGATTGGCACAGACTTGGCAGAGTGTCAGCCCTAATTAGCACAGCAGCTCATCTCTGGTAGGTCTTGTGCCATGAGTCAGTCGCCAAGACTGAAAGTCCCTCCCTCCCCACAGCCATCTAAGTTCTCTCCTCTTTGGGGCTTTTTCTAAGCAATTGGAGACTTCACCCATGTAAAGGCAGCCTCTCCTTCATGCCTCTTCTGGTTCTGGGAGACCAGGGTGGGAGGGGGTTGGGTCTTGTAATATCAGGAAAGGAGACACCTGTGGTTCTGCACCAGCCTGACTCATCGCTGCCTCTGGGCCTCCCTACTCCTGCTGACTTGCTTCTTCAGCCTCTGCCTCTGATTCTGGACTTCTCTCTGCCACAGACTCTTCCAGCTCACCAAGCCCTGTTACCTCTCCAGTTTCTGACACCTCCTCCTCCCAGACTTCTCCCTTTTCTCTTGCATCATCAACCCACCCCACCCCCAGGCTCTGAGCTTTCTTCCCTGGAAGGGTTTACCAGCTGGTTCCTCCCACCATTCCTCTGTGTCAAACTAGTCTGTGACACTCCCCATATGAACTAAGCTGCACCCAGATCATCATCTCAGACCCTTCTCCATGTGCCTTGTCCATGAGAAGCCCGCAGGGAGGCAACATGGGAACAGGCCTTGCCTGTGGCGGCTCCCCATTTGTGGAATACTCTCCCATTTCCAACCCTGACATCTCCAGCCAGGAACAAAGAAATTCTGAAAATCTGGGAAGTCACTCTGGTTAGTATAGATAACATGGAGCTAGATGGCTGGGAGGCTGAATGGGGTTTGGATCTGGTGTAACTTTACACTAGCTTAACTCACACTGGCCTGCTCGACACCAGCTCCTTGTACATAGTTGTTCTAATTTGTCCTCAGTGACATCAGCATGTAGTGAAATCTTTTTAGTGGTGTAAAGTTGTGATGCCTTCATTACACTTGCCGTAGCCCATTGGGTGTGTTGTGTATGCATGGATACCGAATGCAGGGGAAGGACGTTCACTAGCCTGCAGGCCAGTGTGTGCACCAGCCTCATAGCCTGGTGGTTGCATGTTCAGTGTGAAGGGAGCCTCTATGAATGCATAGGTATGTGTGGAGGGCTCCCTGCATGAAGGGGAATCCTGGGATGAGCTCCTACACCTGTACATTTGCATGCACAGTCATCCCAGGCCCATAGGTGCCAGAGGTGTGGTTAAATGAGTATAAAACTGCTACAGTCCATCACGCATCTGACATCATGCATACTACACATGTAAACAAGACTTTTTCATCCTTACTCATCAGGGCCCCATGTGTGTAATGCAGGCGGGGGGGGGGGGGACCAGGTGCCAACACAGCAGCAGCTGGAAAAAGCACCCAAAGAAGCCTGGAAAAAAAGATTAATAGTTAGGAAAGAAAGATTAATATCCTTGCCTTATTGGAGGAAAATTTCTACACCTCCATTGAAACAGCTAATTTGCGTCTTCAATTAAAAATGAGGTGATATTAATCAGAAAACAACAATATACTATACATGATCTAGCAATTAATAAAAAGCCATATTTAACATTTTCTTCCCCTCCACCAATACAGCAAAGCCAAACTGTCTTTAAAAGAAGGTGTGGCCTTAGCTCTCACGCCTGCCAGCCAAAACTTCCCCAGTAAGAATTGCTCCCACTAAATTAATCAACTAAAGCTTTAGTTGATTAGTCAGTGGAGACCAATTTCAAACCAATTAAAGCTTGGAGCACTACAAAATAGCCTTTTAAACTATTGTAGAAGGCAGTTTCAACAGCTAGAGGGAATACGGTATCATGAGATCCGTCACTTGTTCAAACCTTCAGTGTTAAGGGTCCCATTGGGCTTCCTTGGTTGTGCTCTGTTAGCTATCAAGTGCAGCACTCGAGGCAATAAAGTTCTCTTCATCTTATTGGAAAAGTGTCCTTATAGGTTTGTCTGGGAAAAGGCAAGTATGAAATTACTTTGCGTGTAAATAGGTAGGTAGAGATATAGGCATATCTATCACAAAGTGTTATGATTTAACAGATGAAAAAAATGAGCCACAAAGAAAGGAATGGAAGGGTGTGCTACTGGACACAGGTCTCTGTAGGCTTGGGCATTTTAGCCTAATATATGTGCTTCTATGCAATTTTGCCCAATATAAACATATTTGCATAGTGATTTTCCAAACTACTGTTCATTTGTCTATGCTATTTTCACTAATACTTATATGTTTATGCATACTTTACTGAAGTACAGAGTAAAGCAGTGCTGTTTTCTTTAAAAAAATGTTTAGGGGTACTCTCATTTTGACTCAAGAAAACCACCATTTTATACTTCAAATTGGAAAAAATAAATACAGTAAATGGACAAAAGTACAAAGACTCACAAAATGTTTAGGGGGTTATGCATCCCCCTGTGTCTCCCCAGAAAAAAACCACTGAAGTAAAGTATAAAAACTGCACTGAAAAAAATGGGAAAGTGTAGGTTTCAAAGAAAACAGTGCTTTAGTTTGCTTGTGGTACTGGATAGTGTGAATTAGCTACTTTTGCCTTTACATGAGAACTGAATCAAATCTCTCTCCCCACCCTCATCCCTGCCAGGAATAGGAAGCTGACCCAGACAGTTACCGGAGACGATGCCTTCTCTCCGCCTCATTGTAGCGCCCAGCATGGGGTGGAGAAACTCAAGTGGGAACAGAACACCCAAGGAACCTTGTGGTGGCCCAGGCAGTCCAGCTGGCCAAGAAGTATCATATGGGAAGGGTGCCTGTATTTGGGGCTCTTTATTGTTATGGAAATTTCTAAATAGATTACCTTACCTTGAAACGCAAGTTAAACTGAATTTCTCTGCCATCTCTATTTGGGAATATGATGTGTGGTAGGTGGGGAGCTTTGTACATTGCCCTGAGCTCTCTGGAGGAAGAGTGGCCTAAAAATGTGAGGAATTAAATAGAATTGATACAGAATGGCATCCTCCCCTCTTTTCCTCCCTGTGTGTGTATAAACACAAACAACAACAACATAATAATAATTTATTTATAACCCGCCCATTCTTGATTTTGAATGATTATCAAATTGTGGGGTAAAGTCTAAAAACAGCACAGAAAGTTTCTCTTTCTGCCATATATATTTCATTGTCTTATACTCTGACTTTGAAAAAGCTAAACGGGGGGAGAAATTAAGCCCTATTTCCTCCGGGATGCATGTTATCAGTATTGACTTGTTCCGAAAGCAGCAGCAGCTGAAGGCAGAGATACACAAGGTGTTCCTGAGTAAGCTGCAAGGACTTTTTGTAATGATCAAGGAAGAAGAACTCAGACTTTCATGTTGTCTTTTCAGTATGGGTCAAGTAATTGATGGAACAATACCTATTCTGTTTCATACACTTTAGATCAGTAGGGTATCAATTATTACCATCCTGTGATTCTCAAAGTGGGGTAGGATATGTTCCGAAGTCTCCTCCTTTCCTTTAGTAAATTGATTTTGCTAAATTGATTGTACTGATAGCCTTCAGAGACTGTTGTTCTGTGGCAACGTGGCCAAAAGAGAGAGGGAGGGAAGGAGGCATTTGGTCGACTTGCATGGAAGAGCATCTGTTTCCTTCCCCATTGGATTTATGATTGCTTTTCTCCCATGTTTCTTTGCCTAGAGGGAAACTCTTCATGCAGTCATTATTATTGCCACCATATATAATGCCACTCCTTTACAAGTTATCACCAGATTTTTTTTAAAGTAGGATCCTACCTGAAGCAAAGAAAGAAGGCAGCAGCCACAAGTAGGTGCTTCTGAGCCAAGTCTAGACATGAGAAGGGTAACATTTCATTCTTATTTTTCATTAGCTAACCACCTTAAAGACTATCGGTATTTTATATCTATTTTAATGGTGACCTATGGTTTAACACTGGACACCACACTGATATTTTATTATATGGCAATATATAAATACTTTTAACAAACAAACAAACATCTGACCAACAAAAGTCAAGCCAGAGGTTGTATATTTTATATTCTTAACTAAAGGAGTTTGTTATCCTGTGTATGTTTACTCAAAGGGGAGTCTTGTCTACTATCATGGAACTTGCTCTCACATAAGCGTGCTTTGAACTGCAGCCATAATAGCTGCACAAAACAAGCTTCCAGAGGAGAGCACATAATGCTGTCCTAGCTAGTCAGCATCACTAGCAATAAGTCATTGGCACCATTGTTGCAGACCAGATTACAAGAAGACATTTTTCAGAAAGCTCAAGTTTCCTGCAGTTCATTTCTAAAGACACCTGAATTTCCAAGTCCAGATTTTATAAGTGTTCCATTGAGTTTTTCACCCTTAAATTCTTGCATGCATGTGTTCAGATTTGTATTCCTGCAGTCCTTGACAATTTTTTACTATTTATTTGAATCAATACAGGAGAAAAATCATAGCTTTAACGGTGCGATATTGTCATTTCCAACAGAGAACAAGATCAGGGCTTTCGGTTTGTTTCAAAAGCATCAAGTAAAGCAAAGGAGAGCTCATTTAATGGCTTTCTCCTGCTGATATTAATTCAGTGGCAAACCTCCCTTTCATTTCAGTGCATAAAAGATTGTGGAAGTATTTATGAACCCAAAACTTATTCAGAAGTCTAAAGGGGGGGGGGGGCATCTATTCCCACACAGCAGAAGAGCTGTGAAAATAACTGCCATGTATATGACCTTATAAAAGTAAGGAGTTTCTTTCCAACGGAAGAAGAGCTGAAACTGACCAGAATGGCCATGCATTTGCTTTCAGGGATAAGTAAATTGCCCAGAGGCCGGGGTGGTTTTTCCAACTTCTGTGCATCCTTGTGTGTGCCATGTCCACCTGCCACATGAAATGCCACATCCTAGCAAGGTTCAGGCGTCTCACCCACAAGTTCTGCTTGACAACACCTGTAAACTGAGGTCAGAATTATTTACGTCTGTCTTCACAGGAGAAGATATTATAGGGCATATCACAGTGTATGAACTCACTTTTGAAGGAAGCGAGTCTGAGGAGTCAAAACAGAAAGCTGTGAGAAGAGATGCAGTTCAAGGCCGGCCTAATAGACAAAACAAAAACTGTCAAATTGCTGGATCAGCATAGCACCCACCCAAGAGAACAGAAGTGTGAAATTGCTGGTCTTCTAACCAAAAATATGTAGCTTAGCACTCAGAACATCCCTCAGATCCAATGACTGCAAAGCGGCTAATGAAACACTGATTTTTAAAAAGGGATTCAAGGAAGATTCTGGAAATTACAGTCCAGTTAGCTTAACATCTGTGCTGGGGAAACTGGTAGAAAGTATTGTTAAAGATAAAATAAGCATATAGAAAAACAAGCCTTGCTAAAGCGAGAGAGCAGTGTGGTGTAGTGGCTAGAGTGTTGGACTAAACTCTGCTAAAGCAAGGGTTTGCATTCCCACTTAGCTGTGAAGCTCGCAGGATGACCTTCCGCCAGTCACAGTCTCTCAGCTTAACCTACCTCACAGGGTTGTTCTGAAGATAAAATGGATCTCTCCAGGCTGAGTGAATGGGCAGTAAAATGACAAAGGCAATTCAATGTAAAAAAAAAAAAGTGTTGCATGTCAGGGCAACAAAAAATTATTTCCCCCACACACTCGTGGGGTCTGAACTGGTGGTACCTGATCAGGAACAAGACATTGGAGTCATAGTGAACAGCTTGATGAATATGCCAATGCCGTGTGTGGCATCTGTGAAAAAGGAACATAGATAGCATGCTCGGGATCATCAGGAAAGCAACTGAAAATAAAACTGCCACTACCATAATGGCGTTATACAAAACTATGGGGCAACTGCACTTGGAATGCTGTATACATTCCTGATCACCTCAGCTCCAAAGGGCTGTTGTAGAGTTGGAAAGGGTTCAGAAAAGGGCCGCCAAACTGCTCAGTGGGATGGAGAGGCCCTTCTGTGAGGAAAGGTTACAGCATGAGCAGCATTTTAGTTTAGAGAAAAGGTGAGGAAGATGTCAAAAGGATTTTGTTTAATACTTGAAGTATATGGGGGTGTATATTCAGCAGAACTATTGCAAAGCTGTTGTATAAAAACTATTCAGTCAAGTGTGTTGTAAAGCTACAGAAATCATTGCTTTACTCCCCCTCCAGTGTTTCTGTATTATTTTTAGATATGTCTTTATAGAGGGCATGCTAATCACAGGAAGAGGAGTGAGTATCATGAAGGAGAGCATTGTGTTTGTTGTATTCATCTAATTCCCATTCCATCACTGAGAAAGGCTTGTGCTACCACTATTAAATCAATTAATCTCTGTGAGCCTCTATTCTTAAAATTGAATATTTACTATAATTTTGAGACCTTTCTTATATAGTGACATAATTTGCATACCATTTGCTGAATTTGCTAGGTGCCCTGTCAAGGGTTCTCATGTAACCATTCTAGGTTCTTGAATGGCTACCCATCAACTTCTTCTCCACCACCCTAAACTCTGGTATACAGGAAGCCAGAGGAAAAGCCCAGACTTGGGGAAACAAGAGTGAACTGTTGAATTTCTAAGCAAACTACCAGCCTTTGAAACAAAGCACCACAGAATAAGCCCAAGAAAGAAAACTCTTACTCATCTAATATATTTAGATAGATGCAAAGCATTACATACATTTGGGTAAATACAGAAGAGGTTTTATGCCACCTTGGAGGGCAGGTGAGCTCTTCTGATAGAATTTTTTAATGTGAGTTTGTCTTGCAATCGTGACTTGTATCAAAAATGTCTGCAAAACACCACATTATTAATGCACTGCAGTTTGTGAAGCAAATTTGTCAATTATGTAGTGCTAATGAATATTTGAAGATTCCAGTGTATCTTTGTCTGTACATATATTTGCAAGCATGCAATCATCTGCAGTCAGTCATTGCACAAAAGAAGCAGCATCGCACAAGGCATCTTTCAGGACCTTCACTGTATAATTCATGGCAATTACTGTGAAGCGACATGAGCTTTGTAACCACATTTTCAAAAATGTGCCACAATATTTGTTTTGTGTATGTGTGAAATACCCAGTCATCAAATATGTTAAACATTGGCTGATGCCTTTTATAGGAACCCCACCCAAACTAAAAATAAAAATAGTTATATCCAGACACCCATTCCAAACATTGTTAACATAGAGTTTGGTTCATCTACATTGTGCTAGGAGCACACAATCCTTTAGTTTCTATTATTTTCATTTAAATGCATTAAAGAGAGTAGTTTTCTTTTTTCCCCACTAGCACCAAGTCTCCTTATTTCCTCCTGATAAACTGCTTTGCATTGTACTTTCTAACGTCATAGTTTTATTTTAAAATTTCATTTTGCCATTTGTTTCTCTGAAGTCAGAACAATCTTGACTTGCAGGAGACTACCTTGGTAATGAGATAGGACTGTTTCTATTGACCACTTGTGCTCTGCAGTCGGACTGTTGCTACATGCAAATATTTCTTGCCTCCAGGTTCCCCCACCACTCTCCATTACTAAGCTCTTTTTTTCCTCAGTGATTCTTATGGTTCCTCTTGCTTTTCCTGTGAGAAAGTCCAGCATGATTCTCTCACTTTGCAAATTCCAATGCTTGAAAAGCAGGCCATTGTCTGCTTTGAATATGTTTGAGATTGCAAAAGTATTTTTCCCCATTTGAATTTTGAGACACAGTTGATTAGTCTCAGTAGGCTTCTAATCTTGCATACACTTCTTGGTGCATTTGCTGTTTGAACAGCTCGTTATATTCATTGGATCTGTTAAGACCCTGTTTTTAGAAAGCATATATCCATACAATTCTAAAAAAATCATCTTTATCAATTCACATTTTCTCTCATTGAATGATGCTTTTATTTTTTTTCCCTATCACTGAAGTTCTGCTGTTGAGCAATTTCTTCTTGAGAACTACATAAAATACAATTGCCTCATTTCCATGTCACGGTAAACCAAACTATGGCTTGCCAGAACCCCACAGATGCATGAGATCCAGGAGAGGAGCTTGCAACTGCTTTGCTCCTTCCTGGTCCTTTTTACTTCTACACATGGATGTCTCTTTGGAGCGAGACAAAGTCTATTTACAGTCTTTATGCAGCAATTATTATTATTATTATTATTATTATTATTATTAAACTTTCTATACCACCCTTCAGCCAAAGATCACAGGGCAGCTTACAATATGCAGTTGAAACCCATGCACCATTACATGGTGCTGAAGGAAAGCAATAAGGACAGTGGTGGGCTGTGCCTGTTGGTGATTTTCTGTATTATATGGGATTATACATTTCAGAACTATGTAACACCCTATATCCAGCTTTTCCTGGTAGCCACCACAGTATTTTCAGATGGGATGTTCTCATGCCCTGCCTGTACCTGGACATCTTTCTGTCTCTTCAGAGGCACACATATTGGGTTCTACTTGAGCAATCGGATAAAGTAGTATCTCCAGTAGGTGTCTGTAGCTCACTTCTGCTTTTTAAAGTAGTTGAGGTTATCCATAACTAAAGAGACAGCTCTGCTTCTATGCTCTTTCTCTCTCAAGACATTATGTTGGAAATTTTTTGCCTTTCTTTCAACCAATCACAACAGTAGAATTCATGGGGCAATCCTATGGCATGGTCCACTGGGATGAGCAGGATGCAATGGATCTTTTTTTCTTATTCCTGAATTGCATCCCACCTCCTTGTTTTGTTTTTAAGGAAAAGATTCTCAAAATGTGTTCAGCTCAATGCTAGATTTTATTTTATTTTATTATTTCACTTTATTCTATTTTATTTTTACAGTAGACACAAACATTTTGGCTGCTCAGTTTTGGGCTTATTTGGTTAACTCGGCACTTATTTGGTTAACTCCCACCACACTCTGCAGCCTTTGTTTCAGCCTGCATACTTCAGCAAGATGATTTTTCATTAAAGTGTAGTTTTTGCCTTTTGCAGGATGTGACTTTTTATGGCAATTGTAGCTGCCATGACAGAAGAAGCTGGAGCTTTGTTTGAGGACTGACTCAGCCTCCGTCTTATCCAGGTTCTACATTTTCTTATCTTATGCTCTATTTGAGTCTGTTGCATATTGATCTTTTTTCTCTGAAGGATTGATCAGACTTTTCAATGTGAGCCACTTGCCTTTCAACCATTTTCACAGAGCATGAAAAATCTAATAGTTCTCTTAGTATAATATCACAATCAATGAGCCTTCAGTAACTCCATTGGGCTGAACTGCAAGGCTGTATGATCTGTGGTTTTATCTCTTTATCGGTGCTTCCAAACTCACAGTGTTAATTGCTAATTGCCTTAACATGTTGTGGTTTTCATCTCATACTTTGCTTGCCTCAATGTACACATTTTTAACTCTGTTTAACTCATTCTTAACTCTGTTGCATTCTTATGAATTAATTAGTCTATATATCTTCAAATATTTGTATGGCAATCTATCCAGGTGCAAAAACTTGTTACAGAATAAATATGTAATATATATTGTGCATTATGAACTGACTTTATTAACTAATCAGTCTATATTGCTTCAAATATTTGTAGTCTATATTGCTTCAAATATTTGTAGGACTATCTGTCATGGTAAGTAAACTTCATCATGAGAACATATAAAATAAATATTGTGCATCTTAAACAGACATTTCAACCTAGCTGGTATGGAAACCATGACACACACACAAACACACACACACACACCCCACACACAATGCATGTTTGCAAGCAAGATAAAGATTTGGACATTCAGAATGACTAGTGTACACCATTGCTATATGATAAAGTCATTCTGTCTACCCATAATGACTGCAGTGCCCTTCCACTCGTGCAACTAAGAACAGAATGGAGCAATACATACTTTTAGGCAACATTCAAACAGAATAAATTTTGATCTTTTCCCAGCTGAACCGTTTGCTTTATTAAGTTATATCAAATTGCTTACCTTGACAGAGATTGAAGATTGCTAATTAAGACTAGCACAAACTAATAAAAATGAAGAGATGAAATCAGCATCAATATTAAACACAGTGATTGCTGGCATGAATAGTCCCAGGAAGCATACTGTGGAAATATGCTTTGGAGAGGCAGTGGCAACACTATCTTGACAGTGTAGGAAATCTCAGCAGACGAGTAGTAAAACTTAAGGTGACCTTGTAAGTAGCCTATATAAAACATTTTATAAAGCAGTGGTTTCTCAACATTCTTCTTTTTTCAGTATTTGATGTCCGGTTACATCTAGCTGAAATGAAACGATAAGAAGAGCCATCCTTCAGATATTAAGAATCATAGAATCATAGAATCATAGAGTTGGAAGAGACCACAAGGGCCATCGAGTCCAACCCCCTGCCAAGCAGGAAACACCATCAGAGCACTCCTGACATATGGTTGTCAAGCCTCTGCTTAAAGACCTCCAAAGAAGGAGACTCCACCACACTCCTTGGCAGCAAATTCCACTGTCGAACAGCTCTTACTGTCAGGAAGTTCTTCCTAATGTTTAGGTGGAATCTTCTTTTTTCCACTGAAGTTCCATCAGTTTTTTTGCTGCCTCCCAGGGCATGAAGAAAGCAACCCCATCTGCTGTTCGTAAAGTTGCTTGATGGGTTTGCAACAACTGATATGGACTTTCCAGGATACACGTCATCATCTTTGTCCTCCTTCATCCTGAATATGCTAGCATAAAAAACTCAGATATTTATGAAATTCAAGATGCTTCTGTTTAAGGTTGTGCCAAAACCTATCCACCAATTTTCCAAAATTTTATTTGCCTGTCAAAGAAGCTTCCAAATTTCTCCCTCGTTTGCAAAGTGCTCTTGGATTTCTTCACAAATGCAGTGGGTGTGGGGTCGAGCTCACCTTAAGACTGCAAGGAGCCCAAGTTGGCAGCTGCTTGATGCTTTCCTCTAAACATTCCATCAGCCTCCCTGGCTGCAGACATTCGACAACCTTTTACGAAGGCCACAGAAGGAGTTGCCTCCTGATATCTTCTGGGCTTTAACAGAAGGATGGGAAGCAAGGAGCCCAGCTATTAAGTGCTTGAGACTTTTATCTTTAAAAATATTTCTGCACATATACCTTCAAAAGTACAGGGGGGGGGGGATTCATGAAAAAAAATCTATCAGTCACATAGGAAAGCCCGCTGACGACAGAATGGAAACTCATTTCAACCCCAAAATGCAACAGGATGATGATTTGTATAATAAAAGGACACTCAAAAAGCCACCTCAAAAGTAAGGTAAGTGCAACCAAAACCCCACACCTCTGTGAATGATTTTCCATGCATTTTCTTTCATCCTTCATTGATGGAGAATGGTAATAATAAAAGAATAAAATGGAAGAAAGGTATATATAAAAGAATAAAATGGAAGAAAGGTATATATATATATATATATATATATATATATATATATATATAATTAAGATATTGATATAGATATTGATATATATAACTAATTTAACACAATACAGCTAAGAGGAGAAACAGAATGCCTTTCCAGCTTCCACAGCTTATGTATTTCATGTATTTTGGAAAAAAAATATATTTTTAATTTAGTGTCAATTGATTAACTAAAAAGACCCATTATGTCTGACAAGGTGGGAGAGGGAGACTTTCACTTCATTCCACCTGTCAGGAGTGGGTCATGGACAGCAATCTAGGGTGAGCCAAGCACTAGGAGCCAAGGACAAGCCATAAACCAGAACAGACGGACTAAGAAAACAAAAGGAGTCAGGAATAGAGAGGAGGTTAGGACCAAAGGACAAACCAGGACAGAAGACAACAAGGAAGCCAGAAATCTGGACCAAAGATTAACTGATGATTTGGGAACAAGCCAGGGCTCCGGAATACCTTGTTTGATGCTCAGGTAAGGCTCAGTGATGCTCAGCCTGGATGGGTGGAGTCAGCGCAAGGTTTCTCTTGGGGTTGGTAAGAATCCTAGGTGACATTTGTTTTTTGCCTCATAGTCTTAGGCTCCCAGTGTTGTAGGATGGTCTTTCTGGCTACATTTCCAAGGAATTATTATGTCTGATAATTGTTGAGAGAGAGGGAGTGTTTTTCTTTCTGAGCATATGTGTGGTTGAAGTGTGGCTGAATGTGCATACGTGTAGATTGACTGAGGTGTGGGTGTGTTAGTGAGGTGATATTTGTGCAAGGGAGCAAACTTATACATAATAATAATTTATTATTTATACCCCGCCCATCTGGCTGAGTTTCCCCAGCCACTCTGGGCAACTCCCAATCAAATGTTAAAAAGAGTACAGCATTAAATATTAAAAACTTCCCTGAACAGGGCAGTCTTCAGATGTCTTTTAAAGATAGGATAGCTGCTTATTTCCTTCACATCTGAAGGGAGGGTGTTCCACAGGGTGGGCGCCACTACCGAGAAAGCCCTCTGCCTGGTTCCCTGTAACCTCACTTCTCGCAATGAGGGAACCGCCAGAAGGCCCTTGGCGCTGGAACTCAGTGTCCGGGCTGAACGATGGGGGTATAGACGCTCCTTCAGGTATACAGGACCGAGGCCGTTTAGGGCTTTAAAGGTCAGCACCAACACTTTGAATTGTGCTCGGAAACGTACTGGGAGCCAATGCAGATCTCTCAGGACCGGTGTTATGTGGTCCTGGCGGCCACTCCCAGTCACCAATCTAGCTGCTGCATTCTGGATTAATTGCAGTTTCCGGGTCACCTTCAAAGGTAGCCCCACCTAGAGCACATTGCAGTAGTCCAAGCGGGAGATAACTAGAGCATGCACCACTCTGGCGAGACAGTCTGCGGACAGGTAGCCTGCGTACCAGGTGGAGCTGAGAGACAGCCGCCCTGGACACAAAATTAACCTGTGCCTCCATGGACAGCTGTGAGTCCAAAATGACTCCCAGGCTGCGCACCTGGTCCTTCAGGGGCACAGTTACCCCATTCAGGACCAGGGAGTCCCCCACACCCACCCGTCCCCTGTCCCCCAAAAACAGTACTTCTGTCTTGTCAGGATTCAACCTCAATCTGTTAGCCTCCATCCATCCTCCAACCGCCTCCAGGCACTCACATAAGAAGCTGGCATAAGGTAAGTTGGTGTAAAGTACAGCAGAACAAAACTCCTTTCAGGAGTGGGGCTGAACAGCTGGAAATAGTCTTTGATTAATACCAGCCTTTTTCCAGAGCTGAACAGGCTTAGGATCCAGCCCTAAATCCCCTCTCCCTTGCCACACCCCTGAAGCACCCCATTTTCAGAGCTTATACCAGTTTAAGATCGGCTCTGCTCAGCTGGGGTGAGGAAGACACGTTGGTGCATTTCTGTCTGATCCAACAATGAGGGAATTAAGCTGATTAGCTTGGCTATGCCAGGATCCTCCTGGCTTAGCCAGAGATCTGCTGGATCCTAACCCTACACCTCCTGACAGATTTTGCTACAGATTGCACCTTTAGTGGAATCCTATTTTAAGGATGTTGTCTGTCAGTCAGTACATTTTATTAAAAAAAAACCTAACAAACCCCAGCACAAATAATAGTATACAAAAGATAGAATTTATCCAGTTTAGCTAATACAGACTTTAAGGGTGTATATGTTTTATTGTTTTATATACTAGTTGCACACCACCCCAATCCCTGAGCGGAAGAAGATTCCAGGGCTTCCAGGTGCTTCCACAGAGCTCAGTTTCCTTGGAATGAGGAATAGCGGAGACTGAGGTGTCCTTAGGATCAGGGACGTAGCTAGTGGGTGGTGAGGTGGGCCCCGCCAGGGGCGCAGGCGTTGGGGGCGGCACAAAATCAGGTAAAATATGCCCATAAATATAAATATGTATTATTGGCTCATAAGAAATGGTTTTTAATAGAGAGTGAATTGAATGGGTGGAAGGGGGAGGGGTTGGAGGAGAGGCGGAAAGAAGAGCTAATTTGTCCGTGGCTAGGGGGCGCAATCTGGATGGTTCTGCCAGAGGCAGAAGATCACCTAGCTACGGCTCTGATTAGGATATGTGGTTTATTTACGCATGCATGCAACCTGAGTCTACAATAGAGGAGTTCACAGTATTAGCACCCAAGAGAACCTTGCTTCTCCACAGACTTGGATTCAAGCATCTCTCTCTCTCTCTCTCTCTCTCTGGCTCCCATCTGCTTCTAGCAGGTCCAACAACCATCTTCTAGATTCAGCTCAGTTCTGCCCTTTGTCTTTTCTAACTAAGTACCAGCAAGTTAAGGGAGGTGGGGCCCACCCATCTGCAACCTGGCACAGAGCCAAACCACTTTATTTGTTCTCTTAATGGGCCAGTACCTAGGCCATCACCTCTCCAGGAAACTAGCCTGGCTGTTCCAGGAACTGGAAACCTTACTTAAATTTTAACACTTGCTGGATCCAGTAGTTAAAAGGGTCCCGGCATCCAGCCTACTCCCCACTCCCCATGCATAACACTATATTATTAGCTTGTAATGTTCAATATCCTCTGTAAAATTGCTCTGTGATCTTTTTTGATCAAAAGCAGTATATAAATGCCTGGGAACAAATAATTTGGAACAACAGAGTTGTGAGTAAAATAGTGCAAACACTGTTGCTTGCTTTCCTTCCTTTTATTCACCCTTCTTTTGTCAAGAAAGAACATTTCCCTATTTTGGAAAGAAATGCCATTGGCAAGAAATGATCTGTAGCTTGGCTAATAACACCTCTTGCAGACATTGTCTTACTAACTGTGTACAAATCTGGTTGCTGTAGCTTGCAGGGATTTTTGTTATATATATACCCAACCCAGAGGAATTACTGATGTTGCCACGAAGCAAATATTTCATCAAAGAGGGAGAGGAGGAATCCCTCTTTTTTCTGAAGAAACTTGTGTTTTTCAATTAACAATCCCTCTAGACCTGGGATTGTTCCAGCAACCAGTTTGTGTGTTATCTATCAGAAGAAGTGGGAAGCCCCACAAAAGTTAAGGTATTCCATTTAATGCCTTCCAGCAGGACCTTGGAATACTTGAGTCCATCCAATAAGAAGAGTCTTCCAGTCACAGAAGCAGGAAGCAATGGGTGCACTGGATACTGGGTTAAGACTAACTTCCCTGCACAAATAATTCCCCCTGAGATTGTCCAACTCCCCAGAGCTGATCTGGGGGACATGAGGGGCCTGCAGAGAAAAGAGAGGGGGAAAGCCCCATTGCACTAGCAGGGCTCATTGTGTTTGCTCGTGCTAGCATAACTGTTTTGTTGAATCTAGCCTATATACTCCATACCCTTGAGTGTGTGCTGTGTAAAGAAGAGGCGGATTTAGGGGAGCACAACTGGTTTGGTTGCACTGGGCACCGCACCTCAGGGGTGTTGCAGAGGGTGCACAATTATGATTTTGAACGGAACATGAGAAGCCAGCTTACGCTGAATTTTGGCGTCACACAGGTTGCTGCTGAAATTTGAGACCCCAAGGTCTGTCACTGGTGTTAATAATAGATCTGTAGGCAGATCTGCTAGGCACCCTTTCACACAGCTTCTGGATGGAAGAGAAAAAATGACACACACATGAGTTATGCTGGATGAGGCCAAGGATCCATCTAACTGAGCATCCTGTATCCCACAGTGGCTGCCCAAATGCCTCCAGGGGGATGAGAAGCCAAAAAGAAGGCAACAATCATCCCATCTTGTTGTTTTCCTGTAACAGGTATTGAGACACAGAGAACTTCTGAACATGGAGGGTCCTTGTAGACAGAAGAGCCTTCAATACATTTGTCAAATGCCCTTGTAAAGCCACCAAAGGCAGATGCTGTCACCATGTCTTATGGTGGTGAATGCCAACATTTTATTATCAGTTGTGTGAAGTGCATTCTCTTGTCTGTCCTAGATATACTGTTAATCATGTTCATAGGATGACCCAAAGGAGAAATTATTCTCACTAACATAGCCAGAGTGTGCATAATTTTAGAAACCTCCCCTTTGTTATACTTCCCCCTTTAAACAACAAAGCCTCAAAGGTTTTACGCTTCTTTATTGATAACGTGGTCCAACCCACTGATTATTTTGATTTCCCTTCTGTTCCATTTCCACGATGTCCTTTTGAGGCAGAGCAACAGGAATGTCGCACAATATTCCAAATGTGGTCACACTGTAGACTTTGGGGTGCTGCCAAAACTCACAATTAGTTGGTCCATAATTCTCTAATTTATTATGAGCCCTGACTTTCAATTCAACAATTGTTTAATACTATTGTAATTTAAATGGGGATTGAGGATGAATTAATTTAATTTCCTGCACCTGCACCTGCATAGTCTGCATGGCTGGCAAGACTGAGGAGCCAAACTCTGTCATCCTTGAACATGTTGTGTTGTTCAATGTTGTAACTTTTCACTTCTGAAGGAAATTAAAACATCCCTTTGGCAATGCACATATGTGGAATGGTTTTCCTTCAACTCCTCCTTGCATCAGCCTGCCAAGACGCGAAGTAGCTGCTCTTGTTGCTGGTCCCTAGTCTGCTTCTGCAGCAACTACCTCCCAGTCCATGTTGATCTACTGTTGTAAGCAGTGTGGCACGTGACAACAGTCCATCAGTGAAGAATGTGCAATGATACACAGAGTGGAAAAGAACACCATATAACACTTGTCACAGTTCTAGGTTGCCATTTGGTGAAGCAGGCATACAAAATTTTGAAAATTTTAGTATCTGTTAATTACAGAGCACTTTTGTCCAAAGAACTGCTGTCTTTAAACAAGCAGTACTGCATTCACATTTTAAATCTCTTTCCTAATTTTTCTTACTATAGGGAATTCATCTTGACTTCATTTCACCAAACTCTCCAACGCAACAGGAGGATCATTTATTGGCTAGTTACAAGTTCAGACATCATCAATATACATATGAAGGAGAGATTTGTTTATTTCCATCCCAATGTACATCATTCTACACTTACCTACATTAAATCTTATTTTCTATTATATTCACCAAGCTTGGGGAGCTCATTTTGGAGCCCTTGACAGAGCAGTCCCAGTCACAGATAACAGCAGAGCATCCAGTAAGAGCTCACAGCGTAGAACATTCCCAACTGCTAAGCAGGGGCAGAGGAAGGGGTGCTGGGGGTGTGGTCTGCCCCAGGTGTCACCACTGAGGGGGGTGACAAAATGCCGGGCGGCACTCACCGCAGGGCCTGCAGCATGCCCGAGCCATGGGAGAGACGCGGTGGATTGGGCACGTGCAGGCTCCGTGCTGCCCAAACAGTCCACCCACTGCCTCCCCCCCCCCCAGCTGTAGGGCGGCTGAGTGGGAGGAGGCAGGCAGACTCCGGAGGCCCTGTGGTGTGCCCCGCCCCAGGCACCTCTGCCACTGCTGCTAAATTGCTCCTTAGTTGAATGGGGCCCCAATTCAGGAGATGTGTCTTCTTCTCCATGGACAATGACCATGCATTAGAAACAACTCTGTTTTGTCTGGGTTGGTTTTCACCTTTTCCAGCTCATTGCTGATTAAAAGAAATCAATTTACAATAGGAAAATTGCACCTGCCAAAGGTGGAAAGGAGACACAGAGCTCTGTGTATTTTGTGTATTGATGATGCGTTGCTCCATACCTCCATACACTATCTTCCAGTGGTTTATTGTATATTTTAGAAAGCACAAATTGGATGGGGGGATTGGGGGGGAGGCGATGAATGAAAGCCCTGACAGTGTTTTAGGGTTGAATGAAAATGGTCTCCAACAATTTGTCCATGTCTCAGAAAAGTTTGTTTTGACTCAGTTAATACTGGATGAAATTAAGTTGTTACTTGATGACAGTGCATGAATGGCTAAGAAAGGACTAAATTGTTCCCTTCAACAATATCAAAATAATAATAAAGTGATGGCAACAAGAACAGTATCTGATGGAAATAAATATTTAACACAGTGTTTTTTCTTCTTGTGTCCCAGAATTAGGCACAATGTTCCTTGTTTAGCACACTGTGCTAGAGATCACCAACAACAAATTCATACACCATCCCATTTTATATTGTGATTCGTCATCTTACCTGTGCTTTTTCTGTCTTATTTCTGTTACAAAATATATGAGAACTAGCCTTCAGTGCTTTAGTTAGCTGAATGGAAAAATAGAGGCCTTTCCACATGTTCCACAGGCTAACCCTTCTTCTTAATGTATCTTTGTATGACATTTGCTAATACAGTGGTACCTCGGTTTACGAACTTAATTTGTTCCGGAAGTCCGTTCTTAAACCAAAGCCATTCTTAAACCAAGGTGTGCTTTCCCTAATGAGACCTCCCGCTGCCGGTGCCCTTCCACCATTCGGATTCCATCTGTAGACCAAGGTAAAGTTTGCAAACCAGAACACTACCTCTGGTTTTGTGGCGTTTGCAAACCAAATCGTTCGTAAACAGAACTGTTCTTAAACCAAGGTACCACTGTACATTTTTTCACTTGTTCACTTATTACATTCTCAAGTGTATTCTTGAAAGGCTAACGCAGATACCCACAGACACACACACACTGCAAGTAACACTCCTGCAACTCTGCATCTCATAAGGGTGTTTTAGTGAGGCTGATGTTACCATGACCTCCTGCAGTAACCTTTGTTCCTTTCCAATAGTTTTTATAGCTCTTTTGTTTCGTGCTGCTTTTCACCAAATCAGATTGTTAATGAATTTGTTTAAAATCTATCATGATTATATTGACTTAGCTATCGATCTGTAAAGAAAAAATGTACTGACAGCAACTGTATTTCTTTCGTTTTGCAAGCTGAAATTGAGCAAAAGCAGCCCTTATATAAAACTGAAATGCATTTCAGTGGATGCAATGACACTTCACCATCTGTCCAACTTCTCAGATTTACTCTCCCAGATAACTCCATATTTCACCCTGCAGTCCCTATAGAAACATCACTTTAAACAGAGCCACATGGAAAAATGTGCTCCAATAACAGCTGAAGGTCTTGCAGTTAGCTGCAAGGGCCTCTAATCTAAATGAGCGATGTTCCTACCAAGTGAACTCCATTTGGAGTTAAGGAAAATAGGGTGGAGCACATACAAGAGAAGAAATGCCTGCCTTTTTATTATTTGTCATTTGAAAAAAGAAATCCATGGCAATGGCAGGGTTCTTTTTTAATTTAAAAAAGACACAGGGATTTACCAAAAAAGTGAGGAGATGCTAGAAGCCATCTATCCAGCTGACTTGATGAAAAAGGTATTGGAAATTAACTCGGGAGTCATATGAATTACATTCAATCCATGCTCTAGGCTAAGCACTTGTCAATTTCAGCCACTATTGCAACCTATTACTTACAGACTACATGGCTGGCAAGCTAATCATGCTGGAGCATGTTAAAAAATAGGTGAAGGAACACAATGCTGCCAGGGACCTCAGTGACTGTGCATATTTGCCAATAGCCCCACTGTGAACAATCAGACCTTCAGCTCTGCCTGCACAACTTGTGACTCAACAAGTCAAATGCAGCACACCAGACAGACACCACTTTGTGTGTAGATCTAGGCAAGCAGCAAAAAACTGTAAGATCTGTATAGACCTGTAAGATCACTTGGATCATCTGGGGAAATTCTACTCTAGACGCCAAGCCCTACAGACTGTTATAGAGTGTGCTGACCTGAAAAAAGGCATTTTCTGTGGGATGCCCTTCCATCTGCCAGACATGAAGAAGCTGCCATCAGTTGCTTCAGATGTCTTGGGAAGACTGATCATTTTGCCCAGGTGTCCTCTGACTCATAAGACCCTGTTTTCTGTGCATGACCCCCTGATTCTCTGTTTATTTGCCTTTGTATACTGCTTTATTGGTCTGAGGTTGTACTTTAGTTTTAATGGATATTGCTTTTATGTTGTACATTGCATACACTGCTTAGAGATTTTTGAAATATTTAGACATTCAGAAATGTTTTAAAACAAACAAACAAACAAAAACTGCAGGTTTATTGAATACACTTTGAAGCTCGATAGATGGTGGGTGCACTGTGTTCTGCCTCATGGGTCAGCATAGTACAGGCCTGGCCTGAATGAATGGTTGCTTGCCAATCACATACAATGGTAAATAGAATTCCACCAGCGAATCAATGACTGCACATAGTCTAGGAGCTCCTCATCATGGAGAGGCTCTCTTATCAATCAATGAAATGATGGGCCACACTAATCCTACAGATTTCCTTCTAAAGTACATGCTATTTCTGATTTGTACAGAAGCTAATAAGGCACTTACTAGCCACTTACTTCCAAGGTTGCCAGTAAACCTTGAAACTTTACTTCAGTTTGCTTATTGGACACTTCCGTTCCAGTCTAAAATAAATATGGTTATCACATGATTTAAATTGTACTGACTGGAGACCCGGCACTGGAAGACTAAAGGTGAAATCCTATGCAAGTTTAGGTGGGAGTCAGTGTGCAGATGGACATGAGTTGGCATGCATAGAATTGTACTGTAAGTATATTCATAAAGTGTAATAAAATACACTGCTTTAACATTCAGCCTATTAATTTAATAAATGCTGTAACTTTAAATTGGTTGCAAAAATATTTTTTAATTTGTATCCTGCACTTTGTCCCCAAGAAGCCATGCATTATTAAAATACTGCTCTAAAATGACTTTAGAAAGTATCACTTCACATTCCTGAAGGATAGCCATGTTATGTTCTAGTAACAAAAAAACAACACCAAAGAGTTCTGTGGCACCTTAAACACTTATGTATTTACTGTAGCATAAGCTTTTGTAGGTCAAACCCTCCTTCATCTCATGAATGAACTATTTTCCTCCATTGAGAAATGTCTTGAGCTAGACGGATACAGAGTGAGGCCAGAATGCCATGAAATGCAAAAGGTATCATTGGCTGCCACATTTCTAAGTAGAGCATAGAGTGACCCATTAAGAATGATAGTCACCAGTTGCAATACTACTTTGAATGCCTCATACAACATCCAGAGTTGGGCATTACCTATATGATGAAATAGGCTTCCAAGTTTGATTATGTCATAATTGAATAGAATCAAATTTGCTGGAAATTTTTAGTTCAGCAATTTCACTCTGGAGCCTCTCTGATGCCTTTCATTGAAGAATGGTGAACTCAGCTACCTGTGAAATATTTGCCTACTACTGTGATGGTTGCCATTTTCTGCGACAGGTATATTATTTTGTAGAATGCACTAGCTGGGATGCTGTCCTGCTGATGATACATTATGACAGCATTTTTTAAAACTTCTGATAGCTGGGTACACTTTCTTTTGAAATAAAATTGGTGGTAGGTTTCATTCTTACACAAAGAAGTCATACGCAGAGGAGTGACTCGTGCATTGAGATACCGCAGACAGCCTTCCTGTGAGGGTGAGTAAATAAAGGAATGAGCTTCAGAAAAAAATGCAATGATACTGTTGTACAGGGATGGGGAACATCAGGCCCAGAGGCTGAATGTGGCCCTCCAGGCTGTTGGAGGAACTGGACATGGAGAAAGGGCTTCATTTCCTTTATGAGCATAAATTACCCCAGGGATGAGATAAGCTAACAGGTGCATGGTCAGCCACTAAACTATTTTGGACCTTAAGCTGACTCTGTGAGGTGACTGGAACTGTAGGCAATGCCTGCTTCGTGGGCACATCACTTACAATTCCCATTGCAGGCCTCCCTATCTGACTCTTGGGACTACCCAAGTAACACACCCTTCCCCCAAGCTGCAGTCCTGGCTGGTCCTGTGCTGCATCTTCCTACAGTGCCTGGATTGTGGCTATGAACTCTCATAATCCCATTCCCTAGATGGAGGTTTGAGAGTGGTATTCATCAGGCCACACCCATTTTGCCATGCTTGCAACTGGAAGAATGCCCACTAGGCAATGTGGCCTTTGTACAAGGCACTGCTGAAAGGTCTGCTACTGCCAGAACTGCATGAGAAGAGGCTTTTTAGTGAAGTAATAAGGCAAAGCGATACAGAGTAGGCAAGAAGGGTAGGCCCCATGGCAATCAGAGGCCTACCAAAAAATCCCTACTCATTTCCCAAAACAGGTTCCCCCCACATCCCAAGAGAGCAAAGCAAAAGCTGTGTGCCCCATCCCAGTCAAAACAGGAGGGAAGGACAAACCCATCCACAGTGCCAGGCTCAGGGAGCAACACCGAAAAATAAATCAAAAGTTTTGCGTTGAAGCATTAGTAATTTGTGTTAGGAAAGGCTCTGTGTCATGGATAGAATATAACTTCTATTCAGCTGATAAATTTATCTAGTATTGCGGTATTTTAATAAGCAAGTACACGGAGGGTAAATGTCAGCCTGCGTGATCCCTCTGACTAGCAGATGCTGTTCAATGGGACGGCGGGGGGCAGGCAGGAGGCGAGTTAAAGAACTGCCAAATACTATGAAGGCCAAATTAGAACAAATGTTTGTCAAGCAAAAAGGGCAACTTGTCGTCTGATGGAAGGAATTTAATTAGAAAAGTCACAGAGAGGCTGCCTCAAAAGTACTAGTCCCATTTTCTTTAGATAAGCTAATGAAGCTCATTGAACTCTGCAAAGAATTGCTGAACCAGTAATATAGAGAAAAGGAATCCAGGGGAAGAAACTGCTGAAACAAACCCTTAGAAATGAGAAAGATCTATTGTTTACACTACTCTAGCTCACAACACAAAGTTATAATTGCATATTTACCTACTGATTCCTCTTCTGTTTAAACAAACCAGAAGCAAATGAATGATCACAGGAGAAATACTATAAGTTTCTCTTTGCAATACATTCAAAATTTAAATTGTATGTAATACATGCTAAGTCATCTACATGGTACATTATTTACCCAGTTTGTATTCTAATTCCTTCAAAGATCCCTGACTCCAACAGCAGCCATAACAGAAACCTATTAAAGAACATTATGCTTTGAATTAGCCAGGGACAAACAAAATTAGTGAGAAAATGGCAATGTAAAACATGCTCAGACAGGCATAAACCTAACATACTACCGCAACATGCTTTTTCCATTGGGCTGTCCTTCTTAACACTTTGGAGCTTCAACTAATGCAGAGCACTGCAGCCCGCTTCATGCCAGGGGTGTGGGAGAATTTCAGTGTTTGGACCAGCTGCGCCTAGCATTATGCATTGCATTGAAGTTGCTGGTGGTGACCTATGAAGCCCTAAAGAGTGTGGGTAAATAAAAGTTTGCCACTGTGCTCCACTATGGAAAACACCCACCCACACTGCCACCAGGAATGCTCTCTGAAGCATAGCTATTGCCGCAAGAAGCTTTGCAGGATCAACAAGGCTATGAACAGTTCAGTAGCTGTATAAGGTCAGACAGGACCTTCTTAGCTTCCCTCATCCCACTTAACTCAAAGCTATAGCCCACCTCTTGCCACAAAGTTCAGACCAAGGACTTCCATGGTTTGCAACCATCTCCTGGCTGAAGAGCTAGCAACATTTGGGTATAGTACCAGATGCTCTCTGGCCATGAATACAGTGTCCCCTAAAATTCCTTGGAGGGTATGTTAAAGTCTAATAATAGATTTACTCTGGTCTCTGGTATGCTTGGTTTTGCTTGTTTGTTTTTACATCTGACAAAGCATCTTGACAAGCTTAAAAGGTAAAGGTAAAGGACCCCTGACAGTTAAGTCCAGTCCTGAACAATTCTGGGGTTGTGGCGCTCATCTCGCTTTACTGGCCGAGGGAGCAGACGTTTTGTCTACAGACAGTTTTTCCAGGTCATGTGGCCAGCATGACTAAGCCGCTTCTGGTGAAACCAGAGCAGAGCATGGAAACACCGTTTACCTTCCCGCCAGAGCGGTACCTATTTATCTACTTGCACTTTGACGTGCTTTCGAACTGCTATGTGGGCAGGAGCAGGGACCGAGCAACGGGAGCTCACCCGTTGTTTAGACCACAGTGCCAGGCGCGTCCAAGCTTACTTTGTGCTATTGAATGCAGTGGGACTAGCTTCTGGGTCAGCAGGTGTAAGTTACTCAAGTCCCATCTGCACAATACATTTCAAGCAGCACCACTTTAAACAGTCATAAGAATGCCAGAAGAGCCAATGACCCATCTAGTCCAGGGTCCTATTCCCACAGTGTGAAGCCTGTGAGAAGCCTCAAACAGGATTCAAGCCCTGAGCCCTGTCTCCTCCTGTGGTTTCCAGCAACTGGTATTCAGAAGCACTGCTGTTTCTAACCATCATTACTTCCCCCAAAGAATCCTGGGAAATATAGTTTGGTAAGGGTGCAGAGACTTGTTAGGAGGCCCATATTCTCCCTCGGAGCTACAATTCCAAGAGAGGTTTAATGATCAAACCCGTTCCCCCGGGAACTCTGGGAATTGTAGTTCTCTGATCAGAACGGAGTCTCCTAACGTCTCTCAGTAAGCTGCACAAACAGCAGTTCCAGGATTCTTCCTGGGGTGCCATGACTGTTTAAAAGGGTGCAGCGCTGCTTCCAATGCCTGGTGCAGATGGCGTCTGTCTGAACTAACTAGCACAAATGAGCATTAAACCACTTTAAATCTACCTTAGAGAGGCATAGCAACTCGAGAAGAAATCAGTTGATATTTCCAGTATATCTAATCTGAGGGCATTATTTATTGATTAATTTATTAGGAGAATTCCTATCAGGCCTTTTTGTTATCAGTGCACAAAGCTGCTCACATAAATGTTAAAAACAAGTTAAAGGAATCCAATAAAGCAAACATTATAGCATAAGTAAAACAATCCAATTAAAAGACAGGGTTAGGCTTAGAAAAAATCAACCCAACCGAACAAAAATCCACCAGCTAACCAAATTAATAAGTCAAGGCAAGCTTGAGTCATGTATTCCAATAAACATAAGCACTTCAATAAAGAAACTTATTTACTACTACTACTAGTAGTACTACTACTACTACCCTGCCTTTTACCTGACTCAAGGCTGCTGACAGATAAAATAAGAACAGCTAAAACATTATGGGGTAGGAAACAATAATTTTAGAAAAGGTTTTACTGCTTCCATTTTGCCCCATAAAATTTATAGAACTAATATTTAAGGCCTGCCTAGGTGGTAGGGCTGTGTGGGTGTTATGAAATCAGTATCGGGGAGGGAGCTGGCAGTTTTACTTGGGACCCCAACATCCACACGAAGAGGGACTGTTTAAGCCTTTCCTTCCCATTTGCACTAAAGAGGACATGGTTTTCTTTGGGTTGCATTGTGTGAGACAAGGGCTATTTATTTATGATATTAAACCACATGTCTCACCCTTCTAATGTAAAATTGTGAGGGGGTTTTTTCTTCTTCACACAGATATGTTAAAAACCCTGAGCACAATAAAAATACTCTGTATGTAAATTTAACCTAGGGGCGTGTCAGAGGTGGGGCCAGAAAGGGGGAACTTAAGGTGGATCTTAAGTCCCTCTCACTTGGTCACATGACTTGACAACATGGGTGGTGTAATTCAGACACTCTCTTAAAGGCTTGCTTGCCTCTTCCAAAGTGTCTCAGTGTTAGACAGATAAAAGGAGGCCAGTGCCAGCCACAGAGGGCCCTGGCATTCGCCTCCCTTGGCAGGCCACATGCCTGGCGCTTTGGGCTCCTGCACTTGATGTGGGGTTGGGCCTGACTCTGAAAGCTTTTGTTATCTTTCAAAACACGCAAACTTTATTTTTCTGTTTATTTTTTGTACATCCTAAATCTTCCTCTTCACAGCAACTAGAAATTTTTGTTTTAAATATTCATCAGGTTTACCAATTTCACCCTGTAACATGTTATGAACTCCCATCAGGATCAATGGCAATGTTGCTCATCGCTTCACCCTTTGCTCAGCCATCCCAAATGCACCAAAATCACACTTATTCTCTTAAACTCCAGTCAGAGGAGAAAAAATAAAACGATCTTCTTGTCATGTATACTATCTAGCCCATATACCAGCTTATTACTCACCACAAGAAATAATTATTGTGTAGTAGCTCATCTTGGCCTTCCTTATTGCTGCATCCTCTCACCAAAGGGACATGCCCATCCAGCAGTGCCACACCAGGAACTGCCCGCAATCATCCCTTATAGTTGGTGCCTCAGCATTCAAAACATCCCGTTTAACAAAGTCTAGGAACACCTATTCCCAGGTTGCCTCTCTGCTGCAGCAGAAATTGAGCACTTGACTCAATGAGCAGCAAGAGGCGAGTCCCTTCCTACTGCCGTCATCCATGCCACGTGGAGCATGCAGACATCTTGTACAGTTTGCTGTGCTCTAAAACGTGTGCTAAAAAGATCCATCCAACCAACCAACCAACCGCAGTAACTCTGCTTACTAGGTCACCTGTTCACTGCAGTAGAAATGGAGGATGTGGGTGCAAGATGCTCCATGAGAGGCTGTAGATGTTTCTTCCCCATAGGTGTGGCTCACCTGCTGCTGCCTTTGCCGGCCTCTATGGAAATCATGAAACCCCCTTTCTTGTCAATGGAGCTTCCACAGGGAAGCATCTTAGCTGATGGTGCCCTATAGCTTTAACTTCTGCTCTGTGCCATAAAAGTTAGCTTCTCTGTGGCTGGAGTTAGAATTTTATTGTGTACATTTCTTATCACAACTTTGCAATAATTGCTTTGCATTTTAATATGGGCGAAGATAAGGTACCTGTGGCTACTTGCAATTAACTTAATTGATATCTTGCATTTTCAATTATTTGCAATACCGATTGTCTGCAGTTACTTAAATCCACTGCCTCCTCCTCTTTTTTCATTTCACGTGCGGGGTGAGAGTTTGCAATGAGCCTTCAGGAGTTCTTTATGCTTCAATGAAATATACCTATAATTTTCCTTTTTTAAAACTTTTAGATATATATAAAAAATGAAAGTCAAACTAGACGAATGTAGCATGTGATAAATTGCTATACTTTTCATTACTAAGGAATGTGTGCTATTTTCTCCACTATATATTTAGCTGGTTTTGGCTTTGAACTTTTGCACTTCAATCAAAGTGTAATTTTGAAGAGAATTGTTTCTTATCTTTTAAAGGTAGCTCAGCTAAGATTCTTTTCCACTAGAACTAAATACATAAAATTGTATGTCAGGGCCTTGCTGGGCTGCCCTCTCTGAAAAGCCCCTATCACTCAATAGCCTACCCTAGAGGGAATGGCATCTCCTGCAGTGGGGGAAGGAAGTCAGAGGAGCAGAGGTAACCCACCCTCATATCACACTGGTAGCTGCTGAAATATTAAGTGAACCAATGTTCTATATCTGTTAAGAAGAACTAAGCCTATTTCAAGGCAAGAGAAGAACATTTCAAGGGCATCAGACTAGGCAAGACAGCACCACTGCAACTTCCCTCCAGTCTGGCAGAGCAGTCCAGAACCTTTTGAGCTACTGGGTTCATTTCACTTCCCACTTGCCACCACCTGCAGAGTGACACCAGCATTGCCCACTACCAGAACTCCCCCTTCTGGCTGCAAACAGGCAGGCGAGGAAAAGTGACACTGGTGGGAGCACCAGAGACACCAACCACAGGAAAGCCCCCAAATGGCCAGTGTTTTATGACCCAAGTCTTGCAATCAGTGCCAGTGGTGCCAACTTGAATAAAATTCATGCAAGCCTTGCCCCACAGAATTGATCACAAGACACAGTGCATGCACATTATTTGAATGGCAATGCTCATTAACTCTCTCTTTTTTGGGGGGGAGCTCTCAAAAAGGAGTTGGATCCTACCAAAACATGAACACAAAATGGCAGAAAGTAGCTAGCCTTCACAGACACCAGCACAGAAAGCACTCCATATCATCTCAAATACAGCTGCTAGTTGTCAGTTACAGAGAACTGAGCTGATGGCCTGAGAAGTGTTTTGGATCTGCCGCTCTACCACTCTCACCCTGACTGAAGTGAGTGGTGGCCCTGCCTAGCCAGGTGGAAATGGCAGCAGGTGGGTTGAAGGCCGAGAAAAGCCCTTTCTCCAACCCCACTTTCATCCTATCAGTTCCCTGCAGTCATCATGTTTGAGATGACAGCTCAGCTGAGCCCAGGATCAGAGAGAGGTTGTCCCCCCTGCACCCCCTGTCCTACCCCCCCCCAACAGCAACTGGACTCTATCTGGAGCACAGTCAGTCTTCCTAGATACATCACCTCACCAGGATAGATTATTCAAATTGGTACCAAGGGAGTAGATGTAGAGAACATGCTGTGTCATGAATAAGGTTATTACATATTCTGGTGGTGGTGGTTGTTCATAATTTTAATTTATTACCCATCCTTCACCCTCAGGTTCCAATTCAAAATACAACATGAAAAACCATTTTCAAAACAGACAATTATTTTAAAATGCTATCACTAAAAACAGAACGGGTCCTGAAAAGATATAGAAAACTGGTTTCTGCCACAGATAGCTTCCTTCTTCTGCCCCATCCAGGTAGTGTAACCACTGTTCCTTTAACTATGAACTTGCAAACGTTGCTTCCAACAGTGTCTCTCGGAACATTCAGTGCCCTCAAAAAAATTTTGTATCCTGCTCCTTGTTTGTGAAGGGCAATGATCTCTTCTCTTACCTTCTCGGATCATTCTCTTGACTTAACCATATTTCTAACATTTCTAAATTTGACACTCAGCAAACCCCTGGCCAGTTCAGGTATTTCATTGTTGCAGCTCAAGCGCAACTATTGAAGCCCTTGATTAGTTGCATCAGGTATGCTTGAGACAACACTTGTGGTATCTGTGCTGTTGTGAGGGATTCTGTTCAGCGGGTTGAATAATAGTGAGACTAGGGAAGCCAGTATAAGTTGCATTTCCAGCTGAATTTGGGGAAACCACTTGAAGCATCCATTATGTTGAGCTATTTCAATTATTTTTGTTTTGCTTGCTCATTGCAAACAGCTGACAGTCTGTAAATTTTGATAATAAACCTGATTTGCTATAGGGGTTTAATAATTTCGATTGCAACTGTCTATCCCAGGTCTCAAAGGCCATGATAAGGATCTTCAGCATTTGCCGAAAACTGTAGAATGAAGACTCCAGGCACAATTCTGTGGGGCAGAAGTTCTATAATTTAGGAGCTGGCACAGAGAATGCCTTCTCCTAGGTCACCATCCCCTGAGCTTTGGAGGGTGGGGGAACTACCAAGAGGGCCCCCTCTGCTAATCCTAACACCTGAGAGGGTCTGTAGGGATGGAGGTTGTCTTTCAGATAGCTGGGGACTGAGTCATTTTAAGGATTTAAACACCAATATGAGTACCTTGAATTGAGCTCAGAAGCAAACCAACAACCAACGCAGCTGTTTTAAAACAGGGATTATATGGGATCCAAATTGTTGTGGGAAGTTTGGCATCAAAATGAACCACAGCTAGTAATCTGGCCACTGCATTTTGGACCAATTGAAGTTTCCAAGTCATCTTCAAGTGTAGCCCCATGCAGAGCACATAACAATAATGCAGTCTGGAAGGTACCAGAGCATGGAGTGCAGTAGCCAAGTCATTTCTGTCCAACAAGGGGCCTTAGCTGGAAAAAGGCACTCCCAGCTACCATGGCCACCTGAGCCTTCATTGGCAGTGTTGAAGCCAGGAGCACCCTCAAGCTGCACACATGCTCCTTCCAGGGAAGCACAACCCTCTCTATAACTGGCCATCTCCTCATCTCCCGGATGTGAGAGTGCAGGATATATAAGACCTTTGTTATGTCTAATCCCACCTATTGATGTCTGTTCTCTTCATTTTCTCACTGCTACCTAGGACCACCCAGCCCAAAAGATCTTACTTACACTGTGAAGTTACAGGCATATTGCTTGCGGTTTTGCAAGATCTGAGGTTTGGTTTGAAGGTCTCATAAGACTGTGGGAGAAAGGCATGGCCCACACTTATATTTAGCTACAGGCAGGGCAATCAGGCAGGCAAATCTACTCCCACACTTGAATAAAGGAGCAGACTGGCTGTTGGCTCTTTCAGTGAGTCAGGAAGGTATTTTGGTGTCATCCCTGACTGGCCATATGGCTGGCATGTTTTTCACATCCTGTGAGATGTTCCGTCTTTTGGGTTGGCCTTTAACTGTGATACGTCAACTGACTGGCTGTGGCCATTTTGTTCATGTCTTGCTTTCTTCTTGTGTCGTGTCTTTTTGCCAGAAGGTAGACAGCGGGAAATACCGGTGGCAGCATGAGTATGGGAAGGTGCCCAGAAACATCACCTTGGCTGACAAGGGTGCTAGCAGGACACTCGGAAGTCTGGAAGAACTGGAACAAGACTGAAGGTGGCCCAACGTGATAAAATCTACCTAAAAAGAAGTTATGTCTTCCTGCTATGTAAACCTGTAACTTACAATTGCAGTTTCTAGAGGGAGCCAAGTCATGCCAGCAGGCCATCTCAGTTAGTTGACCAGGCCAGCTGTGGGACTAATCCATGAAGAGCTAGCATCCCACGCAGTCTCTCATCATATCTGCCTTGAAGTTTAAAAAATTGTAGTCCTCGTTCAACCCACTTACTTGTGTCTTGCCTCTTTATTTCTGGCTCTGGGTGCTGTGCACTTTTTACCAGCTAGCCTGAAGACAGCAGTCTATTTATTTCAGAACACTGCAGATGTACTCCAAGAGATAAGCCATCTGTCAGCTATGACAGGCCACATGAAAATGTATTAAGAATAAAATGGGCTTTAATTTTTTTTCCTTGACTAAATATTGACATCTATCATTACTAAATGCACTTTTAATAGCCCAGGACTTTTCTTGCCATCCAGTAATCTCATTGATTTTTGCTATGCGCCTTAAACCAAATTAGAAAGCAGAAGTCCAGGAACTTGTTAAAGAAGGCAGGAAATATTTCTTCTGGCTGAAGGTGCACTGAATATTCTCTAGGTTTGGCATTCACTTTCAAATTAGCATATTTGAAGCAGTCAGTTAAATTACAGGCAGCGGGGGGGGGGATTATTCACCTTGTTTTTATGTTTTTCAGCACCTTTTAGATTTTCTGTATCTGCTTCATGGCATCACTTTCTTTCTTTTTCTTTGCTTTCTTTGCTTTTGGCCTCGTTGCCCAGAGAGCTGTTTAGTCCTATTGTCTGTGAAGCCGCTTGGAATTTGGCCATGAGTGTCTATTACAACATCAACCAGATGTAGCATTATGACACAGTCATGACAGATATATCTACATGATGTCATCAACCTAGTCACATGGGTGACCTCAGCCCATTGGATCAAATGGCATCAAAGCAAGTCAGTTCTGAGCATCAGCAACTGCCCACGGCTGACTCTGAGACAATCTGTCAAGGTGGAAAGAAGACACTTAACTGACATAATCAACTCTAAACTATTATATAAACCTGCTTAATTTTATACTGTATCATTTACATTGTACATGCATGGAATGCTTCTTGGGGTGGGGATATTTGGGAATTGTTTCTTATAAGTACTTTCAGACACTGAAAAATTAAAGTTTTTAAAAATAGCAAAGAAGAAGCAGAAAAAGTGGTGCAGAGAAGTCTAACAAATGCATGCTTACATGCTGAAAGGGGGGAATAGCTTTTTTGATTTATACACAAAAAGAAAACTGGCATGAGGTAAGACATCACTCAGCCTTATCTGTGATCAAAGGAGGGGAAATCTACCAAAATTTAAGTTATGGCAAAGCATATGAAAGCACAGAGAGATTGTATAGGCTGTGAAGTCCTCCTTTTGCTTCCTAATTACTGGTGTTACACTTGTAATAGCAGCATCTGTGCACACTCAACACTCCTTCTGGACTAATGAATTTTAATTGATGGCATTTTGCATGGCTCTTGGTGGAACATCGTGCCCCCACTTGTAGAGGTGGCTGTGATCTTCTGCTCCCGTTTCCTAAGCGAGTGGCTTGTCTTCTGGGGATCTCTTAAGGTCAGGTGGTCAACAATAGGTGAAGAATGCTTGGACCTGCTGACCACCAATATCTTTTCAGCTGAGATGAAGCCAGATTGCTAAACAGCTTAGTGTTTCCCTCCTCCTTTCCACCCAAATGTTTTATGCTCTGGGTTTAATGATGGCCTTTCTTTTGAGAAATGTTTCCTTAGAACTGAAAGGAAGGCATCATCAGGCATTTCTTTTGAGGCTTTCTGATTGGTCATTTTGAATCTAGCCTCTTCCTGAGGTTTTTCAAATTATTTTTCTTTAAATGTGATGTGTAATTATTTCAGGTCCTCTCAGGAGCCCCTTTATAACAGTGAAAAAATGGCACCTGAGTACAAAAGAGCTAAGGAACATGATTGCGTATACAAGGGAGTGAAAGAAAATTGGTGTGTCTGGATGAAATTCTTTTTAGTTCTATAAATGTGTTAGATTTTTATTCAGAAAAAGGAAAGGGGGCAGGGAGAACAATAGTTTTTCTATGCCCACTCATTTCTCTAGATGTGATGACGAGACAGTGCAATGAGAAAAAGTACATAGCTTTATAGAGAAGCTTGCATTGATGGTACTCTCTGCCCTTTTACTAGGGATTTAATAGGAAGAAAATAATTTGCAAATGCAACAGCAGTAGCGCTTTAGATTACTGGAAGAAAGTCCCCAATCTGGAAAACCATTGCTCTTAAAACACCCAATACATCAGAGGCAGCGCACTTCATAGAAATGATGCTGCACTCAGTGTCTGGTTTATAGGCAGACAGGAAATTGGCCACCCCCTGCCGGCTAATTAACAAAGCAGCTTTGTCATTAGTTTTAAAGACAGCCACTTGCCTGCTTCCCTGCCTGTCTGCCCACCCAAAGGGAGCAATCACCAAGTTCTAATGAGAATGTGTTAATTGTGAGTGATGTCTCAGACTTGTAATAGTCTGCGGTCTTGTGTCATTAAAACACACACACACACACACACACACACACACACACACGTGTACCTTGCCTCAAAGCAGCAACCCAGCAAGCTTTTTAAAGGAAGACTAAAGGAATGGTTTCAGCAGAATCAAGGCATATCCTTGCTTGCTAGTCAACTCATTTGCAATATGTGTAGCTCCTATGCATTGTTCTTTATCTATAAGTAGCAGTGGTAGTTATCGTAGTTGTCATTTGATTTCTACCTCAAACACTATAAAACAGCTTCTACTCCACAACCACAGCAGGAGCTGTAACTCTGCAACAGTTTGACTTCACCCCCAAAGGCATATGCCTTGATTGATTCCCAAGACAGACAGATGTCAGCAATACCCTTCCAATACTCTTCCATGTGGCCTGGCCAACATGTTTTCACCTATTTTTTCCCCTGGGGATGCCAACTCTGTCTTTGTCTCCATCAAAGGTGAGTGAGGGATCTTCTCTACCTGCTATATCTTCACTCCGCCACCAAAAAAATGCTCTGTCTGACATGGTGATTTCGTGGTAATTCAAAAACAAAATCACAAGGTTGCCACAGCTAGACAAGTTAAGGGCAGTGAGGGCAAAAGAGGTTGGGAAAAGTGAAGGCAAAGAAGCAGCAATTTGGCAATTTGGCAAAATGAGCCTTTTTGAAGTTAGCTGAGAAGGGCAGAGTATGCTAATTGCTAGGAGAATGTTGAATTAAGTGAATATTTTGTGCAGCCGTTTTGGCTGATGGGCATTTGTGTACTTTGCAGTGCTTTTCATTTCAAAAAATTTAAAGCATTGCTTTTTGTCCTGGACCAAAAGGCCTTTTCTTTTCGGTCCAAGAGTCTGACTTGAAATGTCAGAGATTTAGCATTCTTTTAAAGGTCTCTAGAAGAAAGGCTAAAAGATCAATGTGTGGGAACAAAACCAAGGGGCAGGCTACCTTTTGTGCCACATGAATGCTTTAGCAATTAAGTCCATCCACAGACATTGTGGCCGCAGACCAGAAATTGTCAGCTGCAGAATCCTATAATGGGAGACCTGAGTGGGAGATGTATTCATGCCCTGGCTCTCAGCATGTGGATCTGTTGGCGCCAGAGTCTGCGTCTCACTCCTGAACCCTCTGCCACAACTCCAAACAGGATCTGAGAACCTTCCCCCAAAGAATCTCCCACAGCCTGAAACCCCACTGCCTAAAAAACCCAGTGGCTGCATTAAAAGGTACCAGTACTCTATTGGCAGGGCAGACTGCAGCTTCCTTGGGCTCTTGCCCCTCTTGCCCCTTCCCTTTCTTCCTCAAACCACACCCCTCCTCCCTCAGGGCCCCACACCTATAAAGGGATAGAAATCTTGACCAATATGGCAACCCCCTTTTGCCAGAGGAAAATATATATACATTTGAATTTGTTGGGGGTAAATCCACTTATTTTGTATGCCTCAGCTCCGCTCCAAAGGATTCATTATGGTATACTAATGCTATTTATAGGCAGATTATATTAATAGACTGAATTTTCTACAGATTGCACAAACTATTGAGAAACTATTCTCAGTTTTGCTTGTTTCTGTTTACTCAGTTCTCTACTTCAGTGTTTTCACAGTCAAAAAATGTGTATGTTAAGTGATAGAATCCATCCTTTACTGTCATCTCCAAATATCTTTGGGTGGGGGAGGTACTTTGCATAAACATAACTTACTTCAGTTCTCCACAAGGATTTTCTGCTTCACCTGCTGTGCTGAGATATTAGAAGGTAATCTAGGACTGGCCTAACAATACCTTATTATCATGTTGAACCAAATAGAAAAGCACTAATGTAAGCCAAAGACAGAATAGCAAATGAAAGGCTGCCCTATTAAAGTAAATACTGTTTTTTAAAAAATAAATTCAATTTCTCAAAAAAAGCCTTTCATAATCATTTAACTGTAGTTCATCTCTATATTAAGCAAGTGTGCATATCGTGTACAAAAATGGCACAGGAAGGTCCACATTGTAGAGCTTATATGCCAAGGTAACAAGGTTGTCACATACATGACCCATATAAATAGACACAGCATAATCAATCAGAAAAAAATCAAAGAAGAGGCATCATCTTTGATATGCCATGCATATTCAACACAGTACATGTGGAGATGTAATGCTGTGAGCACTGTTAAAAAGGAGCTTTGGGTGAAAAGTTGAAAGCATGCAGTCCTACCATAAGGCATTGCAGCCTGCCCTGCCCCACAGTGCTCTTGTGTTTACAAAATGAGGAGGGGGAGGACCATGCATGCCACAGGGAGTACCTTGGAGGTATACAGAAAATGCACATATCAAAAGTACAACCATCAGAATCAATGTTACTCCCTCTCTTGTCATTGGAAACTTAGTCTAGAAATGTGTTGCCCCCTCCATTGTTTCAATGCATCCAGAAAAAGTTCATTTCTCTTAATTTCTTCGCCTCAAAGTGAATTCCTGACAGAGGTGGAACTTCACCTGCAGTCTTATAAACTTTCTCATTTAACTCAATGAGGCTTAATTCTGAGTAGGTGTTTGTAGGATTGCACTCCTGCACAATATATTCCAGAGGTGGCATTCCTGTCCATCAATGTTACACTAACAACTAACAAACAAATTTTGTGTAACATAGCCTAATATGGGCAGGAGTGGGTTTATGCCACAATGTTCACTGCCATATATGTCTACACTGACATAAGCCCCACTGAATTCCACAGGGCTTATTCCCTGACCCTGGTTAGTATGTACACGATTGCAGCCTAAATTGGCTGCTCTTAAGGTGCTACGGAGTATTTTTAAGGGGGGAAGAATATCTTCACCCCACCCTACCCTTCTTTTCAACAATGTGGAGTAAGGGTATTAAGTGGGCTGGGATCTGGGAGAGAAGCTTACTGAGTGACCTTGGGCTAGTCACTGTCTCTGACCGTAACCTACCTCACAGGGTTACTGCTAATATAAATTGGGGATGGGAAGAAACCTGGGCTCCTTGGAGGAAAGCTGAGAGCTAGCAAACAGAACCCCCACCCAGATTGAGGCTACACTCCTACATATGTTACCCAGGAGTAAGCCTCATTGACTAGAGTGCAACCTACTTCTGAGTAAGCACACACAGGATTCGACAATAATGGGGAAGTTTCCAGTTTGGTGATTGTTTTTGAGGATGGGGAGTAAATATAGCAAACAAGAAATTAAAAAAGACTCATTCCTGCCTGCAGCATAAGCAAGTGCCCCCCTATATACCCCACAATCCCTCCCTCACCCACCCTATCCCACTTCCATCCTGCTCCATTTTTCTTAGCTGCTTCTTCTCCCCATTCCCAACTATGTGAGGTAAAGGGTGAGGGAGGAGGGAAGAAGCATAAAAGATCCCAGCTGACCTGTCAGCTCATCAACATCACAGAGAGAAGAGAGTCTGTCTTGCATAGCTATTGCCTTATCTTGCTGATACGTATCACAATGGATCAGGGCATCTGGATCTGCCCCCCTGATCCACCACGTGCCATCCTTCACTGAGCTCTATCTTGTCCAATCAGAATCCCTCTTTCAGCTTCTAGCCTCTGTCCCTTGAGTCTCAGAACCTTGACAAGCTGAGGTGCGGTGGAGCATTAAGCATCAACCATCAACAAAATAAACTGTTTTATTATTCCTTTCCCCCATTTTATAAGCCAGGTGTCTGGATCACATTTTTATTGTCACAGGAGTCTCCAGAAGTGAATGGCTGACCCCATTCAGCTGCCTGGAGTTCACTGCCCCTATCTAAATACATACTCTGTAAGTACACTGCAATGTACCTGCTCACCTATTTGCACAACTAGCTCACCTATTTGCACAACTAGAGAAAATATGTGGTCATTAGGAATGAGAATAGATGGACACACCATGGATCCATCCATTGCCAATTCATATTTGTACCTGAAATTTCCCCTTTCCTATTAGACCATTGTGTGCTCAACTTCACGTTCTGCCTCAGACTGCTTGTCTGTGAAAGAGGGTTGCATGAAGAGCAATTGATGAAGCACTGAAGAAAGAGAGCTCTTGAAATCACTCATTGATTTTTAACTATTCATTTCCTTTGGTTTCAAGGCTACAAAAATGTGTGGCATTGTAAAAGCCACAACTGCTTTACATTTTGAATTGCAAAAATTCACTTAGAGGCTGAAAAGGTTTGATTTCTTAATTTCACATATTCAAAAACTGAATAGAAATACCCTGGCACACACTCTCAAGCAATTGTGGCTGCTGGGTCGAGAAAAGAAAGGATAAAAAGACAGTTACAAATACATTTAGAATGTATTATGTATTCATTTGTACATCAGTACCACAAAGTTATCAATCTCAATTGTAAATCTCTTTAGGGCAGGAAAATAATTACTCAAGTCACTAGCATCAAAAGTGATTTGCTCAAGTAACAACAGTGCAAGCAAAACTAAATCAATAGCAGTTTGTGGTACATTTGCTTAATGAGAATTAAATAATAGTCCATACTGAATCTGGGGTGCAGGATGAGAGGCTGCTTTAGTCACCTCTACTATGTCTCATATTTTGTTTCAAGGGGCAGGGACGACTATTAACTCTAAGGCTGTTGTGGAGGGTTCCAAATTTGATCAGAGCAGTAAAACCAATTCCCCTTTTTCATTGCCACAAATGTTGAGAGACCCAGCTATGGCTCCCACACACAACGACCCTTTTCTTCTTGGTCATGTTTAAATGTGTGTGTATGTGTTTGTGCGTGTGTCTTCAAAGACCTTTTATCCATTATAAGTAGTAATATCATTCATTAGGTACCTATAAATGTTTTATGTGCTGCACAGAGCTAAGAACATCTCATGTTCTTGTTTCTAGATTGCCTTATAAAATATTATTTCCTAAAAAGCTCAAGTCCATGAGAATTTGGCTGAGCAAACATATTGATTTCTTCCTGCAAGGAAGTACTTTAGTATGCCATTAAACCATGTTTATATGGTGCAATAAATAAATAAAAAAGTTGGGATTGTTTGTTTTTAACAGAGAGTAATAGATCACTATGCTGTCCATGGCAGAGAGGAATAACTAGCTGGGAGCACTCCTAAAGCAACATTAATACTGGTCTCCAGATGACAACCCAATGATCACAGAATCATAGAATTGTAGAATTGAAAGGGCCTCTTAGTCCAACCCCTGAAATGTAGGAATCTCAACAACTCATCTATGACAGATGGCCATCCAACCTCTGCTTTAAAACATCCAGTGAAAGAGAGTCCACCACCTTCCAAGTGTGTCAGTTCCACTGTCAAACAGCTCTTGCCATCAGAAAGTTCTTCCTGATGTTTAATTGGATTCTCCTTCCTTAATTGGATTCTCTTCCTGCCTTGTTCGGGTCCTCTTTCCGGAGCAAGAAAAAGCAAGCTTGCTCCCTCTTCCATGCAATAGCCCTTTAGAGAATTGAAGATGGCTGTCATATCTCCTCTCAATGTCCTCTTTTGCTGGCTAAACATACCCAGCTCCCTCAACCATTCCTCATAAGATCCTTGATCATCTTGGTTGCTTTCCTCTGCACATATTCCAGCTTGTCAATAGCCTTCTTAAATTGTGGTGCCCAGAACAGGAAACAAGACTCCAAGGCAGAATAAAGTGGTACTATGACTTCCATTGACTGGGACACAATACTTCTGTTAATGCAGTCTAGAATAGCATTCACTTTTTTTTTGCTGCGGCTGCATCACACTATGGAGTCACATTAAGCTTGTAGTCTACTAAGACCCATAGATCCTTTCCACATGTACTACTGGCAAGCCAGGAGTCTCCTGCCTTATATTTGTAAAGCTGTTTCTTCCTGCCTAAGTGTAGAACCTGAAATTTGTCCCTATTGAATTTTATTTTGTTAGTTTGGGCTCAATACTACAATCTGTTAAGGTAATCTTGAAACCCAATTTGGTGTCATCTGCATCCATTCCATCATCCAAGTTGTTTATAAAGATATTGAACAACAATGAGCCCAGGAAAGAATGTCACTTGTCACTTGTTTTCCAGAATGATGAGGAACCATTAGTGAGCACTCTCTGGGATCGGTCAGTCAAGCAACCACAAATCCACCTAGCAGTTACCTCATCCAGCCCATGTTTTTCCAACTCCTCCACAAGGATTTCATGGGGAACAATGACAAAACCCTTACTGAAATCAATATACACCACATCTACAGCATTCCCCTGATCCACCAAGCTCATTTCAAAAGAAATGAGATTCATCTGTCATGCCTTGTTTTTGATACACCCATGCTCGGTCTTAGTAATCACAATATACTTTTCTAAGTGCTCAGAGACTGACCATTTAATTATCTGCTCTAGTACCTTTCCTAGTATTGACGTCAAACTGGGTGGTTGGTAGTTAATGGGGTCTTCTCCCTGCCACATTTTTGAACATTTGCCTGCCTCCAATCTACAGGGACCTCAGCTGTTCTCCAAGAATTCTCAAAGATTACAGACAGAGGTTTCTGAGATTTCTGGGATTTTTGAGGAATTCAGTATTTGAGAATCCCTATACAAAATGTCCTGCTTCTTATTCCTTCGGCAGATTGGAACTTGCCAGAGTTCACTCTTTTCTGACCCAGTACTTGGCAGTTTAAAAGTAGTGAAACAAGTATTTAAATACTGTTTAGAGATAGAAGACATAATTAAATATTATTTTGAGAGGGCATTTTTTAAAATTTGCAGATTAATACAGAAACAGAACACAGTCATGGATAAAAACATGAACAGAGTTAAAAGCAAGCACATTCTCTGCTCAGCCACAATCTAATGTCAATGTAATGTAAGAGAGAAAAAACCCAGGCAACTGACCCTGCTCTCCTGCAAATTTCTTAGGAAATTTATCCCTCTCACACCCAAATTTCATTAGGATTTCTACTCACACACACAAACACACCCCACACACCATTAATGGTCAAATGGTTAAATGACAGTCAAAATATTGGCCCAACACTCAGCAAAACTAAATGAGAAAGAAATAAAATATTCAGATTAAGTTATACTAACATTATGCTGGTGCACACTGGTCACTGTCTTGGTAGTACAATAAAATGGCCTGGTTATGTCAGGATTGATGTGATCTGTATCAGAGTAGTGACATAATCTGGGTTGTTATTGTCAGCTTGATCACAAACAAAGTAGATAATACATTTCATTGGATTGACTTTTATTAATGTAGATGCATGTAAACCTATTGTTTGTCAGATAAAAGTATGTGCAATTCATGTTGTCTGTGTAATTATCATTCACATCTCTCTTTATTCAGACTACAGAATGTTCTTCCCTATATATCTTCAGTGGCTCCCCAGTCCTTTCTGCATTCAGAAACTCCTCATTCTCAATGCTTTAACACTCACCAAAATGTTGCTCCAGCCCTATTTCTCTGCACTGACTTTCCATGATACTCATGCATGACCTTCACTCTCTCAACTCTGCCAAACTCACCTATCCAAAAAGTTCTTGCTTCATTAATTGACTCTGCCCATTTGCTCCTGCTCGCCCTTATGCCTGGACTCTTTTCCAGAATGCCTGTTGACAATTTTCTGTCTTGAGAGACAATGGAGTACGCTTCTGGCAGTGAAGTCAAGGTGATAGAGAATCACAGTACTTCTTGTGGCTGCAGAAACTGGTATCTTGTAACTACTGCTTCCCATGTTTTTCCTGTGTTAGCAGCACCAAAATGGTCATCCCAGGGCACAAGTCTGGGCAGTGTGTATGGAGGTCCTGGGCTGCACAGGCGACAGGACCTCCCTCCCAGCCTTGCTGATGCAGTCCAAAGGAAAGCAGAGCAATAGGTTTGGCAGAAGCTTGGTTGCAGCAGTTCCCAGAAAAAGGCGTTTTCTTCTTAGCCCCTTCTTCTCCCAAATATGTCCCATAAGATAGCCAACATGGAATTTTCCTCAAGGTTTACTCCCAAAGCCTTTCTCACAAATGAGTACAGCCACAAGACAGCAGAGGTTTGAGATCAGAGTTTTCCTTCTCCGAGATGGGCTTCCTTCCCAGGTGGAATTCCCTCAACAGCATGTACAGAAACTGCCTTCTTGACCGTTTGACCCACTATTGGTCCATTCTATCCTTTCTCAAAATAATAACAATAATAATGATGATAATGATAATGATAATCTGTGAAGGCTTTGCAATGAAGCCAAATAACATATTAAACACATTAATGAATATTCCTTCCAATTTCATGAAGCAATTACCTTCTTCTGACTTATTTATCCTGTAAGGTGTCATATACATTGATGGTGCTAGGTAAAACAAACTTGCAAGCAATCATACCAGAGTCTTTGTTCTAACTTGCAGAAATCTTTCATTCTTCCTGACCAACCTCCACCCCTCTGCCCAGCCAAAACCTTAACTTTCTTTTTAAAAAAGGCAGAAATACACAATCAATCCTAGACAAATAAGAATATACTGAACCCCTAGCCAAAAAATAAAGAGAAACTGTCAATGAGATCAGTGTGATGAAATGTTGTTTCTCTCTTTCTTTCTGGCAGCTGTAGCTAAGGCAAATTTTGAAGCCCAGGTTCCCAAAATATTTAAGCAGAGTCCCTTAGCAGAGAAATAAGTAGCTGATATCCACACAAACACCTCATCTTTGAAGTTAGGCAAACGATGTCCTTTTGACAATCAATGCTATAAAAAGCCTTAAAAAAGGACAGTGAAGATAGAACGTGGCAAGATGCAGCCATTAAGAAGTCTGCAGCGTCTCACGCTTTCACAATTACAAGGCAGTGTCACTGTGAATGAGTTAAAAATCAATAAAAAGAAGGCAAGGGAACTAACATGAACTACATTTACTCCTGTCCTTATTGATGTTGCATTTCATGAAGCTGCGACGTAGCTGTGCTGTCTGCTCAGCCACCTGTCACTGAATTATATTTTTTTAAAAAAAGAAGGAAAGCAGTGTGAATGCATTTAATTCATTTTGCCAAAGCAACTTTATTTAGAAAGCTGTTTACCTTTCCGCAAAGCCTCATTACCCATAAAAACAAAGAATGAAGTTGATTAATGTGCTCTAAGTGTGATGTTCAAATTGTAATTTTCATATACGCAAATGGATGCTTCGGCAGAATTTTGTTTGATAATTTACAGAGTTAGCACCGTCCAAACCACTAATCAGTTTCTTTTTATGATGACAGCTGTGGGAGATCCTTTTTGAATGCTAATTTTCATTAGCGCCTTCTCTCAGAGAGCACTGGGGACTTTCTCTTAGAGAACTCCAGGGCAATGAGAAGTTGTTTTGTGAGCTGGGCAGTTGCTTCTCTAAAAGATGGAAACTTGGCAAAGAGTCTTTGGTCTGGGATGACCCACTTGTGTGGGGAAAGGATGGCTTCCAGAGTGAAGTTGGCTTCAGTCAGTGTCCTGTAAACAAAGGAAGAGAAATGAATTATCACAAACTTTCCTGTAATTTTTTTTGCAGGATAATGTTAAAAATACAGATTAATAGTGCACAATTTGCACAGGATTTCTACCAGCCCCTTCTACTTTTCAATTAATGACAAAGCGCCAAATGTAACAATGCAGCCTGTGATAAGAAATGGAAAAGACAACTGGATTAATGTTTTAGCCTATCACATATGAAGGCTGTCAGGAGGAATGCTGCCGTGCTATAGCATGCTTTGGCTTTGGGTTGCTTTGGCTTCTCAGATCAATTTTCTGCAGCAGGATGAATGTGGTGTTTCTTTCTGTTAATTTGCAATCTTCATGCACGGACACCAGTATTAATGTTTTATGCCAGTGTAAATGCTAAGTAACCAATCCAAGGTTCTAAATATATGAGGGTTCTGCTGCTCTGCATCAGTATGAGGAAATTAGACTGATGCTGTGCTGTGCAAAAATGTACTTTTGGTGAGCAGGAAGGGCATACTTTCATTAAGCAGGGGCTTTTTCATTCTGCTTTCCTTTATGGTATTATTCAATACAGAAATTAAAGATATAAAAGTCAAAAGTTGTTTTTGAAAATCCCCAACAACCCAGAACATCCTAGAGTCGAATAAGAAGAAATGTTTACAAGTTTATCTTGCAAACAAAAGAACTGTAATTCAGCAAATTCATTCTACGGGTTCCTTTGTGGTCATCCTGGAGCAAAGAAACGTCAAAGGAACTTGATGCTGCAGTGTGAACTGCTGAATTAAAATATATCAAGAGGGTGAATCCTATTGCTTGTGAATTGAACAGAGGCAAGGGAATTTTTTAGCATTCTGTATGAGTTCATTGGCTTGCCAATGCCAGGATATCTGTGTTAACAGTGCTAATTCACAAATCAGTTGTTCCTAATTGCTTAATTATAACCACCTGCTGCTCTGCCTCACCTCCACACCATCCCAAAAAGTGGCAGTCCACACTGCTTCCCCTTCCCACTGGGTGTGCCTGTCACAATATATCCCACAGTATGTCAAAAGCTCAGTGCAATAAACATGTTTAAATGTGGAGATAAAATCTGTATCTATATACTGAAATAGATGAATCCTTGCTTTAGAACCTTTAATTCTCTTTTATAGCATATGGAGGCCTCCATATAGAACAATTCACTTCACTGGCTATGCAGAGGTTGTATCTGTAGGTATTCACAGGTAGCTGAAGAAAAATGACCCTGACTCAGACCAATCTAGGGCTGCCCAAGGTCTTACTTTATCACACATCTATTTAATCAATAGATGCAAGATGGTATCTGGGGCATGGATGCTGAATCCTGTTTACCCAGGGCACAATCTAGCAAATGTTTGTCATGCCTTAGTTTATGCATTCATAAGAATTCAGCTTTGCCCAGAAGGTGCCACTTCTGGCTGCCGTTGAGGGATCACAAGTTTACCTCCTTCAGTCAGGAAGATTCAGACTAGCCTTCTCCATGCCATTTTTAATGTGTAGAGTGCATCCCCCACCCAGCTCATGAGAGAGCATTTTTCAACATGAAATTCCCACCTGTAGTGTTGAATGTGGTACATGGCTGACTTGAGGGCTAGGGAATCACTATTGCCTTTTTAGAGAGGAAAACATAGGAAACCAACATGGCATGGGCATATTTGGTCCTCTCTTTCCAGCCTGTCCATGGCCATATTCTGCTGGGATTCCATCTCTACCTGCTGAGAGTATACCTGTTTTCAGTATTCCTGTCCTTCCCAGGTTGCTATACAGAGCAGAACCCCTGCTGCCTGTAGGGTATGTCATCTTGTTATCTTGCTACACGGTTTTAGGGTCAGTGCTTTGGCCTATCAACTGCCTTAGACTGCCTGTTCTGCAGACACAGCATACAGTTTCCAGCTTAGTCATAAAACCAAATAAAAATCTTATAATTCTGATGGTTGTGTGCTACATTTATTGCAATGTGTTTGCTCCTGCATCATTTCATCTCAAAATGGCCATGCCAAGAATTTTATTCTACATCTTCTCAGGGATTTTAAATTTCCTTTGTGGTCCTCAGAAAGTCGCATTCACATTAAACCAAGAGTGCAGTAACGACACCAAGAAAACAGGATCCTACAGCAAGGCAAGACCATTTCATTACAAGTTAATCCTTACAAGGAAATGCTAATCATGCATAGCTCAATCAAATATTATAGACAGGAACCAGTGCTACTCATTCTGCAAACCAGGTTCAAATTTGGGGTGGTTTGTCACTCACAGGTTCATCAGCAGGAGCCAGGGTTATTTCTGTGGCTACAGATTCATCAGTAGAGCAGCAAATAGAACACCTGAGGCCTCCTCAGGTGCCTCTTATGTTTGTTACTTGGAAGCAAGAACTGCAAAAGACAGCAGCAGCAGCAGCACCCCAGCTGGGGAAACCCTGCCTTGTGAGGCACTAATAACTGGAGCTGCTTTGGTAATCTTTTCTAGGCTGGGAGTATGCTTTGAAACCTACTATGGCCCACAGAATCAGATGCAGAACTGGGGCAGCTGGGGAGGGGAAGGAGGGCTTTTATACAGCTTTCTCCTCCCCACATACTCTTGTATCTACCACCAGAAACCAGGAGCCCCACGCAGCTAGCGACTCATTTTTCTTGATTTAAAAAGTATTATAGCACAACAGTTTTCTTGGCAGGGACACTGGAGTGGCTTGCTGGTTCCTGCTCCAGGTGGATCACGTTTGTTCAAAACTCTCCACTATGACCTGATCTTGGGTGCCCTGCACGGCATAGTTCATAGCTTCTCTGAGTTCTTCAAGCCCCTTTGCCACAGCAAGGCAGTGATCCATGAAGGTGCTGGAGGAGACTCTTGAGATCAAACCTCTCCATTCTTAAGAAGATCAAACCTCTCCATTCTTAAGGAAATCAGCCCTGAGTGCTCACTGGAAGGACAGATCCTGAAGCTGAGGCTCCAATACATTGGCCACCTCATGAGAAGAGAAAACTCCCTGGAAAAGACCCTGATATCAGGAAAGATGGAGGGCACAAGGGGACAGCGCGAGGACAAGATGGTTGGATAGTGTTCTCAAAGCTACCAGCATGAGTTTGACCAAGCTGCAGGAGGCAGTGGAAGACAGGAGTGCCTGGCGTGCTCTGGTCCATGGGGTCATGAAGAGTCGGACACGACTAAACAACAACATAGCACAACAGTCATGACCCTATATCAAGGGTGAATCAGCTAAACCACATCCTGCCATTATAACAAGAAATCAGTAGATTCTACTGCTCAGAAACTGGTTAAACAAATTGATCTGAAATGGGACAGCATAGGAGAGGAAGGCTTGAAAATGGCCCATGCCAAATATGGGCTAGAAAGGATAAGAAACGGCTCATGAGCTAAACATTTATGAGTGACAGTTTGGCAGGCATTGTGGGTTTTTCATCATAGGCTTTGCTAGGATGGAGCTTAGGAGAAAATTACCCCCTTTGTACAATATCTTTTGGGATATGGTTTGTTATGTTAGCTCAATGGAAACTTCTGCTGTGTACTACTTCCACACAGTAGTACAGCACTGTAGTATAGTACTGTCGTAATTTTTGTAGTTTCTGGCCAATTTCCCAGCATATGTAATCAATAAAGAAATTCCCACTTGGGCTCAAAGATTGCCTGGCAACTGCTTGAGATGGAACCACACAGAATGGAAAGTTGGAAGGGACCTTGAAGCTTATCTTGTCCAGCCAGTGCAAGGTGGTTTTGAGGTGAATCACTCCTCCTGCATACTGCTTCTCGTCCCCTCAGGATATGATGATTTTGTATTTTGAACAAAAAAGTTTGAAATTAAGCCCTCTAAATATGTGAGTACATATAAAAAGGAAAAATTCGGGGGGTGGGGAGGGATCATTTCACCAAATTTCTTTCAGTAAATGAAATTATTCAACACTTTCTTAGAGGTAGGGCTCAGTTTCTTTCCTTTCCCATACATAGATTTGCCAACTGTAACGGTGTTTGCAGTCCTGGCTCCACTATGCATCGTCTACAATGCCTCATATGTAGCATCATTCTGGGGCAGTGTATGTGGGCGCTCTCGCTCTCTCCCCTCCATGTGTGTGGAATGGTGTCATCACCCAAAAAGGGGGGAATGTTCTGAGAAAATTTGGTTAAGTGGTCCTTCTTTTGAGAAAGTTCAATCCAGCTCTATTCACATGGACAATGGACTTAGTGTCCACTACTTTGACTTTCCCCCTTTACTTAGTGTCCACTACTTTGACTATTCCCCCTTTACCATACATGCAAACATATTTTCATATCTTGCTAGAAAATAAAATCTACCAAAAAGAAAGAAATGCTCCTTTTCCAGGCTCTTGTTTAAGCCAAAGGTTGCCGGCTTGGCTTTCACACCTCAAAGACAAAGGAGAACGTGGATGTACTCCCAAACAATTGCCTTCCAGATCATGCCCTGCAGTTACTTAAATCGATGGACACATTTCCCCCAAGACTTTCATTTCTTCAGGGATAATGTTTTAGCTCAATTCAGAGAAAAGAATTTCATGACAAGGGCAGCCAGATTTGGAAAGTTCACCATCAGCAAACAAAATTATGTATCATACATACATCATTACATGCATTTTTATTCATTAAAATTCACTCAAGGAGAATAACATTGCAACTTTTGTTTTTCATTCACAGAACTATTAAACAACTAGAATTCCACAGAATCACACCCACACACCCCAACACTTTCAACTACAACTCTCATCAGCCCCAGTCACCAAACAAATGGTCAGGGATAAGGGGAGTTTTAGTCCAAAACCCTGGGGAAGTGCCCTCTTGGAAGGCTGGTGCAGACTAAATAAGATTTTCTAAATATATTTTGTTTCCTGCACCAAAATGTGTAACTTTAGTGGACAATGGAGCTATAGGTCTGATATGAAGGAAGTTCTCTGATGTTCCCTGCTATAACAACAGGTGCAGCCTGCACATTATGATTCTTCCTTTCTACCAGTAGGACCAATGGCATGGGATGGCAGCAGAGAAATGCATAGTTTGATTATCCAGCATCATGTCATGAGGATTTCTTGGATGGCTGCTGTTCATAATGTGATGATGGTGCATCACACTTCTAGGCATGGAGCAAACTTGGGAAAAATTGGCACAGTGATGCCGTATCATGTGAAATCTTCCTGGCAGGCATAATATGTACCTTGACTCTTCCATTTCACAAGTCCAGGACCAATTTCACCAACCCATAATCCTGTAACTGTGGGGGTGGAAATGGCATGCACCTTCCACTGTGTGTAAGTTGGATGCTGGTGGCACAGGCACACAAATCAATATTAAATTCGGAGAAATATGGAACATAAGAAGCTGTCTTATACAGTGTGCCCTGACTGGCAGCAGCTCTAATAGTTTTTAGGCAGGTTTCATTCCCAGCCATATCTGGAGATGTCAGGGAATTAAACTGGGACCTGTTGCATGCCAAATATCTACTCTACTGCTAAGTTACAGTCTCCAAAGGGCCATGGTCTTCATATCCATGCATTTGGTTAACACCCATGTACAATACTTTTATACTTGGTCTTCTTGACTTCCATTGTTGATTTAAATTTTATTTCTATCTTTCCAATATTCAAATTTATTGAGATCATTGTGAATTTAGATCTGAGGGTGAGATACTATTCAGTGTGAAGCACAAAATTCATTATTCACAGTCCTAAACTATTGGTCCACTGCACCCTAATGGATTTCTTTAAGAAGTCTTCAACTGCCTGGAAACATAGCAATATTGCTTCGGGGATCATGGGCCTCTTCACACAATACATTTTAAGATATACTTTTAGTACCTTTTAAAAGGTAAAGTGTGAATGTAAGAAGGGAACAGAGAAAGGAACACAGCTTTCCCAGGTGGAAGTCCAATCTATTGGGCACCAGCATCTCAGGCAAACACTGAATGCAAAGATTGCTAACAATGCTACATATAATCTGAATACTCTGTATTTTGGAAGAGACAGCACAATTGTGCTTTGCAATCACCATTTATGGATGTTAGATTGTGCAGCACACATCTTCCATCTTTCTTTGCTGCACAAAGACTGAAACACTTCTGACTTTCTGGGAATCCATCTATAGTAACTGGGCAATTACACGGCATGCTCTGAACATAACAAAGTCAATCTTGTTACCATCTCGGTGCTCAGAAATTACCAAGCTTCATTTTAATGACCTCCAGATGCATTACACCCTACTGTGCTTCTCATTTTAGGAAAATAGAAGTGAAATAACAATGCACCAGGGAGCAAGTATGAGGTTCATTCTATTCTTCAAGACCACCACTTTATGTCTTCCATTAGCAGTTAGGGATTAGTTAAGAATGTCTGCACAAGGGCCAGAGATCATGTTCCCCATCCTGAACCAGGCCTATAACCAATTTCTAAGGTGTTAGCTGGAGTCTAGCAGCTAATAAAGCCATACCGTCCAACATTCCACTGATCAAAATTGGGACAATCATTTTTGGTCCCGAACTCTTACAGCGCTCTGGCGAGAGCCCTAAAAATCAGCATCTTTTGGTCTGGCACTCTGGTGCAAGCCAGCAGATTCACATCAGAACACAAGACCAAAAAATGAGCATTTTTTGGTCCAGCTCTCTGGCATGAGCCAGCTGATTTGTGCAAGACTGCAAGACAAAAAACTAAAACAAAACACAAGTGTCTACCCTGCCCAAACCTTTGTCAGGAAGACTACTGTGGATTCTCCCCATTTGCTTGCTTTTCATTGAATTTGCCCATTGGAAGTGCTAATCTTTTGTTGTGGGACAGAATTTATTCCCTCAGGTTCACAACATCATGCACACCTTGGCCCGTCTTAATTGGCTTTTCACAACCTCCCTTCCTGAACAATGGTAATTGGTCCATATCAGCCATTTACCCCCTGCAAGGTTCTTATGGTGCTACGTGGGTCAAGGCAAGGACCAGCCAACAGGCAATGATACCCCTGAGAAGATTATCTGAACAAGTCCTTTGAGATGTAGCTAGGTTGGCATTAATGTCCTCTGCCCCAACAGGAAGTTATGGGTCCTCCTCCTATCTTGAGATACCTTCTCCCACTGCCTAGGTGTGTGCTGCTGACTTTGCTCCCCCACTTCTATTTCAGATCCTGATCCCTGTAAGCTTATTGGGTCACTTCCCTTTCTCCAGCTGAACCTCTCTTTTTTTGACATTTCTCCCTGTTCCTATCTCCTGTCCACACCCTCTTCTCTCTCCTCCAGTCTATCCGGCTAGGTCTTCTGCCTTGTCTTGCATTCAGTTGCACAGGGCTCTCTGGATCCAGCCTCTCAGATCGTCCCTCCAGCCAGGTCCCATTCTTCCAAGCTCAGCCACTCCTTCCTTGTTTGGTCTTTGCTCTCTTCTCACTCCACCAGTCAACCAAAGTGAATTGCTCAGGCCACAGACCTCACCCTCTTGCTTCACCACATTGCAGCAGCAATGCCAGCCAGTCTTTGGACTGCCATGCAATCCCTCAGCACTTGCTGCTTGAAGTGACAAGGGTTGCTGCAGACTGGCACCAGCCCAGTCCTTTCTCCAACAGGATGCAGAAGGGGAGACCATTGCAGAAGACTGACACCACCATATTGTGTCAATGGTTAGTTGAAGTATTAAGGACATCCAATGAGCTTCATGGCTGGGTCTCCAACATTTAAAGAAAAACTATACGGTATCAGCACGGTAACAATGACATTCAAATAGAGAGATGCTATGAATTTCACCAGCAACAGAATTTCAAGCTGAATTTAGGGACTTATGCTTGGAAGGGAAAAGGTAAAGAATGTATAAAGAATAAGACTAGCAACATTTCTCAAAAAGGGGTTCCAAAGTTGCAACCTAAATTAAAGTTCTTGCCACATTGGAGGTTCTGGCTTAGGCAAAGTAAAATAAGGAATTTTGAAGAAAAGTGTAAAGGAAGCAATAGCAGAATCAAAATTTTCCAGGGGTGCAGAGTGGAGGAGGTTTGCATATCCTGGACAAAATGTAAAACCCTTTTACACTGTAAATTAGCCTGACAAGCAGAACAAAGATTCCAGACAAATGGCTAGATGGTAACAGTTTCAGCAGGGTTACAGTAAACCACAAACAGAAGGGTTGCAAAAGGAGAGCGCTAATATATATATATATATATATATATATATATATATATATATATATATAAAATATCCACACCACATGATCAAAAGATTGCATGTTGATTACAGTTAAAATTTATTCTAGCTCTACATGAATTCCCTCTCTCAAATTATTGCCTTATCACAAATTATCTGACTGTGTGTACTCTTGGCTGCTCAGTTTGGCTAGAGACCATGCATGCAACATGCATTTTGCACGCACCATTCCCCATCCAGTTAGGGATACACATGCAGAAACTTAGAAGTGCGGAAGGGAAGCCTCCAGCCTCCAGCCTCCAGCCCCACATGGACGAAAATGGCTGACCAAACCACGTCAGAAGGGAGAACTATGAGGCTGCTAAACAAACGTGCAGCACCAACCACCTCAGGAGCAGCCCTGCCCTTCTGGCCCTTCCTGCCTTCCTTCCTTCCTTCCTCGCTTACCCACCAGCTCAAGGGGGCATCCTCAGGCTTGAGAGGCCTAATAAATCTGCTCCCCACCACAAGCATAAACTCTAGGGGGCTGAGGCATTTTTACCCCCTTCAAAATTTGTTGGAAGGGGGCTGGGTGTCATATGATGCATGCATGAAGTCACACATGCACAATGCAAAATGGGGCCCCTCAATCTTCCAGGCAACATGGCACCTCTGCTCCCCACCAAATGGAAATAACTTGTGTGGGATGTAAAACTGCAGTCAAGTACTACATTCCAGTGGACATGTTAGTGGGTGTTTTGAACCACTCAGACTTCCCCTTTTCTCCTGAGCTGGGACAGACTTGAAGAGGGTGAGGTCTGTTGCGCTAGCATGGAGGAGCACACAGCCTCCATGTTCGGATCAGTGTGTCTTCTCCATTTTGTATGTTGCTGTGTGTTTGGAGAAGCGACTGCTTAGTCACAGTCACTTGGGACTGACTTCTTTATGGAATAGTTCTAGTCGTTATGTAACCTAAGCCTGCCTTCAGGGATATGTCTGTGAACCTGAATGAATCTGTGAGTAAACTACTTTTATATTAACGTTAATCAGATTCTTGTGTTTATTCTTTTTAAGAGGGATTAAAAGGGATTTTACCAGGAAGGAATCTTTAATAGTAAAACTCAGATGAGTCAGCAACAAGCTGGTTGCTGCGTAATTTAAAAAGGGGGTTGTCTGGAACTCTACTAGAATATGGAACTTGCTAGCGCAAGTTAGGAAGGATATCATTAAATAATATATCCTCTCCTGCCTCCCTAATCATCCCCACAACTTGCACCCAGCCAGAAGGGAGGGCTGGAAGCATGCATATATCTCAGTCTCTGAAACGGTTCATTTTACTGCGTGTGTATGCACTGAGGGAAGGTGGAAGTGGCTATGTTATGGTGATTCCTCTGAAAATGGGCATGTGCCATTACAGATTATGCCCTGAAAAACAAACAAACCTATGTCTTCCAAATGCCAGTCCAGACAGAAGGGTGGGGTTTTTTCTAAAAAATATATGATTTTTATTTTACACTTGAAACAATAACAATCTTTCAAATAAAAGAAATACACAAATAACATTGACTCCCCCCCCCTCCATGGTACATTTTACTACAGTCATACCTTAGAAGCTGAACAGAACCCATTTGACTTCCAAAACATTCGGAAACCAAAATGTGACTTCTATCTGGCTGCCAATCGGAAGCCATAGAAGCCCCGTCAGACATTCCAAAAATAGTTCGCAAACTGGAACAGTCACTTCCGGGAGGTTTTCGGCGTTGAGGAGTCAAAACGTTTGAAAACTAAGCCATTTGAAAACCAAGGTACAACTGTATTTTCTTATTCATGACATATTTTAATTTCTCCCTATATCTTATTTTCCTCATCCTCATATCTCAGTATTCTTTCTGCTAAATTTAATGTTAACTTTCTTCTTCTTCTTCTTCTTCTTCTTCTTCTTCTTCTTCTTATTATTATTATTATTATTATTATTATTTATACCCTGCCCATCTGGCTGGCTTTCCCCAGTCACTCTGGATGGCTTCCAACAGTTTAAAAATACATTAAAACATCAGTCATTAAAAACTTCCCTAAACAGGGCTGCCTTCAGATGTCTTCTAAATGTCATATAGTTGTTTATTTCCTTGACATCTGATGGGAGGGCATTCCACAGGGTGGGTGCCACTACCAAGAAGGTCCTCTGCCTGGTTCCCTATAACCTCCATCTCGCGGGGAGGGAACTGCCAGAAGGCCCTCAGAGCTGGACTTCAGTGTCAGGGCTCAATGATGGGGGTGGAGACGCTCCTTCAGGTATACTGGGTCGAGGCCCTTTATATAAAGGTTTTTCCTAATCACATGATTCATAAAACTCTTATGTACTTTATCTTACCAGAAATATGCATGCTAACCAAATCTGGTTGGTAGATTCGGTAGACAGAAGGGTTTTAGCAGCTCAGAGAAAGGGCTTAGCCACGCTTACTTTTCCTCTGTTTTTTCCATGCAGGTTGCAGCTACAAGAAAGGCAGCCTTTTTCCATCTCCGCCATGCTAAGCAATTGATCCCTTACCTCTCTCGCCCTGACCTCGCCACAGTGATTAATGCGACCGTCACCTCCAGGCTTGATTACTGTAACTCACTCTATGTGGGGCTGCCCTTAAAGCTGACCCAGAAAATTCAGTAGATACAGAATGCCGCGGCAAGATTCCTTATGGGGTCCTCACCATGGGATCACATTCATCCAGTGCTATACCAGCTGCACTGGTTCCCAGTGGAGTACAGGATCAGGTTTAAGGTGCTGGTTTTATCCTTTAAAGCCCTATACAGCCCAGGACCCTCGTACCTACGGGACCACCTCTCCTGGTATGTCCCACAGAGGACCTTACGGTCTGTAAATAACAACAGCTTGGAGATCCTGGGCCCCAGGGAAATTAGGCTGGCCTTGGCTCCGGCCTGGTGGAATGCTCTGTCACAAGAGACTAGGGCCCTGCGAGATTTGACATCTTTCTGCAGGGCCTGCAAGACAGAGTTGTTCTGCCAGGACTTTGGTCAGGGCTCAGCCTGACTCCCCTTCCCTTCTGGTATAAGAACTAGTATGAAAGAGGCCTCCCAGCATTCTCACAGGCCCATATAAGATCAGCATACACAGTTGGGCCTGATGAGCATTTACTATTCCCAACCCAAATCCTGCAGAAAGTCATCTAATTCAGATTTTAATTTTATCCTGACTTGTTTTTAAGAGGTGATGTAATTATTGTTTGATTTTATATCAATGTTTATATTTGATGTTAGCCACCCTGAGCCCGGTCTTGGCCAGGGAGGATGGTATACAAATAAAAGTGTATTATTATTATTATTATTATTATTATTATTATTATTATTATTATCATCATTAGCAGCAGCCCATGAAAACCCACTCTTTAGTGCTCAACTGGAGTAAATGTCAATTCTGGTTTTCTTCAGATTGCCATTTGCTCCGAATGAGTTTTAAAGAGCAGGTTTTCTGGAGGGGGGAAAGGGTCACTCAGAGAAAGAAGCTCTAAATCTTGGACTGTGCCTCGAAAGAGCAGAGGAAAGGTAAGTGTGGATAAGCCCACATGCTGGATTTCGTGAATACTGAGACTCTTCATATCCATATGTGTGTGTACATATATATGGAAGAATGGGATTAACAAAAGCTTTAATTAAAATGAACTGGGTTAATGTAATCTGAATTAGATAGGATTAAGAAGATCCAAATTACTTGAATTAAGATAAAATGTACAATTTAAACACTCTTATCTTCCATTTTACTGAAGGAACCAGAAAGTCTGAATATACTACATGCTCTGGGATTATCCCCTGCTCTGGTGTCTATGTTTCGCACTAAGCAGCTGCTGATTTTATTTTGATAAATGTAAAGCAATTTTAAAGGAAATAATTAAATAAAATAATAGTGGCTAGGGAAAACTGTTGAAGAGGAGAAAATATGTTGGCAGCAAATGTGATTCTGTAACATGGATTTATAAACTGATAGATTCTAAAGTTCAAAAAATGATTGTGGCACATTGGTCTTTTCCCTTTACAAAATGTTAAAAGTCACATAAACAGGGTGTGAGCAGGACTCCATATTTGAGAATGCTAATGTTAGGATGTGAATGACACCTGGCCAAAAAAAGTATAATGCCCTTCATTGTGATGAGTAATGCATATGTGGAGCCCATGCAATTTAAAGATCCCGGAAATATGCATCTCAGCTTGTTTTCCCCATCAGTAGAAGATAGGATTCCCATTGTCAGAGGTTTGTATATCCCTGTTTGAGGACTATTCTATGTATCCTCTATGTATAAAATGGGAAGTGGGATTGCCCAGTCTCAGTTCCCATGCATTCAGCCAAATCTCTAGCCATAGCCTGCACACATGCAAATTGTACCCACAGAGATTCTATATCATTACAGATTCCCAGTCATGGCTCAGAGAATCATAGAACTGTAGAGTTGGAAGAGACCCCAAGGGACACCTAGACCAACCTCCTGCAATGCAGGAATCTCAACTAAAGCATCCACGACAGAGGGTCATCCAACCTTTGCTTAAAAACCTCCAAGGAAGGAGTCAACCACCTTCTGAGGGAGTCCATTCCACTATCAAACAGCTCTTGCCCTCAGAAAGTTCTTCCTGATGTTTAGTCGGAATCTCCTTTCTTGTAACTTGAAGCCATTGGTTCAGGTCCTGCTCTCCAGAGCAAGAGGAAACAAGCTTGCTCCATCTTTTGAAGATGGCTATCATATCTCGGTCTTCTCTTTCCCAGGATAAACATACTCAACTCCTTCAACCATTCCTCATATGGCTTGGCTTCCAGATCCTCGATCATCTTGCTTGCCATCCTCTGCACACATTTCAGCTTGTCAATATTGTTCCTAAATTGTCATGCCCAGAACTGCACACAGGACTCCACGTGTGGTCTGACCAAAGGAGAATAGAGCGGTACTATTGCTTCCCTTGATCTGGACACTATACTTCTGTGTCACACTGCTGACTCATGAGAGCTTATGAGGACGCAGGTTGTAAATACATAAGTTGTACATTTCACAAGGTGTACACACCTCAGAAGTTCCACAAGGTGTACACACCTCAGACGTTCAGCTTCATGTATAAAGAACTGGGGCAGAAGCAATGGGTGAATGCATTCAGTACGCATGGAATAATGATCTAACAGGGTTAACTATATACAGACACAGGAAAAAACAGAGAAATACAAAAATACATAGCAATTGAACTAGATGAAATACGGTATGTAACCTAAAGCGTATGTAACCCGAGGTACCACTGTATTTTACAAAATGTCATTATGTAACCCTTTACGTTAAGGCACAGTAAAGACTCTGTGTGTGCCATTTCAAAGCAGAGCACTACGAAACATCTTTCAGGTCCACAGACTTCTTTACCTTGGACTGTATTTGGCAGCATCATTCTGAAATTTCATGCACAGCCTCCAGATACATACCTATAAAGCAGGGGTGGGAATCTTTCTCTTCAGCCTGAGGTTCACATTCTTCTCTGGGCAATCTTCTGAGGCCCACAAGGCTGGGGCCAGAGGCCATAATGGGAGGGGCAAGGAATGCCAATATTACCTTTGTGCAGGAGGCGAGTTTCCACACACCTTGCTCTCTCTCTCCTCAATCTAGACTAAGGATACCAGACGTCCCCATTTCCCGGGGACGGTCCCCGGATTTACAAATCAGTCCCCTGACAGAATCCTATCATTTCAACTAAAGTTGAAAAGTGTCCCCGGACTCATTGAAAAGAATCTGGTAACCTTAACCTAGACAAGCCAGAGGTATTATTAGAGCAAATTCCACTCAATGCAAATTCCAACCAGACAAAAACACTGGGAATGTGAAGAAAGGCCAAGGAGGGGTGCAGCCTATGGAGAGTTTTAAGGGCCACATAGAGAGGCCTGGAGGCTGTGGCATAACAAACCGCTGGGGGGGGCACTGGCTGCTGGAACTGTGTCCCTCCCAGCAGCTGAGGGGGTGATGGCAGGTGGACACCTTGCTCAAAAAAGCAGCACAGGGCCTGCAGGGCACCAGGGGCTCCACATCACTCCCAGGCGCCCTCCTGCTTGAAACTTTTGTGACACCAACAATGAGTATTATAGACAGAGACAGGTTGAATGGTACCTGCTGAAAATGGCTGGGAGTGATTCTGTTTCATGTGACAGGAGCATTTGATCATAAGAAGGTAGAATGCCTTAGAAAAATCTGGTTTAAAAATGTGCTATTTCTTTACTCCCCCCCCCCCAATATCTTAGCACCCAAATCAGTCTCTACCATATGGTACCCACAAATGTCCTCAACAGGAATTTGCTACAACGTGAAAGATGTGTCAGATTTATCAATGTTTCAATTAGCCTTAATTAAATCAATCTCGTCTCTTCGCAAATTTATTTTTGCCAAGCTAGCTAGCCAAGTCTTCATCTACTGGCTGGCTGCTAGTGTTAAGTTTTTCTTCTTTTTAAAAATATACAAAGCACTTTGTAGGCCCAGAACATGAGGCTGTTTATTGATGAATAGGCTAACATACAACAAAACTGGAAAATGAAAGTAACCACAAGGGTACGCAATAGTGGTACCTCTTTTTTGTTGTTAAAAAGTGTGGCACTTATGGTAACAACTTATTGGTGAGTAGCTGCACTTATTTTCTAGAAAGAAAGCAGTGGCTCTGACTCAAAACTAACTGGTGACAATATTTAACTCTGTGATTAGCAAGTACTACAGCTAGCATCTTTCTCACAAAAACCATAAGGCACAATATACTTTGCTAAGGCACAGGGGAAATTACTGCCAGCCCCAAAGGCTACCAACATGTACCAAGAGAAGCCCTCAGAGATTTTATTTTGAACCCTCACTTCTGCTGCTCTAATAAATTTCTTTGTTGTAGAGAGTTCAGTGTCTTGCATCCACAAGGCATTCTGGAAGGCCTATTTTAATCAATAAAAACACCAACTTCTAATCTGTATAATTTTCATGTAGCTGCACATGTGAGTGCTTTAAAAAAACACAACCCTGTAAACTCAACAGGATGCAGAATGGAAAGAAAGGAATCTTCTGTTGTTTAGAGAGTAAATACTATAAGTCATTTTAGATTCTGGTCCTAATCACAAATACGTTAGCACTTCAAACAATGTACAGCACAATGCATTAGCCAGCAGGAGGTTACAGATGCTCATAATGACCCAAGAAGCCAAAATAATTAGAAGATTCTCCCTGCTGGTTAATTCAGTGATATTGAATGTTGTTTGATGTGCTCTTTATTAGATCAGCTTTTGCTAATGTAAGCAGAAAGACAGAAAGCTATGAAGCTGAGAGAGAACTGAGCTCCGTTTCCATTCTGCTCAGGAAAGACTTGTGCAGAGTGGCAAAGATTGCCTATCCCAACCCCACCTCTTTCTCTCAGATGCAAACACCATTTCATAACACATACTACACACAAAAGTGAGCTTGACCTGCCTGATGTCCTATTAAATATCACAAAATCCCATTTGGGAGGCAGTATGGCCTGCCAGTCTCCAAAACTGTCACAATTCAGATTGATGACAAAGTACCACACCTCATTCTTCTCCTTCCTCCATCTTATGCAGTTTCTTAGTCATTTATGGTTGGTTCTGAGTGCACGACTTCTACCAACTCCTTCTTTGAATTAATATGAAAGAGAAGTGCTAGTTAATTTATGGCACACAAAAGAGAGAAAAAAAACCCAGTATTTTCTGTCTTTGCTTTGTTAAAGTGGAAGTTACATAAGTTATGTGAAGAGGACATCTCGTGAGTGTGTATTGGGGGGCACGTTTCATGATCACCTACCAGTATTCATATCAAATTACTGCTGGCAAGATAAGGACCTTTGTCCTAACTAAATGAGGACAAACTGATTTTCATTAACAGAAGTAGGTCCAGCATTTTCCATTTTAAAATATTCTACTCCCACACTATACACACAGAGGATTGGAGCAAGATGGGGCAGCATCAGGCAAGAGGGAGTGTAATCTGTAGCAGAATCTGGCATCAGTAGGCCCTGATAATAAAGAGCAAAAGATCTGTTGGGTTAGCTGTGATGTTTACTGGTTTTTCTGACCTAAATACTGCCATTGTTGGTAAGAATAAGAAATACTGGTTAAACTGGCAATCATATTCTACATAGAAGGCCCAAGAAAGAGTCATAGGATGATGGCCAATGTTAGCCATACTTAGAGTAGACCAACTGAAATAACCAATTTAAGAAACTTTATTAATTTCTGTGGGCTGGATTCAGCGACACAGTTGTGCTAGTGGGAATAAAAGAAAAGATAATACAGTGGTACCTAAGGTTACAGATGCTTCAGGTTATAGACGCTTCTGGTTACAGACTCCGCTAACCCAGAAATAGTACCTCAGGTTAAGAACTTTGCTTCAGGATGAGAACAGAAATTGTGCTCCGGCGGCGCGGCGGCCACTGGAGGCCCCATTAGCTAAAGTGGTGCTTCAGGTTAAGAATAGTTTCAGTTTAAGAACAGAACTCCAGAACGAATTAAGTTCTTAACCCGAGGTACCACTGTAATGAGAGAAGGCAGTTCTCTACCTCAAGCAGTTTACAATCCACTTTGTCTCTTTATACAATTGTAGGCATGTACAATTCCCAATGTGCTTTTGTGCAAGTTCCCTAGCTGCTTTCATTTCAGCTACTGTGACTCTTCTCCTTTAGCTGCTGCAGCGGGCTCTGTTTTCCAGACAAGAGTTCCAAAGCCTTAAACTGCATTATGCCTTTGCATGAAGGGAGAGAAAAAAATCCTCCAGAATTCACACAAAACACAATGACCCAGTGAGAAAGTGGTAGGAAAGCCGTCGACATTAACTGGGTCTGTGAAATCACTTGAACATCAATTAAACATTGCATTTATATTAAACTATGGAGATATTATAGAAGAATGCAATCACAATTGCAAGCAGTTTCCATAAAGGAAGCTTTTTTAAATAGAGGAGACATCTAGCCTATTGATTTATAGAACTAATCAATTTTTAATTGACTTGACTTGGGTAACTTACTTGTAAACGCCGCTCTGAACACTTAGGGCAGTTCTGCACTACAACGTATATTAACTTTATATCAGTTTAATTGCCATGGCTTCCTCCAAAGCATGTTGGGAATTCAAGCTTGGTAATAGTTCTGAGACTTCTCTGGAACAGATTTTGAGCTCCCCTTGCTGAATTACTGTTCCCAGAATGAGATCATGATTCTTACATCAATTTAAATTTATAACTATCAAGTGGCCCTCCAGATGTTACAGAACTCCTCCTCCTATCGGCGCCAGGGAGCCTGGTCAATTATCAGGAATGATGGGAGTTGTAGTCCAACAACATTCAGAGGCCTGAAGGTTAGCCACCCCAATCTATAGCACAGAGCAGTCTTTCTTAACTTTGGATCCCTCAACTCCCATTATCCCTAGTTAGGAGGACCAGCAGTCAGGGGTGATGGGAGTTATAGTCCAACCACATCAGGGTTGAGACAGGCTGGCCTGGGCAGTGTGCTCAAATTAGTCCCTTTCAGAAGAATTGTTCACACATTGGGCTGCACCAACTGCACCCGTCCCAATGGCATGTGCTCTGAGGACTCCCAGCTCCTGACGTCTGTGTGGGCAGCATAAAGGTCTGCAGGGAAGGAGCGTGTGTGTGTGTGTGTGTGTGTGCACGCGTGCGCACACACACACACACAGAGAGAGAGAGAGAGAGAGAGAGAGAGAGAAGCTGCTTTGGTATCTGTGACTCTGTGTGAGCAGGGTTCCCGATCACATGGAAGTCTCTTCGTACTTCTTCCCTGCAAACATTTGTAATGTTGGGGGTGGGGGCTACATAGAATGTACAACTTCAGAGGCTGGGCTAGTCAATGAGGCTCTGCTCCCCATTCATTATCCATCCTTGGGGAGAATGTGTGAGCTGTTATTCTGAGGAAGACTCTTGTGATTTGATGTTCCTCATTCCCCTGCTCCAGCATCAAGGCTTCCTGCACTAATCAGCATGTCACAGTGCCTCCCCAGGTGAACTCACCTGAACCCTGCAATCATCCTCTGAGGCCCTTCTTCATGTGCCTCTTCCACAAGAGGTCCTGAGGGTGGCAGCACGAGAACAGGGCTTTTCTGAGGTGGCTCCCCATTTGTGAAATGCTCTCCCCATGGAGTTTTCCTCTTCTCCCAAGGCTCTGGCTAATTAAACAAACTATGGCCCTTTAAACCGTGTGTGTGTGTGTGTTTTACAATTCTATATATTTTTGTGTTTTTACATTGCAAACCTCCCTGTGATCCTCAAATCAAGGGCACTATTGAAATTTAATCAATATAAATAATTTAATAAATAATAATTGCCTGCAGCTATGATCTTTATATATGCTTGTTTTGATTTCAGTCCACAGTGTTTCTCTGGCTCCATCAGTATCACCAACAGACCCTCCTAACCTTCATAAACTTGGCCTAAGTTTCCTAAGCTGAATTCCACTGCATGTTTATTCTCAAGCAGTTTGGTTCCTTCAAATATGCAAAATAACCGAAGTCCTCTTTGACTTCAGAATCTGATGAAGAGATCATGTCTGCATGCTCACTCCCACCAACAACTCCCTACAATTTGAAAGCCAGCACACCTTGCCCAGATTTCTCCTGGCATGCTACCTTTCCATATGGAGAAATTATGTGGTAGGAGGAAGCATTCACATTTCTGGTCTTTATTTGCATTCAAATGTCTTTAAAAACAAAAACAAAACAGAACTCTCAGATGAGCAGTGCATATCCTGGTTTATTATACCCATCCATGCCTCGCCTGTAAATATTTTCACTACGACCCCCAGGCTCACAAATTCAGCTACATCACAAAGATATATGTGCTTTATGTAGCTTAAAAACAATGAAATGCTAAAATACACAAATAATTAAATACAGTACATCTGTAAATCAACACTTCTCTCCAGGCTTTTCCAGAAGCCTAGATGTGAGAATACTGCTACTCTTATTTATCCAATAACTCTCAGGCTGATCTTAAATGTTGTGAAAGCAAGAATTCAAAGCCCAAACTGTGTAAGGCTCTGTAGATTTAATCCAATACCTGGAAATGCTCATGGGATGAAGCCAAAAGCCAAAACAACTGCAGAGTGAAGGTGTAATGAGCTCCCTGTAGTTAATGTTCTTCAATTGCCAAGTGACTGTATTCTTCCCCCAAATCAACGTGGTGAATGGTTTCAGCTATACATTATTGCTGCTATCTTTTCAGCAACACTTCCTGGTCTGAAAAAAGAAAAGATTAATTAGTAACATCTGTTTTCAGTGATGCTCAAGAACTATCAACCTATTGTTAGTGCCTGCTGCAAAACTTCAGTAAGTCCTAATGTGATCTGCTTAAAAAAGAACAGGAGGAGAGTGCTTAACTAGTAAAAAGCAGGAGTGGAATCCAATGCTGTGACGAATTATTGGAAGGAGTCTTAATCTCGTGCACTACTGCTCCCCCTTCCCCACTCTTCTGGTGCAGCCACAAGATCATAGAATCATAGAATCATAGAGTTGGAAGAGACCACAAGGGCCATCGAGTCCAACTCCCTGCCAAGCAGGAAACACCATCAGAGCACTCCTGACATATGGTTGTCAAGCCTCTGCTTAAAGACCTCCAAAGAAGGAGACTCCACCACACTCCTTGGCAGCAAATTCCACTGTCGAACAGCTCTTACTGTCAGGAAGTTCTTCCTAATGTTTAGGTGGAATCTTCTTTCTTGTAGTTTGGATCCATTGCTCCGTGTCCGCTTCTCTGGAGCAGCAGAAAACAACCTTTCTCCCTCCTCTATGTGACATCCTTTTATATATTTGAACATGGCTATCATATCACCCCTTAACCTCCTCTTCTCCAAGCTAAACATGCCCAGCTCCCTTAGCCGTTCCTCATAAGGCATCGTTTCCAGGCCTTTGACCATTCTGGTTGCCCTCCTCTGGACACGTTCCCCAAACCATGGATTTCAGATTGTCACTGGAGTCTCAAGTGCCCATTGTGTCTCAGAGTCCTTCTGCCTTCCTTAGGCTGGTTTGCCACCTACGGACATTCCTGGACTGGGGTAGTCTGGTCTCAGGTGTCCATGCTCTGGTGACCTCCCAGCTGAACTGTTATAATGGAGCTGTTATTGAAGATAAACCACAGGCTGCAGCTGGTGCAGGACGTGACTGCTATGTTAGTAGATAGGGCAGCCAGATGGAACCATGTACCACACAGGCCCTGAAAGCCCTGCACTGGCTGCCCGTGAGTTACTGGGCCCAGCTCAAGGGGTTACTACTAGTGTACAAAGCCCTAAAGGGGACCCAAGAACCTGAAATACCAACCAATATCTATCAATATCCCCCAAATCAATCATCTCAGGCACTCCTGGGGAGGTTCTGTTGGTGCTGCTCCTTTTACCACTGGGTGTTGCTCAGTTGGCAGTGACCCATCAAAGGGACTTAATTTATAGTAACACATTGTATAAATGCTTTGAACCTTTATCATGGGTGAAAGACCCTTTATCCGGGGGGCGGGGTGTGTGCAAGTCAGGGTTGCTGCTAATTTTATGAGGTGCATTTGTAAGGCTGCAATCATGCATACACTTAAGTCCCATTGAACCCAGTGAGACTTATTTCCAGATAAACAGGCATAAAATCATTCTGTAATTGTGTCACAAATTGCTAATAATGCTCCAGCTGTGAATATGCTCATTTTAAGAAACAATGCATCTGCTCGACAAATGATTTATTTATTTATTTATTCAACTTTTAAACTACCCTTCATCAAAACTAGACCCCACAGCTATTTGCAAAGCATTGCATAAAGCAAAACACAATCCCACAACTGCTAACAGCTGTGAAACTATAAAACCAGCAGCAACAACATAAATTTCTCAAAAATATAATTTCAATAGATGTGGCAGCAGTTCACCATCATAAAAGCAACACAACTAAGAAGAAAATCATCCCTTTTGATTGAAAACCTGAGTGGACAGATACATCTTCATCTGACACCAGAAGTCCCAAAGAGATGTCCACAATCAGGGAGCCACTACACAGAAGGCCCTATCGTGTGTCATTGTGCAGCAATCTGTTCTTGCCAGTGGAACAGCGAGAAGGGTCCTCCTCCCTGCCAATCTCTGGGCCTGCATTCACTGATGTCAGAGGACCCTTTCCCTTGGGGTGGTATTCAATTTGTCTTTACTTAGAGGAGACCTACTGAAATTCATGGACCTAATTTAGACATGTTCACTAATTTCAATGGGTCTACCATGAATAAAACTTAGTTGAAGACCACTTTTGGGTCCCAAAGCACTCAGGGCTTTGTAGATCAAAGCTAATACCTTGAATTAGGTCTCTTGGCATGTAAACAGTCAGTGCTGATTCGGCAAAATGGGTGTTTTCTTCGGGATTATGCAGGCCCATCAGCCTGGTGGCCATGTTCTGCACCAGCTTTAACTTCTTGGCCATCATCATACACAGAGCACATTATTGTACAGTGGTACCTCTGGTTGCCAACAGGATCTGTTCCAGAGGCCCGTTCGCAAAGTGAAAAGCCCAGAACTTGAAGCGCCGTATCTGTGCAGATGCGTGGCACGATTTGGCACTTGTGCACATGCACGAAGCGCGATTTAGCGCTACTGCGCTTTCATGAGTGGCAAAACCCGGAAGTAACCCTTTCCAGTACTTCCAGGTCACTGTGGGACGCAACCTGAAAAAGCATAACATGAAGCAAACGTTTGGAGGTCTTTAAGCAGAGGCTTGACAACCATATGTCAGGAGTGCTCTGATGGTGTTTCCTGCTTGGCAGGGGGTTGGACTCGATGGCCCTTGTGGTCTCTTCCAACTCTATGATTCTATGATTCTATGTAACATGAGGTATGACTGTAGTCAAAATGCAAGACTTTGGACTCAGCTACATTGGTAAAGAAGAAGCGCTTTATATGTGTTATAAATGGCGCTGTGGAGTTCCGACTTTCGCCAACAGGATTTTTCTTTATGACTTTTACAACAAATTTCACCGAATCACTTTTTTGATATGTCTAGATTCAGCCTTTGACAGCCTGGACCAAGGCTATCCTGGTACATTTGATATGTAAAGATTTGGGGATGGGGGGCAATCTATTACAGACATCATTTTATGAAATCTGTTGAAATCTTCCTTCTAATTATTTCTCCCGTACTTAATTTCTGAGGACTCTTTCTAGCTTTAGCCCACGAATTCCAGTACTCCACATTCCATAGCCACTTAAACCAGCTGAGTAAGGGTAAGCATTCATTTTAGAAAGTGGAATCTCACCCTAACATGAGACATCTTGTCAATATTTCTGCTATGTGTCCTAATCAGTGTTATTCACCAAGTGAGATGTGCATTTCTAAAAAGCAAAATAAACACAGGAAAATTACAGAGATTTATCACTTGGTGGTGATATTCCTTTTTTTCTATATTTTTGTAAAAGCAATGGTTAAATTTTGGACTTAATGATTTAACCCCAAATCCGAGCTCAAAATAATTTCTAGTGTGGATCCTCTATCTAATGTGTGGAGAAAAGAAAACTTGTTTCTGACTTAACCAAGGATCTCAATTATATTAATGTGGTACAGGAAAGAATTTCCATTTTTCCATGTGTTCACAAACAAATCAGATTAGGAGACACCAAAACTAATCTGATCTAATCTTCTGATCATGGCTGAAGCCCAACTGCTACAGCAGGCTAGAATCACTGCATGGCATCTCAAGAACAAAGGCCAGGTTGAAATACTGTAGCTCAGTGCTGTAGTATCTTTATCTTGCTCACACTGTTACATTTGCGTTCCTTCATGCTGTTTTCTTCTGCATTCTGAGACCCTTCTGTGATTGGCTCTGAAACTGGCTTGGTGCTGGAAACAGGGAGGTTAGCTCAGGTAATGGCAGAACAACTGCTCTGATTCTTGAACTGGCACAGAAAGCCACTGAGCAAAACAGCTTGGCCTGGCATGAGAACATCCTCTCATAATGTCATCCAATAGATGCTTTGATACTCCAGCTTTTATACTCTCCAGTTTTGTACAGATCACAGTGTCATGAAAATTCTTTGAAAACTTTTTTCTTCCAAATCGCTTTTTGAAAATCATACTTTTTAGCTTTTTAATTTCCCTTCTGATTTAAATTCTTGTGAGTTCCAATTTAGAAGAACACTCTTTACCACCACCCCCTCCACAGACTCAAACCAGAAATGGAGCACTTCAAACTGGAAAACTCCAGGTTCTCCACTCCCTAGTGAGAATCTCGGAGAAATATAAATTAAAATTAGTTTCAGCACATTGAATTAATTATTCCATTTATTGCTTATTATCTTGCTTTGTGGTTTTACGTGCCTCTGAACTGTAGATGGGATTAGAAAGAAAAGGGAGAGTATCAACTAATTAAACTCAGGCCGCCAAAAGAGACAAAAAAGCTTGAAAGCCATGGGGAAAAGGGGAGGATATTCATTAAACTTCATTACATTTAAAAAATTAAGTCATGGAACATATATCTATAGACAGCATGAATACATTTTGGTTTATTTACTGTAGCTACTCAGCCAAAAAAAGGAAAATAATCAGTATATTGGCAGGAAATCTCACATTTCAAAAAACCTCAAGAGATTACAAAAGAATGTTCATTTAGATGCGAGCTGTTTCTTGTTAAATAATTCCCCCAACTATTTCAGTAGCATTGAAAGAGCCCATAGGTTTATAGCATATAATGAAGTTGCATCACTTGTAAGCCACTTGAGGAGAAAATCATCAGCCAACGGTAGGAATTGTTCAGTTACAGGGAGAGAGAAAATGATGGGCCCCTAAACCTACCCTGCATCCGCTGCTGAAAGGAAGGAGGCCACAGTGGAGGTACTGAGAGTCAGAATAATTTTATTCCAAGCTGATCAGTGGAGTCAGCACTGGCAACTCATCAATCATCAATCAAAATATAGCAAAGATACTGGGCAGCTATGCAGGAAAAGGCAGAGATGAAGAAACACTCAAAAATAATAAAAAAATGCAATCCTACAGCTGCCTATGCTGCTATCAGACTTTTTACTGGAATTCTTGATGTCCATTTTTTATTTTTTGTTTGCTTTTAAAAATTTATTAAATAAAGACTATGTGAGGTTTAAAAGTATAAGGATTCAACAGTGCAAACAATGGGTGGCATTACACACTAATCTGGGAATTTGAAATCTCAGTGACATTTGGGCTTTTGAAAATATGTGCTGTGTCCCTGCAGTATTCCGTCTATGACAAAACCTTCAAACTTCATTTTTCTCTTAGAAAAACTTCTATACTCTCTTTGACTGCTCTGAGTAAGGACCAGGTCTTACGTTTCGAGAGCAGTTCTCTTGAGGTGCCATCCCATGCTCCTATTAGAATGTGGAAAGCAGCACAGAAAGCACCAATGAAGGGATGTTTTTCCACCCTGAATGCAGCCAGAGCATTGTGGCCTGTGAAGTCACCTTGCCCTCATTCAGTGATTGCCAGAGTGGCGCAGGATAGAGCCCTGGGGAGCAGCAGGCATCCTGCTCCGGCCCTGGAAGAAGCAGCCCCCAGTAATTGGAGCTGCGGCAGACCTAGCTCTCAGTTACAACTTAAGAGCTCCACACAAAAGCTTGGTCTCTGTGTTTTTCAGTGCATTTAACCTTGGCACTCCATCAAAACCACACCAATAAAAATCCTTCCCATGATATTCTGAATAAATGAAAAAAGCGAGATTAGGCTATTTGATTTTTATTACTAATCTGTATTCACATTAGGACAAATCTCAATGCACATTAATGGAATCATTGAAAAGTGATCATAGCAAGTGAACAATTTTAATTTAATTCTATTAGAAGGCCAGGGTGTGCAAAAAATATCTTCTTTTTGCTAACCTACCTCGAGTATTATAGTGATACAAAAGTCATTGCCTAGATGGATTCAAGAAATGGGGTGATGGACAAAACTGGTGGTACGTTTGGAGAGGAAAATCAGGGTGTCATTTCCAAGGGCCTTTGTTCTCTGCTCCAAGCAGGAGCCACTCAAATATAATTCCATGAATTACGGCATTCTTATTTTCCTAAACTTATGCTTTAACTTAGTAGTTAATAAATGGGAATTTACTTTGTTTATTTCATAAAATTATATTATCACATTTCATAGAAATGTCAAATAACTTAATGAAATGTTGTCTCAGTAGTTTCAGTGGTGCTAGTCAAGAAGACACGTTATTGCTGGCATTTGAGAGTCAAACTTGGTCATATGACTGATCAAGTATTATCAGAGGAAGTAATTGTAGCATCAGCACTTGAAGGACTCAGGGCATAGGCCTGTGCCCAAATTAAAGAGGCTAGGTATTTGAGGTCTCACCAGCACTGCACTTTGTAATACATCTAGAGGTGCCCTCTAAGCAAAGTGTGGCAGGTTAAGGTTAAAGAGGGCATAGCTCAGCTGGTAGAGCATGAGACTCTTAATCTTAGGGTTGTAAGTTAGAGCCCCACTTTGGGTGAAAGATTTCTGCATTGCAGGGGGTTGGACTAGATGATCCTTGTGGTCCCTTCTGACTCTACAATTCTGTGATTCTGCAAAGGTTCAAAAAGATCTGAGGTCTGGAAGAAAAGACCAAACACTCAAGCTACCCCATTGCAACACACCTGTCTAGCATTAAAATAATTAAATCAATAACAAACAACGGGGGAGAATTGTGCTAGGTATCAAAACTCCTGCCTTCTGGAGGTCTCCTGAATTCAGTGCTTCTCAGTTAGCTTTATGCAGAACCATGCAGTTCAGTGAAGGCCCCAGCCTCAGAAGAGCAAGCACTGAACGTGCTTTAAACACAGCATGGTATCAGCAACTTACAGAATGAGCATACAATACCCTGATAATAAATTGTTTGCAGGAAAGAAGGAACTTGGACTTCCAGAATGAATAATGTGACATTTTTATAAGGGAAAGGTAAGATCCACGGACTTAAGGAAGCAGAACTTTTAGTGCAGCTTGTAACTCTCTGTTGAACTCTTCTAAAGTGTAATAATATTCAATTAGCAGCACACAAATCTACCCTACTAGCAGGAATTTATTTTCGTAATGGACACTACTGTAGCATGAAATTGGAGTCGGATTTTCTTACAGCCCAAATGGATTACAATGCGTTTTCAAATGAAAAATAGTTTCAAGCTGTTGGCTGGAACTTGGCTCCCTTTGCTGCTGGTGAGCAAAATCAGCTTGTGTGGCATTTAGGAGCCTATGCACTGATTCACACATGCATGTACATCACTTGTTTAATTCTGCGCTTGATGACTCACAGCTGAATGTGAGCAGGCTCAGCTGAAAAGCATTGTGTGAGAGATGATGATAAGTGATACAGCAGTTCTCTGCTCCCAGCTCTTTATAGCTGGCTGCTGCTCTTCTTATGGATTCCAGTGAATCCAAGGTACCCATTGACGGGACAGAGCAGAAAAGGGACAGCAGAAAAGGTTCTTTCGTGAAAAGGGACAGCAGAAAAGGTTCTCCAAAAGTGAATTTGGAGTCGACAAATGATTGAGCAAAGACAAAAGGAAAATGATTCCCCACAAGCAAGATTATCTAAAATCAATAATCAACTCAGGAGAGAAAGCTTCTAGTAAAATTAAAACTCCATGGAACATTACTAAATGAGTTCCCCAAAGATCAAGACAAACAGAAGTTGGCTATTTTGCCTCCTGGGCCTAAGGATATTTAAAAACAAACAAAAACCTTAGACATTACCTTTATATCTCATAAATCATCACTAAAGGGCAAAAACATTTTGTCATCTTTCCCCCTTTCATTTTCACCTCTCCATTTCATTGCTGAGCTGCCTCTATTCCATATGGCCATTAATTGACAGAAAAATGCTTTATATAGCTGCTATTAAAGCTGAAATAATGGCCTTAAAACAAACAAAAATGTCAAATTTTGAAACTAATCATCTGGGGGAAAGGGCCAACAGTGCAGCCAGAATGGAACAATTTGTCAGAGGAGAGATATCATTGCTCACAGGAGTCAAGAACACCCTAGAGAAAGCAGATAGCTAACAGTCTTAAATAATTAGAGACAAACATCAGCCCAAAATGGCACAGTGAAATTTCAACGTATTGTGACTAATGAGGCAGTGGGTGCAATCCAGCATGTGTGTAAGCATATCCTGATCTGAGGCAGAGGGGGCAAGTCCTACCCCCTGGACAAGTAGCTCACACTCTAACACTACTCTCAAATTGTTTTTTCTCAAATAAGAAATCTAATATGTCGGGCATGTGTTTATGCTTGCTTCTTAACATGCTTTCCCTGCTCTGTGCTCACAATATATTTTTCAGGTGCCACCACTTCAGTTAAGGACATAATTCTGGTTAGGATGAGAATGCTTAATGGCAATGGTTGTGTCTAATGACAAAGGCCAAGGCCAAATTGTACTATATAAAGAAGTCTGCCTGTTTATGGCTGTGGTCATAGTAATAAAGTAAAACCCCTGCATATGATGCTGAAAGAAGATCACTCCATACAACAACGCAAATGAACTGAGAAACAAACAAAAGCTCTCTAAATATACAAGTGCCTGGTGGACGCTACAATGCACAGAATCCAGAAATGCAAGCTTTGGGCATGTATATCAGGGAGCCCAAGTGGATGGGTGAGGGAGAAGGATTGCTGCACCTGGGCCCATGCAGTGTATTGCCTGCACAATTCCTGCACAATTCCTGCACACTGCAAACGGTTGATTCATAGGCTCTGCTCAGGGAAAGCTTGCAAAAAGTGAACCGATTGTGCATTTGAGCACCTTAAAGGTAAAGGGTAAAGGGACCCCTGACCATTAGGTCCAGTCGTGACCGACTCTGGGGTTGCGGCGCTCATCTCGCTTTATTGGCCGAGGGAGCCGGCGTTTGTCTGCAGACAGCTTCCGGATCATGTGGCCAGCATGACTAAGCCGCTTCTGGCGAACCAGAGCAGCGCACGGAAACGCCGTTTACCTTCCCGCCGGAGCGGTACCTATTTATCTACTTGCACTTTGATGTGCTTTCGAGCTGCTAGGTTGGCAGGAGCTGGGACCGAGTAACGGGAGCTCACCCCGTCGCAGGGATTCGAACCGCCAACGTTCTGATCAGCAAGTCCTAGGCCCAGTGGTTTAACCCACAGCGCCACCCGCGTCCCTTGAGCACCTTAGCATCATGCTTAACAATTGCTGTATTTGGATGATCAGTGTGTTTTCTCTCAATGCGGAGCATACATGTGGCTTAAATATTCCTGGTATCATTGCTATTTGTTATATCATATTTGTACTTATAATACAAATATGATATAATACTATAATTTGTATTATATCATATTTGTATGTGTTAGGTTTCCAAGGGGTTGCTCGAGAGCAAGCAGGCAAATACCTCCCTGCTCGGCTGTGAAGCCTTGCTTTTGATGCAAAATAAACTTTATCTGTCCGGAGCACCACCCTCCCGTGGCTGCCTCTTTCACTGGCAGAATCCGTGAGTGGGTGGGGCTTAAACTTTCCCCAGCAAAGTAATTTCTTGACGCCCAGTCTGCGCCTCCCCTCTCGGTGCGAAACCTTACTGCGCAAGGAAGGCGTGGGTAACGGAGGAGCTCTCTCCTCCCCGCTTTGCCCAGGCAAGGTGTCCTGGCACCGCCTCACCTCCTCCGAGCCCTGCAGCTCCTCTCCACTGGAGGCGTGGTTACTCTCCCCGCCGTGGAGGAGCTGCTTTCCACGATCTTTGGGGGCTCTCTGTAATCCATCCGGCTTTTCCTCTCTCCCTCCTGCACTGATGGCAGTTCGCTGACAGTATGTATTATATCATATTTGTATTTGTATCATATTTGTATTATTTATTGCTTTCATCTTTGTGTGTTCATATATTGTATTGCATATTTAGAGCGGTTTTTGGTTGGTTGGTTGGTTGGTTGGTTCTCAGCTGGTTCACTTTTTTTGCACAAGGTAGACCCCTGTCTATATTTGTTCTTGCAATGGTGTGCTCCTTCACCCTTGTTTGAGCTGCTGTACGTCAGGGATGGGGAATCTGTGGCCCTCTAGACATTGCTGGACGGCAACTTCCATCATCCTTGACTACTGGTCATGCTGGCTAGGGCTGATGGTAGTTGGAGTCCAGCAACATCTCAGCAGGTGCTGGAGGCGCAGGTTTCCCATTCTTACTGAACATGATTCTTCTAATGCTATGATGTAGGATTAGAGTTTGTAAGGGTATTTTGATTCTGTTTGGTTTTTAGTCGAAGCTATGGATTGTTAAACCATTTGAGTGGGCAAATCTCACATATACGGCTTGCTCCATTCTCCTTCCAATTCAAAACTTTGTCAGATGCTGGGATGGGAATTGCACACTTCTCCAAATCTTGTCCTACCTAGACTTTGACTTGCTGAGTTTGAGTTGCTGCTGATACAATGCAGGCTTGACTACATGTTTTGAGGAAAGAGAATGGATAAATAAGGTCCAATTAAGGGCTCAGGACCACAAGGACCACCTCTCCCCATATAAATTGACCCAGACTCTGCAATCATCATCTGAGGCCAAAACAAACAAGATGAATTTTAACAGGGAGAAATGTAAAGTATTGCACTTGGGCAAAAAAAATGAGAGGCACAAATACAAGATGGGTGACACCTGGCTTGAGAGCAGTACATGTGAAAAGGATCTAGGAGTCTTGGTTGACCACAAACTTGACATGAGCCAACAGTGTGACGCGGCAGCTAAAAAAGCCAATGCAATTCTGGGCTGCATCAATAGGAGTATAGCATCTAGATCAAGGGAAGTAATAGTGCCACTGTATTCTGCTCTGGTCAGACCTCACCTGGAGTACTGTGTCCAGTTCTGGGCACCACAGTTCAAGAAGGACACTGACAAACTGGAACGTGTCCAGAGGAGGGCAACCAAAATGGTCAAAGGCCTGGAAACGATGCCTTATGAGGAACGGCTAAGGGAGCTGGGCATGTTTAGCCTGGAGAAGAGGAGGTTAAGGGGTGATATGATAGCCATGTTCAAATATATAAAAGGATGTCACATAGAGGAGGGAGAAAGGTTGTTTTCTGCTGCTCCAGAGAAGCGGACACGGAGCAATGGATCCAAACTACAAGAAAGAAGATTCCACCTAAACATTAGGAAGAACTTCCTGACAGTAAGAGCTGTTCGACAGTGGAATTTGCTGCCAAGGAGTGTGGTGGAGTCTCCTTCTTTGGAGGTCTTTAAGCAGAGGCTTGACAACCATATGTCAGGAGTGCTCTGATGGTGTTTCCTGCTTGGCAGGGGGTTGGACTCGATGGCCCTTGTGGTCTCTTCCAACTCTATGATTCTATGAGGCCCTTCTTCATGTGCCTCCTCCATGAGAGGTCTGGAGGGTGGCAAAAGGGGCAAAAGGGGCCTTTTCTGCAGTGACTCCCTGCTTGTGGAATGCTCTCCCTAGGGAGACTTGCCAGGCACCTTCATTATATATCTTTAGGCACCAGGCAAAAACATTCCTCTTTTCCTTGGCCTTCAGCCTTTTGAGGACGGTATTGTTTTTGTTTGTTATTATGGTATGTATTTTGTGCTCTGTGATCTTCAAAAATTCATAGAAATTTTAATAATGATAATAGTAATAATAATAATAATAATAATAATAATAATAATAATAATTTTCCAATTTCTTGTAATGAAGATGTGCACCAAATTTCAGCTTTTGTTCCACTGTGAAAGTGGAATTATTTTTACATTCCCTGTCAATAAATCATTATCTAAGAGAGGGAGATTCCATTCTTCCTTGATTTGGTTTCAATCAAGTTTTTTAAAAAGGAAAAGGACATGATAGCCACGTGGCAGTACAGCGTGCCATTAGTCAGATCACGACCCATCTACTGAAGCCCAATGATCCTTGCTGAAATCAAAAGTGCACACTGCTCTCTAGAGAGTTAAATAAATCAAACAGGAGAAAAATAGAGGAAGACTGAGGTTAAGTCAAAGCAGTATCTTCATCATACAGTGTCAAATTGTTGTAACCCACCCTGGGACCTTGGGGTGAAGGACGGGTAATAAACAACAACAAGAACAGAAGTATTGGTGGTTTTTTTGCTACCAGCTCCCTGCACCCTGGGCTGGAGGCTAGAGAGAATCAGTTCGGAACCAAAATGCAGCCAGCAAAGAAGTCTGAATATTGCAGCTAGAAAGAAGCACAAGCACAAGTTCCAAAGGTATATAATGTTTGGGGGAAATTGCTTTAATGACCAGCACTATCTGTGTTTCTGCCCGCTGCTCAAGCTCTGTATTTGAAACATATAACAAGCATACCATAAATCCCCAGTACTTCTCCTCTAGAGAACAGATACTTTATCAACTGCCCCAGGACTTCTTGCCACTTGGCTGGGACTCCACATGCATACATACCAGGGGTCTGGGTGAGCAACTGCAGTGTGCATACCGAATCTGTGTAGACACATATGGAAGCCCATGCAAACAAAGGCCATCCCACTCTCTTCAGTTGTTGTTGCTGTTGTTGTTGTTTATTAAATTTGTATACCGCCCTCTACCCACAGGTCTCAGGGCGGTTCTGCAGGTCTCCCACGTTCTACAGATGTCCCATTCAGCAGGTGGACGTGGGGGGGGGGATGTTCCAAGTCAGGAGCAGGGCAGGTGGGCCAGGCCTTGCTTTCTCTCTATGCTTTGAGTGCATGTACGGTATATGTGTGTGTGGAAGGGGGAGGAGATCAGACATACTGAGCTTTTTCTCTTCTCATTTTGAAAAGCTATAAGCCTTTTTGTTTCCGTTTGCATTTGGTTGATTTTGACAAAGCCAGGCTGACGGCTGTTTTCTTCAGTCAAGCTTTCTCTTGGTTTGATTCTGCTTCTGCTTTTAATTATATTTTCAGATTTGTGAACCACTGTGAGCATTTTGAAAAAAGAGCAGAGAAAAATTGTAAAGAAATAAATGAATACATCTGAAGGCAAAAGCAGCAGCAAAAAGCATCCTTTCTTTTAGTATTTTTCTTTAATTTCTAGCTTCATGTTGTTTGGAAAACTAAGAAATTTGAGTGTGTGGGGTCTCAGTGCATATTTTCTTCAGAGGTGTGCAGTTTATTTCCCGGCTGAAATCACTTATGCATTTTCAAGTGGAAAAAAGATGGTTAAATCCCTGCTATTCCACAGACCTATCATTTATTTATGCCTCTCTCTCTTTATTTATTTATTTATGGGCATTTCAGTGGCACTCATCGGTGTAGTATTTGAACGCTAACAAACAAAAGGTCATTCCTTGAGCAAATTCCAAAAAAAGAGGAAAAACTCTCCACCTTGTATTTCTCCATAAGTCTTTTGGCATTGGAGGATCACACAGTGGAGGGAAACAGAACTCCAGGACTCCAGAGCAACCCCTTTTGGCATCCAAGGAAGTCAATGACATGAAAACAGCTTTTCTTCTTTTCAAGTCATCCAAAGCCTTTCCTCTTATTCTATCATTAACACTGCTGAAGGGAATCATCTCCAGCCCTGCAGATCTTCATCCTCTTTTCTCTTTCTTTCTTTCTTTCTTTCTTTCTTTCTTTTTAAAAAACACCCCCTTTTTTGCATTCCTGCAGCATACTGTAGGTCTAAAAAACAGGAGGGGCTGATGGAAATCAATGTTTTTTATTATTTTAAAGGACCTGGAGATTTTTTTGCATCAGTGGAAACTATTGTGTCCTTCAGACTCCAGCTGGGTGCTTTAAGACTGAATCAATAGCTAGGCATCATAAATATATCACTTAAAACAGCATTCAAGTTGCCCACAAACAGTGACCTCAGGCTTGCTCCCCTTCAACGAGCTTGAATTGTCTGTAGGCCTGAAGTAGATAACATAGTTTTTTAAAAGATCAAAAACAAATGCTAAATCATAAAGTCTGAATTGATATACCATAAATATAGTCTAGCCAATATGTAGTGGACTGAAGAAAATCACCAGTTTACCTCTTTTTCCAGCCTCACCCCATTCACTAAAATTCAGTGCCTTAAAGTTTTTTGGATATCCAAAAGACTCTTACAAAATAGATTTTTGGTTCTCCTTTCAAGATGCCATTCTCTATCTCCACAAGGCAACTCAGTGTTAAAATTAACAGCCAGCCACAGATAAAACAATCATGATAACAGCACCAAGGACCATGAAGTTTTGGGGACTCTCCTAAAGGCCAGCGAAGAGGGAGGCATATGTATTTCCCTTGGGAGGGTATTCAAAAAATGTGGAGCCACCATACAGAAGACCCTGCCCATGGTATTCACCAAGCTAACCACTTTCCCTGGTAGCCCAGAGAGCATGTGCCCTGCCTTTGAGCTAGCAGTCCTTCCCCAAAGTCCTGAGATTTCCCAGATCTTGTGGAGCCCTCTGTGGTTTCCAGATCCCAAACCCCTTGATGGCTCAACAAAATCTGATGCTTTCTTCAACATCCCAAGCCCACTTCAGGCATTCAAACCTCACATGACTAGGGAGAAAGGAGGGACAGCCCCACTGGGGCCCACTCTATCACATCCCTGTCACTGGCTTCATCACCTTCCACATGTCGAGAAGGCAACTTCTGCTTTAGTGAGCCTTTGCTACTTGGTGTAGGATCCCTGCATGATGTAGGATATGGAGAATCAGGGGAGGCAGCCTGGTATATTAGTTCTTTTCTCAACATGGGGCAACCAATGCAGCCAATGGGAGCATTGTGATGCAAGGAACTTGACCAAGAGACTCACCTCTGCTCTCCTCTACCCCCCTACTCTACCCCAGGATGATAATCATGTGGGGAAAAGATTGACTGGTTTGGGAGTAGTTAAGGACAATCCTTTTCCAACGAGTCTTTCCCCAGTACAGCAAAGCAAAAGGTTTAATAAGCTTGAGAACTAAGCGTCATCCACAGTCGACCAACACCTTCCCCCTCAAACTGATGCCTGGGGTTCTCACCTACAGTTTCTTTCTAGGCAAAATTGGTACTTTACAAGAGGAAGGAAGGAAGGAAGAGCCCCAATTTGTTAAAAACAAACAAACAACCCACTCATTGAGCAATTCCCGTATGAACGAAAGACAGCAGTTTTGAAGTTCAGGTAAGACTTAACTTTATAAAACTTAGAGCCAAAACAGAAGTAGTTAATAGCTTGTCTTCAGAGATTTTAATGAACATGCAATTAATTATTAAGCTGAGAGAAACATGGCTGGAGCTAGGTTTAAACTTCTCCGTTTTCAAAGCAATCCCTCTGTCAGGACAAAAGGGCATTTACATTTTACCTTCTAAACAAAACATCCTGCATATCTGCACCCACACTTTGGAGCAATTAAAGCTACATAACAAAACAACCTGAGAGCTGACCCAATTCAGGGACTTCATTAGTGCAGGGAGAGGCTGCCCCATTGTTTCTGAGCTGGGAAGGGCAAGGTTTTTATGCTTAGTAAGTTTCAAAGGTGTCAGTTCCACACAAGAGTTGCTGGAAAGGCAGACAATCCTTAATTATTTTGCAAAAGATGTCTAGATGTCTGACCCTTTCATCTGAAAACCCACAACATAGAAAAATGCCTTATGCCAAGTCTGATTCATATAGTTCAGCCACATTGTGAGAAGACCAAATGGGGCTGGTTGCAGGCAGGGAGGGGGGAGGGAGGCACCTATGACACCACCTACATCCACCGTACTTGAACAGTACTACGGCTGTCCACAGAAGCAGCATGCAGCATGTATGAGAGATTACATTCTCCCTTATTGCTCCTGTTTTGCACTATTTTAGGGTGCTTTTGCCTGGCAGGAATAGGTGCTGAAGCTCTGTCTGTGGTTGAAGCAAGAGAAACAAAGAACATGATGAGGCATTAACTGAGTTCCTTCCCACCCCTTGGGAAGCAGAGAAAAAAGGAGGAATGGACAGTCGGAGTGGAGGGGAGGACAATGGCAAGTCGGTGGGACTCCCGTATGAGAAACAGTGAGAGGGACAGCAAACTCAGTGACCGCCCCAGGCGGCAAAAGCCCTAGCTACGCCACTGACCTGGACTCAGGTGTGTGTAAATGTGTGTAAATAAATTGTATAGCATAAAGACTCCACTGTCTCCACTCTGCCTCATTCCAAGGAAACTGATCCCTGGTTTCCTGGAATCTTGCACGACTCTTGTGGTGATATGCAACAGTGACCTTTGGTAAATTTGCAACATATTTGCAGATCACAACCCATCTGTTAAAGATCAGTGGCATGCATGTGCACACCACTGCTAAAACCCCATACCAAGTGCCTCACTCCACAGCCAGTGCTTCAGATGGTACTTAGGAGGAGCAAGTGAAGTGGTGCATCAGATAATATTCATCTGCCATCTTTGACAGCAAAGGGCAGCCTGCCACAGTTGCTAGTAGGTGTTTGGTGGTCAACAGCACAAAGGCCCTAGTTGTTGACTGACCAGCAGTGCCCTATGTGAGCATGGGCTGGCACTCAACGTCCATGCTCCTGACTTGTATTGATAACCCGCTTGCTTCCTCTGGCTCTCTCATGGCGTCTCCAGGGGCACGAGGCTGTCCTCCTACCAGGATTTCCTTAGCTGCCTGTTCTACCCCAGTCACATTGCACCACCTCTGTACGTTTCATCAATGTGCCACTGGGGAAATGGTAATGTTTGCTCAATAACTGATATGTTGAGCCAGCTTTGGGCAATTTCTTTCATATGTATTACTCCTGTTTTGTTTTCCTTTATTTAAAGATACTCCTTCACTGTGTTTAACCAGAAACCCAGGGTTTTTCAATAGTTTGTTATTGCAGAGAATTAATTAACACACAAAAATATTTCTTCTCCTTTTGCTTTATATTTGTGTTAATTGCTTCTCCATTGTGCTTCTCAATAGGAAAGCTGCCTCTTTGCAACAAGCAGCTGTTGAGAGAATAAGAAAAATTCTGACTTAACAGAATTGAGTTTGGACAGGAATATACTTTGGACTGATGAAGTGCTGTAATAGCGGAGAATATAACAAGCAGCATTGCTGATATAGGCTTTGTATCGATAGAGGAAACCTTATGACTGCCACTTAATGTGAACCACTGGTGTTTCTTATTAAAATAAAACAGCCTGTACTCTGTCTATACAAACATACAGACCCCCTTTATTTTTCTTATCTGCTGGAAATGGCTAAATATAACAGTCATGTTTATTTTCTAACCTTTCAAACCTGGTAAACTTTGCACTCATTATAAACTTTATACTCATTATCTGTCAAAACATTCTGCTCAACCGTGCTTTCTGAAAAAGCTGAGGTGAAGATGCAGGTTTATATTTTAGTTTAATACAATAAAGAAATGAGGAAGAAAGGAGAAGGAGAGGAAAATTAAAGCTTGCCCTTAAATATAAATTTCTTTAACAATGCTTCACTGATGTATGCATTTTCTTAATACAGTGGTACCTCGGGTTACATACGCTTCAGGTTACATATGCTTCAGGTTACAGACTCCGCTAACCCAGAAATAGTGCTTCAGGTTAAGAACTTTGCTTCAGGATGAGAACAGAAATCGTGCTCCGGCGGCGTGGCAGCAGCAGGAGGCCCCATTAGCTAAAGTGGTGCTTCAGGTTAAGAACAGTTTCAGGTTAAGAACGGACCTGGTTTGATGTATAATTCCTCATGGTAATCCCATCTGATCCCTACAAACTTTGCTTCAGGATGAGAACAGAAATCATGCTCCGGCGGCGCGGCAGCAGCGGGAGGCCCCATTAGCTAAAGTGGTGCTTCAGGTTAAGAACAGTTTCAGATTAAGAACAGACCTCCAGAACAAATTAAGTACTTATCCCGAGGTACCACTGTATGATCTATTCAATACACTGGTATTTGCAGTGCTTTTTCTGGGGGTACACAGGGGTATGCATACCCCTAAACATTTTGTAAATCTTTGTACTTTAGTCCATTTACTGTATTTATTTTTCCTGATTTGAACTATAAAATGGTGATTTTCATGAGTCAAAATGAGAGTACCCCTAAACATTTTGGGGTTTTTTTAGAAAAAAAAGCACTTTGTATTTGTATGGGCATCTTGTGCCATTAATGTCTTTTATGTGACCTGTCCTGTTTTCCTACTGTCATCATCATGGGAACTTAAGAAGAGACTGCAGGATCAGGCCCATGGCCCATCTAGTCCAGCATTCTGTTCTCGCAGTGGCCAACCAGATGCCTGTGGGAAGCCAGTGAGCAGGACATGACCATATGGTCCAGTGTCCTTAATAGGTGTGAGATGGAAAATGGTAACCCTGGTAAACCTATCTAGGAAAAAGTGCCTGGCTGTAGGTTTAGGTAAAGGTAAAGGTAAAGGTACCCCTGCCCGGATGGGCCAGTCGTGTCCAACTCTAGGGTTGCGCGCTCATCTCGCTCAAGAGGCCGTGAGCCGGCACCGTCCGAAGACACTTCCGGGTCACGTGGCCAGCGTGACGAAGCTGCATCTGGCGAGCCAGCACCAGCCCAGCACATGGAACGACGAGCTCACCCCGCTGTGGGGATTCGAACCGCCGACCATACGATCAGCAAGTCCTAGGCACTGAGGTTTTACCCACAGCGCCACCCGCGTCCCTATGGCTGTAGGTTTACACAGTAACAAATTTCATATAGTGACTGGTTCTCTTAATTTTTTTAAAAAAGTAGTCCATATTAAGCTCTGAGCATCTTTTCCTCCCAGGAATTCTCCTCATGCTGGTAGAGCATGAGACTCTTAATCTCAGGCTTGTGGGTTTAAGCCCCATTGCAGGGGGTTGGACTAGATGACCCTTGTGGGTCATCGTGCAAAGTAAGTTAGGGGAATATCAGGCAAATGGAATAAACTGCAGTTTACAAAAGCCCTGCTTCCTGTCACTGCCTGCAGGGGCAGAGAGAGAGGCCTTCCTGTTCTCCCCACCCCTTGCACCCTCCTGCCCTTTACATTCTCATGGGCTCCCCAGAGCATGCTGGGAGTGGGAGAAGGTGACCAAGACAAGCACTTCAGCCACTGCAACTTTGATTTGAAGCATCATAGGGTGCATAGGTGCCAGTGCCCTGGGGCCCTTTGTGCCCAAGCACCCACAAAATTCCCAATGAAGGGGCTGGGCACCCACAAATTTAGGTGCCCGGGCACCCATGGTTGTGGGGCCAAGTTGGCACTTCTGATAGGGCATGTTGGGGGAGAGGAAGGAAAGTCTTGCACCACAGCTGCTGCACTCAGTCAGCAACATTAAGCAGATTGAGGGGTGGTTTTTTGGAAAGAAATGGGGGTTGGGGTTGGAAAGAAATAGCTCCCACTGCCAATGCTAAAGAAAGCATCCCATCCAAAACCAGTGAATTGCTTTGATCCATCCCTGCCCCACATCTCACCCCTGGGGGGTGGGGGAGTAAGCCTCTGTAGCAGGTCCCACTGCTACCACCAACTGAGATAGAACCCTGCCCTTCATAGACCCTATGTAAGCACCATTAGTGGTTTTTATAGGTAGGTATGTAGGTCATGGAAGAGCATTCAGCTGCCTGAACTCTGACCTGTAATCTGATATGGCACAGCTAAGGCACAGGCCCACTACCAAAGCCAGACTCTCCAGCTCTCCCGGCTCTTATAACAGCACACTCAAAAAACACATTTGCATCTGCATGTGTTTCATTCACATTCATAGCTTAAGTAGTGGGTATATTTTATGAGTCGATTGCAACAGCAAATCAAAATATTATTTTAAATGTCAGTATTGTACCTGGAAAGGTAGCACGGTTGCTTTTGTGGAACAATTAAAGTAAGTTAGCTTAATTCCAAGCAGCAGGAGCAACAGATGTTACTGTCGGCATTTATTTTCTTTTGTTGCCAGATGGGGGTTAGAGGGAATAAACAGTTAAGACCAACAGGGAAGCAAGGGAAGAGGAAGAAAATGGGCAGAATTCCCTCTAGGTTTGCAGTTTAGCAGAGGCATGTGGGAAACCCACTGGTAGAGGAGGGACCTTTATATTTCATTTCCTCATTCTGGTAGGGTTGCCATATTTCAAACAGTGACAATCCAGACAGAAAAGTTGTTAAGCTTTTTTTTAGTTTTGCCCATAGTTGTTGAGCTTTCTTTGGCAAGCTCACAAAAAAATCCATTTTTAAACTATTTTAAGGGGAAATCGGGCTGCCATACATCCAGATGTTCCTGTACCTTTGGCCAATTTCCGTCTGGACGCTGCTGACAAATGAAGTATGGGAGATTCTGGAGGCATGGCAACCCTAATAATGGCATCTCGCATTTGGAGCCAACACCTCCTCCCCCCCACCATATGTGCACCAGACCCACTTCAGACCCCTCCACACTCAGCTGAATGCTCTTAGGACCCTCCATTCGGTCAAATCTCTGCCCTGCATTATCTGAGTTCCCAGTCATGCTCCCCTAAATCCGCCTCTGCTTAGAATCCCACTTCAGACCTTTGTGCTGAACGTATGGCCTGACGTGACCTGAGACACGAGGGGATGCTGCTGGGGTGAGGCTGAGACGTACAAACACCCCTCCCCACCTTCAGCTCACACATGTCCACCCCAAATATCTGAATAAGGCTGCAGAAACCAAGCAAGGCTCATCTGCACCATCAATTTGAAGCAGTATCATACTACTTTAAACAGTCACTCATGGCTTCTCCCAGAGAACCCTGGGAACTGCAATTTGTTAAGGGTACTGAGAGTTTTTAGGGAACCCCTAATCCCCTCACAGAGCTGCAATTCTTTGAGTTTCCTGAGAAGAGGGATTGATGGTTAAACCCCTCTGTTGATAGTGTGAAGTCAAACAAGTAGCAATGGAAGAAAAAATAGTTCCCCTTCTCCCAGGCTGCAAAAGTGCAGCTCTGAGTAGGAGAAGAAATGAAAAGAAAAGTAGAACCATGCATATTAATGAAGCATTGCCAGCTAATCAAAACTCATTGTCTTGTGCCAGTTCAATCAACACATTGTTATGGAAGATAATGTTATCCTTATGAATTCTGAATGTTTATAAACAACTTCAATGGCAACAATGCAGCAACATGCCTTTGAAAGCATTCAGGTTTAATAGTTTATAAGAAGAAAAGGAGAACTTTGTAGATGATCAAATGCTAATGCACAGAGAAAGATGTTAAGTCACTGCTTAAAATGATATTTATACTTGTGGCTTCTGCAAGCAATCTAAGGCTGCAATTAAGTATCCATTTACATGAGTTGAAGTCTGTTGGTCTTACTGCTGAGTAGGCTTGTGTAGGATGGCTGCAGAGAAACAATTCTCCCGTAGATAGGAATTCTCTTATTCATTTAGAGAGAGGTTTTCTGGGATTTTATAAGCACAATATTTAATTTAGCCATTTTTATCCCACCCACCAGCACCCAAAGGTTTTCCCCCGCCCATTGTTGCTTACGTCAGTAAGATAAGTGAGACTGAGAGACAGTAACCCAGTTTCACCCAGTGAGATCCTCATAGCTGAGGAGTTGACTCCTGGTCCCTCTGGACTTTGTCTGGCTACTCACTACCCTCTGGACTTTGTCTGGCTACTCACTACTCAGCGCTGTCTTCCTTGAAAAGCTATGACATGCGAGTGAGCCCTTAACCAGAAGGATGTTTCTATCCATTTGCGAGTTCCGCTGGCATTTGCAGCCAGGAATGCGTGGAAATGTCATGAGTACACGGGAGTTCCTTGCCAGCAACATGATGATGGCACACAGCTCTGCTTTCCCTTTATATGTGCTGGAACCAGTACCCGGAGTGGGGGGGATGGGGGCCAAACTGCCCAGTGGTGCATGTGCGTGCAGCATACATACGGCGCATGCGCAGCAGCACTACGTACAGTGCATGCGTGTATCCCGTACGTAGTGGCGGCGCTGGGCGGTTTGCCGATAGCGCTGCTCAAGTGCCATATGGACGGCGGCAGGATCCTCAGCTCAGAGCTGCAGTGGTGGCAGAAGGATCCTCCGCACGCGGCTATGGCGGCACGATGGCGGCGGCTCATGCTTCCATGCCTAGGGACGGCGGGGTGAGTCTCCTGCGGGGGGCCTTCTTGTCACCCCCTCAGAGATGGTACCCAGGGCAGACCGCCCTCCTTCCTCCGCCACTGGCTAGAACAATGTCTTGCCTCATTTATGTACTGCATGAGAGTCAATAAACTTAATCCTGCAAGGCTGAGGCACTGTTAGCAGGTGGTTCCTTGAACCAGCTGAATGGGAAATGGCCTTCTCTGGATGGGGTTGCACTCCCTTAGAAGGAGCAGGGACACAGTTTGTGGGTCCTTCTGGATCCATTGCTGTCTTTTGAGGCCCAAGTGACCTCGGTGGCATGGAGTCATCAGCAGAGTCATCAGCACTGACTGGTGGCCCAAATACACTATGCAGTGCAAAACGCACAGATATGCGAGAAAACTGGAAGACTCACACAGCTTGCCCATCCTTCTCCTGCTTCCTCCACCTCTGCTGGCTTGCTGGCAGTGATGCCCTATCGGAAGATTGCACTTGTGGAAACTGGTGGGGCTTTCAACCCCTCATTTGTAGTAAAAATTGCCAGGGGTTCATATATTCTAAAATTGTTGAGAGAACAATTAACAAAGTACATTGATTTAATCAATGTGATTTACCTAGTTTGCTTTAAATCATCACATGGTCAAAATCCAGTTTAAGTCACAGTATTAATCAAGTGTCCAGTACTGTAATTCATAAATTTCCTGAACAACCAAGTGCACAGGAATTGATTGTTATACTGACTAAAGTGTGTTGATTTTTCAACTAAATTCAGCATTTATATAACCTAGGAGCATAATCCCAAGCCTTTGATTATGTAGTCAGTGTGCATTTGGCCTTAAGAGAGTTCATACTTGTTAAGAGACAAGGGGATGGAATCCCTGTCTCCTTTTGTAATAGCAGGTAGTGTGTTTTTTCTAACATCCCTTAGCTGTATAATGTAGGGCCCATTCATATGTTTATGAGCCAGCTGCTTAGTTTCTCCCCACAGCTCCTCTGGTGTATAGGAACACATTAAGAAATCTCCATGTAGGCCACATTCAAGATGAATTCCTCTCACGCCAATTGCAACCCATTCCCATGATTGTGGTAACTTTTGTTCCAGCTGGTGTGCTCAATTATAAATAGCATGAGATCCATTATAAATAGCACGGTTAACTTTGTACCCCCCTGTGTACCATTAAACCAGCCTTCCCCTACCAGTTGCCTTCCAGTTGCCCCAGCCACCATGACAAATGGTCAGGGATGGTGGGAATTGTACTCCAAAATATCTGAAGCATATTAAATTGGGAAAGACTGCCTTAAACTGTGGTACTCTACTGTAAATCATAATCAGGTTGGACCCAGAGATCAGAATAGGGCAGTCTCACATCCCAGAAATAGATTCTGGGGGGAGAGACTATCCATTACACCAGGAATGTGGGACCTGTGGCCCTCCAGATTTTGTTGGACCACAACTCCCATCATCCTTGACAACCCTGCTGGCTGGGGCTGAAGGGAGCAGGAGTCAAACTATTTCTCAAAAACACCACCCCAGCTATCCCTGGCCTAGAACTTTACAGAAAGGGCTTCTCATTTCTGGGCATCTCTTCATGAAACCAAATATAAATAGTGTTCTTGTTTAGTTGGTAATAAATATTCAGAATCTGAGAAAGGAAAACATTGCGCATAGATCCAGTTGGCGTATGATCCTGGTGAGATACAGGATGGTGTGTCTTCAAGTGCCCAGGTGATCTCCTGTTTCCCAGGTTTAGTAGGAAACCCACACAGAAAAATGCAATGTATGGTCTCTTAGGTTCTGTTTCAATGAAGATTTTGCACAGGTTCAGGGCAACTCAAAATATTATCTGGAAATCACACACACACACACAAATTTTGCAGTACAGTTATCCAGGCAAGCAATGTGTAAAAAAAAAAAATGCACATGGGGGAAAGGCATACATTGGTGAAAGTAACACACAAAATGCGTTACTCCTGGGGAAATTGCTTTGCAAAATGTGAATATTAGGAGAAATTGGCATTCATGCTGATGAATGTTCAGGAGGATAATTTTTTTTTAAGTTCACAAACTGATGTGGAGAACCAGACTTAAGGTGGGAAAAATTAGGAACTAAGTGAAACCAAAATTAACAGATTCACCCATCCCTAGCAGAATGGCTTAAAGTCACACACCTCATTAGTTCTTATCTTGAGGGGAAAGTCCTTTTCTCTAGTTTATTTTAAAACCACATGTGGCACAGGCAATCTACAGTCATCATATTTTCTACTTTAATATATAACACAGTTCTTTAAAATAGAGCTTTGAATTTCATTGGAGCAGCTGCAGTTGTAGAATGTGTTTAACCCAGGGGTAGGCAATCTAAGGCCCGTGGGCTAGGATGCGGCCCAATTGCCTTCTCAATCTAGCCCGCTGATGGTCCGGGAATCAACGTGTTTGTACATGAGTAGAATGTGTCCTTTTATTTAAAATGCATCTCTGGGTTATTTGTGGGGCCTGTCTGGTGTTTTTACATGAATAGAATGTGTGCTTTTATTTAAAATGCATCTCTGGGTTATTTGTGGGGCATAGGAAGTCGTTCATTCCCCCCCCCAAAAAAAGGCCGGCCCACCACATGGTCTGAGGGATGGTGGACCAGCCCATGGCTGAAAAAAGTTGCTGACCCCTGGTTTAACCCTTTTCCTACTATCCTAATTGCCTCCTAAACTTGCTATTAGTTCATAGGTTCTCTATATCTATATCTATCTATCTATCTATCTATCTATCTATCCATCCATCCATAAGTGATACAGCGGAAGGGGCAAAGATTAAATTGCCCCAGTTCTGCTGCTTCAATCAAAGTCCCAGGCCTCATTAATTCATTAATTGTTTCCTTAAAAGAACGATCTGATCACATGACAATAATTTGGCTGTCTTGGTCACAGTTTTAAACTATGGCGTTTGGTTTCTAAATTGGTTTCATGGTGCTTTGGGTGCCACAATAAAAAAAGAGTTCTATCCAGTATTGCACAAGTGGGTTTTCCCTTGCACCCAAAGAGTGGTGTAGAATGGGGGTGCCAGGGAGCGTTGTCCTGGGCATACAATTGGGGGGGGGACCAGGTGCTCCCCCCCCCGAGATCCCTGTCATGCCCTGCCTGGCTCTGTCGGTGAGGGCTTCTTCCCCCTCTGTGCCCTGACCCCAGGAGCACCCACCTGGCATCAGCAAGGGCTGGGCAAGCGCCTGCCTGACGCCTGTGGGGACACACCCGAAACAGCAAAGGGTCCCCCAACCTCTAAGGCTGATTTGGAGATGCTTAAGGGTCTTTGGCAGGAGGGGAGGAAGGACAGGGCAGAAGCAGCCATAATAAATATATTAATTAAATAATTAAAGGCTCCTGTGAACCCAATGTACTCATCATCACCTGAAGAAGTTGCCTGCTACTTCTCTGCATGGGTGGGTGGGTGCCTATCCCCATGTATTGGTCTACATTTTAGGAAGGAAGTGAATTCAAATGTGTTATCACATCATAGGTACCTTAATAAGCACATAACAAATAAATGAATTCCTGTGAACTGTGTTTGAAGTAATGGCTTTGGATTAGAGCTGTCAGTAAATCTGGCCTGAAATAAATTTGAGGCAATTTAGGAGGTTCTTGAACCAAATGGCTGAGGGATTATAAAATAGTGAATCCCCCCTCATCTCCAAGATTATTTTGAAGATTCCTGGCCAAGTGAAGCATCTGAGGGTATTTTAAGAAAAGCCGAGAGTTTTGATTGACTAGCAAAACTCTACGGGGTAGGGGGCTTGATCACCGACTGTGTGTTGTGAGATTGTTTTACACTGCCTCCAGCAAAAGTCAAGGTGAATGCGAAGGTTCCTGCTCAGGGAAAACATCTGAGGAATTGTTTTAAAACAATGATGCCAGTATCTAATCCTCTGTGAAGCTGTGGGAGGAATCCCTGTGAGGTAGTCAGGTCATCTTGTGCCAAATGCCAGTTCTAGCCCACCTGAACAGCTTAATATATTTATATCTATATATGTATATATCCATCTATATCAGCTGCTTGGATTTAAATCTGCATGGCTATCTCTGTGGTGCTTTTAAAATGGAGCGTGCCTAATGTAGATTGTGTTCAGACACCATATTTGAAAGGATCCAACATCACCAAACTTCCATTGCAACAGATACTTCTGCCCTTAATGAGGCATCTGGTGAAAAGCAGCATTGTAGCAGCTGCAGGTGCTGTGAGCTCAGCCTCCTCCTCCTCCCCTGTCATGCTGCCCAGCACAGCACAGGACAGAGCTTTAAGTCTCATTCGTTTCAATCGTATTTAAGCATGCCTGACTTCCTCTCAATTGTTTCCAGGGCCTCCTGGGTAAATGTAGATCTTTTGATGGCTAGTGCCCTAAGCAAATGGCTTTTGGCAATAAATCACAAAAGCATGAGCTCTGTTTCCCCTCCAGGCTATGTTATGCTATGACTCGCAAGAAGAAATCATTAGCGGCTTTGGTGAGGCATATAGCTATAGTTTGTGATAGGAGAGGGCATTACTCTATGGAGAACACATTTATTATAGTCCTGATAGAGAAAGTACACAGAAGAAAAAACTGGAGGAGGACAGGCTAAAGATATACGTTAGACTGAAGATTTTGGGGACCAAGTGGCCATGTGACTACTGGGCGGTGGGGATCATTAGGAAGATTCTTAATGATGAATGAATGAAAAGGAGTGGGAAAGTGCAGCTGCAACACCAGGGTGACCACTTTGCTAACAGACAAGCGGATGTTGCGGGGGGGGGGAGAGAGAGACACTAAGGATGTTGCAAATCTTTGTTTATTATTTAGGGCATTTCTCTCCTGAGTTTTCAGCTTTAAAAGTTCTCAAGGATACATATAAAACAAAGTTGCACACAGACACAAAATCCCCTTCAACCTGTGTTGTTTTCTTCAACCACCATCAGGGAGTGGAAAAGGCAAATGGCAACTGGTTCCACAGCATCCCCTGGAGGGGCCTGGACCTTCCCTCTGGTGCCACTGCAGGGAAGCTTGCTGACTTGCCTCTCCCTCCAGTGCAGCCAAGTGGAGCAGCTGCAGGTGTTTGGGGCATGGAGGTGCTAAATGGCTCCAGTCAAGCCAATGCAGGAGGTCCTACCTCAGGGGAGCAAGTCTTGCCCCACTCTCTAACACAGTGAGACTAGCCATGATTTCCTGCTCCTAATATGAAAACTGCATATTTACTATCGTGGATGAGTAGCTTGAACAAAATGGTTGAAACAGCATTTCTAGAGCATTCAGCCATCAAGCCGAGCCTTGTTTTGGGTGGGAGGCAAGGTGAAATTAAGAAATGCAGCAAAGCTTCTTGCATCATAAATGGAGGTGGTTCTGAGATGCTGCCCAGGGCCACTGCATTCTGCCTTTGATTGGCTAGGTCCTTGGCCAACTTCAAGTCCAAATAAGGCCACCGGCTTTTGTTCAGTGGACCCCATAATAGGTTTGTTGTTGTTTAGTCATTTAGTCATGTCCGACTCTTCGTGACCCCATGGACCAGAGCACGCCAGGCACTCCTGTCTTCCACTGCCTCCCGCAGTTTGGTCAGACATGTTCGTAGCTTCGAGAACACTGTCCAACCATCTCGTCCTCTGTCGTCCCCTTCTCCTTGGGCCCTCCATCTTTCCCAACATCAGGGTCTTTTCCAGGGAGTCTTCTCTTCTCATGAGGTGGCCAAAGTATTGGAGCCTCAGCTTCAGGATCTGTCCTTCCAGTGAGCACTCAGGGCTGATTTCCTTAAGAATGGAGAGGTTTGATCTTCTTGCAGTCCATGGGACTCTCAAGAGTCTCCTCCAGCACCATAATTCAAAAGCATCAATTCTTCGGCAATCAACCTTCTTTATGGTCCAGCTCTCACTTCCATACATCACTAATAATAGGTTTTGTTTCTGTCAGATGCCTAGCAGCCTCAAGCACCAAGCATGCTGAACAGGTAGCATTTTGTATTAAACTTTCATCAGAAGAAAAGTATCTAGAAAACATTTGCATATGAAAATGTTTATTTACTTTTAAGCATTTAAGCTTCACCATGCGGTCACAGCTTTAAAATAATTGAATTATGTAATTCCACCACTAAAGGCCTGTACAAAAAGGTCCATCTTGACTTACATTGAAATGTATACAGGGAGGAGGCCAGATGCACCTTGGATGGTGGCTTTTGACAATCTGGGGGCCAACTCCGAAAAGTCCCTCACATGGTGATAGAACTGCGAGCAGGACTTCCCTGCAGATCTTAACATCCAACATGTCTATATAGCAGGAGATGCTCCTTCAAATAAATATTTGTGCCTTCAAATGGAGAACATGATGTTCAGTAAAGCTGATGGCAGATAATAATAAAAAGGTGATGATGCATATTATAATTCAGATTATTATTATTATTATTATTATTAAAAAACTCACTTTTGCAGTAAGTGTCTTGAATTTGAAAGACACATATGTTGATCCCATTCTAGTTGTACTTGTAATCAAATCCTTCCCAATCAGAATCACTGCTGTGCATTTCATGTGCGATTGAAAAGTATTGGCTCCAGTACAATCAACTAAAAAGCGTCTTTAAATCAGATTTAAAAAGAGGATTTGGTAAAGAAGAATAAAAATTACATAAGGTATTGCTAAAAAAGAAAAGAAAAAACATTATCAAAGGAATACAATTTACTATTAAAGTGGGACCTACAAGAAGAGGTAAAAGAGGTGATGGTAAAATGGGGTCAAGACATCGGCCACACAATCTATTTGGAACAGTGGGAAAAACTCTGGAGTATAGACATTAGGTTCACTGCTTGCTATACTATAAAAGAGAATTTAAAAAAAAAAAAAAATTCAGGTGGTACCTAACACCATCCAAGCTTGCTAAAATCTACAAACAGAAGTCCAACCTATGCTGGAAATGTGGGAAACTGGAAGGAACAATGTTTCACATCTGGTGAAACTGCGAAAAAACCAAGGCTTATTGGGGTATGATACACGAAGAACTTTAAAAAATGTTTAAAACATCTATACAAAAGAAACCAAAGGCATACTTACTTGGCCTATTGGGAAAAGACATACCTCAGAAAATGAAAGGAATTTTCTTATATGCTACAGCAGCCGCCAGGATAATATATGCTAGCAAATGGAAGAGTGAAGTAATACCCACGAAAGAAGAATGGTTAAACAAACTAACTGAATTCATAGAAATGGCAAAGCTAACTGCATATACAAGAAGGCAGACAACCCAAAAACTTAGATCCGAATGGCAATGTTATATAAATAAACACTGTTCAAAACAGAACATGTTGATATGCTTAGACTAAAGGAGTAAAGTGGAAAGGATAGAACTAATTAGGATGCGATAAGGAGATTAAAATTCAACAACATAAAGATTGCAATGAGAGTACTGAAATTAAAAATTAAGGAAGCCGAGGTGTGGTGGATGGGAGTGACGGGGGAGTGGGACTGCACGAGGGGGAGGATACAGGTTTATATATGTTTTTGTCCATGAGTGTGTTTTTTCTGTTGTATTGGAAGGGTATCCTACCCTTTCTATGTAGTTTGAAAATTTAATAAAATATTTAAAATTTTAAAAAGATTTAAAAAGAAAAGAAAAGTATGGCTACACGCACCACAGTGTGTAACTGGGGAGGCACATCCCATTGAAAGCAATGCAGTAGTAGGGATACACAGCACTGACATTCAGAACTGCATTCTGATCCACATCTCAACATGCTTTACATTGACACAACACATACTGATACTGTAAGTGATATGAACATTGGTGTCCTTACTTAGATCTGAGTATCTCAGGTCTTCACTGGAGATCAGGTCAGTTTATAAAGTGGCTAAATACAAGCAAACAATGTGACAAAGATATCATCTGTGTGTGATCTACAGTCCCTTTAATACTGTCATCCACTTTTATTCCCAACTAGAACTTTTACTGCAATGCTTTTAATTTATAGCATGAAATGTATACCGCTAGCAGTTTCATAGTTCCATATCAATATTTTAGAATTACTCGATGAGAAAGGAATAATTCTTAGAGAATAATAGTTTTGTCAGTGTTCCTGAAAACATTTTGATGTAATAGTCTTTCTTATATGAAGCTAAAATCTTTATGCTTTTAGAAATAATTGATATGTATCAAGGGAAGAACATCCATCAGTAATTCATGGGAAGATTCCAGGGCATATTAACACAATATTGAATAGATAATCCTTTGAGAAACTTTGCTACAAAAGCAACATGGAGATCTCAGCTACCAGGCCATGGATGAAATGAGATTTGCCTGATTTCCTTTTGCTGGAGGAAGAGGGGCAATGTCCTAAACCTACTCTCCCACAAATGACCAACCAGTCTGATGGCAAAGCAATATTTGGAAAGGCTCTAGAACAGATCACGACGAAGTCAGCCTGTGAGCATTTAGAAAAAGGTTCTGTATCACAAAGGGGGTGTCCACATGCAAGTATTATTTATCTGTTAATTCATTCCCCACCCCTATAGTAGACTATATTTGAATTTGAATGAAGGGCGGTGTGGTGTTTGCCTCCTAGGATGGGTCAAGGAAAGGGTTAAAATAGGTGTGATGTGATTGGCCAGTGAGAATGCAAGGGGGGAGTAAAAGAGTGGGAGGTTTTGAAAAGTGAGTTGAGGTTTGGGAGTTGGGAGTTGAGGCTCGGGTGTCGGAGAAGGAAGAGGGTGAAATAGGCAGTGGGTTGGTCGAGTTGTATTGTGAGAGAGTGAGAGGAATTGTTAGGGAGTTAGAGAGATAGTTGGGAATAATTCAGTGGGAAGTTGTTAGGAACTAAGATTTAAGAAACTGACAAGGGAAAAATAAACTGAAACCATACGTTTATTCCTGCACTTAAAAATAAACTTGATTATTTGTTTATGTTAACAACTGTCTGGACTCTGTGTGTCCCCGTGAGAAGCGGGGTGGTGGCAGCGAAGAAAGCAATCACAGTGGTGGCACAAGGTCAATAGACTGTGAAACGTCCGGGGGCCCTGTGTGATCGCCACAGGCGGTATGCAAATCTAACAAATAATAATAATATAAGAGGAGCACACTTATTCGGTCACGTAAGCATGCATGCTTTAGAACCCTAAACTTGTGGGGAATCTACATGACTAAAGCAAACAACTCACTGCAGAATTTGCACCCAATTCATGGAGGATAACAGGGGATGGGGCTAGCACCCTCATTTTCACCTCTCATGTGTGCATACCCTCCAAGTGTCCCTATTTTCCAGGGACAGTGCGGGAATTACAAAAGTCATCCCGACTTCTGATTTGATCCTGGAATGTCCCTTCCCCCCACTGAGCTCCGGGAGGAGGAGGAGGAGCCAGCAATTTTCCTGAGCAGCCGTGGTGGTAAGGAAGCATCCCATTGCCTCTCCATGGCCGCCACTCCCGGCCTCCTCCCTTGGGCAGCTCTGGGCAGGAGGAGGAGAGGCTGCCACCGCCGAGGCCCCGCCAGGGCCGTCCTGGGCGGGAAGAAAGGGAGCAGAGTGGAGCACAAGGAGTCTGGATTATATATGTATGTTCTGTGCATCTGTGTCTATTCTTTTTGTAAATCTACCAAAATATAAAATTAAATTGGGATTAAGGAGTTTTCTCAGTATATAAAGATAAAAAACAAAATATAACCAGGTAAGATTGAATAATCACTTTAACGGCATTAATATCAGTAGGTTTGGAAAGTTTTTTTATACCAGAAGGTCTGTTGATTACCGGAGGAAAAACACAGAAGTGGCCTGGGAGATCCCCTTGGACAGTGAATGAATGAATGAATTTATTATTTCAGTCATAGACCAGTTCCAGCAATATCAAGGAAGTCATAAAACATGATAGGGATACATTTGAATTTGCAATTAGGTATAGCAGGAACAATACAGATACAGCAACAGTTTAAAAATATATAAATTAAAACTTAGTCACTAACATATAACCTAAAATTATCATTTAAGGCCTTAATCATTACAATACCACAGCTTGTTCCCTAATTTTTGTGGCAATTGCACAGAATTTGGCTACCCTTAACATGATCTCAGGATCCTTGTCCTCTACCAGGGATTTTAGACATTGAAGTTCGGATTCATTTGGAGATTTTTTGCATAACAGGGGTAATAAATACCGAGCGTATATCCCCGTAGAAACGGCAGTGTAACAAGGCATGAAAGACAGTTTCCACCTCCATCAAGCCACAGGGCAGACTTGTTCCGCGTATGGTTTACCCTCAAATCCACCCTGCGATAAGGCAGATGGCAGCACGTTGAATCTAGCAAGGCTAATGATCGTCTGTATTTAGGTATTTGTAATTTTGACAAATAATTGGCTCGGGTAAATCCCCTCCCATTATCTTTTATTGCTGGGTGTTCGTTGGACAGTGAGTTCCTGTTCACACATCTCAAACAAGTTTGCTTCCAAGGAGAGAACAGCAGACGTCGCCTTCTTATTTGGTGTATGGATTAAAGCACACATGAATTAATGTTCTGCTTTATAACAGCTTTGTTATAAAAAGAGTCTATATTGTACAGCCTAGATTTTTCCACACCATTGTGGAAAGTTGCACAACTCATTTGTGCAGTTAAACAGATTTAGATCTATGTCATTCATTTGGAATACTGAATTATGGTCATTATTTTTATATCCATTCACTGGTTGTGAATATTAAATATTTTGGACTAACTACTAGATAGATGGGTTTTGTTTAGTACAATGCTTCCTTCTGATTCTTCATTTTAACCACTGTTATCAAATGAAACAATGTTGTCATATCCATTTACCTGAATGCGGCTCAAGCGGACTTGACTCGCAGAGCTGGAATCCATGATCTGCATTTGTTTCTTCTGTCTTCCATCCAGATGAACAGACAATTACACAATTTTATAATTTAGTGTATTTCACAAGCTTCTAATTATAGCCATAGTAGATCATTAATCTTATTCAGAATCATTTACCAGTGATAGCTGCCTCATCTCCCAAGCCTACTCTTAATTTGTATACTGTAATTCATTTAAATATATGCACATTTTAAAAATGGCTAATTGTCTTTCCCTGAAGCTATTTTAAATAAAAAAAAGCTTAGGTGTAAGAATCAATTCAAGGGGGTTGGAGCTAAACAGTACAAATTGAAAGCTTTTGCAGATGACTTAGTACTGACGTTACAGGAGCCAGAATCTAGCACTAAAAGAGTATTAGAATTGATTCAAGAATTTGGTCAGGTGGCAGGATTTAAGTTGAACAAGTTAAAAACTAAGGTTCTTGAGAAAAACTTAACACCGATTGAGAAAGAGAGGTTTCAGAAGGAGGCAGGTTTAACATTGGTTAAGAAAGTAAAATACCTGGGGGTTAACATGACCGCTAAGAACTTGAATTTATTTAAAGACAATTATGAGAAATGTTGGTCAGAAGTTAAAAAGGATCTAGAAATATGGTCAAATTTGAAGCTTTCCTTGTTAGGTCGAATTGCTGTTATAAAGATGAATGTATTGTCCAGAATGTTATCTTTGTTTCAATCATTGCAAATTTTGGACAAAATGGACTGTTTCAAGAAGTGGCAGAGAGACATTTCTAGATTTGTCTGGCAGGGCAAGAAGCCCAGAATAAAATTTAAAATATTAACTGATGTAAAGGAAAGAGGTGGATTCGCCCTGCCAGACCTTAAACTCTATTATGAATCAGCAGCATTCTGCTGGTTGAAAGAATGGCTGCTTCTTGAGAACACTGACATTTTGGATTTGGAAGGTTTTAATAACGTTTTTGGGTGGCATGCATATTTGTGGTATGACAAGGTTAAAGCACACAAAGCATTTAAAAACCATATTGTCAGGAAAGCATTGTTTAATGTCTGGATAAGATATAAAGACCTACTTGAAAATAAAACCCCAAGGTGGTTGTCACCGATGGAAGCAAAGGCCCAGAAAAAGCTCAATATGGAGGCCAAATGGCCGAAATATTGGGAGATTTTGGAACAAGAAGGAGACAAACTGAAATTGCAGAGTTTTGAGAAACTAAAAGATAAAGTGCGAGATTGGCTTCATTATTATCAAATACGGGAGGCTTACAATTTGGATAAAAAAATTGGCTTCCAGGTGGAAAAATCAAAATTGGAAACAGAACTGCTAGATCCCAAAACTAAGATACTTTCAAGAATGTATAACTTGCTGTTGAAATGGAATACACAGGATGAAACGGTTAAATCTGCTATGATTAAATGGGCACAAGATGTTGGACATAACATTATGTTTGCTGACTGGGAACAGTTGTGGACCACAGGTATGAAATTCACGGCATGTAATGCCTTAAGAGAGAATATTATGAAAATGAGATACAGGTGGTACATGACACCAGTCAAGCTTGCAAAAATCTATCATTTGCCCGATAATAAATGTTGGAAATGTAAAGACAATGAAGGTACATTCTTTCACCTTTGGTGGACGTGCCCAAGGATTAAGGCTTTCTGGGAGATGATCTATAATGAAATGAAAAAGGTATTTAAATATACCTTCTTGAAGAAACCAGAGGCCTTTCTCCTGGGCATGGTCGGCCAATTGGTGTTAAAGAAGGATAGAACTCTTTTTATGTACGCTACAACAGCAGCAAGAATACTTATTGCAAAGTATTGGAAGACACAAGATTTACCCACTCTGGAAGAATGGCAGATGAAAGTGATGGACTATATGGAATTGGCGGAAATGACTGGCAGAATCCGAGACCAGGGAGAAGAGTCAGTGGAAGAAGATTGGAAGAAATTTAAGGACTATTTACAGAAACACTGCAAAATTAATGAATGTTAAAATGATGTCGGAATGAAATGAAGCGGTTTTAGCAACAATGTTAAAAAGGAGTATGTAAAAATGATTTGTTAATAGATGAAAATATAAGGTCATAATATGTTAAGATAAAGAACTAAGATAAAAACAAAGAGGGAAAGGATTTGCTGAACCAACTACTCGAAATGGAATACAAAAACAGGAGGTGTGAGGAGGTCAGGGAAACAAGTGAATGAAAGGCAAGACATTGAAAGATGGACTTATTTTTTACAGTTTTTTCTTTTTTTCTATTCTGTATTTTGTATTATTTGTTTTTTTTCTTTATTTTCTTATTATTTTTGTAATCTTTTTTTGAAATTTGAATAAAATATCATTTTAAAAAAAGAATCAATTCAAGGGGAGTATAAGCTATTTCACAATTTGAGGGCATGGTGTCTGTGTGTGCGCGCGCACACACACGTACACTTGTAATAGTAAAAAAATGCATTTTCAAAAATTCATAATTTAAAGTCAGCTTGCAGACTTGTTTATTTCTGGAGAATAAACTCTGAGTGATGTGGTCTTGGAAATCAATAAAGGCATCCGCTTGAAGTTATATATCTGATTTATGTTGGTCTCCTCATATACTGTCCAGGGGAAAGAAATTGCCATTTAAGCATATTGCCATTAAGATATAGTGTCTGAAGCATGCATGATTAGGTAATTGCTATCAATCATCCACTCCATGCTTGTGGCAAGAAGAGAAAATGGAGCCATGTCCAAATACAATAAAAAGGGATAAATCTTGTTATTGCATTTAAAGCTTGCATCGGTTCCTTTTGAGACGTCAGAACAAAATTCCTTTGTTCTGTCTCCTCCGCCACCAGTCATTTTAGATCATTTGCACACAGTGCAGTGCTTATGGTGGCACCTCATAAGTTTTTAGGAGATGCTTAAAGAAATGGCTCCTTTATGTCACTCCCTTCTCAGTGTTTATACATATAAAAGGGCATCTTGTGTGCTAGAATTTCACAGTACTTGTTGAGGAGCCGGTCCTGTGTCTCACAGCTCAAGCATAGGAATTGTTTTGCAGCATCAGATCTCAACAAGGCCACAGGAAGCATGGGGGGGGGGGGGCTCAAAATACATCTTTGCTGGGGGTGGGAGGCCAGCTTCAGCAGGACTGAAAGATCACTCTTGGATAAATACAAGGTTATTTAAAACAACAACACAGAATCAAAAGCACTTGTCATTTGTTCAAATCCTTTTTATAACTGTACATTAGCAACCTATGAGCTCCGTTTTTTAACTAGTCAGATGAACATTGGTCCACTTAGTCAAGGGCAATCTCTCCAGGGCCAGAAGCAGGGGGTCTTTCCCAGATGGGCCTTCACTCTCTTTCCTGGATAAAGAGGTAAGTTTAGTTGGCACTGAAATCCAGGCAATGTAGATGCCAGCAGGATTTCAAGAGGGAGATTCCACAAAGGCCCTTTCACAAGACCCATTTGGTGATGGAAACATTCATTTTTTGTAATTTGGGTAAAGACTAAAAGAGAATTCCCTGGCTGCTTAGATCCATATTTGGGGGAAATACTCCTTGGTACTTGGTACTCCCAGCAGGGATTTAAAATCACAAAACATGCAGTAAAGTATGGAAATAGAATCATAGAATCATAGAGTTGGAAGAGACCACAAGGGCTATCGAGTCCAACCCCCTGCCAAGCAGGAAACACCATCAGAGCACTCCTGACATATGGTTGTCAAGCCTCTGCTTAAAGACCTCCAAAGAAGGATACTCCACCACACTCCTTGGCAGCAAATTCCACTGTCGAACAGCTCTTACTGTCAGGAAGTTCTTCCTAATGTTTAGGTGGAATCTTCTTTCTTGTAGTTTGGATCCATTGCTCCATGTCCGCTTCTCTGGAGCAGCTTTCTCCCTCCTCTATGTGACATCCTTTTATATATTTGATATATAAGTTATTAGACCTTTAAAATCTCTCATTCTAAATTCTTTCCAAAATTTCCCACTTCCTTTAGCATAGAAAGAGACTACACATTTGGTAAGTTACAAATGGTTTACTTACAAACTCCTCAAAGGTCAGATTCATGTGATTTTCCGTGCAGCAGGAAGAAAAGACAGGCAATACAACTTAGTTTCAAAACTGGTAAGTGTTTCTGCATTATTTGTTTAGAAACACAAAGATGGCTTGTTAAAGCCACATGATCTGGGCTTGGAGCAACCATCCCTGGCATCCTTACTGCTTGGTTCACATGGTGGAAAGGAAAAAAAGAAAGGAAAGTGGGGGAATAAAGAGTTTGATAGCTAGCTAAGCCTGGCAGGACAGCTTACTCTATAGTCTTAACCCAGGCATAGGCAAACTCGGCCCTCCAGATGTTTTGGGACTACAACTCCCATCATCCCTAGCTAACAGGACCAGTGGTCAGGGATGATGGGAACTGTAGTCTCAAAACATCTGGAGGGCCGAGTTTGCCTATGCCTGTCTTAACCCCTTGAGGTTGATACATCCCAAAGAAAAACAAGTAGGACATTTCCAGAAGAACTTAGAGCCTGAGAAGGTTGATATAGGGAGAGTAACTGAGCCTTGAGTAGTTCGGGATTTTAAGGGTCCATCTTAAAACCTTGGTAGCATACAGGCAGGTCTAAGTGGACAGCTGTTGAAAACAGTACAGAACCAGAGTTGGGCAGGACTACATGTACTCCTGTGGAATAATAATGTGTGCTCTGAAATACTGGGAAAGTGCAACTGCTCCTCCCCAAATGGTGCCTCTTACTAAGGCACATCTGGATCCAGCACATCTGGATTCTAATTCCTCTGCTTGTGAATTGTCCCCAACATGAGACACTTGTGTTAACCCAAGAAAGTAAAAAGTAACACAAAAATCTTAGCATCCCCCATTTTTCCAAACTCTTCCATCATTCTTCAGATACAAATGTGGTTTAGGGGACATGTGTGTCCTGACACCACCTCTATACTAATGCAAGCCAGAGAGATGCAAAACTGCAATATTAAATTTCACTCATCTTAATGGCATTCTTTTCATTACCTGCAGGATTCTGACAGAAGTAGCTGAAGTGGACCTTCTACATTCACCTCAGATTTCCTGCAAGATGGAATTTTGTGACAACTCTGTCACTAACCTGCTTGCTGTCACAATCTCTTGAATGGTTATCTATCACATCTATCAGCTGTTAAGATAGCAGGACACTTGAGCTGTGGTGCTGACGATCAGATTGCCTCAGATTGGATCTGAAGCAAACCTGACCCACATATTTCTGACTTTACAGAGACATCCTTAGAATTTTGCAATTTGTAGAAAACGATAGATAAAGGCTGAAAAATGATGGAAGAATAGTGGCAACGGAGAACTCGATGGGTATGGTATGTTTAGCTTGGATAAGAGGAGACTGAGAGGAGATATGATAGCCATCTTCAAAAATCTAGAGGGCTGTCACATGGAGGTTGGAGCAAGCTTGTTTTCCTCACTCCAGAGGGTAGGATCTGAACCAATGGCTTCAAGTTGCAAGAAAGAAGAGTCTTAACTCAGGAAGAACTTTCTGATATTGACAAGCTGGAAGATGTGCCAAAGAGGGTAACCAAGAAGATCAAGGGTTTGGAAAACCAGCCTTATGCAGGATGGTTGAGCAAGCAGGCTATGTTTAGGCTGGAGAAGAGGAGCCTGAGAGAAGATATGATAGCCATCTCCAAATATCTGAAGGGCTGTCACATGGAAGATGGAGCAAGGTTGTTTTTGCCTGCTCTGGAGGGTAGGACACAAACCAATGGCTTCAAATTACAAGAATGGGGATTCAGACTCAACATCAGGAGGAACTTTTAGACAGTGAGAGCTGTTCAACAGTGGAACGGACTTCCTTGGAAGGTGGTGGACTCTCTTTCCTTGGAGGTTTTTAAACAGAGGTTGAATCATAGAATCATAGAATCATAGAGTTGGAAGAGACCACAAGGGCCATCGAGTCCAACCCCCTGCCAAGCAGGAAATACCATCAGAGCACTCCTGACATATGGTTGTCAAGCCTCTGCTTAAAGACCTCCAAAGAAGGAGACTCCACCACACTCCTTGGCAGCAAATTCCACTGTCAAACAGCTCTTACTGTCAGGAAGTTCTTCCTAATGTTTAGGTGGAATCTTCTTTCTTGTAGTTTGGAATCATTGCTCCGTGTCCGCTTCTCTGGAGCAGCAGAAAACAACCTTTCTCCCTCCTCTATGTGACATCCTTTTATATATTTGAACATGGCTATCATATCACCCCTTAACCTCCTCTTCTCCAGGCTAAACATGCACAGCTCCCTTAGCCGTTCCTCATAAGGCATCGTTTCCAGGCCTTTGACCATTTTGGTTGCCCTCCTCTGGACACGTTCCAGTTTGTCAGTGTCCTTCTTGAACTGTGGTGCCCAGAACTGGACACAGTACTCCAGGTGAGGTCTGACCAGAGCAGAATACAGTGGCACTATTACTTCCCTTGATCTAGATGCTATACTCCTATTGATGCAGCCCAGAATTGCATTGGCTTTTTTAGCTGCCGCGTCACACTGTTGGCTCATGTCAAGTTTGTGGTCAACCAAGACTCCTAGATCCTTTTCACATGTACTGCTCTCAAGCCAGATGTCACCCATCTTGTATTTGTGCCTCTCATTTTTTTTGCCCAAGTGCAATACTTTACATTTCTCCCTGTTAAAATTCATCTTGTTTGTTTTGGCCCAGTTCTCTAATCTGTCAAGGTCGTTTTGAAGTGTGATCCTGTCCTCTGGGGTGTTAGCCACCCCTCCCAGTTTGGTGTCATCTGCAAATTTGATCAGGATGCCCTTGAGTCCATCATCCAAGTCGTTGATAAAGATGTTGAATAAGACCAGGCCCAAGACAGAACCCTGTGGCACCCCACTAGTCACTCTTCTCCAGGATGAAGAGGAACCATTGATGAGCACCCTTTGGGTTCGGTCAGTCAGCCAGTTACAAATCCACTGAGTGGTAGCACAGTCAAGACCGCATTTTACCAGCTTCTTTACAAGAATATCATGGGGCACCTTGTCAAATGCCTTGCTGAAATCAAGGTAGGCTACATCCACTGCGTTCCCTTCATCTACCAGGCTTGTAATTCTGTCAAAAAAACGAGATCAGGTTAGTCTGACATGACTTATTTTTCAGAAATCCATGCTGACTATTGGTGATCACAGCATTCCTTTCTAGGTGCTCACAGACTGTTTGCTTAATGATCTGCTCCAGAATCTTCCCTGGTATTGATGTCAGACTGACTGGGTGGTAATTACTTGGGTCCTCTCTTTTCCCCTTTTTGAAAATAGGGACAACATTTGCCCTCCTCCAGTCTGCCGGGACTTCGCCTGTTCTCCAGGAATTCTCTTTTTTTTTTAAAAAAAAAAAATAATATTTATTAAAAGTTTAAAGATTACAGAAAGAAGAAAAGAAAAGAAAAGTTAAACAAAACAAATCAATACATTACATTACAATACATAGAAAAGAAACAACAAAAAACAATACAGCAAAACAAACAAAAAAGCAAAAACAATTTAAAACACATCCAATATTTCCATATCTTTATCTTTCATTTACTTGTTTCATCGACCTCCTCACACCTCCCTTTTTTGTATTCTAGTTCAATTAGCTATTTCAGCAAATCCTTTCCATCTTTCTCATTTTTTGTCCTATAATTTATCTTAACACAATCTAACCTTAATTTTTCCACTTTGGCCCATTAACAATCTATTTTTACTTAATTCTTTATAACCTTTCTGCTAAAGCCATATAACTTCATTCCAGCATCCTTCTAACATTCATTAATTTTACAGTATTTCTGTAGATAGACTTTAAATTTTTTCCAATCCTCTTCCACCGACTCTTCTCCCTGGTCTCAGATTCTGCCAGTCATTTCCGCCAATTCCATGTAGTCCATCAACTTCATCTGCCATTCTTCCCGGGTGGGTAGATCTTGTGTCTTCCAATACTTTGCGATGAGTATTCTTGCTGCTGTTGTAGCATACATAAAGAAAGTTCTATCCTTCTTTGGCACCAATTGGCCGACCATGCCCAGGAGAAAGGCCTCTGGTTTCTTCAAGAAGGTATATATATATATTTTTTAAAAATAATATTTTATTAAATTTTACAAGAAAAAAGAAAAAAGCCATACAAAAAAGAACAATACATATTAAAACACCAACAAATACCAACAATTAAAAAGAAAAAGGATATTAAAAAAATTTTCCAAAAGAGAAAGAAGGAAAAGAAAAAAGAAAAAAAGACCTCTTTTCAAATTCTTATCATTCATTACCTTATTTTCCTGACTTCCACCCGCCTCCCTTTCTTGTATTCCACTTTAGAATTGATCAGCAAATTCATTCTTATTAGTTTTATCCTTAAACAATTTCCCTCACGTATTATACTTTCCCAATCCTTATTTACTAGAATCCCTTCATTTCATTTCAATGTCATCAGCATTCAAAGATTTTACAGTGTTTTTGTAAATAAATTTTAAACTTCATCCAGTCCTCCTCCACCGGCTCTTCTCCTTGATCTCGTATTCTGCCGGTCATTTCTGCCATTTCCATGTAGTCCATTACTTGCATCTGCCATTCTTCCAAGGTGGGTAGATCTTGTGTCTCAAGAAGGTATATTTAAATACCTTTTTCATTTCATTATAAATCAACTCCCAGAAGGTCTTAATCCTTGGGCATGTCCACCAAAGGTGAAAGAATGTACCTTCAGTCTCATTACATTTCCAACATTTATTATCGGGCAAATGGTAAATTTTTGCAAGCTTGACTGGTGTCATGTACCACCTGTAGATTCTCTCTTAAGGCATTACATGCCGTAAACTTCATACCTGTGGTCCATAACTGTTCCCAGTCAGCCATCATAATGTTGTGTCCAACATCTTGTGCCCATTTAATCATAGCAGATTTCACCGTTTCATCCTGAGTGTTCCATTTCAACAGCAAGTTATACATTCTTGAGAAGTTCTTAATTTTAGGATCTAACAGTTCTGTTTCCAATTTTGATTTTTCCACCTGGAAGCCAATTTTTTTGTCCAAGTTATATGCCTCCATTATCTGGTAATAATGAAGCCAATCTCGCACTCTATTTTTTAGTTTTTCAAAACTCTGCAGTTTTAATCTGTCTCCCTCTTGTTCCAAAATTTCCCAATATTTCGGCCATTTGGCCTCCATATTGAGCTTTTTCTGGGCCTTCGCTTCCATTGGTGAGAACCACCTTGGGGTTTTATTTTCAAGCAAGTCCTTATATATTATCCAGACATTAAACAGTGCTTTTCTGACAATACGGTTTTTAAACGCTTTATGTGCTTTGACCTTGTCATACCACAAATATGCATGCCACCCAAAGACATTGTTAAAACCTTCTAGATCCAACACGTCAGTGTTCTCAAGAAGCATCCATTCTCTCAGCCAGCAAAAAGCGGCTGATTCATAATAAAGTTTTAAGTCTGGCAGGGCAAATCCACCTCTTTCTTTAGCATCCGTTAATATCTTAAATTTTATTCGAGGCTTCTTGCCCTGCCAGACAAATCTAGAGATATCTCTCTGCCACTTCCTGAAACACTCCATTTAATCCAAAATTTGCAATGTTTGAAACAAAAACAGCATCCTTGGAATTACATTCATTTTTATCGCAGCAATTTGGCCTAGCAATGATAGCTTCAGGTTTGACCATATTTCTAAATCCTTTTTCACTTCCATCCAACATTTTTCATAGTTATCCTTAAATAAATTCACATTCTTAGCAGTCATATTGACCCCTAGGTATTTCACTTTCTTAACCAGTGTTAGTCCTGTCTCCTTCTGAAACCTCTCTCTCTCTGTCACTGTTAAATTTTTCTCTAAAACCTTAGTTTTCATCTTATTCAACTTAAATCCCGCTACTTGTCCAAATTCTTGGATCAGTTCCAGTACTCTTTTGGTACTAGATTCTGGCTCCTGTAATGTCAATACCAAATCATCAGCAAATGCTTTCAGTTTGTACTGTTTAGCTCCAACTTGTATACCTTTAACCGTTTGGTCCCTTCTAATCATGTTTAAAAGAACCTCCAGGACCGATATAAAAAGCAATGGAGAGATTGGGCAACCTTGTCGTGTTCCTTTCTCTATCTTAAATTCTTCCGTCACTACATTGTTCACAATTAATTTAACCTTTTGTTCTGAATAAATTGCACCTATACCATTTTCAAAACCTTGACCAACCCCCATCCCTTGTAAATTCTTCTTCATAAAACTCCAAGAAATATTGTCAAAGGCTTTCTCCGCGTCCACAAATATCAAAACTGCTTTAGTATTAATATTCACTTGTAACTTTTCTAGAATGTTAATTATGTTCCTCGTGTTGTCAGACAAATGTCTGCCCGGGAGAAAACCAGCTTGATCTTTATGAATTTCTTCTACTAATACCTTTTTTAGTCTTTTAGCCAAAATGTCTGCAAAAATTTTGTAATCCACATTAAGCAAAGATATGGGGCGGTAATTCTTAAGCTGTGTCTTCTCAGACTCTATTTTCGGTATAAGTGTAATATAAGCTTCCTTCCACGACTCTGGTGCCCTTTTCCCTTCCAATATTCCATTACAAACTTCCTTTAATGGCTGTATTACCTATTCTTTCAGGGATCTATAGTATCTTGAAGTCATACCATCCGGTCCTGGAGATTTACCCAATTGCATATTCTGGATGGCCCCTTCTACCTCTTGCTCCGTTATTTTGTAATTCAACATTAGCTTATTTTCTTGAGAGATTTTTTGTAATCCATTTGTTTTCAAGAAACGATCAATGTCCATTTGTTTCTGGGTTTCCTGTGTATATAGTTGTTTAAAATACCTCTGAAAACACTTTCTAATCTCCACTGGATTCTGTATATTTTTTCCTTCTACTTCCAAATTTGTAATAGTGTTGAGTTTTTGTCTTTTTTTCATTTGCCAAGCCAGCAGTTTTCCACATTTATTTGCCGATTCAAATGTCTTTTGTCTCATCTGTTTAACTTTCCATTCTATTTCCTGGTTCATCATTTTCATATATTGTACTTGGTATAACTTTATCTCTTTCAGAATCTCCTGCGACTTTGGTTTCACTCTCAGTTTCTTCTCTCCTTCCTTTATTTTCTCCAAAATCTTATCTTTTTTCTCATTTTGGACTCTCCTTTGAATCGCATTCTGTTGTATCAAAAATCCTCTCATAACCGCTTTGCTTGCGTCCCAAATTACTCTTTTTTCTACAGTGGTGTTCATATTTATCTCAAAATAGTCCCTCAGAGTTTTTTGGGCCTTCTTAGTCACTTCTTCATTCCTAAACAATGTGTCATTCATCCTCCATCTGAAGGAACCAGTTGGTGTTAGTTTCAATTCCATCTTTACAGCATTATGGTCGGAGCAGGTTTTAGGGCATATTTCCACCTTTATAGTCTTTGGAGCCAGCCCTCTAGTTACCCAAATTTGGTCAATACTTGCCCATGTCATTTTGGCCTCAGAGAAGAAGGTTCCCTCTCTTCCCAGAGGGTTTTTTATTCTCCAAATGTCAACTAAATCCATATTGTCAGTCATATCAAAGAAAGTCTTTGGTAGTCTACCATCCTTAGTGACTACCTGTCTCTGTGCCTTGTCCATATTTGTAGACACCACTCCATTCATATCCCCCATCAAAATCATATTATAGTCCATATAGTCCGTCAGAGTCTCATGTAACTTCTTGAAAAATTCCGATTTTCCCTCATTTGGTGCATAAATGCCTAATATCAAAAATTTCTCTCCTTGTGATTGAATTTCAATTGCCACAAATCTTTCTTGGTCATCTTTAAAAAGAAATTTCGGTGATAGGCTCTCCTTTGCGTAAAGTACTACTCCTCTTTTTTTAACTTTGTCTGATGAAATAAATTCATGTCCCAATCTTTTATATGTCAATATTTTCCTATGTAGCCTTATCACATGTGTTTCTTGTAAACAAATCAGGTCCAATTGTTCTTTTTTTAATACATGGAAGACTCTTCATCTTTTTTCAGGGGAGTTCATCCCATTAACATTCCAGCTTAATATTTGCAGTGCCATGATATAGTTACTTTAATTCTCCTCCAACTGCGCCCAGTGCTTGCTCTTGTTCTGTCGGTGGTGTTAGTATCCCTTTCGCTGGGCAGTCCAGTCCAAAAGATAGCTTTGCTATGTCCACTATAGGTGATCTTCTGTCCAGTACTCTCTGCTCTAGTCCTCTATCTGGTGATCTTCTGTCCGATGCTCCTGGTTCTTTTCCAAATCCCTTCTATAGATCCTCTTTGTGGTTGCTCAAAAAAATTTCTTTGTCCTCAACTGATCTTATTTTTATTTTCCTTCCTTTAAAGCTAAAGGATAGGCCTTGGGGAAATTCCCACCTGAAGATGATTCTGTTCCTTCTCAGCAGAGCAACCAAATCTCCATAATTGGACCTAAGGTCCAAAAGGTATTTCGGGATATATTTGAATATTTCCACTCTTGACTGCAATATTTCCAAGGTCTTCTGAAAGTGCCAACCCAAAATTTTATCTCTCTCTTCTTTAGATTGGAGGGTAATCAAACAGTCTCTTACTCTATTCTTCTTCCCTCCTCTTCCAAGCCTAAAGGCACTCACGATTTTCACTCCTTCTTGTTCCAAATCCAGATTCCAAAAGTCTGCAAATTCCTGCGTAAGAAATTCTATCAAACTATCCTTCTCCAATTCAGGTACAGCTCTGATCCTCAAGTTCGTCTGTTTTTCCTTAAGCTCAATCATAGAAAGAATCAACTTATGGTCCTCAACTTGTCTCTGTATATCTGGGACTCTCTTTGTTTCCAATTGAGTTACCTTGACTTCCACAGCAGCAACTTTTTCCTTAGTTTCCTCTGCAATCTGATGGGTCGAAGTAGATTCCTGTATCAATTTCTGTATGGCTTCTATGTTGGTATTCACCTTTTGTCCCAAACTATTTATACTTTCTGTATTTATATCAATTTTGGTGTTTGCAGCATCCACCTTCGCATTTGACGCATCCACTTTTACATTTGTCGCATCTACCTTCCTGCTAAGTTGTTCCAAAGATTCATTTATCTTACCTAATGCAATCGCTAAAGCTTCTTCTGATGACATTCCTCTTGGTTTGGGTTGTGTTGGTACAGCTGCAGGTGAGGCAGAAGGACCAGATGCTGACGCTCTTCGCTGCCAAGACTTCCCAGATCTTGTTGTTTTTTCTGGGAGTGACGAATCTACTTTTTCTTTCCCATCTGCCATAACACTCAGAAAGTCCAAGGTCAATCCCACAGTCAGGCAGTTTTATCTTTCAAGTGGAAAATTCCCCTGATGCAGCTCTTATAACAGTTTCAGAAACTTCCTCTAGGGGGAAACAGTTACAATCCGTACTTGTATTGATCCAAAATAACCCCTTTTAAAACATAACTCAAGCAGAAAATTTAGTTTCGATTTTCAGTTACTTTTTTCTCCCTTTTAAAGTCAGAGGGGGACAGTTAGAAACAGTTAAAAACAATGTATCTCTCTTTGACAGCTAGCAGTCAGAGCGCATTTCAGATACGGCAACCTTATTGTCCTATTGGCAGCCCGTTCCCAGGTTCTGAGCAGTGGAATTTTAGCTTCCTTCCCTCTCTCTCGCAGGTATATATAGTCCAAAACTCCCCCCCTCTTCTCCTGCTTCCCAGGGGGGGATTTACTATTTTTTGAGGTTGAAATTAATCCTTTCCAATCGGCTTTCCAAGACTCTAGCTTGCAGCCTCTTTGCTTTGTTCTATTTACAAAAGCGGAAGGTGGACTTCCTGTTTATGCCTCCCCGCTACAATTCCGAATTGAATCTTTCTTCTTTTAAAAGTTTCCAATTTGTTCTACTCACGGGCAGTATCTTTTAGAGTCCAATTGTCCACAGGAAAAAGTCAGCGCTCTCCGGCAACGGCTGTGCGGCTTTACTCCGTGGAAAAAGCAGTCGATTCACAGCACCGCGCTGCTCACCCCACTTCGCTCCGGAGCCCCGAAAACGGGTTTCCCCGCGAGTAGGGGAGGCGCAAAAGGTGCCCGCCGAATCCCACGTTCACAGGCTTCACCCGCCTGTGATTTCTTGGATGGCCATTATTCATGGATGCTTTAGTTGAGATACCTACATTGTAGGGAGTTGGACTAGATGACCCTTGGGGTCCCTTCCAACTCTACAGTTCTATTATTCTAAGTGTGGGTGCTGCCACACTGCAACTGTTGTTTTGTCTTTCCGCACACTGACTTTTTTGTCTCCAGCTCTCCACAATCACCAGCAGGGTCTTCTCTCAGTTCTTTTACCTGAGATTCCAGAGGTGCCGGGGAGTGAACCTCTCCAGAGGTGCTCGCATGTGCTGTTGAGACTCTCATTCCACTCTCTTATAACTAGTTTGAGAGAGAAAATGAAAGTGATTTCTTATAAATATGGTCTTTCTATCATTCATTTTGAATTGGTTGATAGGCCACCCAGAAAATACAAGGCCATATTTATTTAATAAATTGGGGGGATGAGAGTAGACTAGTCATTATTTATTCATGCAAGTATTTATATACTGCTTTTAATCACAAAACAGTTTACAAAAAAAAATCAGGTTGAATAATGCAATATATAAGATAACAAATAAAACATTAAAATCTATAAAATGAGACAGCATAATAATTCCATAAATCAGAGCAGGCCAGCCAGATTTTACCATAACTCTCATTGAATAAAAATGTCTTAAAGAAGTGTAACAAGGATGTGGGAAAGAAAGGCCCATGGCTGTGGTGCTGCTATGGAAAAGGTGCCCTTTCATCTCCCCATAGTGAGCAACGTTTGCTTGGGGGCATGCGGGTGATCAGCAAGAAGGCTGCCTCCCCCAATTTCAGAGTCCAGGCAAAGGTACTCCGTCAGATGCCCAGGTGTCTGTGTATTCAGGGTTTTATGCTTTACCACCAGCACCTTAACTTGTGCCCGATTATTACAATGAAGATCCTTTGCGGCAATTTTATAACTGTGCACTGAAATGCCAGTCAGCACTTTTGTGGCAGCACTAGTGAAGCGGGGACGCTATTGGAGCTTGCAAAACTCTGGCCAGGAACAGGCACAACTGGGAAAATGTAACTGTAAAATAAAGTTCCATGCCACAGGAATACCCCCAACCTGTCCAGAGAAGGCTGAACACCAGTTTCCCAGACGCAAGATCCGCTCACCAACAGTGCTTCTGTCCTGTTGGGATTCAGTTTACTGGCTCTCTTCCAATCCGTTACTGCCTCTAAGCACTGGTTCAGCAATGACACAGCTACATCTGACTCAGATGGTATGGAGAGGTTGAACGAGGTGTCCTCTGCCTATTGAGGACACTGAGCCCCAGACCTCTTGATGACTGTATCCAGTGGCCATGTCTTTATGGGGCAGAAAGGGAAGACTCACTAATAAATCAAAAATGTTCATGCTCTGTTGCCTGGTGGAAAAAAATGGTTGTAGGTTTTGATTCCTATATCCCTATTATTTTAAGCTGCATTTGCATCTGGTGTGCATGTTCCCCCCACAGATCCACCACAGAGAGGTCTGTACATAATGGAAGTTGCTCCTTCCTTGTTCTCTCCCACACCACAAAGAGTGAGCTCTAAGGTAAAGCAATTTTAGTGTTATCCATTCCTTTACACAGGAGGAATTGATGATCTGCTCTTTCACCTGTTTCTCTTCTTTGTGACAAATTGATCTGATAAACCAGAAAATTAAACTGTGTCTGGAGGAACCAGACTAAATTCTGTACAAATACAAGGAGAGAGTGGATAAGTATTTCTAGGTAGCAGATGGGCTTTTTTGATGAAACTTTAAAAATTCACAGCAACTAATAGTACTGTACACACACCAGCCCCATGAGATAAAGGGGAATAAAGAAATAGTTGAGATATTATTACTGGGTTGGAAACTTAGTTCTATTTCTTCTGGAAATAGAAAGGACTTTGATCTAGCAGAGGCTATGAATGGAAGCGAGTTGTTTTTTGCCCATTCTTCAATCCACCGGCATTCTCCCACAACATGTTTCCCCTGTTTCAGAGTGTTCTCCAAACTGCAGAGCACATTTTCCGATGATGTGGGGCATGGGTGGGAAATATGTGGCCCTCCATATGTCATTGGACTCCATCTCCAGCATGGTCATTGGTCAAGAATGATGGGAGCTATAGTCCAGCACCATCTGGAAGGCCACAAGTCCCCCACCCCTGGTGGAGGGGTCTGTGTCTCCCCCAGCATCTATTTCTGGGATCTGAGAGTGCCTTGTTTTGTGAGTGGAATGCTGCTCACAGATCTCAGTGTCCAACTTGATGGTGATGATTTAAATAATCTGGCAGCATTTCTCCATTTGATACACGCCATATATTTTGAACCATAACTCCCATCTTTCCTTCCCCATGCTGGCTGGGGCTGATGGGAGATCTAGTCCATAACATCTAGAGGATGTCAGGATGGGGAAGCCTAGTTTAAAAGTACAAAAGGAGATACCAAGTTGACAATGGCAGCTGGAACAAAAGTTATCATAACTACAATAATGGATTCCAATTGTTGTGAGCTGAATTCCCATCAAACGCCGCTTACATGGAAATTTCTTAACTTATTTCTGTACACAGGAAGAGTGGTGGAAAGAAACTAAGCAGCTGGCTGATAAACATATGAATGGGCCCTGTATTGTACACCGAAACACTGGAATAAGGTACACTCCAAATGGCCCCAATGTAAAGCCTCTGCTGGGCATAACAGACCCCTATTCCCTTCTTAGTAGAACTGAGATTATTAGCCATTCCCTTTCAAATAAAAGTAACATATTTTGGATAAAAAAATCTTTGGCTAAAGGACAGTATATAAATTTAATACAGAAGAAGAAGAAGAAGAAGAAGAAGAAGAAGAAGAAGAAGAAGAAGAAGAAGAAGAAGAAGAAGAAATAAATCCCACGGGTAAAAAAATATCCAGTGAAATAGTAAGTAGCATTATCTCTTAGCTTAATGCTAACAAACCTTGTTAGCTCATCATACCCGATTCCCAATACACCTTTATTATATGATTATATGCAACACCTTTTACCAGATCTCTCCATAGCTGTGATTTTTTAGGTAAGACAACAATAATTGGACACATTAGTCCAGAATGCAGTAGTATTCTGTGAAGTGCTGTTCTATATTTGTATCATTTCATTTTCCCTATTTTTTAATTCCAGAGTTTTGTCACAAATTGTTTTCACCATTTCTACATTTGAGAGAAATGAGGTTAATGAGTTATCCAGTATATCTTAATGATGGCCACAAATTCGGAAAGCACGGAGGCTGGAACTGGTCAAATAAGCACCCAGCAAATATGTATACATTTCCCAGAATTTGCTTGCAAAATGCTGAAAGAGGAGAATGCTCTCCCCAAACCACACAGTTTTTAGAAAATAAGTTTCATGAATATGCATAAATAAATGGACTTGTACTGTGTGCAGGAGAGCAAATGCTCTCAAACTTCATCTTGGAGGGGTCTGCAGTTGCCGTTGTGGTGAACAAGTCAGTATGGAAAACAATACATGGCTCATTTAGTTATCCTTCCCCTATATAACTCCACTGGTGCTATTTCTAAATAACTATCACAATGTTCTATAACAATGAAATTTCTGCTTAATTATTGTGCATTTTATACATAATCAACTATCTTCTTACCTTGATCTTGCTAGCAAATAATTGATGTAACTAAGACATATGTGACCATGGTCAGGTCCACCTTCTTGCTGCTCTTTATTTTATTTTATTATTTTGTGTTTTCATGTTTTTAAAATAAAATGTGCTCCATTTCATAGGAAGGGTGGGATATAAAGCTATCAAATAAAGAAATAAAGAAATAGATGCACTAGAGCACCAGTCTAAGCCACATAAAACTACTCTTGGTCACTGTAGCCATCTGCCCATGCAGGAGAAAAGCTGGGACCAGAAGCACTTCCCAACTGAGGGCAACTAGACGTTACTTGAATTGTTTGGTTAGCAACCATGCCAGGGGATTTTCCATGTGTGCAGGCACATGTACTGTCAGGAGCAGGTGTCAGAAGCAGGTCAGCAATAAATTACACGCCATCAGTGAAGTTAACCCTTTGGTCAAGGAAACAAGGTCAGCTCAGGAAACCAGGCCAAGCAAGCACAGCAACTCATCCTGGTAGATCTTGCCCATGACCCAGTTGTGGGGAACTTCCCATAGTTGCCTGTCTTCTCCTCCGGGTCCTTCCCAAGCAATCTGAGGCTTTGTTTCTTGTCTGTCTTTGCTCCACCCTCTTCATACCTCTTCTGGTTCTGTGAGATCGGGGGGGGGGGGAGAGAGAGAGATTTGGTTGCTGCAGGAGGGGGAGACATCCTGCCTTCTTCACCAACAATAAGGGGGAAACACACAAATGGGCAAATTGCTGGGGGTTTGTCAGGATCATGGTTGGGGAGGTAGAGTCAAACTTTACCTCTCCACACACTGCGGTCCCAGTGAAAATCACCCTGCCACAGTTACTTACTAGGCAATTAAACTAACGTTTAGTTTGGTCCTAGAAAACAACTGATTCTCTAGGTAGAGTGCAATGTCATCCAAAACAGATTAAAGCCCCCATTCCTGTGTGAACAGTTTAACTGATGGAGCCTACTGATTAGGAGTACTCCTGCCAATATCCAGTCCAAGTTAAACATTCGTTATTTACCTCTTTCCATTGAGAATACTCACAGTGTCTACTCTTTTAGCCAGTTCTTAATTTTCATCAGAGGATCTATCCTCTCATCTTTAGTTGCTAAGCTTCATCTGGAGTCTTTCTGAGGAAATTCATCAAAAGCTTGTTGGAAATCCAAATGCAAGCATGTTCTCCGGATCATCACTCTGTACATACTTACTGAATACCTCAAAGGAGTCTAATAGGTTTGAGACAGGACTTTTCTTTGCAGAATGCCTTTGTGAATAATTGGCTGTGCCGATCAGTTACCCTCTTCCAGTTTAAAATGAACAGCCATCTTCGAAAACACTTTGATCTAGAAAAGAGTCAAAATAATTTTACCACAAAGATAAAAGTGAACAAACACTCATCTGTGACATTAACATATGGAAATAAGAGAACATGGAAAACAAGACACACTGCTTAGTGCATGTTAATGATCTGGTGTATTCAAACTGCCAGGCTGTCTATCTTCTTCCATTTAAAAAAACAACAACAAAAACTTGAGAATGCTTCGCTTTAGGTAGAACTCTATGATGAAACAAGATGGAAACAAGTCCTTGTAATGTCTTGTCACAGTTCAGGACCGAGATTGTCCTGACTGGGACTGGGTTCAGGAACTATCTCGAGAGAGATCTTGCCAGTAGGAGCTGCAACATAGAGGGCTGCCATGCTCCACAGCAGCGCCTCTCACTAAGCAATGCTATATCATGACAACATCCTTCCATTGTGTTATGGAGGGGAGAGATGGGGATTGTTATGTCTCTTAGTAATGCTTAGATACTTTGCAGCAACTGCTACCCATTCTTTGTTAGACAGACATGTTGCTGGCCAGCCTGCTTGCTTTGCTCTGGCCAGGACAAGACTAACCAGGGTCCAATTGTTGATTTTAAGGCTATTACTATCCAGTAATGCTTTTTCCTCCTTTCTGCACCTATTTCATGGACAACCAGCCCTTCCAGTCTTCCCCCCCCCGCCCCCCACCCCCCACTTCCCATTTCATTCTATGCTGTGTAGCAGACCGCAAACTGGTCCAAAACTGCATATTAATACATCAGGGACATATTCACAAATGTGCAAAGCTGAAATTCTGGGATGAGAAAATGTATATAAATATGAAATCCATGAAGATTGGTACTAGCACAATTGGAGATGAATGTGAATTGAAATATAACTGTGTTAGTTTGTACATAATCTGAGGCAAGAGGCAAAGTGTGTGGGAGTACATAAAAGGGAATGGCAGGCACTGGGATCCTGGCGAATGCAGGCCTGAATAACAGAGAGATTGAGAGGGAAGGGAATGAAATATACGAAGGTCTGAGAGAAGCCTGCGAGAACTGAGCAAGTTTAAGCACTGCCCTGATTAAAGAGTGAAAGATAATTGTGAAAAGATAATCCATGTGCTCTGCCTTCAAGTGACTCAGTGAGGCCCTGGTGTGGCAAACCCTGCAGATGGGGACTCTGACTGGAAATGAGGGTGGAATCATATGCATATGAACATTTATGGATAAGAACAGAAATCTCCTGTTCTTAGCAAGATGGCATGCAATAGTCTCCTTCCCTATGACTAAATATAAATTAGTGTTTCTTTCTAGGTCACTAACACTGATGTCTCCTAATCATAGATAGAAAAAGACAGAAACAAAGACCCATTGCATAAAGAAGTTTTGATATGACAGGTTCAATTAACTAACACAAATATTATAATTTATTAGCACTTTTTAATAACTTGACCTTCAGTTGCTCCTTAGAGAAAATACACAGTAAAGACAAAGACATTCTTAAAACTGACAGTCATAGATAAAACAGCTCCCTTTTATTAGAAATAACAATGCTCTTTGTTCCAGGGCAAATAGTTAGTTAATTGTAATTTATTTTGTGAGGTTACTGCACTTTTCTTGCAGTCTTGCTAGCTGAAGCCTGAAACGTCACAATGAACCAGCATTGTCACTTGTATCGTATAATCAAAACATGGTTTGAAATATTCAAAGGATGGCAAAAAATATATATTTGGCATTCACATGGCACAGTCCATGCAGTTACACCAATTGGCATGAGTAACAAAAGTCCTGAGCAAGGGAGCATCAAATGCACAGCCAATAGGAAATGTGGCCAGCTGGTACATTGGAACTGGGAGCATGGCCCTGATCTCCTTCCCTCTTCATTCATTGAATGCTGGGGGGTGTGGGTGTGTGGGTGAGAGAGAGAGAGAGAGAGAAGTTCATAGTCTAAAGAATGACCCTGATCGTATTTGTGAGGAGGTTCTGTCAGATGATGAAACTATAGGTAAAGTCCCTTGCAACAGATTACTTTGACTGCAGTCCTATGCACTTTCTTGACAGTAGGGATACAAATGCTGCAGGGTCCAAAACTGGAAAGGTTGAGATCAAAGGTCACTTCCCCATAGCAGGATTCAAGCTGAACAAGTTAAAAACTAAAGTTCTTGAGAAAAATCTAACACTGATTGAGAAAGAGAGGTTTCAGAAGGAGACAGGTTTAACATTGGTTAAGAAAGTAAAATACCTGGGGGTTAATATGACTGCTAAGAACTTAAACTTATTTAAATATAACTATGAGAAATGTTGGTCAGAAGTGAAAAAGGACTTAGAAATATGGTCAAATTTGAAGCTTTCCTTGTTGGGTCGAATTGCTGTTATAAAGATGAATGTATTGCCAAGAATGTTATTTTTGTTTCAATCACTGCAAATTTTGGACAAAATGGATTGTTTCAAGAAGTGGCAAAGAGATATTTCTAGATTTGTCTGGCAGGGCAAGAAGCCCAGAATAAAATTTAAAATATTAACTGATGCAAAGGAAAGAGGTGGATTTGCCCTGCCAGACCTTAAACTTTACTATGAATCAGCAGCATTCTGCTGGTTGAAAGATTGGCTGCTTCTTGAGAACACAGACATTTTGGACGTAGAAGGTTTTAATAACGTTTTTGGGTGGCATGCGTATTTGTGGTACGACAAGGTTAAAGCACATAAAGCATTTAAAAACCATATTGTCAGGAAAGCATTGTTCAATGTCTGGATAAGATATAAGGACCTACTTGAAAATAAAACCCCAAGGTGGTTGTCACCGATGGAAGCAAAGGCTCAGAAAAGCTCAATATGGAGGCCAAATGGCCTAAATATTGGGAAATTCTTGAACAAGAAGGAGACAAATTGAAATTGCAGAGTTTTGAGAAATTAAAAGATAAAGTGCGAGATTGGCTTCATTATTATCAAATAAGAGAGGCCTATAATTTGGACAGAAAAAATGGCTTCCAGGTGGAAAAATCAAAATTGGAAACAGAACTGTTAGATCCCAAAACTAAGATACTTTCAAGAATGTATAACTTGCTGTTAAAATGGAACACGCAGGATGAAACGGTTAAATCTGCTATGATTAAATGTGCACAAGATGTTGGACATAACATTATGTTTGCTGACTGGGAACAGTTGTGGACCACTGGTATGAAATTTACGGCATGCAATGCCTTAAGAGAGAATATTATGAAAATTATATACAGGTGGTACATGACACCAGTCAAGCTTGCAAAAATATATCATCTGCCCGATAATAAATGTTGGAAATGTAAAGAAAATGAAGGTACATTCTTTCACCTTTGGTGGACGTGCCCAAAAATTAAGGCTTTCTGGGAGATGATCTATAATGAAATGAAAAAGGTATTTAAATATACCTTCCTGAAGAAACCAGAGGCCATTCTCCTGGGCATAGTCGGCCAATTGGTGCCAAAGAAGGATAGAAATTTCTTTATGTATGCAACAACAGCAGCAAGAATACTTATTGCAAAGTATTGGAAGACACAAGATTTACCACCCCTGGAAGAGTGGCAGATGAAGGTGATGGACTATATGGAATTGGCGGAAATGACTGGCAGAATCCGAGACCAGGGAGAAGAGTTGGTGGAAGAAGATTGGAAGAAATTTAAAGACTATTTGCAGAAATATTGTAAAATTAACGAATGTTAAAATGATGCTGGATTGAAATTAAGTGGCATTAGCAACAAGGTTAACAAGAATATGCAAAAATGGATTGATAATGGATGAAAAAATATAGCTATAATATGTTAAGATATAGAGTTAAGATAAAGGAAAGAGGGTAAGGATTTGCTGAATTGATTATGTAAATGGGAATACAAAAAGGGGAGGTGTGAGGAGGTCAAGGAAACAAGCAAATGAGCCTAAAGATATATTAAAAAATGGATTTGTTTTTAATTTTTTCTCATTTACTTGTTTTTTGTATCTTGTAATTTTTCTTTTCTTTCTCTTTTTTCTTCTTTATGTATTTTTGTATTTTTGTATTATTCCTTATTTTTTTCTTTTTTAATGCTTTTTCTTTATTCTGTAAACCTTTGTTTTTTGTGAAACCTCAATAAATATTATATATATATAAAAAAACAAAGGTCACTTCCCCATGGATCATGCACAGGGGCTGCCTTTGACCCTCACCTTCCCATTTCACCCCACCACCCTGTGCAATTTAATGGCACAACCTAGCTCCATTACACTGGCTTCAGCCACAAACCCCCATAATCCTTAGGTCATGATATGCCAAGTTTTTGTCAGTCACCAATTATTGTGCTGTATGGATTTCTGTCCAAGTGGGAGGAAAAAAGTGTAGACCAAAAACCCACCTGTCCTTTGAGATGCATTTTTATGATCCCCTGAAATTACTTTCTGAGTCTGGCTTTGGATAATTTTGCCACCATTCCTCCTTGAGAGTAAGACTTTGTGGGACTTAACATCTGAGCAGCAGCAGATGGCTTGATGGAGCTGTGCCACTCTTACCTCCCTCCGACTGAGTCACTGCTGCATACTGAGGAGAAGGGGGCAAGAGGACAGCTAGGTCAACTGTGCAAATGTGCTAATGGTGTCAACCTGATGCTTCTCTTGGTGCATTTGCATCATGCCAGCCTTGCAGCCATCTCAGCAGTGACTCAGCCGGAGGAAGGTCAGGTGAGTTATTGCATCTGAGAAAATAGTCATAACTGCACATGCACAGTTCTTAAATACACTTATTCAGAAGCAATAGGAAGGAAAATGTCATCCATAGTCATATTCATATCCATATCGTATTGTGTTCTAATTTGTTGGAAGCCACCCAGAGTGCCTGAGGGAATCCAGTCAGATGGGTGGCATAAAAATAATAATAAGTAAACAAACAAACCCCTGTGTTGCAAAATATGAGACAGCAATATCAATAGCAACACGATGGCCAGAAACAATTACAATGTGAAAAACTTTATGGAATAATTCAAAACATCAAAACTAACAAACTGAAGTCTTTTAAAATTGGCCCTGGAAAGAAATTAATGACCAATGTCATTGGTTAAAAACTGCCCTAATATTGTCTAGTTGACTGGTGTAATATGTTCTGATACTCTGCTAGTGTTCTGGAGTCTCGTTTTGTACTTAGGTTGTTTTGCAACCTCTCTTTAAAAGCAGCACCATATAGAAAGCATTCCTGGGGAGGAATTAGTGCATAGGTTTGCATATTGAGCTTTGCAGATCAATATGTTGTTTGTATGCCTTACTTCCCCCAAGTGCTTGAAAATTCCAGGGCAGGTTTTACTAGGTCAGTTTCTCTTGAGAGAGTGTGCTGGAAACTAATGACAATTCCATAAAATTAGTTTTTTTTCCTGCAAATATGTACATTAAGCAGGGAGGAGAAGGCAGGTACCTAGAGAAGTAGCAGCAATTCTTCCCTTTAAGTATCAGCAGACTTTTGCAGCTCCCAATGTGGCTTCTTGCCAGACAGGCATTACACAGTCTTCCTTTATTCTTTTTCCAGCCATAGACAAACTGCAAAATGGTTTTCTTCACCTTGATTCATGGGGCCGACAGCCCTCAAGGACTATTAAGCAAGAGCATTCAGGCATCCAGCTTTGCACATGTGGAAAGAAAATGTCTCTTTTCTTTACACATGAACATAGCCTGACCTATTATAATATGGAAATATCAGGTCAGCTAAGTTTTACTCAGAGCAGATCCATTGAAATTAATGGATCTAACAAAGTCATACTAATTAATTCCAATGGGTCTACTCTGCATAAAACATAGTTGAATGCCACCAATCTGATACAGTTGTCACAGGGGTTGAGAGCTTGTCATAGAACCATACGGCATCAGAAGAGGCAAATGAAGCCTCATGTGCTGTCCTTTGGGTGCTCCAAAAGTTCTGCATGCAAAGTGTGAAATTCAGAGCAAACTGTGATGCTCCTCTTAGTCAATTCATCATAGAAATTTCAAGCCAAGCCAAAAAGAGTTTCGAAAGATTTGCAGCTACACTCTTGGGGGTGGGGCCGTGCACTGCAGTCTGTGTATCAGTCTCTAATGTATGTAATTTGGATCATTCCCCCACTCTGCCTAAGTTTGACCATTTTCTCTACTTCCACATGAATCAGCCCAAAGCAAAGCTGCTACAGTTTGACATTTTGCAAAGAGGTAGCTCTGCAAGCTTCCTGTGTCTCCTTCTGTGATTATCAGGAAGAACTGCCTGCTTTACTTCTCTGTGCCTTTTCAGTTTAGATAAGCATCCAAAAAGTGCAGATGCTTATCTATTACTTATCCAAGCAACTTAGGTCAAGATATCAGTTGGAAAATCTCCTAAGAACAGGTGTTTTGTGCGATTTGCAGCACTACGAGATTCATTGGGCTTAGAAATAACAATGCAACCTTGTAAAGCTATATTTTATAGATAGTTTCCATTGAGGAAAATGACAAGACTTTATAAGTCTTAATGAATCCTCACAGGTTGCCCACGAAGCAAGAAAGTCTTTTTATTAAGAGAGGGAAATGTGGTTCAGGAAAGTCAAGTTGCTTATACATAGGCTGCCGTTTTCTGTAGATTTACCTGGAAGTAAATTCTATTGACTTTTGTAGGGCTTACTTCTGAGAAAACATGCAAAGGACAAGCATACTCTGTCAGTGTACCTGGAGAATAATACATTTTGTAGCCATCAAATTAAGCAACATTTACAGAATTTACATGTCAACCTAGCTATACATCTGCAGCCAAAGACATAGCAGTTATTTCCAACCAGAATGTGAAATTCAGATACACTCCATCCTCTCCCCCAGTGCTTCATTTACCTCCTTTGCACGCAGCTTCCAGGTCCCCTTCAGTCCCTGGGCTCAGCATGATGGCTTCCCCCTACTGTCTGGTTTCATCAGCTCCAGTTTCCTCTCTCTCTCTTCACCATATTCTGGATCTCTGCTTCTTAATTCTTTGTCTGATCTTTCTTCCTTCAGTCACTCTGATTCTCCCTCCTCCCACCCAGCTTCCTGCCTGTTTCCCCTTGGACATCTTCTTGCCAGCACTCCTCTCCTTTCCCAAGGCCCTGTGTAATTCCTCCACAAGCCACATTGACCTTTTCCTTCCATTACAGAAACTCTGCTATCTGCTGACACATACACATTGCAAGGTAGGAGAGAATCCTAACTTCACATATATACTGACAGGCTGTAAATTAGCCTATACTGTCCAAGAAAAGAAAGAGATCTTGGGGTTGTGATGGATAATAGCAGGCTGGAAACATCAATTCAGTAAGCTACATTGTGTGTATGGCTGAGGGGGAGCAAATTCAAGGTTAAGGTGTATAAGGAAAGGTACTATCCAATTTGTTGTTTTTTAGTCATTTAGTCGTGTCCACCTCTTCGTGACCCCCTGGACCAGAGCACGCCAGGCACTCCTGTCTTCCACTGCCTTCCGCAGTTTGGTCAGACATGTTCGTAGCTTCAAGAACACTGTCCAACCATCTCGTCCTTTGTCGTCCCCTTCTCCTTGTGCCCTCCATCTTTCCCAACATCAGGGTCTTTTCTAGGGAGTCTTCTCTTCTCCTGAGGTGGCCAAAGTACTAGAGCCTCAGCTTCAGGATCTGTACTTCCAGTAGGCACTCAGGGCTGATTTCCTTCAGAATGGAGAGGTTTGATCTTCGTGCAGTCCATGGGACTCTCAAGAGTCTCCTCCAGCACCAGAATTCAAAAGCATCAATTCTTCAGCGATCAGCCTTCTTTATGGTCCAGTTCTCACTTCCATACATCACTCCTGGGAAAACCATAGCTTTAACAATACGGACCTTTGTCAGCAAGGTGATGTCTCTGCTTTTTAAGATGCTGTCTAGGTTTGTCATTGCTTTTCTCCCAAGAAGCAGGCGTCTTTTAATTTCATGACTGCTATCACCATCTGCAGTGATCATGGAGCCCAAGAATGTAAAATCTCTCACTACCTCCATTTCTTCCCTTTCCATTTGCCAGGAGCTGATGAGACCAGTGGCCATGATCTTTGTTTTTTTTATGCTGAGCTTCAGACCATTTTTTGCGCTCTTCTCTTTCACCCTCATTAAAAGGTTCTTTAATTTCTCCTCACTTTCTGCCATCAACTTTGTGTCATCTGCATATCTGAGGTTGTTGATATTTCTTCCGGCAATCTTAATTCCACCTTGGGATTCATCCAATCCACCCTTTCGCATGATGAATTCTGCATATAAGTTAAATAAGCAGGGAGACAATATACAGCCTTGTCATACTCCTTTCCCATTTTTGAACCAATCAGTTGTTCCATATCCAGTTCTAACTGTAGCTTCTTGTCCCACATAGAGATTTCTCAGGAGACAGATGAGGTGATCAGGCACTCCCATTTCTTTAAGAACTTGCCATAGTTTGCTGTGGTTGACACAGTCAAAGGCTTTTGCATAGTCAATGTAGCAGAAGTAGATGCTTTTCTGGAACTCTCTAGCTTTCTCCATAATCCAGCGCATGTTTGCAATTTGGTCTCTGGTTCTTCTGCCCCTTTGAAATCCAGCTTGCACTTGTGGGAGTTCTTGGTCCACATACTGCTTAAGCCTGCCTTGTAGAATTATAAGCATAACCTTGCTAGTGTGTGAAATGAGCGCAATTGTGCGGTAGGTGGAGCATTCTTTGGCACTGCCCTGCTTTGGGATTGGGATGTAGACTGATCTTCTCCAATCCTCTGGCCACTGCTGAGTTTTCCAAAATTGCTGGCATATTGAGTGTAGCACATTAACAGCATCATCTTTAAAAAATTTAAATAGTTCAGCCGGAATATCATCACTTCCACTGGCCTTGTTATTTACAGTGCTTTCTAAGGCCCATGTGACTTCACTCTCCAGGGTGTCTGGCTCAAGGTCAGCAACCACACTACCTGGGGTGTACGAGACATCCATATCTTTCTGGTATAATTCCTCTGTGTATTCTTGCCACCTCTTCTTGATGTCTTCTGCTTCTGTTAGGTCCTTACTACTTTTGTCCTTTATTATTCAAAAATTGTGGGGGGGAAATTGGTCAAAGGAGTATTTATGAAGGCAGTTTTGCTCCTGAAGCTAAGTAAGTCCTGTAAGCCCATAAACTGCCTGGAGACTACCTGGAAATCACATGTAACTGGCTTTCACCACTTTGGAGGAATAATAGGGAATACAAGCAGAACAACTACATTGACAGCTATAGTTCCAGTGTCTCTGCAGGTGTCCTATTTTAGTTGACAAAGCCTTCAGGACTGATTGTAGTCGCATGAAGGTAAACTGCAGGTAGTAGTCAGTGGTGACTGGAGACAAAAGATCTGGGCCAGATCTAGTGGAATTTTAACAACCAATGTAAGAGGCAAGGAAGAGAATCAGCTGGAGACAAAAGTTGTAGAACTGTAGGTAGCGCCAGGCAGAAAACGTTGTTCCACCGACCTCCAGAGCAGAATGGAGATACTGTATAATGATGCAAGCAGTGAAAGCGGCCTCATTCCCCATCCCCTTGGCGTAGATGCATTGAAGGATTCTGTATCAATCTGAAATGTGACACTCCACCAGCATTTTGTAGTATCCTGAGAAGCTTTTGGCAACCCAAGCAAGGGAGAAGAAATGAATGCTGAGAGAGGGGGTGACCTGAATTGGGTGCAGTCTTCCAAGTGTGGGTTCAACATAGATCCCTTTATTACACAACTGCATTTTGATGCACACTATTGGATAGTACTATTGGATAGTACTCCTTCATGGATCACTGCCTTGTCATGGCAAAGGGGCTTGAATAACTCAGAGAAGCTATGGGCTATGCCATGCAGGGCCACCCAAGATGGACAGGTCATAGTAGAGAGTTTTGACTAAAGGTGATCCACTTGGAGGAGGAACCGACAAGCCACTCCAGTATCCCTGCCAAGAAAACTCCATGGACAAAGACAACAGGCATATAAAAGTTATAACACTGGAAGATGAGCCCCTCAGGTCAGAAGGCGTCCAACATGCTACTGAGGAAGAGCAGAGGACAAGTACAAGTAGATTCAGAGCTGATGAAGTGGCTGGGCCAAAGCCGAAAGGTCGTTCAGTTGCGGATATGCCTGGAAGCGAAAGGAAAGTCCAATGCTGTAAAGAAAAATATTGCATAGGAACCTGGAATGCAAGAACCATGAACCTTGGTAGGTTGGATGTGGTCAAAAATGAGATGGCAAGAATAAATATTGACATCCTGGGCATCAGTAAACTAAAATGGACGGGAATGGGCGAATTTAGTTCGGATGACCATCATATCTACTACTGTGGACAAGAATCCAATAAAAGAAATGGAGTGGCCCTCATAGTCAACAAAAGAGTGGCGAAAGCTGTACTGAGATGCAATCTCAAAAATGATGGAATGATCTCGATACGAATCCAAGGCAGACCTTTTAACATCACTGTAATCCAAGTTTATGCACCAACTACCGGTGCTGAAGAAACTGAAATTGACAAATTCTATGAAGACTACAACACCTCCTAGAAATGACACCAAAGAAGGATGTTCTTCTCATTATAGGGGATTGGAATGTTGAAGTAGGGAGTCAAGAGATAAAAGGAACAACTGGCAATTTTGGCCTTAGAGTTCAAAAGGAAGCAGGGCAAAGGCTAATAGAGTTCTGCCAAGAGAACAAGGTGGTCATCACAAACACTCTTTTCCAACAACACAAGAGACGACTCTACACATGGACATCACCAGATGGGCAGCATTGAAATCAGATTGATTATATTCTCTGCAGCCAAAGATGGAGAAGCTCTATACTGTCAGGAAAAACAAGACCTGGAGCTGACTGTGGGTCAAATCATCAGCTTCTTATAGCAAAATTCAAGCTTAAACTGAAGAAAGTAGGAAAAACCACAGGGCCAGTAAGATACAATCTATATCAAATCCCTTATGAATACATAGTGGAAGTGAGGAACAGGTTTAAGGATTTAGAGTTGGTGGACAGAGTGCCTGAAGAACTATGGATGGAGGCTCGTAACATTATACAGGAGGCAGCAACTAAAATGACCCCAATGAAAAGGAAATGCAAGAAAGCAAAGTGGCTGTCCAACAAGGCCTTACAAATAGCGGGGGAGAGAAGGCAAGCAAAATGCGAGGGAGATAGAGAAAGATACAGGAAATTGAATGCAGATTTCCAAAGAATAGCAAGGAGAGACAAGAGGGCCTTATTAAACAAGCATTGCAAAGAAATAAAGGAAAACAACAGAAGGGGAAATACCAGAGATTTGTTCAAGAAAATTGGAGATATGAAAGGAACTTTTCGTACAAAGCTTACATCCCATCCCGAAGAAGGGCAGTGCCAAAGAATGCTCCAACTACAGTGGTACCTCAGGTTAAGTACTTAATTTGTTCCGGAGGTCTGTTCTTAACCTGAAACTGTTCTTAACCTGAAGCACCACTTTAGCTAATGGGGCCTCCTGCTGCTGCCACGCCGCTGGAGCCTGATTTCTGTTCTTATCCTGAAACAAAGTTATTAACCTGAAGCACTATTTCTGGGTGAGCGGAGTGTGTGACCTGAAGCATATGTAACCTGAAGTGTATGTAACCCGCGGTACCACTGTACCGCACAATTTCACTCATTTCACACGCTAGCAAGGTTATGCTTAAAATTCTACAATGAAGTTTAAGCAGTATGTGGACCGAGAACTCCCAAAAGTGCAAGCTGGATTTCAAAGGGGCAGAGGAACCAGAGTCCAAATTGCAAACATGCGCTGGATTATGGAGAATGCTAGGGAGTTCCAGAAAAACATCTTCTTCTCCTTCATTGACTACGCAAATGCATTTGACTGTGTTGACCACAGCAAATTATGGCAAGTTCTTAAAGAAATGGGAGTGCCTGATCACCTCATCTGTCTCCTGAGAAATCTCTATGTGGGACAAGAAGCTACAGTTAGAACTGGATATGGAACAACTGATTGGTTCAAAATTGGGAAAGGAGTATGACAAGGCTGTATATTGTCTCCCTGCTTATTTAACTTATATGCAGAATTCATCATGCGAAAGGCTGGGCTGGATGCATCCCAAACCGGAATTAAGATTGCTGGAAGAAATATCAACAACCTCAGATATGCAGATGACACAACCTTGATGGCAGAAAGTGAGAAGGAATTAAAGAACCTTTTATTGAGGGTAAAAGAGGAGAGCGCAAAATATGGTCTGAAGCTCAACATCAAAAAAAGGAAGATCATGGCCACTGGTCCCATCACCTCCTGGCAAATAGAAGGAGAAGAAATGGAGGCAGTGAGAGATTTTACTTTCTTGGGCTCCGTGATCACTGCAGATGGTGACAGCAGTCACAAAATTAAAAGACGCCTGCTTCTTGGGAGAAAAGCAATGACAAACCTAGACAGCATCTTAAAAAGCAGAGACATCATGAAGGAGGTTACCATTCTGCCTGGTCATTATAGAAGTTATTTATTTATTTGATTTCCAGTTTGCCTTCTGATCCAGAATGATCCACAAGGCGGCTTATACAAAGGTATACTGTACAATTGCATTTAGCCTGCTTCTGTCGCCTCTTACAAATGCCATTGCCCTGCAGTAACACACCCTTCATTGCCTCCGGGACTGAAGATCTTTCTGCTATCCAAGGGGGGTGAGGAAAGGGTACAGTTGCCTTTGCCTTGGATGAGCTGCCATAGTTGTATCTTCCATTAGCAAATAGTATGAAAGAGCTGGTACTGAAGCAGAAGCAGCAGCTTTTCCTCCCTTTCCCTTTAAGCCATTATTAGGAAATATAAACTACCCTGAACACTTGATCCAACTTTGCGTGTCACACTAAGCCAAACCATGGCTTAGCCTTAAAGTGAAGCCATGAATGTGCCAGCTCCTCTTCATTCCTCCCTGGTCTGCTTTGCTGTCCCCTTGTGCCAAGTTAAACCAAGGTTTAGCATGCTGTCTGAACCTGGGTCCATGGTTTAGCTCTCCTCAGCTAACCACGAGCCATAAACCCAGACCAAATCTTGATTCCTGCTCATATTTAATTTATGTCATATTTTAAAGAATCACTGTTCTAATGTCTGTTGTTTTTGTTCACAGCTCCTGAAGAAGGTTTTTATCACTCCAAAATGTGTTGAAGTATAATGAAAATAGTTTAGCATCAGTGAGCACTGGAGCTTGATCTCCTTTTTGTCTTGTTCACTCAGGAGCTCCCCCCACCGCCAGCCTTTACCATTATATAATTAAAACTAAATGGAATGACCTTCCAGTGCAAATTATATCTTTTTGTTACAATTCAGTATCAAATGTTTCCCTTTTTCTTTACAAATGAAGTACCAATATTGCTTACAATTTGCTGGAAACCCAATGGCATTGTGTTGGGAGACTGGATCCAGTCCACGATTTGCCCATGGGTCGCCATCTCCCTTTGGATAGATATTTATACCTGATCCCAAACTCATCCATTAAATGACAGACTTGCTTTGGAGATGTATACATCTATGGTATTATCAGAAATCTGAAACTGTGGATGTAGAATCACGCTCGACAATATAAGACAGCAGAGTAAACAGTGCATTGTGCATTTCATCCAGGTTTGTATTTTACTAAGATGTGTACCAAAGCTATCAGCTTTCAATTTGAATTTTGCAACCAGTGGGTGGGGGGAGGAAGTTTCAGAAATAGCACACATTGCTTCAAAACTCTTTATGACTTTTTGAAACCAAATCTATCTTTCCTTCCTGCAAATTATATTCAAATCTGTATAGAATCTCATTTTTTTGGCCTTGCAAATATGGCAATTACATTAAGCGAAGGCTTATAAATTTCCATACGTTTTACACATTACAATGGGCCTTGACCATTAGCATAATAAAAAGAGGAGAAGGAATCCTGAGGATATTACTTAATATTTTATATCTGGGCTAGGCAAATTTGCATTCGTTTAGACTGAAGACATTGCTGATTATGCAGGAATTTGCCATGGGTTTCCTCTGGCCTTGATAATAATACCATATACATACCACTTTCCTAAGAGCTCTTATTAACTGGATTTACCTTGTAGCAAAAAATCTAAACACTCTGATTCCCAACTAGAGAACACCAGTACAACTGTCCTAAGAATGTTATGGTTTCTGGCCTGGTTGCTTGTAGTGTGTAATGGTTCTAGGGGTTGCTCGTATGTAAATCGACGCCACACCTGGCTAGGTTACCTGGGTGAACCCTTTCTGTCCGGACAGCCACCCGTCCGTGGCTGTCTCAATCGCTGGCAGAATCCGTCAGTGGGCGTTTCTTGAACTTCTTCCAGCAAAGAAGTTCTTTGACGCCTAGTCTCCTCCTACTCTCCCTGCGCGGAAGTCTTCTGCACAGGGAGGGTGTGGGCAGCGGAGGACCCGTGCTCTCCCCGCTGGTCTCCGGCGAGGAGTCCTGGAGCCCCCTCGCCGATTCCCCCATCTGCCCCCCTTCTCCACTGGTGCTACGCTGATTTCCTTCCCCAGCAGATGGGCTGCCTCTCTCCCTACTGGGACCCTCTCCGGCATCCCTCTGGAGCCTTCCCTCCGCCTCTGGCTCCGATGGCAGTTCCCTGACATAGTGGGATCCTGATTTCAGTGAGTTTTGTTTTTTTTTTAAAGATATTTATTGAAGCTTTACAAAAACATAAATTTACAAAATGAAAAAAGGTCATATAAAAAGAAAAAGATACAAAAAAACATAGAAAAATACATGAAAAAGAAAAAAGAAGAATAAAAATACAAAACACAGAAGACAAATCGCTAAAAAAGAATTAAAAACAAATCCATTTTTTTGTAACTTTAAACTCATTATCTTATTTCCTTGTCCTCCTCACACCTCCCCTTTTTGTATTCCCATTTAAGTAATCAAATCAGCAAATCCTTACCCTCTTTCGTTTATCTTAACTCTGTATCTTAACATATTATAACTCTGTATTTTCATCCATTATCAATTCAATTTTGCATATTCTTGTTAACTTTGTTGCTAATGCCACTTATTTTCAATCCAACATCATTTTAACATTCGTTAATTTTACAGTATTTCTGAAGATAGTCTTTAAATTTCTTCCAGTCTTCTTCCACCAACTCTTCTCCCAGGTCTCGGATTCTGCCAGTCATTTCCGCCAGTTCCATATAGTCCATCACCTTCATCTGCCACTCTTCCAGGGTGGGTAGCTCTTGTGTCTTCCAATACTTTGCAATAAGTATTCTTGCTGCTGTTGTTGCATACATAAAGAAATTTCTATCCTTCTTTGGCACCATTTGGCCGACTATGCCCAGGAGAAAGGCCTCTGGTTTCTTCAGGAAGGTATATTTAAATACCTTTTTCATTTCATTATATATCATCTCCCAGAAAGCCTTAATCTTTGGGCACGTCCACCAAAGGTGAAAGAATGTACCTTCATTTTCCTTATATTTCCAACATTTATTATCGGGCAAATGATATATTTTTGCAAGCTTGACTGGTGTCATGTACCACCTGTATATCGTTTTCATAATATTCTCTCTTAAGGCATTACATGCCATAAATTTCATACCGGTGGTGATTTCAGTGAGTTTTAGTAGGTAGGGGAGCCAGATAATTTTAAACAACTTGAAATAAAATTCCTTCCCTTTATAAGCAACAAAGGCCACCTGCCTCCTAGATTCCATACAAATATTGCATCAAGCCATTTCAGTCTGGCTTCGGGCCTGGTCAGGGCATCCAAACTGCCTTACTGGTCATCATTTATTATCTTTGTCAGGAGCAGGACCTTTCTGCAGTTTTTGACACCGTTGATCATGGAATCCTCCTGAACTGACTTTGTGATGGGTGAGGGAGGCAGTGGCACAATTTTATGCTGGTTTGGCTCCTACCTCTGGGTTTGCACATAGAGAATAGCAATGTGGAATCTGTCATGCAAACACATAGGAATTGTGATAACCATTTTGTCCCTCATGATACTTAAATTTACAATGAAGTCCCCATTTCTTTGTTTCATTTCATTGGCTTTTTCTTTAGGATTTTGGGTGCAGTCTTCCTGAAGGAAAAAAGATTGCATTTAAAGGTTGCATTTAATTGGTCCAATTTACCACCTGTGTGGAGTGTCTGATGCAAGATTGTGTCACGGTCAGAGTAACTGTGCAGAAATCCACTTATTAGCTGCATGTACATTTTTGGTCTTGGGGGGGAAAGGCCCTAGGCCTTGATTGGCTAAAGGAGAAATCTACCCTCCTGTATCCAAGTCTTTTTGTATAAAAACTTCTCTTTGACTGAGAACCAGTAGTCCGCATTTGGATGAAGGACTGTGTAGAATAGAAAGTCCCTATTTTCATCTGAGAAATGATGGAGGGTATGCCAAGGAGAGAGTTGCCTGGCAACTATGCTGTGGTCCATTTCTTGCCACATGAAGACCTTTTTATTTCCACAGGGTTTCCACACAGTTTTAAATTAAAAAATGTGTTTTTGTCATGGTTAGTAGAACTTTGGCATTATACACTCTCTGCTTCTGATTTCCTTTTAGTTTTATTCTGATGCTGCTTTAAACTTGCTGCTGGTTTTATGTCCATGTTGTAGTTTATGTCTTCCCTCCTGCACACTGCCCAGAGAACTATTTGTTAATGTGTGGAATAAAACTAATGTAAATAAAATAAATTTTAAAAGTGGTAGCAGCAAAGCCACTTTGCTGGCTTACTGCCCCCACTAAGCCTCAGTGCTAGTTGTTGTATGGCTTGTCAGCTTTCGTTCCAAACCTTAATTACTGAATGTTTAAAAGCAGCATGAACTTGTGTAACATGACCTTAATCTTGCATAACCAACACATGTCCACTTGCAACCATATCTGTGTTCCATCCCCTAGCACCCCATCCTCAAACACACTGTTGTAAAAGTCAAGATTTAGGACACCATCATGTTGATGTGTCAAAAAGCACTGATGGAGGTCTACAGCTTCCTTATTCTAAATGCCCATGCAACTGCACTCTTAATCTAATTATTTAAAACAGGAAGCTTACTTCTAATCCGTCAACATGGCACCCAGTCATAAAAATATCTTTTCAATCTCCACCCACGAATTATTCATATTCCCCCCAGGCAGTGTCCTCCATATCATGAAATAAATAACTGTTTGATTATGCCATTATCAGAGAAAGCAGTTTTCATGATGAGAGCAGAATGCCGTAGATATATTCATCCCAGTTCCTGGCTGTCCTTGTTCTAAGCATTACTGACAGTTTTGCACTTGCTGTAGAGCAAGGCTGCTGCTGCTGGGGAGCTTCTGTCAGAACTGGAGGGTGGGTGTGGGTGTGGAGCAGAGGCAAGGCATCTCGTCATTCTTTGAGTCTTATAATTTTGCCCAAATGCAGCAAGAGAAAGTTTTTCCCAGCATGGTGACGGCTAATCAGCATTTCTATATTATTCCATTAAAATAGCAGCATTAAGATGAATGCTTAAATCCTTTTTAATCCTCTTTTAAAACCATAACTGTGATTTCCCATTAATTTTAATACATGGAAAATACAGGTTACATGAAAAATATACTTGGGCCAAAGCTCTGACAATGCAGAATCAAAGTAGCTTTTAAAAGTATGATTGAAGCAGGTCGGTGCTGGGGACATATCCAGAGAGCTGGTGGAAATTGCTAAATGGGTGGTTCTGGGGATTTCAACCCCCATGCCAAGGCCACATGGATGTGCCTCAATTCATATCTGGTTTTATGCACCTAACAGGGCATCCCATAGTTTTAGTGCTTTCTGCTAGTCAAGAAAAGAAAACTTTCTTTGTGAGTGGGAGAGTTTGATAGAATTCTTTTGTCATGGGCAAATTGCTACCTGGTAGAGTTTAGGCAACCTTTGCAGATGGGATCCAGATGGATTTCTCATGTATCTGAGGCAGAATCATGGTATGCTTTATTCTGTCACAATCCTTACAACAATCCTCTTAAATAGGGAATATTATCTTTTTCCATGTTGCAGACTGAGATCTTTGTGCTGAAACTGCAGTTTTTCAAAGTCTACCTAGTGAATTACTGTCAGAGGCAAGATTTGAACAATGGACTTCCTGATTCATTGCTCAATCTCTTAAATATTATGTTACGTCAGCTTCAACTTGAGCAGAATGTAGAGCCTAACATTTCTCCTCCATTTGCATGTTCAGACCCAGAGACCTCCCCCCTAAATAAAGACACATTTGACTCAAATTTTGGTTTCGGGCAGAATTTAGGCCACAACTTTATTGATTACAGAAAGTGATTGGTTGCATAGGCTCTGGTTCGACTAGCTCCCTGCCATGCATGGTAGCACTGACCCAGGATTCCACCATAGGTCAGCCAAGGGTGAACACCTGGATAAGCAGAAAGCCGGGAACAGGCTATCTCCGCCACTCAAATGTTCCCCTGGACTCAGGCATCGAGTCCCCGGATTCCTTTAACGGAATACCCTTCACATAGGGATGGCGAGAGTGTTCTCCCATCCCTATCACCTGAACCAAGAGCCTATCCGCCACACGAGCACCAGCGCTCGCCGCCAACCACTCACACCTGTAACCAATCCCTTAACCCCGCTGACACAGAGTTCAGCCACAAATCATTCCCAATCACAGACAGATGAACCCCATCAAGCCTGTAAAGGATGCATCACGGAAGGTAATGCCCAGGTGACGGATCACCGTCCCACCCAAGGCCAGAACCTTCTTGGCCACTGTGCTCTGGACGCGCCTCCTGGCCCTCTCAGTGGCAGCTGGGCATTGGCTACCTTGCCCCATACGTCACTGCAACAGCTGTGACCAAAAAACTTTGAGTCCAGGAAGAGCTGCCTTCAACTCTTCCAAGTCCTCCTGCACACAGGTCTGCAAACTCAAGCTGGGAGCTTCCGGCAAATCATTCTCGCCCAGCTGCACCACCATCACTGCAGTCATGCCTTCGCCCGCACCGTTGGGAGAAGCTCCTCCCAACGCATGGAGAATCCTCTTTGTGCTGCCTCCAGCACTACTTTGCCCACACGCGGTGCACCAAAAAACGCAATAGAATAAGCCGCCGAAAAGAGTCTTGCCTCTACGTATGTGGTGGGAGTGCAAAGAGATAGTGGGATTCAGGGAAAATATCTATAACGAACTGAAAAAAGATGTTTAGATTTTCATTTGAAGAAAAAAAAAACAGAATCCTTTCTCCTAGGCATCATGTCAGAGAAAATAAAAAGAACGGTCAGACCAATATTTATGTATGCAGTTACCGCGGCAAGGTTATTGATTGCCAAAAATTGGAAAAGCAGCAGCGTCCCAACTAAAACAGGCTGGTTATCTAAAATGATGGAATCCTTCCATATTGCCAAACTAACAGGGAGGATATGAGGAGATATGGTACAAAAAGTGAATAAAGAGTGAGCTATCTTTAAGGAATACATCAAAATTTATGTGGAAAAAGTAGAATTTCTAACAGATATTGAGTGAATCCAGAAAATGATTAGAAAGGAGAGTAAAGTTAGGATAGAAGAAGAGATTAAAAAAGCTAGTTGGAAAAATAAAGTAGCATAACGAGAACGGCTGGAAGTCAAGTCACTTGGTGGGTGTCCGTGTGGGGGAGGTGTGTAGGTATGTTGATATGTACAGTAAAGATAGGTATTTATATAATTACTCTATTTATATAATTACCTATTACTCTATATTAGGTATGTTTATGTTATGAAAATAAGGTAGTGTGTTATGTACGTGTATTGTGTAATTGTGTAATTGTGTAAATGTATACGTATGTGTTTTATATGTATACGTATGTGTTTTGTATGTGTACCATTAACCCTTTGCTTTAAAGAAGAAGGGCGACTGCATAATCTGTGTTGGTAAAAGTGCTGCAATGATTATTATGCAGTACATAAACAAAGCATATACCCAGAACAAACTTAGTTGGTCTCTAAGGTGCTATTGGACTGTGTGTGTGTGTGTGTGTGTGTGTGTGTGTGTGTGTGTACACACACACACATATGCACACACACACACAAAAACCAAGAAAATAATAATATATTATTGTGAGTTTGGTGAGGGGTTAGATTATATGCCTGGGTCCCTTCTATTTTTTGGATTCTGCAAGGATTCAATTGTTGGAATAGCCAGGTCAGCTTGTTGGTAATGGCCCCCTAAGTATGGGTCATTAGTGTAACAAAGGAAGTGGCTTTGTGCCAGATGGCATATGGGTGGGGCCCCTTTCTCACCTGGCTAGTAGTGAAAAGCAGTGGCGTAGCGTGGGGGGTGCCAGGGGTGCCGGCCGCACCGGGCGCAACATCTGGGGGGGGGGCGCGAGTCCAGAGGGCCCAGCCGCGTCGTGCCCTCGGCCCGCCCCTATTGTCAGAGCGGCCGGCCAGCCTCCGCCTGCTCCTACCTTGCCCACCCGAGGACTGCGGCAGCGCCCGCCCCCGTGGCCACCTACCCCCGCCTCGCCCATTGGCTTGCCTCCCTCGGCCCCGCCTCTCTCCGATGGCCACGGGGGTGTCCTGCTCGGCGCCGGCGCCTTTTTTCAGGAGGTAGGGAGGCTGGACGGGGAGGTGGGGTCGGAAGCGGGCAGAGAAGGAGGGGAGCTCGTAGCCAAAAGGGCTGCGCCGGCCGGCAAAGGGCCGGGGAAAGTTTGGAGAGGAGAAACGCACCGTCATGATTTCCTGGTGGAAGCGGCAGAATTAGGGATGGCGAAGCGTAATTACGCACGAATTTCGCTGGGTGAGAGCTTCGGGGATCGATCGGCGGAAATGGGAATCAATTGGAATATGAGAAAGAGAGAGAGGGACCATCATTCATAGGCATAGATTTGTAGGGTTAGGGGGCGCAAATTACTTGCCTTGCCCCGGGTTAGGGGGCGCAAATTACTTGCCTTGCCCCGGGTGCTGACAACCCACGCTACGCCGCTGGTGAAAAGGACAAGGGCCAGAGGTGTGAGAGAGAAAGCTGGGGTAGAACCTAGAAGCAGGCAGAAGCTGGAGAGGGAGAGCCATGCTTGATTTCTGCTTGAATCCAAGGCTGTGGCTATGTGAGAAGCAAGACCTTCTGGGTTGTTAATGCTGTCAGCCCCTCCACTGTAGGTTCAGGTTAAATAGACCATATTTCCTAAAGACCTCACAGTCATGATATATCATCCCTCTAGAGGGAACATTAAGGGTGAGTGTGCTAGAATTGCAGTGGCAGCCAGTGATTTCCCAGAAAATCTCTGTTGCTGCCAACATCACCGCTGTTGGCAATGAAATCACAATGTTAAAGGTTAAACAAAACACACAAAAAATGTCCCTGCTTGCCACCAAGAGCTCACCCACACTTCCACTTGCCCCACTGCTTTCCCTGGGGAAACCTGATCTTTACCACTGAATCAGAGCAAACATCAATTGGGTTTTCTGCAGGTTGACATTTACTCCAATTTAGCACTGAATACCAGGTTTTCCAGGGGGAAGTGGTAGGGGGAAGACAAAACTGCCCAGCCCTGTGCTTTCTAGACATGGAGCAAGCAGAAGTGTGGACGAGCCCCAAGTGCAAGAAAAGTGGAACAAAAATAATTCTGAATTTTTTATTCCACAAAGTTATGGAATTTCAGCAGAAAGTTATGGGATATGCACTGACTGGAAATAAAGCTGTGTGTTTGCCCAAAACCTATGAAGGTACAAATAGCATTAAAAGTAGTGATTGCATCTGACTGCCCCAATAGCATCATGAGCACAAATCATCATAAATGCAGAATAAATTGGATGTCTGGAGGGACCCTTGGGGAATATCCCTGGTCAGTGAAATTTTCTAACTTTTCAGACCTCAGACAAACTTCATGGTTCCTGAAAATAGACCAAGGCAATTGCCTTCCCCTGAAACCTCAGAGCCAAGAATTTACAAAATAAAATTAATGCTTTCTCCTGAAGTTCCAGGTGAAGCAGAAATCACACATGGGATCTACAAAAGCAGAGTCAGTTTACAATGAGTCCCAACAGCAGCAGCTCACAGATGGCCTGGGCACCATTCTTTGACACTGTCTCCCATAAAGATGTATCTGGATATCCAAATAGCTGTTTATCTTGGCAAGAGAGGGCGAGAGAGAGATGGAGAGAGAGGGGGGGAGAGAGAGAGAGAATAGGAGACACCAAGGATAACTTTAGTGCTTTGGCCAAGCACCTTTCAGAATATTGCTGAGTGTTCCTTCTCCATGGGTCAACTGTGCAGAAGCTTCTGCCATGTGCACTTTGGGAATAAAAAAATACTATTAATTGGATGATTGTGTTATTAATCATGCTTGTATCCTGCACACCTCACAGCACATTAGTAAGTATCCCATCCCACAAATCCTCAGTGACTTTGCCTGAGGCTATCCCTTGGCAGAAGTAAGAAAACCACTTTGGAACTTATGGCTTGCCTTTCAGGAGCATGCCTGTTACAGCTGTTAAGTCTGGGAAATGTAAGTGGTGACTGGCTTGTTCCCATTATAGAGGGCTGAGGGCTACGGCAAAGAAAGAAAGCTAGCTGATAAGCCTGTCCAGACAATATCTGTGTGCTTTTTCAACTCAATCACTGCATTCAACGTATCTCGCTTTTGAGTCACATTATAAAGTATGAAGGTGGCACTGGTGGCAAAGGAGGAGAAAAGGACTCATTATTGTTTTTCTGCATGTTCCTTAGAGCTAAGGGAAATAATGGAACAATTAATATTTTATTGTTTTGTAAACTCATCTGTGAGCTCTAGCAAAATCTAGCTACCTGCTTGTCAGGCAGAGGTACCCTGGCTTGGTCCCTCCACTTGGTATCATGGCAATCTGGCCCTGAATGTAGTCAAGAGGAGATGCTATTCCAGATGTGGAGGCTGACACCACCCACCACCCCAGAAGACTGGTTTGTCACCTCCCACAGAGATCTGAAATGCCTTCATTTCCTTGTGTCATCTTGCCTCTGAAGCCATGCCTTCATTACTGCCCCTGACAAAGACAGGCTCTTTGAATCGAGTAGCATCAGTGGTAGATGTAAGCTGTGCAGCTGCCACCATGAAGGGCAGACACCACTGACAAGTGACGAGGTTGTAATGGAACATCTGTCTTGGAAAATGACACAGACCACCAGGGGTGTGTCAACTCAAAATGTACATTAGCAAAGAATCCTGCCTGTGTGAGCAGTCTGCTGAGGCAATTACGTTACAGATATTGGCTCCATGGGACAAAAATCATCAGCATAGAAGGGACTCAAATAGAGCTCAAGAAGCATGGTGTGAAATAGCCCCAAGGAACAGGCAGTCAGCCAAGAGAACATAAAGGAGCATGGTCCAAAATGAGATTTGTGTGGCTTTACACAGGAGATTTTCCTTAAAAAAGGCAAAATATTTTATGGCAGATTCTGTGAAACACAATCAAAGTTAACAACTAGGCATATGCTTTTGCATTTAAAGCACTCACACATTTCACATGTTTTCCTTAAGAGGGAAAAGTGCCATCTAATTATTTTCCTTCGGCATGGGTACAATTGTAACCTGCATTCCTGGCCACATCAACTGACCATCAGTGTCCATTACACCTGTGCCACCAGCCATCCAGCTACATAAAAAGCCCAGAGCATAGGTCACATCTTTGTTTAAGACAACAGAACAGTGTGGCTATCACATCAGCTTTCATACACACCTCTCTGTCTGTTTACTCCTGTCCAAGCAACATGCTTCCTGAGTCTTGTCTATTGAAAGAAAGAAAGAAAGAAAACACCAGAGACGCTTCCTTTCAACAACTTCTAATTAGTTGGCTGAGGTTAAGGCCTGAGCGCAGCAATCTGAAGGGAAGCTTCCTTGAACTGGCTCCACTATTTCCTGCTTCCCAAGGTTCACTGCTTTAAGAAGCTTATCAGTGAAGTTCCTGCTGGCAAGAGCCTTGCCAGTCAGTTGATGCTGTCCCTTCCAATGTATCAGCGACTCAAGCTGATACTGTGAAAATAGTAAGAATATAAGTAAAATGTAGACTGACTGTGCAGAATGAAGTTTCCAGTTTTGATGCAAACATGTAATTGCTTTATGTAAATGAGAATTGTTTGTTGCTCCCCAGGAAAATATTCACTTTGGATCTTCCCTACCTTATGATTTTTATATTCAGGCTTTTTATAGGAAGTTGAGAGTGGGGGCTTATCCACACTTCCTCTCACTGCTTTCCCCTGAGAAAAACCACTCTCCAGTGCTCAACTGGAGCAAACAGAAATTCAAGTTTTCTCCAGATTGACATTTGCTCCAATTCAGCACTAAAGAGTAGGTTTTCCCTGGGAAAGGAGTGGAGCAATGGGAAAACTGCTTGAACCATGCTTTCTAGGCATGGGACAAGCAGAAGTGCAGATTAGCCCAAACTAAGATCTGTCAGGATGACAGAGTTTGCATTCAGTAGATTTTGGGGTTTGCCAGCTCAGGCAGGGCACAGCCTTGGCAAAGCTGACATAAGTCCTGCGACTAATCTACACTGGTCAGTTAAAATGTTTAAAACATGTTATAAAAATGTGACACCAGAAGGCACTCACTGTAGAGCAGCAATCTGTCATCAATGGAAAATAGCACTGAGAGTTATATTACTTTTCTAAAAGTGTTTTACAGATCAGTGTAGATCGAGCTCTGCACTCTGCCTCAGCCATGGCTCTGCCAGCTCAGCTGAGTCTCAGCCAGTGGAACTTAAGCCAGCAGAACGTAAAGCAACATAACTCCCCACATTTTGGCAGGGGGAGGGATGGGGAAAGCAGAGACTTACACCTATGTCAAACCCTGCTCAGCTGAATCGTGTGATCTAGGGCACAATCCTCCAAAATCAGACCCATAGCCCTTACCAGCAACTCCTGAACAGAGTTTGGAATGGGGGTAAGTTACACTGGCCAAAGTAATGCCAGCTACCAGGAGCTAGGATTCCCTTTTGACCTAAAGTGGTTACTTGGGGCCAAGAAATATAAGAACTGGATCTAAGTGTGCAGTAAATAAGGGGTGTAAATGCATGCTAGCATGAGGACTATCTGAGGAAGAGATAGTTCTTCAGCTAAAGGGCCTATAGGCTATATCTGTGAGTTCTCAGGGTCAAGATAAAGCAACTTTCACTTTTTCCCACTAAGTCATTTTAGGGGGTTGCCTTTTGGACTTCTGTAAGACAGCAGGAGGGTTAAAATCCACCAATACCCACCAAATCTGCCTCAGACTCAAGAAAATACATGCACCGCACCAACAAACCTTGGTAATGGGAACACTTCCTATTTATGGAAACTGGATCTAAGCCAGAGAAAGGAAGGCTGAATAAATGAGCATCATATTTCGACACATGATATGCCAATAGAAAAAGACTTTCTCTTTCTTTTGTTGTGATCTAATCTTTTAGGCAGGCTCTCTCTTTCTTTAGAGAGAAGACAAAGCATATGAAATTAAGTGTGTAAGAGCGATCCAGCGATAGGATGACAATGCAAAGCCACAGAGTGCTCCAAGATGCAAATTCACAATCAGCTTGAACTTATTAAAATAACGCTGTTCTCTTGAGCATTTCAGTGATTTCTTTATATAAATAAATTCTTCTTATGGACTGATTGGATCAGTGCTCTCATAAGATTAGGCTATCTTTAAAATGAGGAATGTCATTTGAAATTCCTTGCAACTTTTTCAGTGAGACTGTTAAAAAGAATAACATTTTAATAAAGGATTCATGAGAGAACAATGCTGCAAAGTTTTGCTTTTTTGCACCTCAGTGTTAAACCGTGGACAAAATATATAGATTGGCTGGCCAATGTAACTCCCTTTCCCCTCCTATTCCCCACTTTATCTCCTCATTTCAGGAACTAGCAGCATTGACGATGGTTGATCCATCTTTCAACTACATGCCCAATCACTTTACCAATGAGATCTCCAAAAACTGCTCCCAGTTATCTAAGTTGTGCAAGGCAATCTCTCTGAAGGTCAGCCAATTCCTTCAACCAATACCAAGGATACCTAATTATTTAAGTTGCTATGAATAACAATGATTTCAGCTCTGTATGGGGAAAAACAGAACAGAACAGCAGAATAGCTATTTTGGATTCATTTCCTAATCAGATAGGAGATTTGCAATGATCACAAGAATTTATTCTACTGCTTGTGCCTTTAAATGTCTGATTAAGCCAAATGTGAGTGCAATAGACAACCATGATTTAGATCTGCACGGATTTAGATCTGAGATTTTGACAAAGAACCTTGATATTACACATAATGGGGAGACCATAATGGGGAGGAGTGTATGATGGGCACTCCCCATGCTACACCTGTCATCTTAGATGGAGTTGTGGTTCTAACATGGGGATAACCACACCATACAAACCCTTTGATGCACTTCTCTCCATTATATGCAGGGTAGAACAGGAAACCTTCATGACAAAGCAGTAATCATGCTGTTGCAATAATCAAAGAAATCAATTCTGTAACCAAGCTGACCTACCTCTCCTGCCCAGGTTGCCTTTTCCTAGAGGTGAGTTTTCAGAACTTTGTGGACACAAATATTCTCCTTGCAGTGGTGTGCGGTCCATGGACTAGTGGGACTAACCTAGTCCCCTTAGCGTTCCTGGCATGACCTTTCTGTGTACCTGCTTAGCCAGTGTCTCCAGGCTCCATGTGTATGTGTGCATGCAGATCTCTCTGTCTCTCTCTCTGTCTGATTACCTCTGTAAAGGCTGCAAAATGGCACGACCCTGCAGAGCAATACACCAGCATGAGCTGGAAGCGCCTGCTTGAAGCGGAACTGCAGCTCCTTCTCCTTCATTTTTTAAGGAAGAGCAGTCGAAAAGCCTGAAGTGCCCATGGGGTGGGGGTGGGAGACAAGATCCCTGCAACCTCCATGTCTCACTTCCTCACTCCTCTCCTTCAGCCACTGGTGTGTATTTTGAAAGCATGGTGTTTTGATAAAATAACCCCCCAGCCCCAATCTGCCAGAACCTGAAGGATCAGCAGCAACATGCAACAACCAACAGCAACAAGGGAGAGGATGAAGAAAGTCTGTGTGTGTGACCAAGTTTTTTTAATGGGGGGGGGAATCTACCCTTCCGCTTTCGGTTGTCTTTTTCAAAAACAAAAAACAACGCCAAGCTTTTCTTCTTTTGGCAAGCTGCTAGGAACTGGCGAATTGACTGGCTGGGGAAGGGACTTCCTTGGGAGGCTGTGTACTCTCCTTCATAGGAGGCTTTGGGACTGCTTCCAGGCAGTTGGACTAAATGACTCTTTGGGTCCTCAACTCTACATACAGCCCTAAGTGTTCCCCTATGAGGAATTTCACCACACGCCACTGTCGCTGCTGGGTGGAGTGTTTGTTGCAAGGGGGAAACATTTGGAGGAGAATCTGAATGGCACCAGATTCTTTCATTCACCAAACTGGATTGCTTGCTTGACCAATCAAAGGTGGAATTATTATTATTATTTGTTTATCTCAGGTGTGGGGAATATTTGGCCCTCCAGATGTTGCTGAACATCATCTCCCATCAGTCCCAGCAAGCTTGACCAATGGCCATGGATGGTTGGAGTTCAGCAACATCTCTACACCTGGTCTATCTGGTGTCCCTTTACCTCTTCAACCATCACTGGATATGAGTGGGCTTGTTAGGTGCAAGTCTTTTCATTGTTTGCTTTGTGTGTTTTGTCCATTTGCTGCAGCTTTGGGCCTAAATACATAGAAGGGAATAAGGAGAAACAGAAAGGGAACTCAGGCCATAACAACAATCAGATATAATCATGTTTTGAACCTGAGGGCTGAGGGAGGCTCCCAGGTGGCATTAAAATGGATAGGATAGGATCGGATAGGATCGGATAGGATCCTTTCAGCCTGTTTGTGACTGAAAAAGGGAGGTGGATACTAAAATGCATATTTTAGGAGAAAACATACTTAGTGTCAGAGACTGGGCAGAGCAAGAATGGTGGAGACCGCCTCCCCAGTCTGACCCTTCCAGAGAAGAGGAAGACAGTTCCGAATTACAATAGGAGGAAAGTTGGGAAATAAAGGGAGAGGAGGAGCAGGCAGAGCCCAAGCAGCTAGTTGACATGTTATCACTTGAAAGCATTCCAGACCCACCATCTCTCAGAACCCGGTGAGCCTTAAAAGCAGGAGAGCAAAGAGCTTGGAGACAGATGGCCCTAAGCGGCAACCGTAAGGGTGGTGGTACTGTTGATGAATGAGGAAGTGGGAGAAAAGGGGGGTGGAGATTTATTCAGGATAACACCATTATTCCAAGAGGCTACATTCTCAAGCCTCTCTCTGTAAATATTGAGTAAAAAGCAGATGGTAAGGACTTTTCCTTGTCTGATCTGTTCCTGGCAACCTGCCGTGGGGGTTGGGTCCTCTGCCGCCTGACATTTACACCTTGAGAGAAAATACATTTAAATATGAATTTCCATGTAGATTTTGTTTAATGCAGTAATGGGACAAAACAGATTTAGGAATAAACACATGCAAAATTGATATGGTCCAGAATCAGACTGATACGTCCATCCTTACAAATGATTCTATAAACTTGGGGCCACTGCTGCAAGGTCCCTGCTTCTAGAAGTACAGTAGATGTTCTGATCTCATGTAGTGAGATCCTACAGAGAAACAGGGGCTGATTTATCAGTTGTGATAGTACAATGCAGCACTGACTATACTGAGTAAGAGGGCCTGTAAGGCTTGTCCCCAGCACTTGTGGCCTGGCCTGCTTAAGACAGTTCTATCCCATTCCTTCCTTTACTCTAGTAGCCATACAGTTTTCTATGCTGGCTTTTTCCTCTGTGTGTTTAACAGTGGTTTAATTTTTTAACAGATGAGAAGAGGGAGGGAGGAATCTGGAGGATTATAATAGAATTGCAAGTGACACTCCTCTGCTATAATTTGTGGAGTGTGTGTCATTGACACAATGGGTTGTTAAAGCTCAGAGGCATTATGGTCTGTCATGTCATATCATACTTAGGAAGCTTTTAATATGTGGATTATGGACACATTAAACTGTACTCTCTCCTGCCTATTATGTCAATGGGATTTTGCATATTTAAATAATACTACAGTGTATAATCCACGCACTGTGCCATGCATGCACAATAGGGCTCAGCAATAGACAAAATTACTGCTTGCAAAGTAGGCAGACTTTCCTAAACTTGTAAGTTTGCAGCAGCCATGTTTCTACATAATAGTATCTAGAGCAGGGTGGCCCAACACACAGCCAAGGGCCGCATGCAGTCCTTGAGGCCCTTTTTGGTGCCCCTTGGCAACATTTGACACACCCAGACCTCATGCCGCCTTCCCAAAGCTGGGAAAGGTCTAAGTAGGGTTTGGGAAGGAGGCGGGAGGACTCTAGGACCAAGCCAGAGCCCTCATGTCTGCTTCCCAAAGCCCAGCATCTTGCTTACCCTGGGCGCTGGGGTGGGGCATCAAATTTTGTGTGTCCCCCCCCCCCCATGCACGATAAGGCAGTGTGCAGCCTGGGGCTCCGTGTCAAAGTACTCTTGCGGCCCACTTGATGTGAAAAGTTGGACCGCCCTGCACTATAGGATGCCCTCCTGCTTGCTGCACATACCAACCCTGCTGCCATTCCACCCACATTAGTCCCCTAGAGCTTCCCCTTCCCACCCCATGCAAGTACTAAGCCCCTTTCTGAAACCCCTTCTCTCTTCTATTCTGCTGCCTTGCTTTGCTCCTGTTTTGACCTTCACCCTCATGTGCTTGCCTCCAACCTCCTCTGTTCATTCAACCTCTCCTTGCAAACACACCACTTCCTGCAGAGCCATAGCTACAGGAAGGTTAGCCAGGTTTTTTGCCCTGGGTGAAGCCTCCAGAGGGGCACCATTGAGGCTCCCAGCCTCTCTCTCTGTGTGTGTGTGTGTGTACACAAATGTGCATGGGGTGTGTGGTATGTGTGTGTGTGTGTTTGCGAGTCTGCGTGCCAAAGTGGGTATTTGACATGGCAACTACTAAGCACTCCTTTCATGTTCCACCCAGTTATGAATCCACCATCCCTTCCTATTTTGCAGATTATCATACCACTGCTTTCACCTTCATCCCCATTCCCATGCCTCCTACTCCCTTTTTGGCAACTCTATTTGCACCTTTCCCCCTTCCCACTCCTCCTTACTTTTCTGAACTCTCGCACACAGATGTTTCCATGCCCTTTCCTCTCTCCTATTCTGCAGCCTCCTTATCACACAGGCATTGCTATCACACATACAGAACAACCCCATTTTCTCTCCTGTTCTACATTGATTGATTAGTTAATTTCTATATTGCTTATCATATTAAAAACATCTCCAAGCAGTGTACAAAAAACTGAAGCAGCAACACAACTTAAACAAAATATGACACAAATGCATAGTTTCATATAAAAATGTTGCATTGATACAAAGCTACTAATATATAAATCAATATCAAATCATTTTCCTTCTGATGCACCCTCTCAGCCCCCCCCTTTGTGCACACCCCCTGTGATGATGCATACCGTGTATTTAAGATGAATAGACTCTTAAGAGAAGGTTAGGTTCAGTTGATTGATGCTTTACATATATGGCTGCATGCTTCTTAATAAAGGATCTCTTCTACACTACTGCATTGAATCTAGAACTTTATGTTGAAGACAAAACATGGTAGAAGGGATAGAAAAATATGTGCAGTTACTATGGAATATTTGAGGGCTCCACAACCTTGATCTCATGAGGCAGCCAAGGAAGGGCTGGGGAGAGATGGTTTTAAACAACAGCAGAAGTTTGAGTAAAGCAGGGATGGAGAAACTCTGAGGGGTTGTTTTTTAAAACAAATAAACTGGTTTTGACAAGGAGAAATGGGTATAACACAGGGATGAGTACAACACAGAAGCTAATACCAAAAAGAAAACACAACCTTTCCCAACGCCTTTCTTGGTGTACTCAAACCATTTTTTAACTGCCACCCCACTCCCGTCAGTGTCATCCCCTGCTCATTCTACACAAGCATCTGTCATTGTTTAAAATAGTCAGTTTTTTCCTCTCGGTTTTTCACCATCCCTGCTTTATTCAAAGCTCTACTGTTGTTTAAAACTGCCATTTCCTTCTCAGTGACTCTCCACCCCTGATTTCCTCAGCTCCCATTTTCCCTGATGTCCAAATGCTATGTCTAAACAATGATTTTCTTACATAAATACAATTTTACTTGTAAAATGGATTCTGTTTTTTTAAGGCTTTCCCAAGGCCCACCTATGCAATGTGCGAATAAATTATCAACTAAGAAGTTTACTTTTTGGGTCATGCGGGGTATGTCTGGAGTTTCTTAATATGGGTATACACTGGCATCTTCAGCTGCCTGATTTAAACACCCGCTATGGTGGTAGCTGAGATTTTTATGGATTTTGGTGCCCCACTATAGGTCCCAAAAGATTGGTCAGTCAGTCAAAAGAACCAATTTGTGTTCCAGTTTGCCACACTGGCCCTCTCTCTCTCTCTTATTATCTTTGCAGTCTTCCAACATACATGTGCATTTACATAGTTCTGCTATTTATTTATTTCTTTATTTGATTTCTTATTTTGGTCCATATGATTTTTGTTGAAAAATGTTTGCTGCATTTGGTGATCATGTGGCTCAAGAAAATATTTCTGTAAATGCATTAGTGGAAAAACTAGGCAACTAGCATCTACTGTGCACAGCTTCTTTTTTAAAAAGGTTTATGCGTAAAAAGAGACATTTATGTGGCAGCTATTTAAAGCAGCAAGAAGAGAGCCATAGTAACGGATTGGGTGGGTGACAGCATTGGCCAACGGCACCGTCGGCCACCCCCCCTTCTGTTTACTGCTGTGAGTGGGTGCTTACAGCTCTCTAATGGCAAGGCCAGCACTGTGGGCAGATCTAAACTTCATTAGCTAGTCATGATGGAGTGCCCTTATAATTTTTCCTCACTCTGTTATTTGCTGTCGTGGTGTCCTATCCGAGCGACTGACTTTTTGTTGTTGTTGTTGTTGTTGTTGTTGTTGTTGTTGTTGTTGTTGTTGTTGTTGTTTTGGTAAGTGTACTTCATTTTACAGTAGGAAATTACAGTAAGGAGTCAAATTGTTCAGGCTTCAAGAGAAAATTGCTCCTGGGAAGGAAAATAAAGAAACCATACCTTCTGCTCTGTTATAGGATTCCAGCAGTTAATGAGTATGTGAAGTATCAAATTAAAAAGTGCTAGCAGTTTATCATAGCTGAGCAGTCACTGAATGAGTAACAGGTTTCCCTTTCACTGAGCAGTAAGGACATGACCTGAGGCTGATAAACATTGGTCATCGGAGCCAACATCTGATTTAGGACTGGCATAGCCCATCAGCTAAAGCAATCTTCTCCATTTGTTGCTTTAATCAATAATGTTTTAGAGAGCATGGCCAATTGGGAGGGTCTATAGTTCTGTAGTTGCAGAATACATGTTTTGCATGTATAAAAAGGCCCAGCTTCAATGTCCAATTGAGGGAAATCAGAGAGCAGGGCTGGGAAAGACCTTTGCCAGTCACTTTAGAGCAATGGACTGACAGTCAGAAGAGAAAGCACAAGCAAGACAAACCAGTGCTCTGACTCAGAATAGGGCAACACTATATATCTGACAGAGAACAAAACTGTGGTAGTGCATTATACCACCAGGGCTGCTATTTGGACGACAGAGAGAAGCATTCCCCCCTCCCCCAAAAGGGCTATCTGTGAACATGAGTATCACTAGACCCTTGCAGGCTTTCGTACATCAGCACAAGTGAACATGGTGATGGTGCAATTTGTCTTTACACCTACTGCCACTTTGAATAAAAAGGTAAAGGGGACCCCTGACCATTAGGTCCAGTCGTGACCGACTCTGGGGTTGCGGCGCTCATCTCGCTTTATTGGCCGAGGGAGCCGGCGTACAGCTTCTGGGTCATGTGGCCAGCATGACTAAGCCGCTTCTGGCAAACCAGAGCAGCACACAGAAATGCCGTTTACCTTCCCGCCGGAGCGGTATCTATTTATCTACTTGCACTTTGACGTGCTTTCGAACTGCTAGGTTGGCAGGAGCTGGGACCGAGCAACGGGAGCTCACCCCGTCGCGGGGATTCAAACCGCCGACCTTCTGATCGGCAAGCCCTAGGCTCTGTGGTTTAACCCACAGCGCCCCCCGCGTCCACTTTGAATACCCTGAACCAAAAAGCAAACAAGCTTCTCTGCTAATAGATGTTTAGCACACAAAGCATAAAAGTTAATGCTTTGCCATTTTTCTGTCTTGCTCATTTTATATTTATAATGAGTTTTCAATGCAGAGTAGTATTAAAAAATAGTACAGAATCATAGAATTATAGAGTTGGCAGGGTCATCTAGTCCATCTGCCTGCAATGGTATATCCCTCTTGCAGTCCAAAGTAGTGCATGCAGTATATTCTAGCACTTCAGCATCTCATTCTGCTGCATGTAGGCCAGGACTGATACAATATACCAGACTGGCTTTACAATGCTCTGCGTCTTTCTCCCCTTCTCTCACAGATACAAATATTGATGTGAGGGGTCAGGCACAATCTAGAAGGAGAGTCCACTTAGGCATTCCAAAGAAGCTAACACCAGTTTGGCCAATGTGAATACATATTTAGTAGTAGTAGTAGTAGTAGTAGTAGTAGTAATAGTAGTAGTATATCAGTGTACAAAAATCACAGCACCCACACCAATTGATTAAAGTTACAAGAAAAGAAATTCCAACTAAACATCAGGAAGAACTTTCTGACAGCTGTCAGTACAGCTGTCAGTGAAACAGTCTCCCTTGGGAGGTGGTGGACTCTCCTTCCTTGGGGCTTTTTAAGCAGATGTTGGATGGCCATCTCTGCTGGATGCTTTAGGTGAGATTCCTGCATTGCAGGGGTTGGACTAGATGATCCTGGGGGTCCCTTCCAGCTCTACAATTCTATTATTCTATCCTTGGCATCTCCAGTTGCAAACAATTTCAGACAGAAGCACTAGAAAAGATCCTTCTGTGTCTTGTGACCATGGAGAACTGTTGCCAACCAGAGTAGTCAAAGCTGGAGTAGATGGACCCTGGTCTGCCTCAGTATATGACAGCTTCATATGTTCATATGTAAACAAACTGCAAAAATGAATACATTCCAGAGGCAGCTGGGTATTCCATTGAGCCTGGCTCCATCCAAGTGTCCAAGCATGAAACATGAAATGAATTGTTTAGCTCATGTCGTTGACTTGGCAACAATCCTGCTGGAGATCAATGAGGCTTCAATGAGACTTCTTCAGTGTAAGTACCTTGAGAACCACAGCCTTAGGCATGATGCAGCACCTAGCTACACCATCTCTGTATTCATAGTGTACAAGTTTAATTCTATCAAAGCACTTTGGTAGTTTGTGCCCTCTGTTAAAGCTGACAGCACTTAAGCTATGACCTCCTGTTTTGTTGCATCTCGGCTGTTCCTGTAACATCCTGTAGAATTCTTAGCTCTCTTAGACCCACCAAGCCCTAAATAGTTGCAACCCTATGCTATCTTTTCTTACATTCTATCACAGCCTTCCATGTCAAAACATAAGCATCCTCTTGAACGGTAGCATTAGTTTAGTGTGCCTTTGTAAAGAGGACACTGAGTAAATCTGGGGTTTTTCCCCCACATGCTGCTCAGCATTTATGGAATTCTTGTCTACTGGAGATTGGGTAAGCAGTATATTGTATCTTCACAAACAGGGCTACTTTGCATGTTGCTCCAATGTAATAGGTGGCCCGTGATCCTCTCTGATGTGGTTCTTGGCCTTGAGACTTCACTTTATTTATTTATTTTTTAAAAGCCACCAACTTAGATTACTTTTTTCATTCTTTTATTTTTTTCATCTTCCTTTTTCTTCTTCCTACCTTTCTTTGGTTTGTTCTTGCTTTTGGAGCTGTGTTATTTTTTATTTTATTTTAAATGTCCACTAATCTGGGTCAATGAGGGAATTGTATGCTCACGGCTGGCTGGCGAAGAACCCTGTTTGAGAGGCAGGGAAGGGAAGGTCTCCCAGGTGAGAGCTGGGAGGGTTGCCTTCTGTGTGAGACAAGGATTAAGATATGCCTTTAAGAAAAGACTTTGCATTTCTCTCTTTCTCTTGTTTTTGTTTAAATTAGTTTGTTTTTTATTGTATTGTAGTATGAAAAAGCCTTAATAAAATTTTACAGTATTTAAAAAAAGAATAAAGAAATTATGGCTAGAAAGAGAAAATGTGCAAAAATTGTTGCATAGACAATCTAATTTGTAACTCTAGACAAGTTGCAAGATTTGGCTTTCCTGGGTGCAGAATTTGTACTGAGTCTCCTGAATAAAGCAACAGGTTTTGAAACAGTTATTGAGAATCCCTGGAAACAAGCAGTGTCTAGTTGTACAAGCTGGTCAGTACTTGAACAAAAAGCAATGCAGTCTCATGGAAGGAACAGTATACAAACAGGCAAGTTAACCATTCAGAAAATCCTACCCTTGAAAAATACCGTGTATCTAATGTTGTGGATTAAATCCTGCAAACTGGAAATAAGCAGTGTTGAAATACAAGGTTTCGCTCATCTCTACCCTAAACCCTCTTTTTATTCCTGTCCTTCCCCTCTCTTTTTCTACTTCTTTCTCTTTTGCAACACAAAATCTCAGTCAGACATTCAACAGATGCAGCTTCTGTCAGCACAGACGTGATAGTTGGCAGCTGGATGTAGACGCTATTCAGCAGCTGTTATAGGTGCATCATATAGAATATTTTTTGGGGGGGGAGGGAGTTCATATATGTCCCTTTCTACTGTAATTTCAGCACAGCATTTTCCCTCTCTCATTTTTCTACCATTTTGTATCTTTTCCCATATTCAATATGAATGCCATTCACGTGGTAGATTGTTTTCATTCATCTTTAACAAGAACTCATTTATCATTTGGATGAGTTCTACCATAGAATATCCTGATTAATTACTTTTGGGCACTTCTGGCAGGGTAGAAATTTACAAATATAGTTGTATTCTATGGGCTGCTCACAAAATCCACTGAATAAACAGAGTGGTATTCAATGTTTGTTATGCTCAGAGTAGACCCATTGAAATAAAGGGGCATAAGTAACTCAAGTCTCACTATTTCAGTGAGTCTACTCTGCCCTGAGACTTAAAGAGTGGCAGAATTAGTGTTTGATTGCTAATTGCTGATGTCACTGTATCCATAAAAGATGATCAGTTATGGGCACAATCCAGATACAGTTAAGCATCTGCTGGTTTTAATAGCAAGAATCAAGCTTATGTTTAAATATTTCTTATTGAAATAAATGAGATTTTAGATTGCTCAGCTTTGGCTGGATTTTGCTCTATATTTATCTACATTAAAGCAACACGGCTGAGGCCTTTTTTTAGGCCTACAGTAACAGAATGTGTGTTTAACAGTATTGTGACTTGTTAATTTAAAGTCGTTGCCCTACTTCACGCCAATGTACATCCACGTCAGCTACAAGCACGGGTCTCACTTGGTAGACTGCGCACTAACTTTGCATACTCCAAAACACAGCGTACAAAGAAGCTCGGCTTTCAGTTCTTGGATTCACATTCCTACTGCCGCCTCTCTGGCATTTAATTCTTCATTTAGCAGACCACACAATCCACTAAGAAAAACACTGATAAAATCCAGTAATGGTATGCTTAACAAGGTATCTAGGTTGAGGTGAAACTACTAAGAAATTTAGAATCCCCCCCCCCTCACAAGTCAGAAATGTCGTTTTAATGACTTAAGCTGTGGATTTATGACTGTGTGGAGATAAATTTTCTAACCAAAGCATGTTTTAAGAAGATCGTGAAAAGTATAAGAGCTTTGGAAGGACGCAGTTAAAAATACCGTCGCCATGTTGGTAAGCTCTGTCGGAGGACTTGAGTCTGGGAGGAGGAATAGAGCTGCTTTTATATTGTGGGTGAGACTCCTCAGAGGGACTTAAGAACGACAGATTGCGAGATAAATGATGGAAAGAGCGATGTCATTTATGAAGCGATGATATACGGAAACCATCTTGATATGAGGATTGGATGAACGGAAAAATTCACACAGGATTATAATTGGTGTTTATTTGCTTAAGGAGATTATCAGAAGAGATCATAAAGAAAAAAGGGGAAAAAATATACGAACAAGATGAGATGTGGAAAAAGCAAGATAAGACTGGATAGAATTATGAACTTTATTTGGACTGATTTGGATATTAACGCAGTAGCAAGAAGATGATCGGAATCCCCCTTCGGAACTTGAAATATGGGTCCCCTCAACAAAAATTTAAAATTCGGCTTTGTAATTCAGAATTTATGTGATGTGATTTGATTTGATTGGTCAGTTAATAATTTTTTATATATATAAAAAAGAAACTACTAAAAAATTTGATTGTTTATGTAGCATCCTACCCTCATGCCATTCCTTTTTAAAAAAATAATAGTTTTATTAAATTTTCAACAAAAATAACAAAAATAAAAAACAAACCACAACAACAACAACCACAAAGAAAATTATACACAACAATATCAAAGCCATAAAATGGGATTCTCCAAATCCCATGACTCCCCCCACCCCATCCCTTAAATTCCCTTTTCAACTGCATGTCATTTCTACTCCAAATTATTTTTTCTACCTCAGATTTCCTATATTAATTCTAAAATTACAAGTATTCTTGTATTTTGCTGTTATTCCATCTGGTCCTGGTGAGTTCCCTATCTTTGCTTGGTTAATTGCATCCGAAACCTCAGAGAGACTTCTTAGTGCATTTAATATAGCTAATTTTCCATCTGGGATTTTTGGTAATTTATTTTGTCTTATGTATTTTTCAGTTTCGACTTTTCCCCCCAAACCGGCTCAATATAGATCTGTAAAATATTTTACAAAATGTTTTTTAATGTCTCTCAGAATGTCAATTATCTTCCCTTCTACATTAAGTTTATTTATTGAATTTTTCATCTGTTTTTTATTTAGTTGCCATGCTAACAACTTTCCTGATTTATTAGCATATGCAAAATTCTTCTGTTTCTCATTATTTTTATTTTCCACTCCATTTCTGCATTTATTATCATCAAATATTGTGTTTCCAACATTTTTATTGCTTGCTTTGTTGTTTCTTTTCCTGGTTTGCTAACTAACTCTTTTTCCTTCTTAATCAATTCTTCCAGAAACTCCTTTTTCTTTCCTTCCCTAATCTTTTTCTGGTATGCATTTTGTTGTATGAAAACCCCTCTCATAATCACCTTACTGGCATACTATACTATTCTGAGATATGTTGTTGGTTCAGATTTAATTCCAAGTAATCTTTCAATATTTTTTCTGCTTTTTCCTGTATATTCTGATTATCCAACAATTCCTCATTCAATCTCCGTCTAAATGTAGTGCTTCTTTTTCCTTTTAATTCCAGGATTATTGAATTATGATCCAAGAGCATTCTTGGTAATAGTTTTATCCTTTTAACCATTAATGTTAACTCTTTCAAGGCCCATATCAAGTTGATCTGTCCACTAGATTGATGGACTTCTGAATGAAATTTGTACTCCCTATCCAATGGGTGTTTGAACCTCCATAAATCTATTTACGTTTAGATTCTCCACCATATTGAAAAAAAATTTGGGTAATTTCCCTTCCTTAGTTTCAGTTTTCCTTATTGTCCTGTCCATTTCCAGGAAGACTACCCCATTCATATTTCCCATTAAAATAATCTTCTGATCCATATATTCTAAAAAGTTATTCTATATATTTTTATAAAATTCTGACTTTTTTTTCATTTGGGGCATAAATTCAATCACTATAATCTTCTCACCTTGTATCATTATTTGTACCGCTATCACCCTTCCTTGTTCATCTTTGAATAACTGTTTTGGGTCTAACTTTGGTTTGATGTATAAAATCACTCCTCATTTCTTGGTTTATAAATTCCATTCCAATTCTTTTGCTTATTAAAATTCTTCTATGTCTCTTGGGCACATGAGTTTCTTGTAAACAAACTATGTCTAAATTTTGTTTGAATATTACCGTATTTTTTGCTCCACAAGATGCACTTTTTTCTTCCTAAAAAGTAAGGGGAAATGTCTTTGTGTCTTATGGAGCGAATGCGTGGTCCCTGGAGCTGAATTGCCCAGGGGCGAAAAGCAGATCATGCTTTTTTTGTGAAAGAGGGAAGTGGGTGTTGAAACAAAGCCGCTGATCGCAAGCGATCAGAAGCGAGATAAGGGACGCTAGCAATAAAGGAGGCTGCCTGGGAGAGGGGAGGTAAAGACAGCAAAACTTGCAAGGAGAGGAGACAGGAAGACTAAATCAACGAGGATAGAAATTAGAAGAAAAGGAGGAGCAAAAAAACTGCTCCTGCTAAGGAAAAGACACTTGGGTAAATAAGAGGGAAGGGAGTGCTGAAAGGAAGCAGCTGATTGGTGGGATCGGGAGAGAGATAAGGGATGCTAGCGATAAAGGAGGCTGCCTGGGAGGGGGGAGGAAAAAGCCCATGGATCCTCAGGATTTTTACATTGGGTCACCCCAAATTTACCCCAAATTCACCATCAGATCACATAGTATGTCCATGGCTACAGCCTGCACCAAAAAAATCATGCATCCACTGTTTCCTGGGGCTGCAATGGTGCATAAACGTGGTTACAAAGCACGGATCCACATGGATCCTCAGGATTTTTGCATTGGGTCACCCCAAATTCACCATCAGATGACATAGCATGTCCATGGCTACAGCCTGCACCAAAAAAATCACGCACCCACTGTTGCGTGGGGCCGCAATGGCACAAAAACATGATTACAAAGCACGGATCCACATGGATTCTCAGGATTTTTGCATGGGGCTACTATCAAATCACCATCAAATCACATGTCTGTGGCCACAGCTTGAACCACAAAAATCATACACCCACTGTTTCGTTGAGAATATTTTTTTTTCTTGTTTTCCTCCTCTAAAAACTAGGTGCGTCTTATGGTCAAGTGCGTCTTATGGAGCGAAAAATACAGTACGTGTTCAATTTTATTCCTTTTTACTTTACTATTTAATTCATTTACATTCCAATTTAATATATTCAAATCAGCCATTTTGATTGTCACTTATTAATGCCTTGTTTTCCCTTTTCTTTCTTTCTTCTTCTTGATTATCTATACTATTGTCAGGTATCTCATGCCATTCCTTATGTTATTGCTGATTGGTTATGATCACCCAGAAGACTAATCCAGGAAGGAAGAAAATATAGTAGCAACAGCAGAACTAGCTAGGAAAAACATTGCTACTGAAAAGGACTAATGAAAAGCAGAAATATTCACATTACATTATAATATATATATATATATATATATATATATATATATATATATACACACACATATATATATATACACATATATATATATACACACATACACACACCTCAGCAAAATTACTACTTTTGAGACCTGACAATGCATTCATTCATTTAAACAAACTATTTCTTACCTGCTTTTCATTACCAGAGCAACACTGTAAAATCAGGAAAACTGTAAAATAGCATTATAAAAATGCCGCACACCGACAAAAAACCCCCCACTTATAAAAAGACTAAACAGGTCGCCCGATTCACCTGAATGGCCTGGGTGAGTAGGAAAGCCATCAGCTGACACCACATGACACTTAAGATTTGGCACCAGCTGTATTTGGGAGCGGAGGGGATGCCACAATTGATTGAACTAAATCAACTGAAAATGGAAATGGTTTGCTTGATGCTGACTTAATGACTGCCCACCTTCACTTGAAAGAATACAAAACTTGAGCATAGAAAACAGACAATCTGCAATAGTCTGGTCAATTTGTCAGTGGATGGCAATCCTTTTCGCAGGCATTGTCATGGTTTATAGTTGTCTTCTTGCTTCAGCCAGTGCTTAGTTCTTTAGGTGGCCACTCATTGTGTTCCCCCCACACTGCACTTTTCCCCCATGCTCAACTCATTTGGACTATTCCTTTGAATAGACACCTTGTTTCCTGGCCCCCAGTATCTCAGAAGAGGAAAGGTAATTCCATCAGTGAATGACACATCTCCTCTTACTCCTTCACCCTTTTCTTCTTATAATCTCACAATAGAATCTGTTTCTCTCAAAAATTGCCTTATTCTAGCAGTGCTGTATTCCTGAAGTCCCTTTCAATCTCTTCCCTGTGGGCCTTTAAGGTTCAATATAGTTAACCATCACTTACATTTCAATAGATATTGTGCTAAGCTCACCAGCCTTTGGGCCGCCACTTCCTGTGAGAAATCAACCTCTGTGCATAGTATTGCTTTGCATCTGGCACTGAGACCATAGGTCTGTCAAAGCTTAGGATCTATTCTTTAGTTCAATGCTAATTGCTCTCTCGCCAAGCATTCCTAATTGAATTTGGGTGGTTTTCCTGGAGATTAGTTTTTCTTTCCTCACCTTCCATCTTCAGTGTTTGACATAGACCAGTTCGATAGGACAAACTTTGCAAAGAGACTGATGATGCAGAAATGAGTCAACTGTTTTCAGTATGGCAAAAGTTGAGGATATCTTTGGCTTAAGTATAGCCATTGGCAAAGAGTTATAGATGTGTGCTATCATTACTGCTTCTTCACTCAGCAAGGAACTGTCAGATACAAAGCACCAAAAATCTGCTGCACTCCAGTAGTCTGGGCAATGCATTTTCCTACTAGATCATCAGCCTGGCTGTTGCCATCCTTCCTGCTAGCATAGATGCATGTATCCAGCATTTCTCAGACCTGAGTGCCTGACATCCTCTATAGAGGAAAATAGTAATCAGGTCCCTGTATCTCAGTGTTGTCTGTATCAGCCGTGGCTATCCTGTGGCTCTCCAGATGTTGTTGGGACTCCAACTCTCCTTGGTCCTGGCCATCATGGCCAATGGTCAGTGGAGAAGGGCAGTGGAGTTCCGCCACACCTGCAGGGCCAAAGGAGAACCCCTTTTGGTCCCTGCTGCCTGGCTACAGCTACCCAGGGGTTCAGTCTTGAGCCTTTCCAAGCCCTACCGAGAGATGCCAAGGATTGTGCCTGGCACCTTCTGCATGCAGGGCACCTGCTAAGCTGTGGTCACTCTCAGCATTTGCTGATTGTCTTTTTAATGGGCTGTTCTCTGGATTCCTTTGCATTGGGAACCAAATGTGACTAGACACCTGTGGCAATGACCAGAGCTTTTTATCTGTGGCCAGCAGATTATGGAATGATGTCCCACAAGTGATATGCTTGTGAAATCTTCATCCTGGCCTTTAAATGGCCATGTCACATGGGCTGTCACATGGAAGATGGAGCAAGCTCATTTTCTCCTGCTCTGGAAGGTTGGACCTGAACCAATGGATTCAAGTTACAAGAAAGGAGATTCTGACTAAACACCAGGAAAAACTTTCTGACCATAAAAGTTGGGAACTGACACCTGCATCTGTCCCCCCCCCCCAAGAAATAAAGCACTGAATAAATATAATAATAAGTAAACTTTGAAAGTGTTAAGGTAGTCTAAAAGAGGAAGCAAAATTGCACACTGATAAAAGCAGAATGGGGCTGTTGTTACTGCCTGTGTTTCTGTGGTACATACGTATAACAATAAGAAATAGATAGCAATTATTAGCATTAAGTTTAGAATTAATAGCAAAGTACTTAATCCTGGTCTGAAAACCATATTAGCCACATTACCTTTGGCCAAAAAAAGCAAAAGGAAAAAAAACCCACTATGCTTGTTTAAGTAGTTTGCTGAACTATAGTCTAACAGAAAACTTTTAATTACCATTTATGCTCATATAGAGCTCAGCAGAATCAACACCTAACCAATAAAATCCTCTATGAAGATTACCCACTGTGTATGTGCATTACTTACATTATATTCTCACTGTTCTCTAGTTGTGATTATATACGGTACTGAAATTGGTACAATTTATAGACCTCTCCTATAATTATCTAGAAAAGGTGATTGCTTCTGGCTAATGGACTTATTCACTGGGAACTTTTTAAAAGATTCCTCAGTTTCTTGTGCAAAGTGCCTTTTCCATCTAGCTGGTGTAAATGGGTGAGCTGAGGGGGACTGTAAGCACCGCAAGAGTAGGTGGAATATTAGAAAAGAAGGTTATATATAGGAAAGAACAGGTGGGCTAATTAGTATTGATTTAAAGTTTGCTCTGCTATTCATAGGTTCTTATATACACACACTCACAAATTACCTCCAAGTGCCTCACAGGCCGGCGTCAACCCGCCCACTACCAAAAAATAGTTGCCTGCATGGTGGGAATATGCCAGCCATTCTGTAACATGGAGGCAGCCTAATAGAATAATTGGATGCAGCTGCTCCTGTTCCCATAAAATGCAAGATTATCACATTTTCTTGCAGCTATCGTGACTAAAAGGATTAAGAGCAGAACCTTATATGGCAAACACGCAGGAAAGGGTGGCAAAAAGGAAACATAAAGTGGCACAGCAGTAGGTACATTGCAAGTGGGCTTTGCTGTACCATTTTGAGCTTTCAGGGAGAGCTTGCCCACATTTTCGTTTGCCCCACCCCTTTCCCCTGGGAAAACCAGCAGTTTAGTGCTGAATCAGAGCAAATGGCAGAGCAATTGGGTTTTGGGGAGGATTGCTGTTCACTCTGATTTATCACTAAAGAGCAGGTTTTCCAGGGGAAAGCAGTGGGGCAAAGGCAAAACCATTCAGACCTATACCTAGAAAGCACAGGGAAACCACTAGGATTGGCACAGGGCGAGCAGAAGTGTGGACGAGCCCTGGCTTCTGAAGGACACTTGTCTCCGTCTGCCAATGGTGATATGAAGAAGGGTATATATCCTTTGCATCTGTAAGGCCACAGATACAGTCACTGATCACTCCAGTGGGAGGATATTCGGCAGCACGGCATTAACTGGGAACATTTGTGTTCTGTCAAACAGCATCCGGGGAAGGGGCTTCCCTTGAAAATGCAAATACCACCTTTGGAAGATGCAAATGTTCTCAGGACTGTGGCAGGGGCATATCAAGCATTCATTGTAGCTGCAATCTTAAAAGTACTTACCCTGGAGTAAGTCCCACTGAATTCAATGGGACTTACTTCTAAGTAGAGATGTTTAGACTTGGAGCCCCAAACATCCCCTTCTAATAAATAATAATAATTTTATTATTTATACCCCGCCATTCTGGCAGGGTTGCCCCAGCCACTCTGGGCGGCTTCCAGCACATATAAAAAATTAATAAAACATCAAGCATTAAAACGTCAAACATTAAAATCTTCCAGATATAGGGCTGTCTTCAAAAAGTTGTGTAGTTCTTTATCTCCTTGACATCTGATGGGAGGGCGCCACAGGGAGGGCGCCACCACCAAGAAGGCCCTCACCCATCTGGGGCTGCTCAGGCTTTCATTGACATAAGAAAAAAATGTCAGTTAATTGCATTCACACAATGAATTTCACACTAGTTGTCTGTTTACAAAGAACAATGGAGAAGCACAATAAGGTGATACTATTGCAATTATTTTGCTTCACTGTTTTGCTTATTTCAGAATGCAAACTTGAACCCTTGCAGGTATGGAAGGCATTTCTACTCACGAAAAGGGAAGTGTCTCATTTCCACTAAATCCCTCACATGGTCTCTGAGTCCACTCACCCTCATGAGGAAGTGGAGGGAAACGGCACGAGGGGCTGCAGCCTCACAATTTTCTTGAATCAAGCTGATGGGATTTCTCTGTAGATGGTATATGCACAATGGTTTAGGAATATTCCTCACCTACACAGACTGACAATCTACTGCTAATTTTTGACATGCAGATTTAGTAAATATCTATCCTGTGGTTCTAGAAATGCTGGGTGATTGCTTTCGGTGCTGCTTTTCCCCATCTCACACCAGTTTCCCTGAGAGAGCTGTAAATCTCTATTAAACTAGTTTCTCAGCACAGAACCTCATAAAGCAATGAGTTCACTGCATCATTCATTGCTTTGAAAACATAAAATACACAGTATACTGAGGAAATGCCTCCCTTTCCTAATGCATATTTCACAACCCACAATACACACCATCTCTAGCCCCATCCTGACCCTACACTCAATATCTTGGTGCTCATTCATATAATAATAATACAACAACAACAACAACAACAACAACAACAACAACAACTACAAAATTTTATTATTTGTACCCCGCCCATCTGCCTGGGTTGCCCCAGTCGATCTGGGTGGCTTCCAACACATATAAAAACATAATAAAACATCAAACATTAAAAACCTCCTCATACAGGTTCTATGAGACAGTTTCAAACATAAATCACCTTCTTGGGCAATCCAGTACAATTCAGTGCAAAGCACAGGTGCTTGTGGGAATGGGAACACTTTCAGCTGAGAACTGCAGTCAGAATGCCAGTCTCTTGATGTGCCACCCTGGGCTCCTTGGTCAATGCTCTTGGTTCCTTAGGGAGGAAGGGTGGCAAAGAAAATTAATGAATCAATAAATAAAACTTCAGGGCTGGAATGCTGCTCTGATCCTTTTTGAAAGAAGGACAGGGTCCACCTGCCATCCACAGGTATCTGTACCTCATCAGCCTACCTTTTACAGACATGGATCATTCTACTTTTGCTGAAGGGATGGATAATGCCATATGTTTGTTGGGCCTCAGAATATATACTACTGTTTACCCAAAAAGGTGGAGGCTGACTGGCTGAATAAAAATAACAACTCTTATTGGGCCTATAATTTATTTATTTATACATATATTGCTTGATCGTAGAAAAAAATTCAAAGCAGTTTGCAAGAAGATAAAACAGTCAGAATTTCACTAAAAACTTTACAACCATAATTTAAAACAAAGAAAGTTAAAACCACAATAGAGTAGACTAAAGCCCATTAAATCTTTTATAAGCTTTCTAAACATCTGGCTAGGCTTGTCTAAATAGGAATGTCTTCAGCAGGCACCAAAAAGAGTGCTGTGAAGGCGCCTGCCTGAAATCAAAAGGCAGGGAGTTCCACAGTGTCACACGAAATGATCGGATATTTACAAATGCAGAATGGGGATTGTGTGGCACCAGAAGCAGTTCCAATTCCCCTGATCAAAGTGGTTGAGTGGGCACATGTGCAGTAAGACAATCTCATAGTGGTTAAGGGCTTTATATACTAATAGTATCACCTTGAACCTTGCCCAGCAGGACCAGCCAGGGCCATGGGAACCACACCTAAACCTGGGGGCGGCTGTTGTTGTTTGCTTTTGGGGGGGGGGGTCCAGAGTCCTTGACTTCATAGAATACACAAGCCTTGATGAAACCAGCAGTTTTATTTCAGAGTTCCATGTGCAGCATTCCCTCCCCCCCCCCATCATGATCCACAGAAGGGAACTGCTACAATACCTGGTGCAGTCTTTACCATTTTTCCTGTAGCAGCTTCCTTTGCTAAAGAGACAGACAGTTTTAAAAGGTTGTCACCCAGCTGACTCCTCTGTGCAATGTGACCCCCTCCCTCCTCAAAATAAAGCAGAAATATTGAAGTAATTTTCTAGCTCCGTACTATATGCAGGGAACACAAAAGTACTGAGATGACATCCTAAATCTCTTGGGCATACCAGAAAAGAGACCCAATTGTCTTGTTACAAGCCAAGCAGCAGAAATGTCTCTTTTACCGCTGGCTATAGCAAGTGACACGAACAGAAAATTAAATGCAATATGTCTCCACATTGCTTTGTTATGAACTGGAAAGCCAAGAGAGTAGTAAGAACATCTTGACATTCAGATACAGTTTGAAACCAATGGCAGTAACCAGATATGTATAGGCAGAGCTGTGAGTATACATATTCAGTACTAGCAGAGAAAATGTCAACTTTCATTTTTAAAAAATAAAAAAGGAAAACTATTATCTTTTTTGATGCAACTCTTAAGATTGAAGGTGCTTTTTAATATTGCAGTGGACTGAATAAACTTCTCAATGAACAGAAATCTTATATAACTTATTGCTCCACCTTCATGAGGAATGTGATTAAGTTAATTATGCATAGTAAGCAGAAACATGAAAATTTACTTGAATGTCATGATTTATGGGGAATCACACTTAGGACATTTAGACTCCTGCAATAATTCCATATTTGCACCTCTAAGAACCAAGAGAGGGACTCCATCAGCAATAACAGAGATATCAGACTACAGTAATCTGGTTGGCATTTGTTTGCTTCAGGGGCACCAGCTTGGCTGCAGGAGTTGCCAGAAGGAGGTGTACAAGGCACCATGCAACTGTCTTAGGGACTCCACTCTGGATTTGTGTAGGGTTTACTCCTTAGCCTTTTATTCTTCCCAAAGATATCACAAAGGCAGCAGAGGTTGGGGATCAGAGTTTTCCTCCTCCTAGGTGGGCTACCTTCCCAGGTGAACGAGCCCCATCTGCCCCTCACTTCCCTCTACAGCATGTGCAGAAACCACCTTCTTGACCACTGGATCCACTATTGGTCTTGTTTGCTCAATCTGCTAGAGCAGGCATAGGCAAACTCAGCCCTCCAGATGTTTTGGGACTACAACTCCCATCATCCCTGACCACTGGTCCTGTTACTAGGGATGATGGGAGTTGTAGTCCCAAAACATCTGGAGGGCCGAGTTTGCCTGTGCCTTTGCTAGAGCCTGTCTTTGCATGCAGGAGAAGTCCCTAACTCACTGAGGGTTTGAGACCCATCGGCTATCCTCACTTGGTTTAGCTGGCTAGTTGAGTGGCCACTGTGGCAGGCTGACAGCTTCTAGAAGCCACAGCTGAGAGCTGAGTGCAGGGCCAAAGGTGGACAAACTACCCCAGAAGGAGCATGACAAGTCCCCCTCCAGAGGTCCTACTTCTCCCCTAACACCTCACACACCCAATAGATGGATAAATGTATGTCATCCCAAACTGCAATTTCTTATTAGTGATGTCTGGCATTCAACTACTGTGCAATGATTTTCACTTGTGCAACAGGACTGTCTCCCGTCTCCCTGCCCTGGGTTTGGGGAACCCCTAGAACAGATAAAAGTGACATGTGAAAGGAGAAGGGGTGAATCCTTGTGCAGATGGAACATTCCCATAGTGCTAGGTTGGACGCAACAGATGGATGATGCCTATTATATCTCCCCTCAGTCTTATTAGGCACTTAAAAGTCTTCTATGAAATTTCACCCCCTAGCATCACAATTTTAATTAGATTTCTGCATCTTTCACATTTGTAGGTTGCTAACAGGCTACAGTGATTGATACTGAAACATCAAGGTTTCTCCACCTCCCCTTTTGTTAGCTTTTTTTCACCTCAAGAGAGATGCTGGAGCGATTTATGAAAAGCAAATATAACAAAGATGAGAAGTCATAATAAGTATCCAAAGGAGTTCAACATATAGAAGAAAACATAGTCTATTTGTCAAATTGTAGTCATGCTTTTCCTTGTTTTTGACTTGAGGAAGTTAGTTTTTACATTATGAATGCAATTAGGCATTATACTGAACACAAAGCAAGGAAGCTTATGACATGTACTACCATTAACATTTTTAGTAGCACATGGCCTTCAGTATCCAAAGTGCTGAAAACAGTGTTATGTTATGTTATGTTATGAAAACAGAGAGGAAAAGGCAGGTCCTTGTCCCAAGGGGCCCCCAACCTAACATTTATACTTCACTAACCTCCAGATTTGACTACTACAACACTCTCTGTGTGGGGCTGACCTTGAGAATCATTCAGAAACTTCAGATGGTCAAAAATGCTAGAAGCAGAGGCTTCCTATTTCCAGCGGTGAGAAATGGCTGACTCTCACATATGATCGGGTCCCAGCCGTGCCAGTAGTTCAGGGCTGATATGGGGGTAATTAGCCCTGGCAGACTCCCCGGGGTGGGGGAGGATTGTCTTGTAGACCCACAAATCGTCTGAGATTGTCATCTTTCATCAAGGTGCAAGCGGCAGGGTGCTGCTTCCCAGAGCACGACACGGCTGGCACTCTCCGAAGTCACTCTCATAAGCTGGAAATATCTGTTTGATAAAATAATTAGATTTGGACAATAAACAGACATAGTCTGGACCAAAGAAGACTGAGAAAAAACCTGTAGAACTGCGCAGTCTCTGGTGTTTAAGCTCAGCCTCCAAAAGATTCTCATCATGGTGTTTGGATTACGGAGGTGATTTGTATGTCCTTTTTGCTCTTCTTAATATCTACAATTGTTTTTCTATGCCAAGCCTCATCAACAAACTTTTTTGTTTTTGTTTTTGAAAAGTACAGATGGACTTCTACTTATAATTAAGTACTCAATTGCGCAGCTTTATCAAGACTTGAAAGACTTGATAAAGATAAAAGAAGAAACATGACGCAGCACGGAAAAATAAGAATCCCTCCCTTTTTCAAGGGAAGTGGGAAATACCTGCTAGCTGACTTTATAATGACTTTATAAAGACAATTTGGGATAACATACAGTGCATCTGTTTGCAGAATTTCATCATTATGAGCGAGAGAGAAAGCTAAACAGATGTCTAGCAACCCCCCTTCTAGGGCCCGGGGGGGGGGGGATTGTGTGGTGTCCAGGAAGGCTGATCAATCGCCAAATGACTTATATCTGTGGAATGCAGTTCATTTACACTGCAATATTGCAAACAGTATGCTTAACAATTTAATCATGAGAAATCATTGTGTACAGCAACAATTTAACAGCGTGGAAATTTCAAACAACAGGCTTGGACAACAGACCGGACTGGAATGATTTAACAACTTGGGAGTTGCTGCGTCATTCAACTTCAAATGATAGACTTGGACAACAGCCCGGATTGGAGGATTGGAAAAGTCAGGAAAAGCTGTGCTGGCAAATAGACAGTTGAACACACACACACACACACACACACACACAAATAAAGCTGTATTCAATGGATATATGATTTCTGACATGATTGAGAATCACACAGCCAGGGACGGAGAACTTTAAAGTGTTAAGATGTGGAATGTGGAAAATATTAGAACAACAAGAACAAAGATATTGGAGATATACTTCAGAGGTGCATACTATGGGAAGCCCAGAAAAATTAATAATTAATAATTTGGACTGTAATTCAGTTTTTCTTTATTTTAATTTATTGTTTTTAATTGGATTATGATTGTGGATATGTTGTTGTTGTTCAGTCATTTAGTCATGTCTGACTCTTCGTGACCCCATGGACCAGAGCACGCCAGGCACTCCTGTCTTCCACTGCCTCCCACAGTTTGGTCAAACTCATGTTAGTAGCTTCGAGAACACTGACCAACCAGTGGATATGTTAACTGGCTGTTTTTATTGGAAAACTAATAAAAATGATTTTTTTTAAAAAATGCTATAAGCAGTTTGTTGATGACTATTGGTAAATTATCCGCATTGCTGGCCAGTTAGTTTCTGGGCCAAATTCAGGATGCTGCTTCTTACACGGGTTGGGGTGCAAAATGACTTGGGGCTCAAGTATTTTCAGTAGTCATACCTTGGTTCTGGAACGCCTTGAGACACCAACATTTTGGATCCCAAACACCGCAAACTCAGAGTGAAGTGTTCCACTTTATGAATGTTTTTCAGAAGCCGAACGTCCAATGTGGCTTCCGCGGCTTCTAATTGAGTTTGATTGGTTTTCGAACATATTCGGAAGTCAAACAGACTTCTAGAATGGATTCTGTTTGAGAACCAAGGTACAACTGTACTACCTTAGCTAGGCAAGAGAATTTGCCAGGTTTTAAGGCTATTTGAGGATAATTTGTTTGCTCAGTTGTTTGTTTGTTTGTTGTTTACCTGCGGGATCCAAATCTGTTTGTACCTAAGTGACACAGTTTAGCTTTGTCCAAGGGCAGTAGCCGAGATGAGTGATGCCAACCCCTTGTCAGGATATACTTTGCCCTTGCAGCCAAACTTCTTAACCAGTTCTGAAGGAAAGCTAGCATTATCCCAAAGCTTTTTAGAGACCTAAGTTGAACAATTACAAAATGGCAGTCAATTAAAATTTATTTTGAGCAACATTGCAGCACATAATCTGTACAAAATACATTGTGAAACCAATTGTGAATGTTTAATGTCTCACATAGAACATTAAATGGCACAGTCATTTGCAGACTGCCCTCCCTGCAGGAGTATGGCTGGCTCCATTGTTACAATCATTACAGGGCCAGGTCTTATTTGTTCAGGCATTTGCATGCTTTGTGTCTGATCTGTTCTGCCTGCTTTTAACTGCCTCGTGTGTGTGCTTGTGTTTGGTTGTTGTTGTTTTAATGATTATGTTGTTTTATCTTTGTTACTGGATTTGTTTTGGTTTTCTTAGCCTTTGTATACCACCTTGGTTTCTTTGTAGACAAAGGATGGTCTATAGGCATTTTAAATAAGTAAATAATAACTAAATAGCTTGTTGGATAAGCTTCCAAGCAATCCCAGGATTCCCCAGAACATGGGTTGAAAACCACGACACTAAACCACCACTTGAATTGGTTTCTGAATGTCAAACCTTCCTATTGTTCCAGAGATTCCATTACTTTATCCAAATGGGATTTGAAATTAGCTTCTTTGTTCATCTTCCCTCTCCTTCTCCTCAAAGTCAAAACAACTGATGCCTTTCAATCTTTCTTAGAGAACTAAATCAAAAGAGCTACAGATGTTCCTGACAGTTACCATGGTTATAAAATATGTGCGCCTTCATCAAGTTCAATGCACATTGTGGAACAACAATAGAGATAATGTTACTGTATCTATGAAATGCAGTTTGATAAGGGAGAGGAAAGATATTGCATAATTAATAGTTTGCATTACAGTAAGGGCAGTAAAAAAAAAAAAAGCCATTACATTCAGTGGAGTTATGACTCAGTCCAAATATTCAGCATGATACCCTGCTATAGCTCAGAGCAATATAAAAAGAAGTCATATTGCACAGAAAATTTATATTGGAGTAACACTTGAAATAATTGTTCTTTTTTATTTAACCATTTAAATATCATTATCTTTTTACGTTAAACATATTGACAAAACCAGCTAATTAAAAAATACAACCCAATGCTAAACATGTTTACTGAGAAGTAAACCTAACCAAGTTTGGTGGAATTTGCTTCCTAGAAAGCATGCCCAGGATTTTCAGGTTTATTTACAAAAGTGGTGGTCCCTATTTTAGCTTTCTTTCTTTTTAAGAATGGGGGGGGGGAATCATGGAGGATAGATTTAGCAAGAATTGTGAAAGCTATATGGCATGCCTATGTTCAGAGAAGATCAGAAAATAGAAACACATGACAAGAGAAATAGGTCAACTGCAGGTTCTATTTTTTAGTTTCCCAGGGGCATCTGGGTCACTGCCATTGGAGACGGAGGACTGGATGAGATGACTCTTGGTCTGATCTGGCAAATCAGTTATAACATCCATTATGTTCTAGGCCCTTAGTTCCATTTGATTCTACAGGACTTGCTTATAGAATAAAATAATTGTAGAGTTGGAAGGGACCCAAATAGTCATCTAGTCCAGCCCCCTGCAATGCAGGAATCTCCACTAAAGCATCCATGGGAGATTGCCATCCAATCTATGCTTAAAAACCTCCAAGGAAGGAGAGTCCACAACCACTCAAGGCAGACAGTTCCACTGAAACAGCTCTTACTGCCAGAAAGTTTTTCCTAACGTTTAGTCGGAATCTCCTGTTTGTAACTTGAAGCCCTTGGTCTGAGTCCCGCCCTCCACAGCAGGAGAAAACAAACTTGTTCCCTCTTCCATGTGACAGCCCTTGAGATATTTGAAGATGGCTATCATACCTCCTCTCACTCTCCTCTTTCCCAGGCTAAACATACCCAGCTCCTTCAACCATTCCTCATAAAGCTTGGTTTCCAGAACCTTGAGCATCTTGGTTGCCCCCCTCTGCAAAAATTCCAGCTTGCCAACATCTATCTTAAATTGTGCAGTTATGCAAACACTCAATTTGGTTCGTGGCTCTTACAGTGTTTACAATCCAGTAATGTGGCTGTTTTCTCATAAGCAAGTCCTACTCCCAAATAATGCAAACAAAGCAGTGTCAGGGCACTTCGTATAATGAATGAAGATAAAAATGGAGACAGTCCAACTTTCCATGTATGCACGTCATGTGAGTCAGGGTCAAATCATATGGTTCTGTTGGCTTGTAGAAGCCATGTTTTATAGTCAGTTCATGCTAAATTTAAGGTGAGTTGTTGTAGGCTGAGCTGCTGTCATGCATGCCAATATCCATGCATTGATGTCAGCATGAAATGGTTTTTCCCATTCATTGGAAATTGTGATGGTGCTTACAGTTGGAAGTAGTGAATGAACTGTTCTGGAAAACAGTAAGTGATTGCAAGCCAGGTCCACACCTTCTTGAAGCTCAGAACTAAATGGCTCCTCTTGGTGCCAGAAATGCCCACTATCAGCTAACTCTTTTGCAATTTCCCAAAACGTACCCCGTGGTGGAGCGCAGCTGAAGGTGCCTGTCACTGAATTGCCACTTAGTTCCCAGGGTACGGGAATGGGAAAACTAGTGGAAAGAATTGGTGTAAAACTCCCCTGGGCTTAGTCTGTCTGAGTTTTCTCAGAAAGAACTGAAGTACCCCCCCCCCAAAAAAAAACTTTATTAGAAAATTTAGAAAAAATAAGACACTTACAAAGCACCACTTTTCAAGTCCCTGGTGCTAAATTGGGTCACAGCATTTTTCTTTCCTTTACAAGTACAGATAGCAGTATTCTAAAGTTAGAGTCAAAAATAATGTTCCGGGGGGGGAGGGGCAATCATTTATGTATCTTTTCCATCTGATATGCTGTCAGCATCCATTTCTGAACCAATAGATTGAGAAGCACTGTTAGTACTGTCACCAAATCTTGTCTAAAGTAAAATTAAATGCAAATTTGGAAGATGCTGCTTAGGTAAGACACCCAAGGAGCTTCCTAGTTAAGCCAAAAGAATGTTGATGATTCTAACAACATTGCTCAGGCATGGAGCCCACACAGCATTAGTTGCCACCAGATGTCTGCTAACATGAAATTTGGGATAAATGAGTCATCCTGGGATACATACACAAAAGGGGCCTTGTTTGCTTTAGAGGAGATATTCACCAAAATGTGAAGGGGAACTGGTTAAAGGGATAGGTCTTTAAATAGAAGGCTACCAGAAGCAAAAACAGGAGGGACCAAGGCCAGAAGGGGGAGTGTATTTTAAAGATACATCACAAGTAGAGTATGGCTTCCAGTAGGTATGGGAGACAAATTTGATTCAATTTGCATTGAAAGGTGCACCTAGCTAATTCATACTTTCCAAAAGAATAAACAAACTGAGCTACAACTATCCTTCAAAATCCATACTTCTCTGAATTTTGCAATACAAAGAAGTAATGTGCACAAGAAAGATATATATTAGGATAATGTGTGCATAAACATGCATTATATTCAGGCACAGTGTTTTGCAAAAATGTATATATTAGGCAAAATTGAATAGTAAGATGTGTATATTAGGAGAAATATGCACTAAAATGTTTATTAATGTTCATGAGGATTCATTAAAAATAATCTGCAAACTGATGTTGAATTGTGGGGAACTTAAGATTTGAAAAACGAGAAACTGGAAGAATCTGAAACTGACAGATTCATCCCGAGAGTTCAAGGAGAGAAGAAGAGACCAGTTGTTGGGCTCATTTAATGACAAATAAGCTCCATGAGCATGTAGGCTGTAACTAACATTTCACAGATGTACGCAGATATATAAGCAGGTGAAGCTCAAGGGTGGTTCAAGTAGCAGGGCAGGGTAGACAACAGTGGTGCCAACACAATCCAGATGTAAATGTGTTAGAAGCAGAAAGCAACAACTAAAAGTTCATGAGAGCAAATGAGTCCAGGTGACAAAGCAATGAAGCAAACCACAGCTCACATTGCAAGAGAACTATATGTGAGTACCATCTTGCATTAGTTTATTACGTGTGTAGCCTGCTGCTGCTGCCATCGTGAGTGTTGGGGAAGGCCAATTCCACTGGGCCTGGGGGCGGGGCCCACACTCACCACCACAGCTCTGAGAGGCTCAGGACACCAATGCTGCTGCTGCTGCTGCTGCAGCAAATGTCGAAAATGGTTTTACATATTTTAAAATGTTTTAAAAGCATTTTTGCTTTGTTGCACAGTGAACGGTGGGTTTTATTTATATATATTTATTTTTATTTAATTTTGTTTGGGGTGGGATAAATGTTGAGTTGGGGTGGGGATTAGTTTTATTTTAGTATAAGCGTTTTTGGCTTTATTCTTACGTTTACTATTTTGTTAGGCTATTGTATAGTTTGTATTTTGCTTTTTAAGGGGAAAGGGTCAGAGCTGCCTGGGAGTGGGCCTCAGCCAACAGAATGGCGGGGCAGGTTCCACAGGGGGGGATGTATTGGGACACCCAATCTCAGTGATCACGGGCAGGAGGAGGAGCTACACTAAGAACAGACCATGTCATTACTGAGGAGGCAGGTTTAGTCATTGTCTGAGGACTATCCCTACCTCCGGGTCTGGTCCTGATTGGAAGGATACTGGAATCAGCAAGGGAAACCCACATGGCCTGAAAGTGTTGCCGTGCAATGCCAGGTCAATGATTCATAAGACCACTGCCATCCACGACCTGATTGTGGATAGAGGTTTTGACCTGGCATGTGTGACAGAGACTTGGTTGGATGAAACAGATGGGCCTGTCCTTGCCGCTGCTTGCCCACCAGGTTTCTCTTATGCACAGCAACCCAGGTCATGTGGGCGGGGAGGGAGGGGTTTCAGTGATTTTTAGGGAGTCACTAGTTTGCAACAGGCATCCTACTGGGAAGACCCAGTTCTCTGAGTGCATGCTCTGGAAGTTGGGCAATGGGGCAGTACAGGATTCCTTTTGGTGTACCGACCTCCCCGCTGCACCAAGGATTCCCTGCCTGAGATGCATGCTTCAGGTTGTGGCAGGTGTGCTCCTGGAGACACCTAGTTTGGTTGTCCTGGGGGATTTTAACATCCATGCCGACACGGCCTTACAAGGGGCCGCTCGGGACTTCGTGGAAAGCATGGCCTCCATGGGGCTGTCCCTGAATAAGTTTGGCCCAACTCATAGCCGCGGACATGCCTTATGCCTGGTGTTCACCTCTATGGATGTTGGTGATCTGACATTGAGTAAAAGTGAAACAAAAGAAGTGCAACTGGACTTCTCTGCGACCCTTCCCCTCTGCAGGGTGGTGGGACCGATTCGAATGGTCCGCCCCCACCACTTAATGGATCCAAATGGTTTTCAGAGAATGGAAGGGGATGTTTTATCCCATGTTGATGACCTTTCAGCTGATTCCCTGGTGGCCCGCTGGAATGTGGAGTTAACCAGGGCTATTGAGTGTTTGGCTCCGAAGCGCCCTCTCCGATTGCATGGAACCCGGACAGCCCCGTGGTTTTCCACGGATCTGAGGGCAATGAAACAATCGTTGAGACAGCTAGAGCGGCGGTGGCAGATAACTCATTCCGAATCTGACCGGACACAGGTTAGAGCTCAACGTCGAGCCTACCAAGTGGCGATAGCGATGGCGAAGAAGAATTTCTTCACTGCCTCTATTGCATCTGCAGAAAACAGCAGCAGGAGACTTTTTCAGGTGGTTCACAATTTAGCGGAACCACCTGCAACATCGGGGCCCAGTACGGGCCACATGTTCTCCTGCAATGATTTTGCAAAGTTTTTTGCAGATAAAATCGCTCAGATTCAGGAAGAAGTAGACTCCACCGTGGGAGCAGGTCCGGGGCAGGAGAGTGCTAGAGTTTTGTCTAGTCAAGTTGAGTGGGATCAATTCCAATCTGTTACCTCCGAGGATGTGGACAGGCTACTTGGATGAGTGAAACCAACCACCTGTCTCCTGGATCCTTGCCCTTCCTGGCTTATAAAAGCTAGGCGGGAAGGACTGGGCGATAGGCTCTGTGGGGTGGCGAATGCTTCCCTCCGTGAGGGAGCCTTCCCAGACCCACTGAAAGAGGCAGTCATTAAACCGCTTCTTAAAAAAAATCTTTAGACCCGGCCAGTATGGCCAACTATCGCCCAGTCTCAAATCTTCCATTCTTCAGCAAGGTGATTGAGTGAGTGGTTGCTGAACAAGGCATGCCTGGAAGAAGCAGACCATTTGGATCCCTTTCAATCGGGATTCAGGACTCATCATGGGACTGAAACTGCCTTGGTCGCGCTGGTTGATGATCTCCGGCGGGCTAGGGACAAAGGTGAGAGCTGTTTCCTAGTTCTCCAGGATCTCTCAGCGGCCTTTGATACAATCGACCATAACATCCTTCTGGACTGTCTAGAGGGGCTGGGAGCTGGGGGCACTGTCTTACAGTGGTTCCGCTCCTTCCTCCTGGGCCGTGTTCAGAAAGTGGTGTTGGGGGATGAGTGTTCAGCGCCCTGGGCTCTCACTTGTGGGGTGCCTCAGGGTTCTGTCCTCTCCCCCATGCTTTTTAATATCTATATGAAGCCACTGGGAGAGATCATCAGGAGGTTTGGGCTGGGTGTTCATCAGTATGCAGATGACACCTAGATCTACCTCTCTTTTAAATCAGAACCAGTGAAGGTCCTGTGTGAGTGCCTGGAGGCAGTTGGAGGATGGATGGCGGCCAACAGATTGAGGTTGAATCCTGACAAAACAGAAGTACTGTTTTAGGGTGACAGGAGGCGGGCAGGTGTGGGGGACTCCCTGGTCCTGAATGAGGTAACTGTACCCCTGAAGGACCAGGTGCGCAGCCTGGGAGTCATTTAGGACTCACAGCTGTCCATGGAGGCACAGGTTAATTCTGTGTCCAGGACGGCTGTCTACCAGCTCCACCTGGTATGCAGGCTGAGACCCTACCTGCCTGCGGACTGTCTTGCCAGAGTGGTGCATGCTCTAGTTATCTCCCGCTTGGACTACTGCAATGCGCTCTACATGGGGCTACCTTTGAAGGTGACCTGGAAACTGCAATTAATCCAGAATGCGGCAGCTAGACTGGTGACTGGGAGTGGCCGCCGGGACCACATAACACCGGTCCTGAGAGATCTGCATTGGCTCCCAGTACGTTTCCGAGCACAATTCAAAGTGTTGGTGCTGACCTTTAAAGCCTTAAATAGCCTCGGTCCTGTATACCTGAAGGAGCGTCTCCACTCCCATCATTCAGCCCAGACACTGAGATCCAGCGCTGAGGGCCTTCTGGCGGTTCCTTCATTGCGAGAAGTGAGGTTACAGGGAACCAGACAGAGGGCCTTCTTGGTAGTGGCACCTGCCCTGTGGAACGCCCTCCCTTCAGATTTGAAAGAAATAAGTAGCTTTCTTATCTTTAAAAGACATCTGAAGGCAGCCCTGTATTGGGAAGTTTTTAATATTTAATGCTGTATTATTTTTAACACTCGATTGGAAGCCACCTAGAGTGGCTGGGGAAACTCAGTCAGATGGGCGGGATATAAATAATAAATTATTATTATTATTATTATTATTATTATTGTTCCAAAGAACTCAGAGTTGGCTCACATGGTTCTTCCCTCATTTTATCCTTCTGACAACTCAATGGGACAGATTAGGCTGAGAGAGAAGCTCTTTTCAGGCGTTCCCAACCCTCACATGATTAGAATAATGCAGGGAAGACCAGGATGAGAGCATGCTAGCTCCGCCCTCATCGCAATTCTTTGTCCTCCACAGCTTGGAGGCTTCCTGTAGGACCTTGGGTGATCAGGGTTATGAGATTCTCTGTAATGTGAGCTGTCCATTTAATCCTACGCTCCATTCCCTACTCCTTCAATAGTTACTGATCTGTAAGAGGACCTTTTTTTTCTTATCCAATCATTCCTAAGCTTACTCAGGAGACTTTGGGTTTTGGACTATCAAAAGTTGTTTGAAAGTCCATGTACACAATGCCAACTGGATTTATATGGTTTGGTGTTCCCATCATGGGACATAATTAGAAAAACAGAGGTTCATGCAACTTTGCCCGGCAGCTTCTTTGCTACTTCTGCATTTGGCTTCTATTCCAGCTTTCTTTGTGAGGGTAAGCATGTAGGGTGGGGAGTGGCTATTCCCTTGAAAGGAGGGATTTTCCCTTGAAAAAAGGTAAATCAGGAGAGTCGGAGAGAATGCAGACAGATAAAGGCATTTAGTTTATTGTGAGCAGCAGGTTACTATTTTGTTTGTCCTAGGGAGAAAGAAGTCCTGGATGGGATAAAAAGTAGAGACATCACCTTGCCAACAAAGGTCCGTATAGTAAAAGCTATGGTTTTCCCAGTAGTGATGTATGGAAGTGAGAGCTGGACCATAAAGAAGGCTGGTCGTCGAAGAATTGATGCTTTTGAATTATGGTGCTGGAGGAGACTCTTGAGAGTCCCATGGACTGCAAGAAGATCAAACCTATCCATTCTTAAGGAAATCAGCCCTGAGTGCTCACTGGAAGGACAGATCGTGAAGCTGAGGCTCCAATACTTTGGCCACCTCATGAGAATAGAAGACTCCCTGGAAAAGACCCTGATGTTGGGAAAGATGGAGGGCACAAGAAGAAGGGGACGACAGAGGACGAGATGGTTGGATAGTGTCTTCGAAGCTACAAACATGAGTCTGACCAAACTGCGGGAGGCAGTGGAAGACAGAAGTGCCTGGCGTGCTCTGGTCCATGGGGTCACGAAGAGTCGGACACGACTAAACGACTAAACAACAACAACAACAGCCTTCAGCAAGCTTTCTTTTGTCACAACCAGAGAGGAAAAAAGGCTCTTAGAGAGAAGATAGTATTTGAAGGCTCTAGTTTCTCCTTACAAAAGCCTACTTGAGTGGCTAGGTAGGTAAAGCCAACCTGGCCCAGCCACAAGAGCAGGGTTATGTGTGCTGAAGACTAATACTACAAAAAGTCAATATATATATATATAAGATAAAAAATTGCCCAGTAGCACCTTAGAGACCACAAAAAGTGTTTCTTCCACATTGTTGCACCTAAACAAGCCTTACATCTTGCCAGTGCTGTTGCATGACTATGGGCAATGAGCACTTCCATTTGAAGGTATCAGACTGTGTTTTTAATTTGAAAACACATGTCAAGTGCATGCACCTCTCTTTGTTCTAATCTTCGTTGTTCTTCAGTTCAGCCATTTCTTTTCATTGAATCATTATTATAAATTTATTTTCACCTTTCTGTGTTGAGTATATGTCAGTATCCACATTATAGACCTCCTTCAGTGACTCTGCATAAGCTTTCAAATTCCATTATCCTCATTGGAAGCACATTCATATTTTTGCTTTCATCTTTTCCTTTAAGAACTTGAAGGATGACAAAACATTTTTCAAAGAGAGCTGGGTCAGGAGCATAAGACATTTCTGATAAAAATTTCTCTACCGTGCAAAACAGGAAACAAGACGAAGCCAACTAGGACTGTGTGAAATTGCTCCTTTCCTTTTAATAAATTGTTTTCTCAGAAAACATAGGTTGTTTTTTATTAAACCTGTTGAAGGAGTTGGAAAGTACAGGGGGAAAGACGTTCATTCCCATTCTTCTCCTAAATCTAATGCTATATTTTTAAGTCTGTTCATGTGTCAGATAGCATAATCGGAGCAAAATTCACTCCTGGGTAACTGAACACTGGAAAAACACAATAAATGTTGCAATTTTCTATCACATACAAATTAAACAAGCCCTGCTAGCTAGAATGATTTTCCAAAACCTTTTCTAGGAAAGTGGCAATTTTCCGAATCAAATAGCAGCCATCGTTAATAAATGTATGTTGGGGGAGGCTGCAAAAATGTTTCCAACCTTGAAGTGTGTGGAAGTCTTGCAAGGAAAGGTCAGGGGAGCAACAAGCTTTGGTTTGAAAGTTGTACTGAATAAATTTACGAAGTGCGTTGGATAATGAGCTTTTATCTGATTCTGCAGTATTGTGCTCAGTAAGGATACAGGCTTTCTTTCTTTGCTCTGGTGAATAAAAATGGTTGTAGCTGGGGATTTTCAAAAAGCAGGCACCATGGAGATATGCGGAACAGCAGTGAGAGTTTGAGTAGACTCACTGACGGGGTCTTTACATAATGTTTGAGGTGAGACAGATTTTTGTCTACTTCAAAATATGCCAATTTCTTTTGGGTCAGCTTGGGAAGTAGCTAAAAGGGTTTCTGATACTTGATAGTATCGAATAAGGATTAAAACTTAGGTCAAATCTGGACCCAAATCATGCCTAGCTCTCCACCTGCTGTAATAGCACAAGGAAAGTACTGAGAGATTGTTGGTGGAAAAAATAAGACTTAGCAAACTACTTTTAGGAGATGGTGTTGAATGAAGTTGGCCTTCAGCAGCATTCCTCGAGGAAAACTAATTGCTGACCAGAGGGTATCACCTGTATCAGAATCACCTGTATGTGCTTTATGATTTTGTGAAATCTGGGATTGCTGTGGTCCAGGCATTCATAATTTTCATAGCTGTCAACTTTTCCCTTTTCTTGCGAGGAATCCTATTCGGAATAAGGGAATTTCCCTTTAAAAAAGGGAAACGTTGGCAGCTATGATAATTTTGAGACTGGATATTTAGCTACCCTGAATATTGGTCCAAAGGTTGTAGCTAGTTCAGAATGTCGCAGCTTGGCTGTTGACTGAAATGAGTCATCAACATCATATAACACCTCTGCTGGAAGGCCTGCACTGGCTGCCAGTAAGTTTCTGGGCTAAATTTAATTTTTTATTGTTAGTGTAAAGGTAAAGGGACCCCTGACCATTAGGTCCAGTCGTGACCAACTCTGGGGTCACGGCGCTCATCTCGCTTTATTGGCCGAGGGAGCCGGCGTACAGCTTCTGGGTCATGTGGCCAGCATGACTAAGCCGCTTCTGGTGAACCAGAGCAGCGCACGGAAACGCTGTTTACCTTCCCGCCGGAGCGGCACCTATTTATCTACTTGCACTTGGATGTGCTTTCAAACTGCTAGGTGGGCAGGAGCAGGGACCGAGCAACGGGAGCTCACCCCGTCGCGGGGATTTGAACCGCTGACCTTCTGATCGGCAAGTCCTAGGCTCTGTGGTTTAACTCACAGCGCCACCCACGTCCCTATTGTTAGTATATAAAGCCCTAAAAACTTTGGATCCAGGTTACCTGAAGGAGTGCCTTACCCCAAATATTTCTATCCAGCCACTACCATGGTGTAAAAGGCACTTTTAATAGTGTCCCCCAACGACTGCTGTGTGACTACTGGGAACAGGGCATTTAGTGTGGTGGCACCAATACTGTGCACCTCCCTCCCTGTTAATATCAAGCAAGCACCCTGAATAATAATGTTCAGATGCTTGCTAAAACCTTCCTCACACATGCTTTTCCCGGAGTGTGACCCAGCCAGTTGGTAGAGCATGAGACTGTTAATCTCAGGGTTGTGGGTTTGAGCAACACACTGAGCAAAGGTTTCCTGCACTGCACGGTCCGTTCCAACTCTATGATTCTATGAATTCAATAATTCTACCGGATGAAACAGCCTTACTTTTTTCACTATTGAATTCATATTGTTTTATGATAATTTTATGTTGTACACCGCTTCCTTTATTAACATTAAAAGAAATTTCAAAGTGGTTTACAGAAGTAAAAGCAATTTGTGATTCCTGCAAAAACAGATATGGAATTAAATCCTTTCCTCCTGTGCTTGATGTGTGGGGAAAGGGCAGAGAAAAGAGTCCATTTTCTGTCTCTGTTAAAGCACACTGTGAGGAAGAGTAGGGAGGGATCAGGGGCAAGCTCATAGCTTTTGTGATAAACTTGGAGAGGCCAACCTCACACTGTGAGGACCCTAGCTATCCATAGTTCCTTGCTTAAGAAGTTCACTTACATTTTTACTTTAATAGCTCTGATTTTTCTCCTTTCATGTGCATAGAAATCCCATCTCAAATATCTACATGGTACCATCTCAGTTTTCAATGTTTTTCAATCCCCCCCCCCCAAACTCCATTGTTCTCATCAAACTTCTGTCTTACTCCCCCACCCCTCCTCTGGTCATCTTTCAGTCTACTTTGTTTAGTCATTTAGTCATGTCCGACTCTTCGTGATCCCATGGACCAGAGCACGCCAGGCACTCCAGTCTTCCACTGCCTCCCACAGCTTGGTCAAACTCATGTTGGTAGCTTCGAGAACACTGTCCAACCATCTTGTCCTCTGTCGTCCTCTTCTCCTTGTGCCCTCCATCTTTCCCAGCATCAGGGTCTTTTCCAGGGAGTCTTCTCTTCTCATGAGGTGGCCGAAGTATTGTAGCCTCAGCTTCACAATCTGTGCTTCCAGTGAGCACTCAGGGCTGATTTCCTTAAGAATGGATAGGTTTGATCTCCTTGCAGTCCATGGGACTCTCAAGAGTCTCCTCCAGCACCAGAATTCAAAAGCATCAATTCCTTTGGCGATCAGCCTTCTTTATGGTCCAGCTCTTACTTCCATACATCACTACTGGGAAAACCATAGCTTTAACGATACGGACCTTTGTTGGCAAGGTGATGTCTCTGCTTTTTAAGATGCTGTCTAGGTTGGTCATTGCTTTTCTCCCAAGAAGCAGGCATCTTTTAATTTCATGACTGCTGTCACCATCTGCAGTTATCATGAAGCCCAAGAAAGTAAAATCTCTCACTGCCTCCATTTCTTCCCCTTCTATTTGCCAGGAGGTGATGGGACCAGTGGCCATGATCTTCGTTTTTTTGATGTTGAGCTTCAGACCATATTTTGCGCTCTCCTCTTTTACCCTCAATAAAAGGTTCTTTAATTCCTTCTCACTTTCTGCCATCAAGGTTGTGTCATCTGCATATCTGAGGTTGTTGATATGCAGATGACACAACCTTGATGGCAGAAAGAGTACTACTTGCACCTAAATTTGTGCCTGTTCATCCACAGGGCTGGTCCTTGACTGTTAAGGAGGGTGAGGCTGCCTCCTCGGGCCACAGACTTTGGATGCCATGAGGGTGAGAGGCAGTTGTGAGTTTTTTCTGCGTCAATGACAAAACAACTTGACTGTCCTCAGACACTATGCACCTTGACTGGAGTGTGGACGCCATTTGCTGCTCCAGCTCAGGTGGAAAAGTTTCTTAGGCCAATCCAGTTCATTGCATCACTGTTCCAACCCCTTCACTCCTTGTGCTGACTCAAACTCAGTCAACTTTTAGTGTTTAAGCTCCTGGCAGCAGGAACCTACATGCTCCTTTCTTCCCTTTATAAAATACAATGTACATTCAGACAAACCATTTTAATTAACTCTAGAATGAAAATATTTGATATTGACTCAAGTAAAAGAAAACATCTGGATATTCATAAGCAGAAACTGGACTGCCTAAGGAGCCCATATTTCTTGGTACAATAGGAGTCTAAAATCTAAATAACAAACAACTGAAATTAATCAAAACCAGTCCCACAGAAATTTGGAAAACAAGGCAAATATGCCACTAAACATGCCATAAAAAGGAGTAGAGGAAACATACTGATATTGGGAGATGAGCTTTGGACCAGATGCCTCCCAATGAAAACACTGAATGGTTTCCTAAAATAGCTGCTAAAAGTATGGCAGCAGTGATATGGAAATGAAGATATAAGCAAATAAGTTAGTAGATACAGCCGTCAAAAAGACCCAATTTTTTAAAAGCAATGGAAACATAAAATACAGAATTATTGGTGGAAACACAAAGAAATTTATATTTCACCCACTTTTTTCAGGAACTAAGGAAGATTATATTTCTCTGTACTGGTCAGATATGTTCAGTTTACCTAGCAGTCCCTTTAGGCCAAAAAACTTTCATCTGCTTGCCAACGATATTCAAAATTCAAACTTAAATTATTGTCCAGAGAATAAACAATAACTGGATCACCAGGAACAGAATTATAAGTTGAAGCCCTTGCCACATTCTTGGCTACTTCATGTACCAAATGGATCTTATTATTGTAGCACTGGTAGAAATAGCAAAATATGAAACTGGACATGAAATCAAATCAAGATGGGCATCAAGAGGAGGATTCCATGAATCCAATGACAGTAAAAATACTACACACAAACAACATTTTTTATTTACTGGACTCAACAGCCTCTAACAACCACAAATACATTTTCAGTAAAAATGTAAGCATGTCTTGAAAAATGTGCAGCTCTTTCCATAATTAAAAAGAAAAGCGAAGATCCTCTATAACAAGAACATCTGGTAAATGCTGGGATATACAGTACCTACACTCAGTTGTAATTGTTACAAGTACCTGGGGATCAGTCACAGCAAAACAGCCCAGCCAAGTTTATTCATAGAGTTAGATCTTCTCTAACAACACTGGAGGGAGCGGAAGAGTCATTAAACTTTTTGTGTCAGTCTTGTACAACTCAATGTTCCAAATGTTCCTCAACCTTGATGGTGAGAATTGCTATATGAGTCCCTGTCAGGGAAAAGGATAGGATATAAATAAATAAATATAATAAATATAACTACGACTATACGGGACTCCCTGAAAAGCAGTGGTCAAGGCTCATCAAAACTTCACTCCTCTTATCTGAGTGATGAATCTTTCCAGTAACATAGTATTAAAACTGGAAAGAAAGAACTGGAACATGAAAATCAAAATTCCTGCATGGGAAACGCCAAATATTAATTATTATTATTATTATTAATAGTAATAGTAATAGTAAGGCAGCCTCCTCAGCAAAATGGCTCAAAAGCAATACCTTCAGTATTACTGCTATTCAATACTGTATTATTCACACTGTGTGGCATCAGGAGCAGGACTCCGCTTTATAACTGTTTCCGATGTCATGTGTTTTTCTTTCACTTAACCCCATACAACAACAACAACATATTTGTACCCTGACCATCTGACTAGGTTGACCCAGCCACTGTGGGATGCTTCTAACAAATATAAAAGCATAATAAAACATCAAACATTAAAAACTTCCCAATACAGGGCTGCCTTCAGATGTCTTTTCAAAGTTGTGTAGTTCTTTATCTCCTTGACATCTGAAGGGAGGGCGTTTCACAAGGCAGGTGCCACTACCGAGAAGGCCCTCTGCCTGGTTCCCTGCAACTGCACTTCTTGTAGAGAGGGAACCACTAGAAGGCCCTTGGAGCTGGACCTCAGTGTCCAGGCAGAACGATGGAGGTGGAGACGCTCCTTCAGGTCTACTGGGCCAAGGCCGTTTAGGGCTTAAAAGGTCAGCACCAACACTTCGAATTGTGCTCGGAAACACTGGGAGCCAATGAAGATCTTTCAGGACCGGTGTTATATGGTCCGGCAGCCACTCCCAGTCACCAGTCTAGCTGCCACATTTTGGGCTAGTTGTTGTTTTTGAGTCACCTTCAAAGGTAGCCCCACGTAGAGTGCATTGCAGTAGCCAATAATACAACCCATAATAGATGAAAACAAAGAGTCATGGGGCAAGGCTAAAAGCATGGCCCCATTCCTAGCTCTACATATTCTATTTACACATGAGTAATGTGTGAATAAAGGTGACTAAGACCTGTGAAGAAAATACAACAATAAATCAGGAACCTTAGAATATTTAATAAGTGAGTGTCCTGTCTTATTCATGATATAAAATATGTATTTATTATTGTTATTCTATCCCACATTTCCTCCAAAGAGCTTGAGGAGGTGGGCATAGTTCTCAGCCCTGCCCCTTTCATTTAAATCTCACTGTGAGGTAGGCTAAACAGACTGACTGACTGGACTTCCGGGTTAGCGCCATCGGCGAATGCCGGAGTTCCTCCGACCGGAGGAACTGGCTCCATGGAAACTGAATCTTCCCACTGCGGTGAAGGTGGGGACCCGCTAGAAATCCCAGGTGGAGGAAGCCTGGGAACGTGGGGTTTGGCAGGGCACCAGGAGCGCCTCCCCTACTCGCGGGGAACCCCATTTTGGGGCTCCGGAGCGAAGTGGGGTGAGTGGCGCGGTGCTGCGAACTGATTGCTACTTTCACGGAGGGAAGCCGCATAGCCATTGCCGGAGAGCGCTGACTTTTTCCTGTGGACAATTGGACTTTAAACAAGTACCCGTGAGTAGAAATGGAAAATTGGATCAAGAAACATTCTAATTTGGCATCGAAGCGGGAAGGTTTAAAACAGGAAATCCGCCTTCCGCTTTTTGTAAATAGACTGAAGCAAAAACCTTGTAAGCTAATAGCCTGGAAAGTCGTTTGTAAAGGTCAAAATCTCCTTCATTTATAACCACTAAAACCCCCTTGGAAGCAGGAGAAAAGGGGGGAAATTTTGACTGTTCAAGCCTGCAGGAGAAAGAGTAAAAGAAAAGTAAGTTTCCACCGTCTCAAACCTGGGAACGGGGTGTCAGAGACAGAAATTGTTGGAGACGTTCATTGACTGTGAATGGAACATTTTGACAGATAGCAAAAAAAAGAGAAACAAACTGATTCCAATGTTGCCTTTTGCATCCTAAAGAAACAAAATATTTGAAAAATGAAAGTAACTTTCCTTTGTTGGATATGTTTTAAAAAGATGGACACAAATAGAAATTGTCTCCTCTAGAGGGAGCTTGTTAATTTGTTGCTGCAGTCCACTAGGGGACTTTACAGCTGCGAGATTAAGATCGTGGGACCAGTCTTCTGACCTTGAATAAAATTGTGTTGGGAGGAAGTCTTGGTGCTGGCTTTTTGTAAAACAAATGCTTTGCTGGAGCATTTGCATGAGAAGATGGATCTGTTGAATGAGAAGTTGGATTTGATGACTGTTGTAGTCAGTAAATGTGGACAAACAGGGAATACTGACACAGAAATCATACAGGGACCAACTCAGGAATCTGGTTCGACTGGGCAAGTGCAAGGGCAGATGATAATGGAGGAGGTGGCGGATGCACCTCAAGTAATGCAAATGGAGAGATCCGAGGCCCTGCAGGAGCATAAGCTGCTGTCTTTGAAGATTGAATTTGGAGTGGGCCAGGGGGAGCCTGGAGCTGAGAAGGCTCTTAACTTTGGAGGGACTTTGAAATATGCTGTTAACTATTTTTTGGATCACATTGATGATTGCGGGGAGTGGGACTGTGGGGAATGGGCTGGTCTGATGAGGGGAGATGGAAATAACTATCGGCTGGAATCCCCCAGGGATCTACTCCTCAAGGAGAAAGGAAAGAAATTAAGAAAGAGATCAACAAAGGATAAGGAAAAGTGCAAGTATAAACAAGAAGAAGAAAATCTTCAGAAGGGGCATGGAAGAGACTTAAGGGCCTCGGACATAAGATCACCAGGTTGATGGACTGGATGGAATGGACAGTAAGGACTGACATAACCCGAGACCAGGAAGAAGGGACGTTGGATGAAAATTAGAAGAAAGTCTATAAAGAAAAAAATTTTATTTTGGGAATTAGTGTAAAATTAATGAATATTAGGGAAAATGTTGGAATGAAAATACCTGGCTTTAGTAGAAATGATATAAGGAGTTATGTATAAATAAGTATTAAGTTTTAAACTTTAAGGTATTTTATGGTAAGATAAGGTTAAACAAATTAAGGCAAATTAAATAACAGAATATGGTGAAAGATGGAAATGATTTGCTGAGTTAATTAATAGGCTAGACTGTCAAGATAAATTATTCAAATAAAAATTGAGAAAGATGGAAAGAATTTGCTGAAATAACTAATTAAGCTAGAATACAAAAAGGGAGGTGTGAGGAGGTCAAGGAAATAAGCAAATGAAAGATGTAATATGGGATTTGTATTTTTCTTTTTTGTTGTGGTGTTGTTGTATTGGTTTTTATGTATTTTTTCTTCTGTTCTTTTGTTGTTTTTTTCTTCTCTTTTCTGTATTCTTGAAACTCTGAATAAATATCATTTTTTAAAAAAAGCAGACTGACTGACTACCCAAGTTCAGCCAGTGAGCTTCATGGCCAAGTGCAGATTTGAACCCTGGTCTCCCAGGTTCTAGGTCCAAGACTCCAAGCACTACACCACACTGCCTCTCATACTGGGCATGCAGCACCAACCATATCATTCAAAACTGCTCCTCCTTATTACAAATATAGCCTGGACCCAATTCTTGAGAGTATTTAGATAAACCAATGGCAACAGATAAAACAATAGATTACAGCTGACTGAAAAGCAGGCAACTTCCTCCCCAGCAACTGCTATAATATACATTGTAATATTTTGCTCACATTGAGGAATACAGTTAATAAAAAGCCAAAAATAAAACATAGCCTTGGATATAAACTGTGTCTGGAAATATAAAATGATTAATATACAATTAATATACAATTAATATACTCTTAATATCAACAACAGAAGTAGTTATACATACATTAAAAAAAACAACGGAAGAAAACACATGCCACCCCTCCTTTTTAGCACAATTCAAAAACATGGCATTCTCCAATCTTGCCAGCAAATCCCTAAACAATGATGGATTGACACTCTTCACAGAATGAGTCTTGGGATATCACATCGCCACTAAACAAGCACCAGAAATGTGGAGAAGAAAGAGGATGTTGTAATTGTTGTGGTTTTATAAGAATCCCTTTGGATTACTTCCCATCGTTTTCTCTTATGAATGTATCTTTTCATTGTCTCCACTACAGATAGGCATGCTCTCCGTCACTCATTCACTATTGGGGAATTTACCGATTATTCCATTGAATTCCTTGCTGATCATCTGCTCTATTTACCACTGCCAATGACTCTTTGACTTCTGTAGAAACTGTATAGCATATTTATTGTATGGGATTTGTGTGGGTAAGCTTCAGTGACTTCCTGGATTTTATTTCTTTCTTCGTTTAATGCATCATTAAAGTTATCCAGTCAGGATTATTCAGTCATCTCTCATTAGAACAAGAGGCTATTGTCAGAAAGGCAGAGGGTTCAAAAGTATCCTATGCTTCTCTCAATAATTAATGGACACAGTGGTTTTTAATACTATTGTTTTAATACAGGCCATCTCATAAGCCAATTTATCTATGTGAATTTAATAGTCACTGCACAGCCAGACTAGTGTGCATGTGCAAGCTGATTTTGCCTCCTGCTAAGGACATTTTACATTCTTATGAGACTCAGAATGCACCATCTTTCCATGAGTTTCCTCTTTCAATGGAAACAATACTTTTTGCAAGCTTTCCGCATAGTCTATCAATCAATCCAATTTACATTTATAAAGTGGCCTTCTTCTGAGCACCCCTAGGCACTGTGAACAACTAATTTAAACGCAGATACAATAAATATTTAAAAGATTCCAAAAGCCAGAGAGCTGGTTATAATTTTCAGCATCACAGAGAGGCAGTAATGCCAAAAGGATATGTGTGTATATTAGGGCCTATCCTGAAATGTTCACTGTACTTTAGCATCATAAAATACCAATTTCCAATTATTTTTCAGCATTTTTAAAGCAATGTTCACCTCTCCATTCCCATTGCTCTCTCTTTCTCTGCTTTATTGAACTTTCCTGCCCTCATTGATGTCATCACATGCTGCACAGCATTTGAATGCCATTCCAATCACTGGCTGGAATTATGCAAGTGACTCAGTCTAGGACTGTCTCTCTCTTGGCATCATTATGTGGCTAAATCTGATTGGTTACATAATGCAAACGGCAATATGGCACTGAAGTCACAGCAGCTAGTTGCACAATTACTCCAAACAGTCCTGGACAATGCAGCAAATGTGATGATATCCCAATAATGTATAATTGATTTGACTGTGGGATAAAGGCAAGGGCAAATGACAAACAATTGCAGCTGTATATAAATTTACTCAGAAGTCCAGCTGACTTCAGTGAGACTTATTCTCAAATAGAACTGGGTGAATCTGCCAATTTTGGTTTTTCTCTGTTTCTTATTTTTCCAGTTTCACATCAGTTTGCAATTTTTAAAAATTCATCAGCATTTTAGTGCGATTTCCTGCTAATTACACTTTTTTTTGCATTCTATTTTGCCTAACATACCTTTTTTTGTGACCAGAGGAGCACGGTGCATCTGCAGCAGCACAACAGGATGCCTTCATCTGCACCACCTTCAACAAAACATGTCTCTCCCATAACAGTCTCTGTCACAGCAGGCACTGTAGCTCTCTAATGGTTTGACTTTACTCCTGATAGCACACTCTTCCATTGTCTCCCAAGACAGACAGATGTCAATGAACTGAGGAATCACACTGCAAAATTCAGAAAAGTGTGACTTTTCTGGACAGATGTGTTTCAGGTCTTGTATTGTTTCATAAAGTGCGAACTAGGAATTATCCCATCCCTACTTTCAGGGAAGTGGGTTTAGGATTGTTGTCTATGTGAACAGTTTTACAAGGAGTACTGGAAAATTACTCTTGCATATTAAGACTGCCAAAGAGGAACCTCTTGGCCATTCCATCATCCTTGGTTGTTTGGGGGATGGCATTGTTGAAAAAGGCATTCTCTGTGGCAGCCTCTGAATTGTGAAATGCTTCCTTCACAGAAGTGCATCTGGCATCTTCATTATATATCTTTAACTATATGCTGATGATGCAGCTCTTCACTCTGCGCAGTGACACGTGAGATACATATTTTTAGCATGCACCCTATTTTTTTGAATTCAATTTGTTTTAGCTGATTTCAATACTGTATTTTTTCACTGTGGAAACCTACCCTGGGACCTTATTGTGAAGGGTGGGGAAGAAATCTAAAATCTAATAATAATAATAATAATAATAATAATAATAATAATAATAGCAGCAGAAAGGGAAGTAAGTAAATAAATAAATAAATAAATAAATAAATAAGTGTAAGTAGCTTCAGCTCTGCTCTGGAATAAATGAAGTATAACGTCAAGCCCACTAGCAAGAAATTCCCCACAAGACATAAAATTTGCTGCACCAAGTAAGTCTATAGATCACAATACTAGACATGGTAAGGCTGGAAAATTCAGCTTTCAGTGGAAAGCTAAACACAAACCAAGGTAACGGCTGTCACTGGATGGTATGGAAAGACTGCCACCAGCTACAACATTTTAGAATATATTCAGGAAAGAGCTAATCAATAGCAAATCAACTTAATATATGTTCAGCTAAAGACATCTTGAAGAGATACGTGCTTGAATATCTCATCTGCAATTAAGAAATACATGAAGCTGCTTCACAATCTTTTGGAAGATGTGAGTGTCATCTAGCTATATGTGAACAGAATACTTACAATTTGGGCAAATGAGAAGTGCAAAGATCTGGATTCAACTAACCCAGCAAGCTAACGGAAGCCAGAGCAAGGGCTCCTACTAGTGCCACGGGGTTCTTTCTCTCCTCCTCCTCCTCCTCCATCCTCTCCCAAATCCACTCCAGAGAGTGGGGAGAATCCCCAGAAGGGGCTTTCGTCTCTCTGGCAAGCGGAAATGCTTGTGCAGAGGGAATGATCAGAAGAGTAGGATGCTGGATTCCTCCCGCAGGAAGAAAGTAAGTAACACACACACACAGCGCCAAGGTAGTTTCTTCACCCCCATTTCAGTGGTCTTCTTTTAAACCAATTAATTATTTAATTAATGGGTTAAATGGAAACACATTAACATATCGGCAGATATGTGCTTGGAGGAAGTATAGCAACTTGCAAAAGGACTCTATTTTATAAATGATATTTTACTTTTTATTTCCCACTGCAAAAACTAAACAACTGTGTTTAGGGAAGTTTTTAATGTTTGATGTTTTATCGTGTTTTGGACTCCCCTGAGAAGGAGGCTAGTTCACCAACACAGGAGCCAGATATATGGAGAAACGTGACTCAAAGAAGTAGGAGGCCCAGGGTTCGCTCTGATTGTTTAGAAATACACAATCGCTTTGAGGTCCTCTCCCCTAGCATGGAAGACGAAGAGCAGACTCCATTTGAGGATCTCTCCCTCATTACAGTCGATCAGGTATATGAAGACGAGCAGCAAAGTCAGTCCTCAGGGAATGTGCAGGCAACCGTGGAATGGACAGCTCACGGAAGAACCCCGACCAGACCTAAGAGGAGGCGTGTAGTGGTGATAGGGGATTCCCTACTGAGGGGAACAGAAGCAGTGATCTGTGGGCCTGACAAGATGTCTCGGGAAGTGTGCTGTCTCTCCGGGGCTAAGATCCAAGATGTAACTGAACGACTGCAAGGAATCATAAAACCCACTGACAAATACCCGTTCCTCTTGGTTCATGTGGGAACCAATGACACTGCAAGCAATAGCCTCCAGAAGATCAAAAGAGACTACGAGGCTCTGGGCAGGAAATTGAAACAATTAAATGCACAAATTGTCATCTCATCTGCCCTCCCAGTTGAACGACGTGGCCCAGGGAGAGAGGGAAAAATAGTGGAAGTGAACAGGTGGCTTCGCAAATGGTGTAAACAGGAACGGTTTGGATTCTTAGATCACTGACTGCAGTTTCTTGAAGATGGACTTCTGGCAAGCGATGGGCTGCACCTCACAATGGTTGGAAGGAATGTTTTTGCCAAAAATCTCAGAAACCTCATCAGGAGGGCTTTAAACTGACTAGTGGGGGAGGGAGACAGTGCTCCTGAAGGTAGGAGTCTATCAATTAATGAAGATGATCATCCAAATGTCATAGACCAAATGGAGCAAACAGCACGCAGACCTAGTGGTGGGAGGAAAAAATCCTTAAATAAGAGACACAGGGGAATGATTAATGGACTTCAATGTCTGTACACTAATGCACAAAGCATGGGAAATAAACAAGATGAGCTTGAGCTCTTGGTACAGCAAACTAAATATGACATAATAGGCATCACTGAAACCTGGTAGGGTAAGTCCCACGATTGGAATGTAATAATGGAGGGATACAATCTATTTCAGAGAAACAGACCAGACAAGAAAGGAGGAGGAGTGGCGTTATATGTCAGGGATGTGTATACCTGTGAAGAGATCCAAGATTTAGAACCTCAAAGCCAAAGTGAGAGCATTTGGGTCAAAATTAAGGGAGAGAAGAATAACAGTGACCTCATTGTGGGAGTTTACTATAGATCCCCAAGCCAAACGGAGGACATAGATGATGCCTTCCTGGAACAGATGGCCAAGCATGCAAAAGGAAGGGAGATAGTAGTAATGGGGGACTTCAATTACCCGGATATTTGTTGGATGTCAAACTCAGCCAAGAGCATAAGGTCAAACAGATTCCTCACTGGCCTTGCAGACAACTTCATTGTCCAGAAAGTGGGAGAAGCAACAAGAGGAACAGCCATTTTAGATCTGGTCCTAACCAATGTTGATGACCTGGATAGTGGGGTAGAAGTGGAAGGATCATTAGGCGAGAGTGATCATGCTCTTCTGAAGTTTACTATACAGCGGAAAGGAGCAGCCAAGCATACTAGGACTCAATTTCTCGACTTTAAGAAAGCCGACTTCATAAAACTTAGGGAAGTGCTGGGTGAGATCCCATGGACAGTAATACTAAAAGGAAAGGGAGTTCATGATGGCTGGGAGTTTGTTAAGAGGGAGATAGTAAAAGCACAACTTCAGGCAATACCAATGAGAGGGAAACATGGAAGGTGCCTAAAGAAGCCAGGGTGGCTATCTAAAGAACTTTTAACTGAGTTAAGATTAAAAAAGGATGTGTACAAAAAATGGAAAAGGGGGGAAACCACCAAAGAGGAATTCAAACAAATAGCCAGCACGTGTAGACACAAAGTCAGAAAAGCTAAAGCACAGAATGAACTCAGGCTTGCTAGAGAGGTTAAAAGCAACAAAAAAGGCTTTTATGGGTATGTTCGTAGCAAAAGGAAGAACAAAGAAACCGTGGGGTCACTCAGAGGAGAAGATGGTGAAATGCAAACAGGGGACACAGAAAGGGCTGAACTCCTCAATGCCTTCTTTGCCTCAGTCTTCTCCGATAAAGAAAACAATGCCCGACCTGAAGAATTTGGAGCAAATGATTCAGCAGAGGAAACACAGCCCAGAATAACTAAGGAGATAGTACAAGAATACTTGGCTAGTCTAGATGTATTCAAGTCTCCAGGGCCAGATGAACTGCATCCAAGAGTATTAAAAGAACTGGCAGATGTGATCTCAGAACCACTGGCAGTCATCTTTGAGAATTCCTGGAGAACAGGCGAAGTCCCGGCAGACTGGAGGAGGGCAAATGTTGTCCCTATTTTCAAAAAGAGGAAAAGAGAGGACCCAAATAATTACCGCCCAGTCAGTCTGACATCAATACCATGGAAGATTCTGGAGCAGATCATTAAGTAAACAGTCTGTGAGCACCTAGAAAGGAATGCTGTGATCACCTGATCTCGTTTTTTGACAGAATTACAAGCCTGGTAGATGAAGGGAACGCAGTGGATGTAGCCTACCTTGATTTCAGCTAGGCATTTGACAAGGTGCCCCATGATATTCTTGTAAAGAAGCTGGTAAAATGCGGTCTTGACTATGCTACCACTCAGTGGATTTGTAACTGGCTGACTGACCGAACCCAAAGGGTGCTCATCAATGGTTCCTCTTCATCCTGGAGAAGAGTGACTAGTGGGGTGCCACAGGGTTCTGTCTTGGGCCCGGTCTTATTCAACATCTTTATCAATGATTGGGCATCCTGATCAAATTTGCAGATGACACCAAACTGGGAGGGGTGGCTAACACCCCAGAGAACAGGATCACACTTCAAAACGACCTTGACAGATTAGAGAACTGGGCCAAAACAAACAAGATGAATTTTAACAGGGAGAAATGTAAAGTATTGCACTTGGGCAAAAAAAAATGAGAGGCACAAATACAAGATGGGTGACACCTGGCTTGAGAGCAGTACATGTGAAAAGGATCTAGGAGTCTTGGTTGACCACAAACTTGGCATGAGCCAACAGTGTGACGCGGCAACTAAAAAAGCCAATGCAATTCTGGGCTGCATCAATAGGAGTATAGCATCTAGATCAAGGGAAGTAATAGTGCCACTGTATTCTGCTCTGGTCAGACCTCACCTGGAGTACTGTGTCCAGTTCTGGGCACCACAGTTCAAGAAGGACACTGACAAACTGGAACGTGTCCAGAGGAGGGCAACCAAAATGGTCAAAGGCTTGGAAACGATGCCTTATGAGGAACGGCTAAGGGAGCTGGGCATGTTTAGCCTGGAGAAGAGGAGGTTAAGGGGTGATATGATAGCCATGTTCAAATATATAAAAGGGTGTCACATAGAGGAGGGAGAAAGGTTGTTTTCTGCTGCTCCAGATAAGCGGACACGGAGCAATGGATCCAAACTACAAGAAAGAAGATTCCACCTAAACATTAGGAAGAACTTCCTGACAGTAAGAGCTGTTCGACAGTGGAATTTGCTGCCAAGGAGTGTGGTGGAGTCTCCTTCTTTGGAGGTCTTTAAGCAGAGGCTTGACAACCATATGTCAGGAGTGCTCTGATGGTGTTTCCTGCTTGGCAGGGGGTTGGACTCGATGGCCCTTATGGTCTCTTCCAACTCTATGATTCTATGATTCTATGTGTTTTAATATTATGTTGGAGCTGCCCAGAATGGCTGGGGAAACGCAGCCAGATTGGTGGGGTATAAATAAATTATTATTATTATTATTATTATTATTATTATTATTATTCATTCATTCATTCATTCACAAACATGTCTGTATTTTCTCACACAAATTTCAACTGGCTAATAAAATTGCAGCCCTCCTTTTTAGAAATTTGCACAATTGTCTCTCTGTATTTAGCACCTGCTTTGATTGAGCAATTCATCATTTTGGCAAAAAAGTCAGTGTTGTACATGCGATGACTCAATTCCAATATTAAAATATTGGGAATATTACTTACTGTTCTCCATCTGTGAAATGGAAGAAGAGTTTTGTGAGTCATAGTGGAGTAGACAAAGCAGTACTATTCTCTCATCATAATATTAAACTAAATTACTATTTCATGCATGTGAATTTCCATTTGCCTGGAGAGGAGGGTGTCACAGATAGTGCAGGAATCCGGTGACAGGATATAATATTATTTGGGTTTGGGGGGTGTTTTTTTTTAGAAACTGGAACTTTATTAGCATGTTAGGCAATGCCCCAGTCATGGAACAACAGCAATGTGAAAAAATTCTGTTCTTCTTTGAGCATGGGTTTGCCATCCATTGTTTAAAAATCTTTTCAAACAGGCTCAGGGAAGACACACAGCTCTAGTTTCGTTCTGACTTTTTCTCACTGATTTATTTCCATAATAAAGTTTTCACAGCTATATGCTCCAAAGAGCACCTCAATTAACATATCTTTATCCTGCTATTTGATTATTCTCAAATTATAAATTTAAACAAGCTCTCTTTCACACTTCCCTTCGTTCTCACACACACAGAGAGAGATGCACGCACCCTTTCAGAGTAGACAGGCCCTGATACTGCTGCCAGGCTAAGGTCTGGAAGCATTTCCCCTGAAAGGCCCATCTGGCTTCTCTGAATCTTCTTGTGAGGGGAAATTCACAGCTTACCCCATGGGGAGCTCTGTAGCGCTGTTAACAGCTTTAGAGTAATTTCCTCATTAAGTAATAATGTAACCTGGTCAGGAGCTTTTGCTAAGTGATAACTGTTTAGCTAGAATTAATTAAGATGTTTAGCTAATCTTTAGTAAAAAGAAAGACAGAATGGTTTAGGAGACAGGGAGTACAACTGAAAGTGTGCTCTAAGAACCTAAAAGCCATGTTGGACCAGAGAAAAGGTCCGATATTCAACATCATGCTCTTCTGAATGTTCGTCTGTACAAGCATTGCAGTTTGCCAAATGGAACAACCCACCCTTTCCTCTCCCAGCATGCTATTCTGGATGTTTTCATGACACCCTCCCCCCAGGCTAATGTGCAGGAAGCACACTTGGGGGAAGCTTTGAATGAGAATACTGGTGGTCAGGGATGATTCAAGAAGCCCATAAATTATAGGAGTTGTCCCACTCAAAGGTAGACTTTACAAAGGAGTCTGGTAGATCAGTCCAAAGGCCAAATTGCTTTCAACACACTCAGACCTTTCAAAACATTTATCCACCTGGGAATTAACAGATTATTTCCTCTTAACCATGCTAGGACAAACATTAGTGTCTGCCCTGTATCGTATGAACTGTCTGCAACTTCCATCATGGGATCATATTTGAGAGTATCTGATGCCCCCAAGAGGCTGGTGACCCAGAGGGGATTTTATGAAAGAAGCTGTTGTGTGAACTGGCACATGGGACATGAACACCCACCATCACAGAAGAGATTTGTATTATCTTGAAGGCTCACTAAATTGCTTTCACAATAGCAGGATTTGTGGGGACTTTTGATGATTTTGAAATGGATGTGCCATATTGCTGACTGCTCTGTGCTGAGTGCTGCCACAGGTGTTCATTGTAAACCCAACCTAAATCCTAAGGTTCACCAGCTTCCATCATAAACATAGTGACTCAAGATCCTCCACTGTAAACAGTGATCCGAGATCAAGGCATTAATTGGTAGCTGTGCAATACTTTATCTATGCACCCATAAAGAGAAGGAAAGAGATGGAGAGAATTAGTCATGGCTTCACATCCTTGACTATTTATAACACAGTGAGACCATTCTGGCCCCCTGGAGGTAAAGAAGGATTTACTACTGTACCTGCAGTCAGTAATACAAAATCGAAGTCATCTATTTAAGCCTGTGTGCTGACATTTTGGGACTCACAGTACTCAGACTTCTCCTCAGAATCCAAACACTACAGAATTATACTTTAAAAACACCACCTCCCTGGCATTTGAATTCAAGACTGTTCTTAAAAGCTGAAGTAGCTTTTGTGCCTACAGGGAAACAACTTTCCCCTTCTCCTCTTTCGCTGCCTGTAGTGTACATGCCCAACTTAGTACACATTTATTCTTGAAGTCAGAGGGGGGAAATGATATATGGTAGTAATTTTTTAAAAATAAATTGGATCTAAACATTATACAATGGAATGTAATGTACTTGGGAATATAGTATAGAAGGTGCTTGAATGAAAAGTGTTTTAACAGTGGTGCCACTTATGAATGTAATAAATGAGTGAACCATTCATTTGAGTAGTTGTTTTTGCCCATTCAAACAACATCTGCACCGGGTCTGAAATTTAGCAGTTTATATCTCCAGCACCCTTGGGAGAGGGTCCCTGCAGAAGACCACATCTCCTCCATGATGAAAAAGTCTGTATCTTGCAGAGAAAGACAAGATATTCTATTTCTCTGAGAAATAGAATCTTTTTTTCCTTAAAACAAAAACAAAAACACAATTGTTGAGTGGATGAGGCTGAAATGAAACCCTCCTGAAAGCTCAGGGGAAATTGTTACGAAGTTTTAGGCAGCGGGGTACTATTTATCTTACTTAAACTTTCGATGCAGTAATGGGTTTCCCAAGTTTTCCTTGCTTTTAAAGTGTTTTTAAAGTTCTGCACTGCTCACGTCGGGATAAGGCTCTCTCAACAGCTTTCTCCTGGCCACCCTTTGAGCAATGCTTTCATCTCATGTCCCTCCCAAGGCATTCCTGGATATGCGGCTAGGAGGAAGCTGTGGTGAAAGCTTTCCCCAGTTGTGAGCTGTTAAAAAAGCAAATGGGAGAATGGAACACCCTCAGTCACCTATCCTGTAAGGTTAAATGAGGTAGGCTGTAACCTCCTCAGAAACAAAAAAAATCTGGTTTTGCAGAGGGAAAATATTTTTGGGAAACTGGGCGAGGTGAGTTTTGGCCCAGCCTTCATGAGAACCCTCCTCCAAGGTGCTCATGAGAACACCGGAAGTCAGACCACTGGTCTAGCTAGCCCATTGTTCCCTACACTGCTGGCAGCTGTCCTTCAGGCTCATTTGAGGCCATGCACAGAAACAGATATCTGCATAGGTAAAACTTCTCTAATAATGCCTGTGCCAGTTTTGACTGAGCAGCTGTTTATTTGGATCCTCCCTAAAATTGCAGGCAATATATCTTAGTAATATACAACCATTTCTTGCAACCCAGCTGGTGCAGAAAGAATGTGTTGAAGCAATTGCAAGACTAGATGGTTTGTTTGTTTGTTTGTTTGTTTGTTTGTTTGTTTGTTTGTTTGTTTGTTTGTTTAAAGTAAGAGCAGGCATAAAAAGGAAGAATAAAATGGCAAGATAGTGAAATAATAATCATAGAAGGCTTGAGTGAGTGGTGTACAACATATTCTATAATGGAATACAAGATCCATATTTGTACCAAACCTGCCATGAAACATACATCTGTATTTTTCTCTCAACTAGCTGAAAATTTCATACTATGGCATGTGTTGACCTGTAAAAATAAATGAGCATGAGAAGTGTTCTTCCTTGTAGATTTCATACATGGATTATTCAGATAATGTATGAAAAGTGCACCAAGAACACTGTGGGAAAAGAATTATGTAAGTCTTCTTTGGCCCTTCATTTTTAAAGCCAATATAGCTAACTACAGACACTTTCAGAGGCTTGAATTCTGACCCCTGCGAAGAGTGTTAGTAATGCCTGGCTCAGAGGAGGATTGGGGCAGCACAACTGGTTCCACCACACTGGACACCTAGTCCAGGGGGGCCACAGGGCGTCACAACTATGACATAGTGAGTGGAGCTGAACAGAAGGCGGGAGGTGGGGGACACCAATTTTGATCTCATATAGGGCACTTCCCCCGCCTGTCTTCTCAGGGGGGGGCACCATTTCAGATTTCAGTGGGGGGGAGGAAAAGGGAACACGAATCTAGGATATAAGCAAAATTCATGGCAAGATTAATGTGTCCAGAGGAGGGCAACCAAAATGGTCAAAGGCCTGGAAACGATGCCTTATGAGGAACGGCTAAGGGAGCTGGGCATGTTTAGCCTGGAGAAGAGGAGGTTAAGGGGTGATATGATAGCCATGTTCAAATATATAAAAGGATGTCACATAGAGGAGGGAGAAAGGTTGTTTTCTGCTGCTCCAGAGAAGCGGACACGGAGCAATGGATCCAAACTACAAGAAAGAAGATTCCACCTAAACATTAGGAAGAACTTCCTGACAGTAAGAGCTGTTCGACAGTGGAATTTGCTGCCAAGGAGTGTGGTGGAGTCTCCTTCTTTGGAGGTCTTTAAGCAGAGGCTTGACAACCATATGTCAGCAGTGCTCTGATGGTGTTTCCTGCTTGGCAGGGGGTTGGACTTGATGGCCCTTGTGGTCTCTTCCAACTCTATGATTCTATGATTCAATGGATGGATTCAAGACAAGACCTTCATAGAAGTATGTATCTGGAAGGAAATCTAACTGAGCTCAGTTTTAAAAGAAGTATTTTACGAACATCTGTGTAACTGTTTTATTTTTTATAACTCCTAATAAATACATATGGCAATGGTTCGGCAATTTGGCAGGAACAACCTACCCAGTCAAAGTCACCATGTCGTCTCCTTACTCAACTTGCTAGTTATTGCAGTTTTCTGGGATCACAGCACGGGGAAGCAACTCAGACATGGGTTGTGTGCTGGTGGTCTAGTTCCAAACACCAAAAGCACTCTTGTCTTGTTAACAGCAGTCCTTCTCCCAGGTGCCACATGACAAACAGCTTTGGAAAGCGAGGGGGAGTTTCAAAAGCACTTTGTGATATGGCATTCAGGTTTGCTGTTGAAAGAGGGGGAAAGTCAAGAATCCCGCTGGGAACAAACTAGCCTTTAGGCATGCCTCCATCCTGGTCTCTATTGTTGTTCTGAGAACACTTGATCCTGGATCAAGCAATGCACTGCAAATGCAGCCTTGTTACTTGAAACCTCAAGAGATCAAATTTGTTACCTTTAAAGAAGTGCTTCCTTTTTATTTTCTTCCCTTGGATGGTTTTCTTTTGTCACTCCTTTGTAATACAGGGAACATCTGAAACCAAAAACAATTTACGAGTGGCAATTATATAGCCTGCCAAAGCTATATTTCCCATTACCATCTGGCTTCTCTTATCCTTACAAGCTAGACATTGGAAAGATAAGCAATAGAATTAAAAAGAATAAATCTTTTGTTGATCTTGAGACAAATAATGATGGTATCATTATGAAAATGGAGCTTCTTCTTTTTTTAAAATGTCACACATAATTGTGCATAGCCAGAGTTAAATGAACCGGTAAATGGATTGGTGTTAATAATTATATTGGATATGCATGAGATTTTGAGTATTAACTAATAAAAATGATTTATAATTTTTAGATAATTGTGCAAAAGAATATGAAAGAAGTTTTAACAAAATGTGACTTGTCACTTTTTAGAGGAGTTAATTAAATACATGTTAAACATAATAATAATTTATTAGATCAATGGTGGCTTTATGAATAAAATAAAATACAAAAGAAAGCCATTTATACTTTTTTAAACTGCAGTAAGTGTCAGGGACCTGTAAACATCGATCTTCATTCTTTATGTCTACTCCAAGCTTATTTGGCTTTTTAGAATTTATATTTGGCCTCGCTCCCATTAATCTACACAAAGAATCCTGCATTTGCTTCTTATTATGGACTTCTTGCTGAGATAGCTGATAGTTGCAATGGCGAAACAGAGAACACTGAAATTACTGAGCATTTCAAGCCTTCTGACCCTGGAGCTTTATGGAGATACTCAAGATTGAAGACAGAAAAGGACAGGGGAGTGGGGGGGGGGAGAGACTAGCACTTTTGTTATTGTAATAAAATCCAAAACATTCTTATCACTTGGAGTTGGCGCTCAGGCTGTCAATCCAGGGAAGTGATAATTGCTGCAAATAATGGGTCTAATTTCCACAGGATATAAAACACATTTCAAATATCGGCTTTGATTAATAAATGTGCACTAGACCTCTAAAGCAGTGCTTCCTAAACTTCTGATAGTTGTGGCACACTATTCAGAATGAATATTGGAAATGTGTAAGAATAGAGATGCCTCTGAGATTCAGATTTCCTGGCTTGGAAATACAAATCTCACTGGACTGTAATAACATTTTAACTCCCAAATTCTTCTCTGGTTAGGATTTTAATACAATGCAGAGACGTTCAACTCTTTCCCCATCCTCACCCTTAGACCCCTTGCCTCCTACCACACTTAACAGCACACAATGAGCCTGCTGGATCAGGCCAATGGCCCCTCTCAGAGTGGCCAACCAGATGTCTGTGGGAAACTCGTGAGCAACATTTGAGCCCCCCTCACAACTGGCATTGGGAAGCATTGCGTCCCCCAACTGCAGAGGCAGAGCAGAGCCATCGTGGCCAGCAGCCCTTGACAGCCCTCTTCACCAATAGCTAAGGTAGACATGGAGAGCTAGTAAGGAGGGGTGGGGGCATCTGGCCTCACTGTGGCTTACCAGGCATGAGTGGAGAGGGGCTGAGGCACTGTGCCAGCCACCCCACTCCACCCCCATTGCCTCCCCCTGCCTGCTATAAGCCGCAAAGAGTGTGGCTGCTGTGTCTAGGAGCCACAGGTGAGTGCAGGGTGGGGACCAAAGGTGGGTAAGCTACCCCAGAAGGAGTACAAATTGTCCCCCCCCCAGAGGTACTGCCCCTCCCCTAACACCTCATTAATTGTAGTATTGTGCTGGTTCTTACTTCCTTGATTTTTAGTATATTGTATTTGTATCATTTTTGCTTTAAATAATTTTAATGCATTTGTCACTCAGAAAACATGTTATAGATAACCCATGAAAAATAAAATAAATAAATGAGATAAAAGGGAAAGGTAAAGGGACCCCTGACCATTAGGTCCAGTCATGGATGACTCTGGGGTTGTGACGCTCATCTCACTTTATTGGCTGAGGGGGGCGGCATACAGCTTCCGGGTCATGTGGCCAGCATAACTAAGCCGCTTCTGGCGAACCAGAGCAGCGCACGGAAACGCCGTTTACCTTCCTGCCAGAGCGGTACCTATTTATCTACCTGCGCTTTGACGTGCTTTCGAACTGCTAGGTTGGCAGGAGCAGGGACCAAACAATGGGAGCTCACCCTGTTGCAGGGATTTGAACCGCTGACCTTCTGATCGGCAAGTCCTAGGCTCTGTGGTTTAACCCACAGCGCCACCCACGTCCCCAATGAGATAGAAACACTCTTTTTGTCACCAGCTTTTGAAACATTCCACTGCAGAGTGTAAGGGGATGATTCAGGCAAGACAAGCACATTTAAGTTTCAATGATATGGACAGGAAATATTTAAGTGCATACAGAACTTTCTTATTGAAATCAATGGAACTAAACAGTGGTTTACTTTGCCTGGATCATGGCCTTTGTTCAGAGCAAAGGAGCATCGAAGAATAGCAGTTATCTTAGCTGCCCTGCCCTCTTGTGTCTGATAAAAAACAAAAAGGCAGGAAATATATTCTACAAATAAATATAGCTAGACTGTATCTATATTGATATGACTTGGAACCTATGTACAGTAGTACCATTGTTAATAAAAATAGCTGTCTGTAAGGAAGTGAGTCTATAAGGAATTTGTGCTAGATGCACTAAATGAAATTGTGTTAAATTTTTGCAATAAGCCCAGAACAATGGAATAAATACAGATATAGCATTCCAAAGCAAGATCAAGGACAGTTCTGTTGTCAAACATTTCTCCCCAGCAGTGCATAATGAAAAGGATTTGCATTGTGTAAGTGCAGAAAATATCATTACAAATCAACTTAAATGCTGATCTCCATGCAGCCAACAAACAAAAGGCGCTTTAAAGGATATACTAACAAAGACGTTGCAGGCTTTGTGGGGTTTAATTTATAAAATGTGTATCACCTTAGCACACACCACATCTTCAGACATGAGAATCATGACTTCATCTCAAAGCAAGTAGCTTCTTGGCCTAACAACAAACCCACAGAACAAATGATAAGGCCAACTAGGAATGAGCTAAAAGTGTTCACTTGTCATTACTTTTCATCAACATGTCTTTGAGGGTTGTTCATTATTCCTTGTGAAAACACATGTTTATTATTTGCATCCACAACCAGAAATAAAGACAATGAAATTGAGTTACCGTAACTAAGGTCACAACTTTGTAACCGTCAATCTGCAGCAAAAAACCTGAAAGCTATGTGGACAGAGGCTTTGACACCTCTTTCTGACCTGCCAAGCCAATCCTGAACACAAAAACTATATGTTTGAGTGTGTGCCCAATTGGCCATATCTTGGTCGAAGATGACTTGTGCAACTCCCCCTCCCCCAAGTCTCAAGACTCTCCCAAGTCTCCAAAGAGCTTTGGACAGACTTTGAAGTGGGATCCCTTCCCTACACCGGAATCCCAAGGCCATTGGAGCAAGTCTCAGAATCCCCATTTAACCTCTGTTTAAAAAGCTCCAAGGAAGGAGAGTCCACCACCTTTCGTAGGAGTCTGTTCCACTGCTGAACAGCTCTTACCGTCAGAAAGTTTTTCCAAATGTTTAGTCAGATTCTCCTTTTTTATAACTTGAAGTCTTGAGTCCTACCCTCAAGAGCAGGAGAAAACATGCTTGTTCCCTCTTCCATGTGATAGCCCTTAAGATATTTGAAGGTGGCTTTCATATCTCCTCTCAGTCTTCTCTTTTCCAGGCCAAACATACCCAGCTCCTTCAAGTGCTTGGTTTCCAGACCCTTGAACATCTTGGTTGCCCTCCTCTGCTCACCTTCCAGCTTGTCAATATCCTTCTTAAATTGTGGTGCCCAGAATTGGACACAGTATTCTAGGTGGGGTCTGACCAAGGCAAAATAGAGCAGGACTATTACTTCCTTTGATCTAGACACTATACTTCTGTTGATACAGCCTAGACTACAATAAGCCTTTTTTGCTGCTGCATCACACTGTTGACTCATGTTAAGCTTGTGGTCACCAAAACCCCTTGATCCTTTTCACATATACTGCTAGTAAGCCAGGTGTTTGGCATCCTATATTTGTGCATCTAATTCTTCCTGCCTAAGTGCAGAACCTTACATTTGTCCCTATTGAACTTCATTTTGTTAGCTTGCACCCAATTCTCCAATTTGTTATGGTCATTTTAAATTCTAATTCTGTCTTCTGCGGCATTAGCTACCCCTCCCAGTTTGGTGTCATCTGCAAATTTGATGAGCATCCCTTCAATTCCTTCATCCAAGTCATTTAAAAAGACGCTAAATAATAACGGGCTTGGGACAGAACCCTGCAGCGCCCCACTTGTCACCTTTTCCCCAGGATGATGAGGAACCATTAATGGTTTGGTCAGTCTTTGGGTTTGGTCAGTCAACCAGCTACAAATCTACCTAGCAGTTACCTCGTTCAACCCATATTTTACCAGCTTCCACATAAGAATATCTTGGGGGACTTTGTCAAAAGCCTTACTGAAATCAAGATACACTAGGACCACAGCATTTCCCTGATCCACCAAGTTTGTAATTCCATCAAAAATGGAAATCAGATTGGTCTGGCATGACTTGTTTTTGAGAATAGCCCCAGCTCTGCCCCTGATAAGAGATGCCATAGCATCATCATCACTGTCATCACTCTGTTGGGAGGCCACCTTTCCACACACAAAAATTATGCTCAAAGCATGTGTAACAGCATAGAACAAAACAGCATTTCATTACTATAGAGGTAGTAACATTACACCTTCTGGCAGTAGCAAAAATAGCAAGGGAGTCTGAACAGTTTCAGCTTGGTCCTAGCCACTACTTATATGTCTACTTCAAATTAGCCAGGAACAAGTTAGTCTAATGCAATAGCAACATCTCAGCTTCTCATGTCCCTTCAGCAGCAGCATTCAGGCAACATTAAGGCTTTCCAAGGTCAGGGCTGGGGAGCTGGAAAGACCCCTCAGTCATGCTACACTGGACAGTGCCTAACTTATCCTGGGTGACACAAAGCATATTCCACCACCCCACTCACTTCATGAAGCTTTAGAGGAATAATAAGGGAAGAGACGTTTAATTTTCTCTCTTGGCCTCATTGTCTTTATTTTCCTTTAGTGACATCTTCATACAGCAAAACTGAATTGTTTGTGTACAGTATAACAGTGGTATCATCCCTTTCATCTGGTTCCTGTTGTGTAGGATCTTGTATGTGATAAATCTGGGAAGGAGAAAGCAGGAGGATGGGTGGGTGGGAGAGGAGTGGTACCCAACCAGCTTACCAAGGAGGGGTTTGGGGAGGCGTCTGGCATAACTTTATGTGAGCTTAACTTACACCACCTTGCTTTACACCAGCTTCTATGTATATGATTGTTCCCTTAGGCTCTTCACAAGCCAAAATCTTTTTGTTGCTTTTCTTTCATTTTCCATCTTGTAGCCTTGTAATTTTATACCTTACATTTCCCCCTCTCTAGTGATTTGGCCTTGAGAAAGAAGTGGAAAATGGTAACATGAGTCTTGAAAAATCAAGTTCCACTTCAAATAATGCATTTCGGTGAGAAAGTGATATACATTTAATGCAGTGTGGCACCCTTCATTGCTGAGCCAAGTTTTTTTGCAACTTCAGGAATCTCATCTGTCTCTTAAGTCGTTCCCTTTGAGTTTTAGAGGGTGCAGTTAGTTCCCTGATGTGACTTAGTTCCCTGATGTCAATGAAAGTTAAGCAGACTAATGGTGTTCAGAATCCCCAGTGCACTGCAATGTTCTCCTTCATAAGCCCCATTGAAACAAATGGGAACAACCTCTTCATTTCAGGAACCCTATAACATGAGAACGTCCTACTGCTTTGTGCCCAAAGATTCCCCCCCCTTTGCATATTTAAAGTTCTTGATTATAGGTTTTAATAACATCTTTTTTAAAACACTACTTCCTTAAAAAATAAGCCTAAGCCCTATAATGTAGCATTCACCTTCAAAAGTATATTCAGTCCCACTCATTCCAGTACATCTTGTTTCAAAGTCATATTATAATTTAGCTTTTTAAAGAATTCTTGATTGCTGGTATTTAATTTTTTTTAACAGTCTTTAAACAGGATTTCAGAAGCATCTCTCTAAAAGAAAGCTAATCCATATAATTTACCATTCACCTTCAAAGCATATTAGATTGCCCTGTTCTTTTTGTTACAGAACATAAAAGTGTAAGGACAAAAATGACTGCATAGTATTTCAGTCAAGATTGCTTCTGGAAACTAAGGAAAGTCCATCATTGTTATGAGAAGTACAGTTATCAAGGAAAAGCGGGATTCAGAAACAGATTTCTGAAGTGTACCTTTTCCCCAGAGGATACAATGCAGTAGTAATAGGGCAGAAAAAAATACAGTGCCTCCTTCCATCGATTGTATTTTGTGGAGAAATAATTGTCTTGAGTTTCATATGATATGATTGTCTGAGATCAAGTACACAGGATTTTAGAAAATGTCAGTGTATACATAGCTCATTGTAAACAAGAAACAGATCCAACTAATCCGACAGGTTTCTGGAAATGATCCACAACCTCCGACGTCTGTAAGGAAGAGCTGCCATCTTCTGTCTGAACTGAAACCACCAGAAGGAGACATATTTGCAAAAAGCAAGCTGTCGTGTGCTTAACACAGCAGTATTAGGCTGTTGTTTTTCACCCTCAACTGTGGGCTCTTAATATGTCACTTCACCTAATTAGGAACTGGAAATGAAATACAAACTAAAAGCAGATTCTCAGGAAGGGAAACAGACATAAATCTGGCATGCTCATACCTCTGTTTTGCGATCTCAGGGCCCGTTCATGCCATTTCTACATGCTTTTTCTTTGAAGATGAAGAATCACAGTAATTGAGCCTATACAAAAACAACCACACACACACAAAGCAGCAACATCTCACATCACATCACAGCTGAGACACATGAACAAGATTGAGAGCTGGGCTATCCCACCTTTCTAGTGACTTAAATTCAACTATGTTCATATTTAAAGGCTAATCAATCACATTTGCACTTTCTAAAACAATATGAGGGGAAAAAAATACAGCCTTAATATTCTGCATCTGTCCAAATTTTCCAGTACAGTTCTCCACCCAAGTAATGGGTACAAGAATGCATAGGCTACAATAAGTTGTGCATTAAAACACATAAATTAATATACAAAAATGTTTTGTATCAGAGGAAATGACTTGGGGGGGTGTATATTAGAAGAAATTCTCACTAAAGCCCTGATGAATTTTCATTATGTTTTTTTATATTAAAAAACCCAAACTGATTAAATGCAACGATTCAGTAAAAAGCAAAAAGCAGAAACAGAATAAAACAGAATTAGTCTGAATGAGTATTTAGAAAGTGTAAGCAGTTTCATAATTCTGTCCCACCCAAAGCAGTAGCATATTCACCCAGAGATGCCTGAGTCTGTGACCCCAGCTGCCACCCCCACTTCCTACACACCAATAGGCAGTTCTGGGTGTGAAGGGAGAGTCACACATCTCCACGGTGAAACACATATGAACCTGTATCTGAAGAAGTGTGCATGCACATGAAAGCTCATACCAATAACAAACTTTGCTGGTCTCTAAGGTGCTACTGGAAGGATTTTTTTTATTATTATTTTATGTCCTCTTTTGGGGGGCCAACATGCCCATCTGGGCGGATTTTACATTTCAAAGGAAATTTATGGGTTTGTTTGTTTTTTATTTGGGAGGTTGGGGTGGGGTGGGGCACAGCGCCGCAGTGGAGCAAGACCATCACAGCAAAGATCAGGTAGGAGCTGGGGTCCTGCCTCCACTTGGGCTGGCAGTGGCTTGGACTTGGGCTCAGACGGCTCTGCATACCTTGGCTGCTGCCAGCCCGGGCCAGGGAAAGAGGCATGTGGACGTAGAGGCAGCAGCCCCTTGTGCCTGGGCCCTCTGTCCCCGGCTCAGGCTGGCAGCAGCAGCTCAGGCTGTCTTCTTTTTGCTCTTCAAGATATGGCAACCCTACTCTAGACCTGTTTTTCATGGGGAGGCCCAAGATGGCTGGTCCGTACTCAGGCTGGCCACAGCTGCATCTCATTCACAGCTCTTTTCCACCCCTCCGTCCTCTCCTCCTCCTCCTCCTCCTCCTCCAACTGATCCTCCTTAGTCATGACTAACATAAGTCCTTGATTTCAATAGTGCCTGCAGCTAACTTCTAATGTTGTATTTTAATGCTATAACCTGCCCTGGGAACTTAGTGTAAAGGATGGTAATCAACAACAACAACTCTGGGTCCCACCCCTTGTGTCTTTCTTCTTCCAAAAACAGCTTCTGTTCAGTCTAGTGTAATTTTGCTGTGTGTGACCTGGGAACAAACTGAGTAAAAGAGAAAGAGAGAAGAACTTTCAAATTCACCATAAAACAACTGCATATAATTTACACTTTGTAAAGTTCATCTTCAAGCTACATAAACTGAAGTGCCATAATGGAAACAAATGAACTTCCACTCAAATTATACTCAACACTCATGTTAACATAACAGATTCTGTCTCCTTCATGTTCCTACTTCAACAATTCTCCTGCTTTGACCTTTTTCAGCAAATGAAACTCCTTAAATTTTCAACACCCACTTCTGAGCAAAATAGCCTAGAGTGGCGGGGGGGGGGGGGCAGGAGTACTTGACAAACTGGTTTAAGATATAAGGGGGATTCTGTTCATTGATTCTCTGCAATTCTTCACACCAGTAATCTTTCATTTCAATGCCTTCTAAAAATTTCTAATGTATTTTGGGATAATTCATCTCTGATGGGGTTCCATTGATTTCAAAGGTATCACATCAGGGATTAATTTTGTCCAATATGCTTACCGCAACACGCAATTATCACTTCAGCTCACAGCCATTTGTAGCATTAGAAGAATTCTGTTCTTGTAAATCCCACACACCTCATAATCCTGTCTGTGACTTCTGTTTCTCAATTGTATGGAATGTTATCACATTCTGTTGACTGAAGTCTTTTGTGATCTGATGTTATGTCAAAAGTATACTAATCCCCTGATAATTCACTGTAATGTCTAGTGTAGTCATTTCTATGCAGTAAACAAAACAAAAAAAGCCAAAATTTGACTGACCATGGCATTCTAACTAGTGCAGAAGCAAAAGTATTTACCTCATTTCATGTTCCTTATTATTAGTGTTAAGAAGTTGCTTTCATTCTCCTAGTTACAAAATCATAATAATAGAATTGTAGCGTTGGAAGGGACCCCAAGGGTCATCTAGTCCAACCCCCTGCAATGCAGGAATCTCAACTAAAGCTTCAGTGACAGATGGCCATCCAGTCTCTGTTTAAAAACCTCCAGGGAAGGAGAGTCCACCAGCGTCTGAGGGAGTCTGGTCTACTGTCAAACAGCTCTTACCATCAGCTCTGAAGTTTAGTCATATTCTCCTTTCTTGTACAGTGGTACCTTGAGTTACAAACGCCTCAGGCTACAAACGCTTCAGGTTACAAACTCCACTAACTTGGAAGAGTTACCTTAAGTTGAGAACTTTGCCCCAGGATGAGAACGGAATTCATGTGCAAGAGGCCCCATTAGCGAAAGCACGCCTCTAGTTGAGAACAGTTTCAGGTTAAGAACGGACCTCCGGAACGAATTAAGTTCGTAACTAGAGGTACCACTGTAACTTGAAACCTCTGGAGCAGGAGAAAAACCACTTGTTCCCTCCTCCATGTGACAGCCCTTAACATATTTGAATATATCTCCTCTCAGGCTCTTCTTTTCCAGGCCGCACATACCCAATGCCAGCATTAGCTACCACTCCCATTTTGACATCATCTACAAATTTGATTAGCATCTCCTCAATTCCTTCACCCAAGTTGTTTAGAAGGACATTGAAGAAGAACTGGCCCAGGACAGAACCCTGTGGCACACCCCCCCCCCCCATTTGTCATCCCCATTTGCCATTTTTTTCCAGGATGATGAGGAACCATTTGTGAGCATTCTTTGGGTTTGGTCAGTCAACCAGCTACAAATCCACCTAACAGAAACCTCATCCAGCCCCCATTTTACCAGCTTCTCCAGAAGAATATCATGGAGGACTTTGTCAAAGCCTTACTGAAGTCTAGATATAAAATCTGAACCCAGATTAGAATGGAACTAAATAATCTGTGTCATCTAGGAATGTTTGCAGCTGCCCCACCATAACCCTCTCCACCACCTTCCCCCAAAATATGTCATTTGTGACTTGTCAATAGTTGTCCCAGTCTAAGAGTGGATTTTTTTTTAATTTCCTATTTTTAAAAATATATATATTTTTATTAAGTTTTACATAACAAATTTAAATTCAAACATAGTTATTTACAGACTGGTTGTAATACCATCAAGTGAATGATGTGTTTAAAATAGATAAGAAAAATGGATTTTCAAGGTTTGAAAAGGAATTATTGGAAAATAATGTGAAGTTACTTTCTAAAATGTATAATTTGTTGCTAGAGTGACATACTAAGGATGAAGAAGTCAAATCAGTAATAATAAAATGGGCTCAAGACATTGGGCACAATATTCAATTTTCATCTTGGGAAAAATTATGGAGGGAGGATTTAAAATTGACAGCGTGCTCTGCGTTGAAGGAAAATTATATGAAAATGATGTATCGGTGGTATTTAACACCTGTAAAACTAGCAAAAATGTGTAGAACTGCTTCAAATGTTTGCTGGAAATGTAAGGAGAAAGAAGGCATGTTCTATCATATGTGGTGGATGTGCAAGATAACTAAAGCATTCTGGGAAATGATTTACAATGAGTTGAAAAGAAATGTTTAAAATAACATTTGTGAAAGAACCAGAGGCTTTTTCGTTAGGCATTTTAGGCACAGAAATTCCGAGGGAGCAGAAACCACTATTCATGAATGTGACGACAGCAGCGAGGACACTACTGGCCCAGAGATGGAAAGAAGACAAAGTTCCAACCAGAGAAGAATGGCTGATGAAGATGATGGACTATGCCGAAATGGCGAAACCAACTGGGAAAATCAGAAACCAGGAAGAGAAGAATTTCAGGAAGGAATGGGAAAAAATTGTAATGTACTTAAGAGAACACTGTAAACAACTAAAAACTTTGGCAGGGTTTTGATAATGTATGGAAAACTGGAAAAAATGATTATTAATTTTTTTGGACAAATTAGAGAAAATAGGATAAGCAGATGAAAAAAAGATTGATAATGGTAACCATGGAAGGGCAGAGGGAAGTCAAAGGATTCAGAGAATCCTAAATGAAGAGGTGAATGATGTGTAAGAGCTGATTTCTTCAGGAATGGCATCACCACTGCTTTTTTCAGGCCAGAAGGGATCATTCCTTCCCACAAGTGAGGTATTAAATCATGCTCTGGATACAGCCAGTAAGTCCCTGCTCTGCTAGATTTAATAAACCAGGTGGGAGAGTGGTCAAAAGGTCATGTGACTGGACATATTTCTGTTTCCACTTTGTTCACATCAGCTGACTGCATAAAGTGAAATAGATTCCACAACACATTTCTGATGCTTTCATTGAGTACATTAACCGGAGCTGCAACAAGTGCAGAATCTAGATCACTCTGAAGTTGAGCAACTTTGTCCTCAAAGTGTGTAGGCAGCTGTTCACAGCTCGTCTTTGAATTCTCCAGAGGTCCCCCTCCCACAGTGTGAATCAGTAACCTCTGGACCAGATACTAGAGGACGCAATGCAAGTTGCGAAATGAGCCTTCTTTGTAGCCTGCAGGGCCACATGGTAGGCACAGTTTTATGCTCTAATCATTGTCCGGTCAGCTTCAAAGCAAGACTTGTGCCGCTGGTGCTCTAGTCTTCCTTTGACTTGCTTCATAGCTTGAAGCTGCTCAGAGTACCAAGAGGCCGCTTGTGCTCCAAAACACCAGAGAGGATGCTCAAGAGTGAGCATGTTAACTGCCCATTTCATCTCACTGTTCCATAGTGAGGCCAAGGCTTCAACAAGATCATCAGCCTTCTAGAACATTCAGGAACCCATCAGGTTCCATCAGTCGGGGGGGGGGGGGACCTGAACAAGCCCAACACCCTTTTGTCTTTTTAGCACCTTACTGAGAAAGTCAAGAAAATTCAAAAATATATCAGAGAAAACAAAATTTCCCCAGATACTTAAAAAATGAATCATATTTCTACATAATTTTAAATTATAAATCTGCACCATTCAAGCATGTCCTCCTTGATCCAGCAAGAGAGAGATCAGTGCGGGAAGCAGCCTCCCCCACACTTAGCTAATCAGGATTCAGGTGAATTATTTCCATCTGCTTTGCAATGCTCACCTCTGAAGTGTCTGGATTTGTCTTTTGATATGAATGGTGTTGCATTTCTCCGTCTGAGGCCATCTGTAATTACATACGACCAATTAGGCATGACTAGAGTTGGATAGGGGCCAATGCTTTAGTTTCCCCCAGAATGGCCTTATTTAAACTCTAGCGTGTGTACACAACTGATCAAGTCTCGTACGCTTACAGGCAAATTACGCTTACCTAAATTTAACCCCCCAAAGTAATTATTCTGGCAGGTAGTGCTTTTCACTCTTTGATGCCAACTTTGATCATTGGCCAGCCAGCTCTACCTTTCCTGGTCTGTATGATGCTTTCTGTTCCTGCAGCCTTAGAAGATGGCAAGCAAATGGGCCAATACATCATGTCAGAAGCAGAGGAATACAAGCTGGAGGCAGGAAATATTTCAGAACTCTGAGGAAATATCTTATTATTATTTTTTATGCATTCTCCAATGTTTGTTTAACATCTTTTACATTTTCCATCTTACAATATTTCATTAATTCGTTCAAGCTTCCCAACCTAACCCTCATTGGCATTCTGGAAAAAACTTAGTTTGCTGCAGCTCCATTTATTTCTCCACCCTTCTTTCACCCTGTCTTTCCCTTGGCTTATGTTGACTGCTGTTCAGAAAGTTATTCCTACTTGCAGATTAAATCTGGCATCCTCTCTTTTTAAGTATTCCCCAAGGTATTCCCGTTCAACCTTTATTTTTTCATTGCAGACCCTTATCTTGGCTGGCATATCCCCATATCTGTTACTGCTGTGGATGTATCCACTTATTCATTCAGGACAATATCATGAGAGTTGGTGAACGAAACAGGTTGGACAATGCTGGATCACAAATGGCAGGTCCCATTGCATAGTCAGCTGAAAATGTGCCATGGCACATAATCATACCTTGTGCATTATTGTGTGGCTGGCTAAGCAGGCCTCCTTGGCTGCTTCATTGCATCCTCAGCTGAGCTTTTAAGAATTTTCTGACGGTTGTTGACACCTTTCTCAGCTAATGAAGCTTTGGATCCCTTGATGGCACCTTGAGGATAAACTCACCAGTCTCTTTGTTGAATGTGATGCTGTCTTAAGAGTAAGTCCAAGTGAGATGTGCAATGCTATGTCTAGACCAATTTTGTGGGATCAGTTTCAGTTGATGCCTGATGATGTGGACAAGGTGCTTACAGCAATATGGCTAACCATGTGCCCTATGTTTCTCTTGGCTAGCTTGGGGGAGGGCAGCTTACAGTCTGGGTCCAGGGTCCACAACATGAGACAGTGGTGCCTGCCATCCTCTTAATGGTTTTCTGCATCTACCATTCCATTGGTAGCACACACATCCCTTTTGAAATACAGTGGTACCTCGGTTTTTGAACATAATCTGTTCTGGAAGACTGTTCGAGTTCTGAAATGTTCGAAAACCAAGGCACAAAAGGCGGTCTGCAAATTTAATAAAGAAAATTGAGAAAAATAACATATACACCCAGTGGAAGCCATTCGACTTCTGAGGCATGTTCGAAAATGGAAGCATTTACTTTTGGGTTTACGGCATTCGAATTCTGAAACGTTCATCAACAAAGACGTTTGAAAACCAAGGTACCACTGTAGTTGTGGCATGACTTCAGGCAGGGGTGAACGAAGGCGTTGTGACACCTGGGGCGGCAAACTGCTATGTACGGCACATGTGTGGCACCGTACGTAATGACACCGCACATGTGCTGTACATAGCAGTTTGCCAGTGGCGGCGCTCCAGCACCGTGCAGACGGTGCTGGGATCCTCTGGTTGCGGCTGTAGCAGCGATGGAAGGATCCCACCACCGTCCGTATGGCGCTGGAGCACCGCCACTGGCAAACCGCTATGCACAGCACATGTGCAGCGTCGTTATGTAAAGTGCATGCATGCAACACCACACATGCGCTGCCTTCTTGTCACCCCCCCCCCCCCAGACATGGCACCCAGGGCGCACCGCACCTCCCCCCCGTTGCAACACCACTGACTTCAGGCACGCTTGGTGGTTACTTGTTATTTAATCTCATTTCAATATGTGTTCAGACATAATTTTGAGGTTAGATATTGCTGTTTGCCCTGATGGATGACCTTTATCAAGAGAGAGATGGGGGAGTAAGTTCCCATTATTCTTATTTGATCTCTCATTGGCTTTTGCTACCATTGACAATGATATCCTCCTGGACTGGTTTGGTGAGATGAGCATTATGGTTACCAACTTGTACCCTAAGCTATTTAATATCTATATGAAGCTGTTGGGAGCAGCCATTAGAAGATTTGGAATGTGGATTATGAAGTGATGACACTCAACCCTATTTCTCTGACAGTTGAATCACTTAAGGGTGTGCAAGCCCAGAACCGTGTCTGAGCACAATGGTGGACAGAATAAGGCCCAATAAAATTTCTATGAACATAAGAAATGCATAAGGTCAAATGTAATATAATAACTGCCTTAAAGAACACACTCTTAGTTTAGAGGTCAGTGGTCCTCATATCCCGAAAGAACACTAAAGCAAGATGTAAAAAGCTAATGTGATTGTATTAATTAGGTTGTTATAAAGAGCAGACCTTGTCAGTTTTATTGCTGTGCTAAGGACCATAGGGTATTTATGCCTTCTGGTCAGAACAGCATTGCTGAAAGCAAAAGCTAAAAGTAGTATCCTTTGGACAAGATGGTTGTGGTTACCCCAAAGGTCTAAACCTGTGATTTTCACACTGTGTTACAGAAAATCAGGAGGATATTTGGAAGGTTACCAGGAGTAAGAAAACCAGCAATGGCAGTGGACAAACTGCATGGAAAGACAGTTTGCTCACCACTAGCAACCTTTCCATTCAACATTTAAGTCTCCTTTATGCGTACAGGATCTATGAGATGGTGGGACGTGAAGCTGCACAACACCCTGAACATGTTTATTGGCACTGATGTCTGCAGTGGGGAAATCTATGCACAAGTAGCTGCTTACAAATAGGCTTCCCTGCCTTAGAAAGCTGCATCAATGTGCAGACATCCAGGAAGCAGGACAAGGAGCAAGACTCCATTTCCCAGTAACTCTCTGGAGCCCCTTTCATTCAATGGACGTGTGAAGAGGCCTGTAGCCAGGGGCGGACTTGTTCCTAAAAGGTAGAACATTTGAACAATATTATCTTGAAAGATCTGACATCTTGAAAGATGGAGTTTTGATTTAGACAGAGAACAGAATGAACTTCATTTCCATAGTCGGACTATATGCCGGGCTTTTCTCTTGAGATTTCTCATGTTTTCCCAGTTTATAAATACTGACACACATCATGCTGTTGGGAATACCAATACTGGCATGGACTGATGGAGCTGTAGTCCAAAATTTCTGGAGAAGCCAAGGTCAGGGAAGACTAATACACACTCTGATCACTTATATTGGTTTTACTGGCACAGCTTCCCCCAAAGACTCCTGGAAATTGTAGTTAGTGAAGATACTGAGACCTTTGTTAAACATTTCTAGGTCCCCACAGTGCTCTTTGTTTCCTGAATTCCCAGGTGAGTGGGAATGTTTGCTAAAAGAATCAAAGTGTGAAATCCATATACACTTGAGGTGACCTGATGCCTAAGTACACTAGGAATAAGACCCATTGAACTCAGTGGGACTTAGTTCCAATAAACATAGCTCCGATTGAAGAATTATTCAGAAACTTATTAATGTTGTGTAGTCTAATTAATAAGAGCTGTTACACTTTTTTGGGGGGGGGATAATGATTCAGTCTCTGTGCCTTTGATACTCTACCATTCATGCTGACATAGACAATGACTATTGGAAAGTATTTTCACATATAAACATGACAACTGGTAGAACCTGATCATCATTTATGCAAATCTCACACTGAAAAAAGGAAGACATTAAGGAACAGCCTCTAAAAGGAATCTGTAATATAATGTCAACCCCTTTACCTTAAGCTGATAAAAAATACCCACCACTGGCACACTTTAAAGTAGACCATAAATAGCATGCTTGAGCATAGTTCCCTGCTGATTTCTACTAGTACAATCTGGACATACTGAATATTAAAGGCCCAAAACCTGCTCATAAATTGCTCAAAATCCCAGTTTGTAGTAGAAGGAAGTGTGGAATAAGCAGCCTCATATAACCAACACACTTAAGTCTAATTACTGCATGAAGGAATTAAGCACTGCTGTGCATGTGTGCCAGGACTGGAGGCAGTGTGCTCTCCTCAGCTTAGTCTGTCATTCCCACGGCTTGGTGAGAATCTACCCACTCCACTCCGTGTGGCCAGCCCACTCAACATCCTCAAACTTCATTGGGGTTGGAACCAGCTGTGGAAGGTGGAGGGGGGTAGAACTGTTGGCAAGAAGGGGGCAGGAGTCTGTTGTCTTAACACCTTCATTCTCTTCCTAGGCAGGAGGAGAGAAGGCGCCTGGAAGCCATTAAATGAGTCTTAGGAAGGAAGGAGGCGGCCCCAGCCGGGACGGCTTCTGTAATTCCAGGACTGTCCCTGGAAAATAGGGACACTTGGAGGGTATGCTTTCTATGTTATAACTGAAGAGCTCTCTCCTGTCAGATGCGCCACAATGGAGTTTATTCCCAGTGTGCACACAGGATTGCAACCTAAGCCATCCAAAAATCTCCTATTCCCTTAAGCAGCTCAGGCTTTTCTCCTTTGCTGACCCTTATACCCAATATTCAAACCCAGAATATCTGCATGGTGAGACCTCTGTCTTCTTTCAAAGCTCAGCTCTTCTATGAAGATTGTGGCTTAACTATACTTCACCCTCAACCCCTCACCAAAACAAAGTCTAAAGATGCATAAAATCTCTTCTTCCCTTTAATGTTGCCTCTCTCACTTTCATTTCTTCCCTATGTAGCCTTCCCATTCTTTTAAATCTCACTCTCTTCGGGGCAGGGACTTTCCTCTAATGTTACTCTGCACAGTGACTGCATATTATAGATGGAAAGAAGGAGCAAACGGTTTGTAATGATGGCTGGGATTTTACCATTCATCCAGAGGGTATAAAAATATACAAATGTTAATGAGCACTCTCTTGTGATATTCTTAACAGAAAGTGAATATGGATTCATACAATTAGCCTCCTGCAGTTTTTCAGTTACTTTTATAAAATGAATGAGTACCTCAATAGAGCTGCTTTGGTCTACTTGTTAAGGAGTAAATGCTTGGAAAGTGTTAGCTTCACAGTAGAGCTACCTCTCTTCCTAGATTGCACTGATACCAATTCAAGAAAAAGCACAGGGTGTGATGCAGTCAAAATTCAGCATTAAGAAGTCCCACTGATTCCAATGGGAAAGTTGATTTTGTAATTTAAGGTTTTGCAATGACCACGAGATTTCGCTTGGACCCCAATTACTGCTTCAAAAAAACCAGGCAAATGTGGTCTGAATCACTTTGGAGGCTGCCTGATTTGGTTTAGATCTGAATGCCCCTAGGTCAGAAACCTGCCAAACTGCAGGCAAATAGACACAGTGCTTTTTTTGCTAGGTACCTTTAAAGGTGGTTTTGGGGAGGAGGGAGAGCTAAAAGGGATTTACTTCCTTCCCTGTGGTTTTGTGGGCAACAATTTTGTTATAAAAACAATATAAATTGTACAGGTGTCCACATTTCAGGATGGGGGGGCGGTTATGATGAATGGAAAAAAGAGCTTCATGCACGTGTTTAGCTAAATTGGCCCCAAAGGTTACAGAAACAAAGTAGTTGGCTTCTATTTCCCATGGTTGCGTCCTCCAAAACTCTTGCAGGTTGCAACACAGTGGAAAATTCAGGTGTTTACTCTGAGGGCTTCTTCTCACTTTACTTGCTTTAGGAGAGCTGTTGCAATGCAGCTTGTTTCTGCCTCACAAATATACATATGAAAGGAAGACAAAACCACATGGAACACCAGTGTTGCTCCCCCGAGAAACTGAGGAAATACTGGCATGGAGAGGAGCTACAGGATGCGTCCTGCTCCATGACCCGAGTCTTCCCAAATTACAGATGTAGTATGAGAGTACACGGAGCAGTAGATCCCTTATCATGAAGAAAATGTGAAAAGGGAGGTCTTAGTCTCTTCTGGAACCATTTTGGAAACAGCTTGAGAATTTATAGTTTTGCCCTACATCTGTCAGTGCCTGAGTACCCTTTAAACAACAACACCCCAGTTAGCTGCCCAGTCTACTTCTATGACTTCACTCTCTACATCTTACTTCTCTTTCCTGTCACCAGAAGGAGAAGGGGATGCTCCGCTTCATAAAAATCTGAGCTTAAAAAAAAGGAAACCAAGGAGATGCTGTAAATGCAGGAAGCTAATTGGATTAAAATGAGAAGCCCGTCTTTCATTTTTCGTAATTGCTGCCATTGTACAGAAAGGCCATTCTGGAAAGATAATTACTCTGGACAGTTTAGAAGACTTGCTTTGATTTTCCTTTGTTATCATCTTATATAAAGTAAAAAGCTAATGATAACAGATTTAATTTTTATAAAAGGTTGACATTCTATCAATGTAAAATATCATACGCTCTCTCCAGGACCTCTTATGTTCAGCAATACTCTTGGCTCAAAAGTGGAGCATGGAGGTGGCAGCGATAGGCGAGGGTGGCCCCAAAATCAAACAAGCAGCAGCTCCCAGAGGCATTCAGCAGGCAGAACAAATTCTGCATCAGTATCACACCAACCACACAGCTACCAGAGGGTGCACAGCAAGCTCTTTATTATTTTATTTTATTTATTTAGCACTTTTAAGTGGCATACGTAAAAACAATTCACAGAAAATGGGACAATATAACAATATAAAATTATCATAAAACCAAATGTTACCTGAAAATGCCTGCTGGAACAAGGAAGTCTAGTCAGCAAGGAAGGTGCCACCTCAGCTTGGACTGGAGGGAGTTCCATAGGCTTTTGCCCACTACACTGAATGCATGGCTTCTAGTTCTTATGAGCCAAGCTATGCATCTGAGCCATGGCTGCCACTAGCAGAGGACCCTGCCCAAGGCCTCAGTGATCAGGCCAATGTACAGGGGATCAGGAGGTCCTTAACAACATTCGTATACGCACATTTAACACACAAGGGGGCTCATCCACACTTCCCGTTTGCCTGGCCACTTTCCCTTGAGAAAACCTGCAGTTTGGCACTGAATCAGAGCAAACAGCAATTGGCTTTTCCACGGATTATCATTTGTCCCAATTTGATTTCTGGGTGGAAGGGAAAACTGCTCAGACCTGTGCTTTCTAGAAATGGGACAACTGGAAGTGTGGAAGAGCTCTCCATTTTCCAACTGTTTGCTGCTTAACACTCTCCAAAACTGACTTCCAGGGGAGTAAGTAAAGTGCACTAGTAAGTAAGACATTAACACACACAGAGAGAGAGAGAGAGGGAGAGAGAGAGAGAGAGAGCTCCCTGCCTCTAAGGAGCTCATATTCTAAATTTGGAGCAGGAGGAAACCACAGAGGGAGGAGAGATAAAGGCAACAGAAGAATGATACCCTTTTGTGCATTCTTCCATGCACATGGAAGGAAAGCCCATCTCCTGACACAGTGACATCCTGCTGGTCCTCCTAACCCAATATCCATACACTCAGCAGGATATCTGCAAAGGAGGGGCTATTTGTATACAACTGCCTAGACACAGTTGCACACGTCATGTGACAAAGGTATTTGAAGAGCAGAAGCAGTAAAGTGTAGAAAGTGTTGAAAAATGCTGAAAAGTGCAGATTCATTCAGCTTGCTAACTCACTCTGACTCATCCTCTAGATGACTCATCCTTTGTACAAATATTGTATCTTTGAAGACACGCGGAGCCAGGAAGGATACATACAATGAGCTGAGTGTGCTTCTCTAGCCTAGTCTAATCTTCTTCTGTTTTACCTTGCTCCTCCTACATTATGCGTTTGTAAAGAAGTTTACTTTCTTGGGTTCCATGATCACTGCAGGTGACAGCAGCCACGAAATTAAGAGACGCCTGCTTCTTGGGAGGAAAGCAATGACCAACCTAGACAGCATCTTAAAAAGTAGAGACATCACCTTGCCAACAAAGGTCCGTATAGTAAAAGCTATGGTTTTCCCAGTAGTGATGTATGGAAGTGAGAGCTGGACCATAAAGAAGGCTGATCGTCGAAGAATTGATGCTTTTGAATTATGGTGCTGGAGGAGACTCTTGAGAGTCCCATGGACTGCAAGAAGATCAAACCTATCCATTCTTAAGGAAATCAGCCCTGAGTGCTCACTGGAAGGACAGATCATGAAGCTGAGGCTCCAATACTTTGGCCACCTCATGAGAAGAGAAGACTCCCTGGAAAAGACCCTGATGTTGGGAAAGATGGAGGGCACAAGGAGAAGGGGACGACAGAGGATGAGATGGTTGGATAGTGTCTTCGAAGCTACAAACATGAGTCTGACTAAACTGCGGGAGGCAGTGGAAGACAGAAGTGCCTGGCGTGCTCTGGTCCATGGGGTCACGAAGAGTCGGACACGACTAAACGACTAAACAACAACAACAACAATGTTTTGCCTCAGTAAAGTTTTATTCATTTACTGTGAAGACTCTGCATTTTTACTTCTCTGCACGACAACACATGTGTAGATACTCCATGTGACTGCAGGTAGTGGCTGTTCCTTGGATCTCCTGGGCATACACCCTGCTTAACATACAGAGATAAGTTCAGGTTAACATGAGGACCAGAAGGGATGGTCCTCTTCCCCTTCATCAATTCAGCCTACACATGGACTGATGTGTGAAAGGGGACTGAAAAATATTGAGAAGTTCTATTAAACTTCATTGCCAGCTACAATCTCTCACTCAGGCTTCTTGAATCCCACTGAAACTCTGCAGGATTTACAGCTTAATGGTTTAAGCCAAAAGCCTTATGGGAAACATGTTTTTTTCCAAAAGGTACTGAAAGAACCAAGTGGCACACACAGGTGTTTTCATAGTCAGCCATGCATCTGGAATTTCATAGTGGGGAAGCCCGTTGGCTTTATATCAAGCCTATTTGAAGAATAGTTTACAACAGAGACGCTACAAAACCCTTCCCCATTTGTAGACCCTGTTCTGCCAAAGGCAAAGAAGAAGAAGAAGAAGATTCGACATCTCACGCACTGGCAAAATCTTCCATCTATCTCCCTCTTTGTCTCTACAAACCCCAGCTGCACTCGGGCTGTCCTTCCATTGGCATCAACAAACAGATTGCTGGGGGCAAATGGTACTGGTGCTCAAAAGAAAGAGAGGCGAAAGCAATTGACAAGGAAAGGCATTTCAGACAATCCAGAAACAGGATTTTAAAAATTGCAGCTCAGAAAGTCAAATTCTATTATCAGGAAAATAAGTTGCCGTACGGAATACATGTACGCAATGTGGCTGAGTGTCGGAGCATCAGTCTTAAGATCAGACCGGGTTCAAATCTACACTCAGTCACTTGCACCTAGGGCTGACCAAAAACATTTGGTAACTGAGGTGAACCACAGAATGGAGCCCACCCCACCTCCCCACCCCCGGCAGTTTAGTGAGATGGAGGTGATGGTGTGGAATAACTTTGCTTTATCTGAAAAAGTACAAAAGCAGACTTTTAAACACAACTGCAATGCATACCACTTGGTGCCCCCCACACAAAAGTTGACTTGTAGTGTTTTGTGCCCCCTGGAACTTTCAAAAGATTACCTGCTTTTAGCATTCCAATTCCAATACATGTGAGTGCTGAGTTGCCCCAACCACACCTGCCCAATGTACACAGTGACACACTCAGGTATCAAGTTCAAATCCCAGCTTCTGCTTACAGCTCATATGGTCACCTTGAACCAATGTCAGCCTCTCAACCTCACCTACGTCTCAGGGTGGTTGTGATGAACAAATGTGAAGGGACATGGTCATGGTCAACACCTTTATCTCCAACCAATAAACAGAACCTACCTCACAGGGTTGCTGTGGAGATTAAACGAGGAAGAGAAGAACCATGTAAACCACTCTGAGCTCCATCTGTTGAATAAAAAGGCAGTTTCTTTACTAAACTCCTTGTTTTTCAGGCTGTAAGACTATGCACACTTGCCTTGGAGTAAGGAAGCATCAGGTTCTGGGCGGGGGGGGGGGAGTAAAGATCTGCATGGGGGAAAGGAAGGAAGAAGGGAAGATCAACACTGGTAAAGTGGCAGCTTTGGCTTCGCCTTGTTCTCCTCCAGCTGTCTCGCTTTTTCAGCCTCAGTGAAACAAGGCAGTGTTGTTGCTACACAGCAGCCTCTGGGCAAAAAAGGAGGTGGAATCTGGTCGAAACTGAGCCAGAAGCCAAGGCCAGAGAAGGAGAGAGGTGGGTTGAATGGCCAATAAGGCAGTTTCTGAATGTGCCATAGAGGGAAGTGAGGGGGCTCAACTTGGAAAGGTAGCCCATCTAGGAGAATGAAAATTCTGATCCTAAACCTCTGCTGCCTTTAGGATATCTTTGGAAAGAAGCAAATGCTAAAGAGTAAACCCTACACAAATCCGGAGTGGAGTCCCTAAGGTGGTTGTGTGGCGCCTTGCATGCATCCTTCCAGGAACTCCTGCAGCCAAGCTGGTGCCAAGCAAATTGCTCTGCTTTCCTTTGGACCACATCAATGAAGACGAGAGTGGGGTCTTGTTCTCTGGGTAGCCCAGGACCTCCCCACACACTGCCCAGGCTTGCACTCTGGAGAGGTCACTTTGGTGCTGCTAGGGCAGCAATTTGACTTCACCCCCAGATTGTTGATGGATGCCAACAATATATATGAGATATAGAACTCACAAGATTTTGACAGGCAATTGAATTCCACATTAAATGTTGTACTCTGTATTTCTAGCTATGCAGATTTCTCAGTTTAACCCGGGTGATGTACAGTTTTGTTTTGTTTTTAAATCTGAACTTTGTAATGGAGAAACAGCTGCCTCTAAATCTGCACCCCCAGTGAGTTTTTAAAGTGATCAAATAATAGCTTCACATGGGACACCACACCCCTCAATATGACAAGAGTACAAGAGAGAATTGTTAACTGAGTGAAAGAAAGCCATTTCTATAATATATCCAGAGCTACACTTTGATTTAAAATCAGCCAGATACATTGTTGTGTGGATGATGACTGTATAGATAAAAGGGGCATTCTGGGCTGGTGATTGCAGAAGTGAATAATGAGAGGATCCTTCCTTGATTGAGACAGAGAAAATGTTACCTTTTCACATTCTTTGCTGGGAGAATAAAAGTCATAGATGAGGTGTTAGAGCTTTGAAGTAACTTCCTTGCAGGGGAAAATGAATAATGACACTTTTCAGTGAGGCAGCACAGATATAATGCTATGGTGGTAATAGGACTGTGCAAGGTATGTGACAGAACTGAGCAGAAAAGGGGGCCCTGGGAAGGAGGGAAGGTCACTTTAATGATCAATGCAAGAAAGCATTTTTACTACTAATTTTTTCCTTTCTTAAAATACGTCAGATTAAATTAACCTCAATTCCTGTGTAGTAAGAGGTAGGTTGGAACAGTCTAGAAGGAAAATGTATGGGTTGTGTGAAAGCACCAAAGCAGGAAGCAAAAGTGCATCATGATACAACTAACTTTTTCTAAGGTTACCCGCTGTGTCTGAGGGGAGAATGGTGTGACAGAATGGCCTCTTTCTCCAATTCAGCAGTGAGTGTTGGTTGCAGCCATTGCTGCTCCCCCACCCTAGCCACCACGGAGCAATCTGGGCACCACCAGGCCCTCTCTTCAAATTCAGCCAATCCGTGGCAGCCTGGGGAGCAAACCTGAGTGTTGCAGTCTTCACTCAGGTCCACTCAGAAGCAGCCTTGACTGTTGTTCTGTTTTATTGTTGTTAGCCGCCCTGAGCCCGGCTTCGGCTGGGGAGGGCAGGATATAAATTTTTTAAAAAATAAATTATTATTATTATTATTATTAGCTCTGCTCCTGGACTTTCTGGGGGCGGGCTTCAGGAGAGGGACTGCTCTTCATCAAGAGCAACATGGCCAAGACATCAGTGGCAGTGGCTGTAACTTTGGTGTCTTGTGCTAGAGCTTATTTTTTCTTTATTCCACCTGTTCCTTTTTCCTCATATGCTGTGTCTTCATATTGTGAACCTAACCTAAGGGCAGGAACTATCTTAGAATTTATATATTTTTGGTAAAATGTTCTGAAAGTCTTTTTTTTTGTGGGAATGTTGAGGGTGACAGGATATATTGTTTATTAATATCCTTCCTAACTTGCACTAGCAAGTTTCTTCACTTAGCAGAGTGCATTCCCCTTCTTACACAGCAGAACTCTGGTTGCAAACTCATGTGAGTTTCTTAAAACAATAAGCAATTCAATCCGGCTTGTCCAGATTGAGATATGTTCTAATATTCCTGGTAAGACCCCTTTGACGCCCCTCTAAAAGAATAAAGACACCACAGTCTTATTCATAAGTAAGAAAAAGTAGTTTTACTCACGATCAGGCAGAGCACAGTGTGATCCCTGAAGGCAGGCTTTAGGCTTAAAGTTACAAAACATGTACAAAGGTTTACCCCATATGGGAGAACTGGGGAGCTGCTGTGGCAGCCAGCAGTCCAGTCCAGGTGAGACAGAAGCAGGTAGGACAAACAGGAAGGTTGACAAAAGAGGAAGGGAGCAGCATGACTTGGCCTTTGACCAGGTCTGGAAAGGTCACGCCCACCTACTAGTCACATGCAAGAAAGGATGCTCCAGGCCAGGCCAGGAGGAACAGGAAGTTTGACTGGCTGGACCAAACTTTTCCTTGCATGTCCACTCTAACAAAACAAGGAATGTTGTATTTGACTGCTCCCAGTGGATTACATCCCACACTTTTTTCTGGAAATGAGCACTAAACTTGCACTATATGTCGCTATATTTCCAGAAGGGACTTTTCCGTTATGTGAAAGCTCAGTTATAATGTGGAAATTGTCAGTTACAGAAGCACTGGGGAAATTAAATAAAATTGGCATGTGAATGCAGCCCGAGAGTGACTTAAGAAAGCCCATGAGAATCACCTTCCGAGGAAAATATGGATATATGTTCATGTATCAGAAGGATGAAGCCACCAAACTTTCCTGGAAGGTACTGAATAAAGGTTAGGGATGCGGGTGGCGCTGTGGGTAAAACCTCAGCGCCTAGGACTTGCCGATCGCATGGTCGGCGGTTCGAATCCCCGTCGTTCGGTCCCAGCTCCTGCCCACCTAGCAGTTCGAAAGCACCCTTAAGTGCAAGTAGATAAATAGGTACCGCTTTATAGCGGGAAGGTAAACGGCGTTTCCGTGTGCTGGGCTGGTGCAGGCTCGCCAGAGCAGCTTCGTCACGCTGGCCACGTGACCTGGAAGTATCCTCGGACAGCGCTGGCCCCCGGCCTCTTAAGCGAGATGGGCGCGCAACCCTAGAGTCGGACACGACTGGCCCGTACGGGCAGGGGTACCTTTACCTTTACTGAATAAAGGTTACGGGGTAACAAAACATATCATTGTGAAATAATTAAGAGAAATGATTCAGTCTGGATGTTAACAGTATAAGTTGGAGTGGCCATATATTAAGTAAATGCATCTTGAGAGGAGAGGCCTTAAGGAAAGTAATAATTATGTAAAAGGTGACTGCTATTTTGTCATTTAAGTTAGGACTCTACTATGTGGAATATATACTTTGCAGGACAGAGAAACTGAATGGGCAAAAAAGGGACATGGGACGGAAATGATTGATGGGCCAGCATCTCTTACAATTCCCAATTTTTTGAAAAAAAATATGCTAAGACTTTACCTACAACTATCTGCATGGCACAAATATGGACATTGTACTTCCTTAGTAAGGGGAAATCATTCTATTTCTATGGTGCCTTTGCCTCCCACTTCTGTGTGCTTGTAGTTGGAGGGAAACTTCACTCAGTGTTAGGTGGAAAGGATTTTCTTCCGAATGAGGGCACTTTCTCACAAAATAGGAAGCAGCTAGCATCTTAGTTTTCTCAGTTTCCAGATGGCTCTATTTCCTCAACATGTACATACATTGCTTCAAAATGTGCTGCGGGCAGAGGCTGCTTCCTTCATCTCTCTTACATGCATTATTATTATTATTATTATTATTATTAGTATTAGTATTATTATTATTACTATTACTTATACTATATATATATATATATATATATATATATATATGCGCACATATATTATTTAAACCACTGAGCTCCTGCCAACCTAGCAGTTCAAAAGCACGAAGTGCAAGTAGATAAATAGGTACCGCTCCGGCAGGAAGGTAAACGGCGTTTCTGTGCGCTGCTCTGGTTCGCCAGAAGTGGCTTAGTCATGCTGGCCACATGACCCAGAAGCTGTATGCCGGCTCTCTCGGCCAATAAAGCGTGATGAGTGCCTCAACCCCAGAGTCAGCCATGACTGGACCTAATGGTCAGGGGTCCCTTTACCTTTTATACCCCACCCATCTGGCTGGGTTTCCTCTACCAGCCCTTATGCCTTTCCATACATATGAAAAACTAGGAAACAAATCTGATTTCCCAATGAACCACAGTCAGACTGGGAAGAGGCCCACAAACAAGATGTCTTATTTCTGTCTTTGCCCAGGACAGAACATCACAACCAAGCTTTGTACACCAATTTCTGGCTTAAGATATATCTATGCCCTGCACTGCTTGAGGGTAGGAAAAGATATAAACCAGATTTATTGGCTGTGTAGTGGACTTTACAGATCTCTCTTCTTGTGTTCACACTAAGTAATTGCTGTGGCTATTGCTCTGGTCCCTAGTTTCTCTTTGATGACTGCCTGATGGCTCTTCTTCCTATTAGCAGCCTTTGATGTCATGCTTCCAGGCTGCCGTTTATCCCACCACATAAAATGTGTGCAGAAACTGTTCAAGATGACAGTTGCCCACATTTATCAACCCCCAGCCATTCCTGGCTGTACAAAATATGATGCTGTTCTTTATTGTTATTTTTATTAATCAGAGAATCTTTACCCCACACCTTTGTAAGGGATATATACAGTAAAGCCAGTCCTTTTATTTTGCCTGCCTTCATACTTTTCTACCCCTGTTTACTACCCTAGTTATTCATTATTGTTTATTTTAAGAAGTTTTACTCTTCTTAAAAGCTGGAGTGGTTTTCCCAGTGGGGTGCATACAGACAGTGGCAAGATCAATCATTGGCTTTGCCAGTGCTTCTGCTCAGCTCCAACCTTGCCACCTCATCCCTCTCCTTCCTGGTAAGCTGTGTGTGTGAATTGTACATTTGGAAGGGACCCCAGGGGTCATCCAGTCCAACCCCCTGCAATGCAGGAATCTAAGCTAAAGCATCCAGGACAGATGACTATCCAACCTCTGTTTAAAAACCTCCAAGGAAGGAGAGCCCACCGCCTTCCAAGGGAGACCGTTCCACTGTCTAACAGCTGTTACGGTCAGAAAGTTATTCCTGGTGTTGAGGTGGAATTTCCTTTCTTGCAACTTGAAGCCATTGGTTTGAGTCCTGCCCTCCAGAGCAGGAGAAAACAAGCATGTTCCCTTTTCCATGTGACAGCCATTTGAAGATGGCTGTCATATCTCCTCTCAGTCTCCTCTTTTCCAGGCTAAACATACCCATCTCCTTCACCCTTTTCCAGACCCTTGATCATCTTGGTTGCCCTCCTCTGCACATGTTCCAGGTTGTCAACATCATGCTTAAATTGTGGTGCCCAGAATTGGAGACAGTACTCCAGGGCTGGATCTACACCCAACCTTTAAACATTATTAGAATGATATTAAAAATATCATTCTAAAACATAAAGACAGAAAATATCCCATTCCACAAGGTCTACCTGGTTTTTGGAAGGGGGATTGCTCTGCGGGGCCCTCTGGTGTCACATTAAAAAGAGCATCATATTGCTATATCGTTATCAGAACCATTCCTTAACTCCTTTTTTGTATTTATAACCATGAGTGTAGATCTGCCTCTGGTGTGGTCTGTCCAAGGCAGAATAGAGTGTTACTATTACTTCGCATGATCTGGATTCTATACTTCTGTTGATGCAGCCTAGAATAGGATTCACTTTTTTTGCTGCTGCATCACACTGTTGACTCTTGTGAAGCTTGTGGTCCACCAAGATCATTTTCACATGCACTACTGCAATCAAGTGCAGCTTATCACATGAGTTACATGCATTCATGAAACAGATCTGAGTCACTGATGAGCTGTGATTGACAGCGGTTCCCTGTTGACATACCTCTAATGGCAACCCTGGGCTTGCATGACATGTCAAAGTAATGATGGACGCAGACCCTTCATTCCTCCACAATTTAAAAGCACTGCAAACAAACAAAAAAGAGAGGCGTCATTCTTCATTGTAATACTGTATATAATGATGCCTTGGTGCCAACACCCAGTGTAAACAAACAAACAAACAAACAAAAATCCTCTCATGGCATCACCATTACTTTCTCCATTTCCTGGAGGCAAGCAAAATAACTGACAAACATAACTCCACAAAATGAAAAGGAGAATCTTTTTTTCTTTAAAAGACTGGGAAGGAAATAGCAAGGGATTTCAAATTAATTATTTCATGAATATTTCTGTGGACAACCTACAGGAACAAATAAAAAAAAAAACTTATTTCAACCACAGTCTCCAGCCTTACCAGGATGTTGGAGGACACAGCCCAAGAAGGAGCACTTGGTTTGCTCTGTGCTGTAAAGTGGCTCCCTGTCTGAAATAAATCAAGTTTGTTTAAGGCATTCCAGGCTGATAGGGAGAGCCTTTGTTTTACTGCTTGCTGTTTCTGCAGTAGCCCAGCACAGGCCTCATCCAGGCACCACATGAGGCACCGCGTGAAACATCCAAAACATCACCTGCCACAAAAGTGCACAGCTGGGAGCATATAATGTTTTATTTAACATTCATTTGAAAATAACTAAAAGCCTTATGGTTTGAAATATCTGCTGAAACAGGAACCTTCAGATTTAGCCTGAGCTGTGCTGACTGTCACTTGAAGTGTCAAAACTAGCTTTGGACATTGTCCCCAAATTGTGGAGAATGGGAGGAAAAGGGGAGTTTGTGGCTTGAAAATAAAGCTTTTTAAAAAATCATACTCAGATGCATCAGCCAAAGGGAGCAGGTTCAGATGCACAAGATAAAAAAGCCATTGTCACTGGAAACTCTGACTGAGGCTGAAGTTGAAAACTGGTAACTTCTGTCAAGTCTTGAAACTATATTTCTCTGTTAACTGATAATTAACTGGGCTGAATAAAAAAGAAAAGAAAAGAAAAATTCTGCTGTGTGCTACCCAGTACAGTGGTACCTCAGGTTAAGAACTTAATTTGTTCTGGAGGTCCGTTCTTAACCTGAAACTGTTCTTAACCTGAAGCACCACTTTAGCTAATGGGGCCTCCTGCTGCCGCCAGAGCACGATTTTTGTTCTTATCCTGAAGCAACGTTCTTAACCCGAAGTACTATTTCTGGGTTAGCGAAGTCTGTAACCTGAAGCGTATGTAACCTGAAGCGTATGTAACCCAAGGTACCACTGTACTTTAATTTCCTTGGGATCTATGGTGGGGGGGGGGAATCTTGGTTTTGGATTGAAGTTTCTTTTTAAAATGTATGAAAGGATTTATAGATAGTTCAACATAATGGGTTGAATTACAAATTGTCATCACTTTCAGCAGGGAGCTGTGGCCTGAGTGAAAGTTTAACTCTCACAGTTAAAGAAGTCAAACCAGGTGGTATGATAAGGTCAAAGCACATAAAGCGTTTAAAAATCATATTGTCAGGAAAGCATTGTTTAATGTCTGGACAAGATATAAGGACCTACTTGAAAATAAAACCCCAAGGTGGTTGTCACCGATGGAAGCGAAGGCTCAGAAAAAGCTCAATATGGAGGCCAAATGGCCGAAATACTGGGAAATTTTGGAACAAGAGGGAGATAAATTAAAACTGCAGAGCTTTGAAAAACTAAAAAATAAAGTGTGAGATTGGCTTCATTATTATCAAATAATGGAGGCATACAATTTGGACAAGAAAATTGGCTTCCAGGTGGAAAAATCAAAATTGGAAACAGAACTGTTAGATCCCAAAACTAAGATTCTATCAAGGATGTATAATCTGCTGCTGAAATGGAATACTCAGGATGAAACGGTGAAATCTGCTATGATTAAATGGGCACAAGATGTTGGACACAAATTATGTTGGCTGACTGGGAACAGTTATGGACCACAGGTATGGAGTTTACGGCATGTAATGCCTTAAGAGAGAATATTATGAAAATGATATATAGGTGGTACATGACCCCAGTCAAGCTTGCAAAAATATATCATTTGCCTGATAATAAGTGCTGGAAATGCAAAGAGACTGAAGGTACATTCTTTCACCTTCGGTGGATGTGCCCAAGGATTAAGGCTTTCTGGGAGATGATCTATAATGAAATGAATAAGGTATTTAAATATACCTTTTTGAAGAAACCAGAGGCTTTTCTCCTGGGCATAGTCGGCCAATCGGTGTTAAAGAAGGATAGAATTTTTTTTACGTATGCTACAGCAGCAGCAAGAATACTCATCACAAAGTATTGGAAGACACAAGATCTACCCACCCGGGAAGAATGGCAGATGAAGGTGATGGATTATATGGAACTGGCGGAAATGACTGGCAGAATCCGAGACCAGGGAGAAGAGTCGGTAGAAGAAGGTTGGAAGAAATTTAAAGACTATTTACAGAAACATTGTAAAATTAAGGAATGTTAGAAGGATGCTGGAATGAAGTTATGTGGTTTTAGCAGTAATGTTATAAAGGAGTATGTAAAAATGGATTGTTAACAGGTGAGAATGTAAAGTTACAATATACTAAGATAAATTATTAAGATAAAAACAAAGATGGAAAGGATTTGCTGAATTAACTAATTGAACTAGAACACAAAAAAGGGAGGTGTGAGGAGGTCAAGGAAACAAGCAAATGAAAGACAAGATGTGGAAAAATTGACTTGTTTTTAATTGTTTTATTTTTCTGTATTTTTCTGTATTTTGCATTTTTGTTTTATTTTCTTTTACTTTTGTAATTCTTTGAAATTTTAATAAATATTATTTTTAAAAAAAGAAGTCAAACCAGGAATGGTACTCAGGAATAGTAAACAGAGCATCTGTTTTTGTCCTACTTAGTTAACCTTAGTTCGAAAATAGAGGCAACTGTAATAAAGGATTAGGAAAAAAATAGTCATATCTTAGTCATATCTAAGAAAAAACCACTGTAAAATGTGAGACCTCCCCCTGTATGACAATTTAAATGTTGCTACGTATAAATTTATTTATTTTTTGAATTTTATACAATGATTGCTAAATCATTTGAAAGCCCGCAAGGAGATTTCCCAACGTGTCAGTGGTCATTGTGTGAGACCCAGGGCTTTTTTTCAGCCGGAACTTGCCAGAACTCACTTCCAGCCCCTCTCAGGTGGGTGCCATTACCATTATAAGAGAACAAGGGAGGCGTTCGTGCTGAATTCTGGCACCTCTTTTTCTAGAAAAATAGCGCCGGTGAAACCTCTAAACAGCAAATTTTAAAATAAACCTAAAATCAGCCTAGTCTCACACAGCCTTAGACAGCCAAGAAACAAGTAAAACTAAACTCCAGTACAACCACTAGTTGTTAACAGCTGAAAGGTAAATATTGTACAAGGCGACAGGATTTCAGCAGTGAATTTCCCAGTCAGGTCTTTTGTTGCTGCTGGTGTGACTGATGCTGTCCAAGTTGTTCTCTGTTACTGATTATACACGATGTTGACTGCTTCAGGTTTTGTGGCAGCTTCAAAGATGAACACCTAATCTCTTCCTTCTAGCTTACAGTTGAACTTAATTCTCTGTCTCTCATGCCTGCCACAGACTGCTTTACGTGGCCCCGACTGAAGGGTTTCACTGAAGCTGACATCTTCCCCTCATCATCTTCCTCCTGCTAATCATTGAACTCCAGAAAACACTCCTCTGGGACATTTGAAAAGCAATCACAAATGACAAGCCATGTTCTTCTCTGTGACTTCCCCCCCCCCCCAGCTAAATCACTTGAATGTTTCTTTATTTTATGATAGTGCCTAGGTTTTAGAATCACTTTTCTGTTAAAGTGTAGTTTTCCCTTGGTGTATGTCAGCCCTGCTTCCAGATTGTCCTCTTCCTGCTGCTTTGATACTTCTTTTCTCTAGCTAAAATTAGAACTCCTAGACACAGATTCTTCCCTGGCAGTTTTAAATACGACAATGCTAGCTTTTAACTTTAATATTTTATTACAGAGTTAAATCTTAATGTTCATTATGCTCCAGATTTGAATCTCCCCCCAATATAGTACTAATGTTATGAGTCAGAACATCAGTGGGGAAAGTCAACAGAAAGCCACCTGTTTCCATGGATAAAAGAGATGTGAGGGACAAGGCAAGGTTTCCTTAGTTCCAGGTAGCTGCTTAGCTGTCATTCAAAAATCTTGTTCTACATAGTCTGACATCACATTGCATATTTTACATGATCTTTGGACTGACAGGACAAGCAGTTATACACAAGTGTGATCCCCATGCATGACGACGCCCTTTGCAACAGTGCTCTAATGGTGCAGTTTTGCCATTCACACCTAGTAGTGCCCCTTACAACAGTTGTACCCACCCCTGAACACCCAGCGAATGTATCTGGATTGCAAAGATCACACACATGCACATGTGTACATTGAAAATGTTTTGTGCCTGAAAATACAGAACTGTGAAGCAGGGCTATCACATATTGTGTATTTTGTCACAAATACACAGATGGGGGAGCAGACAACTATACCAGTGTGTGCGTGTGCACACACACATCGCAAAACAAGCCACCATGCTAGCCATCATGCACATGCAAGCTTTCCCCTAAATGATGGTTATCTCAGTGTGCAAAGAAATTGGATGTAAGCGTATGCCATTATGCCATCAAATTCATGGCTGTGGCCTGGCCTTATTGGTGTACCAGAAAATAGGCTTGACAATTTTACTAGCATGAGTAGCAGAATACAATTTTTTTACATTCGTAACTAAAATATTCTAATTTCAGTTCTCCTGTCCTGTTTAGCAATAGATAAACTCCACAGTTTATTTATGAGTTTTCTCATAGAAAATGTCTGTGGGGGATTAAGATTCCAACTCGCAGATGTTTCCCACCACCCCCAGCTATGCTGGTTTTAAGGTAACTACCATTCAGAGTTTAATTACTGTTATCCCAAACATCATAACTAAACAGAGCTTTGGCAGAATTGTGCAAAACCCTCTGAAGAATGATTTTTAAGACCTTAGGGAAGTGTGTGGTACCCTATGGAAGTTCCTGAATCCTCAGCACAAGGAGTGTGTGTGATACCTGAATTTGTCTGACCAAACATGGGGAAAGTCCATGACCAAAATTCAATGCAGCTTAGGTAGAGGCTCTTTGTATTACTTTATTTGCAAGAGGCAAGAGAGTAAAAGTGAGCTGTAGCCAGGCTCTCCTGTTGTGGTTTAAACTTGCCACAAACCCCCAATGGCTTGACACAGCTTGCACCCACCCTCAAACACACACACGCTGTAGCTTTGGATAGTTAAAGTAGGCCGGATAATATTTGTTTCCTATAGTAATTTTTAGCCATGAAGATTTTTGAGGTATCTGACCTTCAGCTGCTGGCTTATTTTCTGTTCTAGTCAGTTCACAAAACACACCAGGGAATAATTTCACCCACCAGTGAAGTGCAATCATTTCTGGAATAAAATACAGAAATTGCTCATGAGTGCACAAAAAAACCTTACAGAGGTTAGGACACGTGTGAAGTAGATATTACTGCAGAAGTATTTTAATGTGTTCACCATCTGTTCATGAGCTGCAAACAGATCAACATGCTCTAATGAATGCTCCTGGAGGCCAAACCAGACGTGACGGTGACAGGTCAGTGCATTTAAACATAGATCCAACTGAAGCACATTGGAAGAAAGTGGCAAGGAGTCTGTCTGCAATAGCAAAAAAAGGGGTGCACAGGTTAGGAGTGCAGACTTCTCTTCACAGCTTCCTTCCCACAGCACACTTCCCTTGTCAAGTGGGACCGATAAGAAAATCACTTGGAGAGCAGGTCTCCTGTCGCCAACCCTTATCACCCCTTATCACCACCCAAGTCATGACAACAGGCATTTTCCCAGTAAACTGTAAGGACAAGTTGATATCCACATCATATTTTTCCCATAAACTTTTCTTCCTTTAGGATTTGTTTGTTTACTATTTTCATAAACCAATACCATTTTATCTACCCTTCTAAATATTCATCAGTTTAGTGCCTGCATTTTCTTAGCTTACCAAATTGTGAATGACATGTTAGCAAGCCAGCTTGTAGTTCCCTCAGCTGAATTCCTCTGCATGCAGACAGCGCAGTTTATTTCAGTCATTTGTTATGGATTGTTTCACATCATCTCAGCTGCACGAGCCAAAGTTATTCATATTTCTTCTCTTTTTCAGGGGAAGAAATGCTTTTTATCCTCTGCCACTTTAAAAAATTATAATTAGCCTAGATCTCTGCTTCTAGGTTCATTCATCATTTTCTTCTATTACTCTTCCCTTTTCACCAAGCTTCAGAGAACTGGCTAGTAACATTGCTACTATGTCACGTTTGAAATAAGGATATCAAAACAGATCAGTTTAAATGCCACTTCTTTGCTAAAAGTATAATTGTAAAGAATAGTATACTATGGTACTGGAATGGAAAATTCTCAGCTGGCATGAAGGCTGTTCTCCTTTCCTTTTCCCCCTCCTGGGCAACTTTGTTTAAAAACCAGCTGGAAACTACAACTAGTCCAGAAAACAGCAGCTAGATTGTTGAAAAGGAGAGCTGAAAAGTTCATATTACACATATTTTAAAGTGCCAAAGTAGTGAGTGCATTGCTCATATCTCATTGTTTTAAAAAGGTACACCAGAAACAGCATAATTTTCCTTTTTTCCATGGTTTTTTTGGGGGGGTCCTTTTCTTTGGGGGGGGGGTCCTTGCTGATCGCCGAAGAATTGATGCTTTTGAATTATGGTGCTGGAGGAGACTCTTGAGAGTCCTATGGACTGCAAGCAGATCAAACCTATCCATCCTGAAGGAAATCAGCCCTGAGTGCTCACTGGAAGGACACTGAAGCTGAGGCTCCAATACTTTGGCCACCTCATGAGAAGAGAAGACTCCCTGGAAAAGACCCTGATGCTGGGAAAGATGGAGGGCACAAGGAGAAGGGGACGACAGAGGACGAGATGGTTGGACAGTGTTCTCGAAGCTACTAGCATGAGTTTCACCAAACTGCGGGAGGCAGTGGAAGACAGGAGTGCCTGGCGTGCTCTGGTCCATGGGGTCACGAAGAGTCGGACAGGACTAATCGACTAATCGACTAAACAACAACAGCAATGGTGATGGGATAAAATCAGACAAAATCTTTATTGACAGCAGCAGGCAGGACAAGGGTTGGCATGGCATTGAGTCCCAGGATCAGTTCATCGTTCCACAAGCCCCATGTTGATGGAATGAATCCACTGGGTTTGGATCGCTCTAAACCTATATGATGGGAGTTGGCCAGTGTTGAACCTTGTTGTGGTGCAAGCCAAGGAAGCAAGGTTTCACTGGGGGACCAGGGTGCAGATTCCAAACAGGCAGATACCCAACACAAGCTTGGGTTTGCCATGGTCAATCCTCCCCTCAGAGTCCATATGGGGGCCCCCTATACCATGCTGATCCTTTTCCTCATACAATATTCTTCCTCCTAACAAAGGAAAGTCATAATTTCACTGAGGGAAAGGCAAAAAAGCCCCCAACCAAGTTCCAATCAGGTTGAGAGAGAAAAATGCCTTTCTAGCCCTGTCAACCAGTGACCCAGGCTCTAACCTGAAACTCTCAAAAGCAAAATGGCTATGAGCTCCAGGGGAAGCAACCTTATATAGGCGGCAAGGGCTTGTGGGACAGCTTTTCCCCATGAGCCCATCACACAGGGAAGATACTGAGCAATACCTTGCCCAGTATTTAGCTGCAATCCATGGGCCACAGTGCTGCCAGGCAAAGGCACCCTGTGCTTATTAGGTATGCAACGGGGCTTCTTAATTAGAAATTTTATATCTATCATCTTGACTTAAAATCATCTTAAAATCATGTGCCTGATGTTATTTTCTTGCTGTATAGCCATGCAGATAGCATAGTCCATGCCTTAGAAGAGAAAAACAATATCCCCAGAGTTCTCCATACCTTTTCAGGTATTACCACAGGTAATGAAAAGAATCCAACCTGAATATTCACATCTACCATCTAGAGCTCCCAAAGCAAAATTAGAAATGCAGAGGGGAACAAATTGTAGTTTAGAAAGTCAGCAAGCCAACAAAAATAAAATAATCATTTCATTCCAGGTGCCCCAGAGAATTCTAGGAGAGATGCTTAATGGAAAAAGGTAAAGGTAAAGGGACCCCTGACCGTTAGGTCCAGTCGTGGACGACTCTGGGGTTGTGGTGCTCATCTCGCTTTATTGGCCGAGGGAGCCGGCGTACAGCTATGTGACCAGCATGACTAAGCCGCTTCTGGTGAACCAGAGCAGCGCACGGAAACGCCGTTTACCTTCCCGCCAGAGCAGTACCTATTTATCTACTTGCACTTTGACGTGCTTTCAAACTGTAATGGAAAATACAACATTAAATGGCTTCAAGATTTGTGTCTACAACTGTCAACTATAGATGGGAGGACCTCTACAAAGTTATTTCAAAACCCAACTTGTCTATTGGGAATAAATTAATATTAGCAAATGAAATGGAATATCCCTTTTGTTATCACTTCAGTGCAGAGCTGACTGTGACGCAGCTCCAGTGGTCGGCTTCTTCTCCTCCTGCTGCTGCTATGGAGGGGAAATAGGGTTGAAGCAGCCACTGGCCATTGAAGCTGCTCAGGCACCACGTTTTGCTCCACCCCGGCTCCTCCAGGTGTCCTGACGTCACATGCATGTCATTGCCACCCCCCAAAAACAAAATCGCCCTCGCATGCTGGCGCCTCTGCTTCCCATAGAATGAACATGTCATCTGCTGATCTACTAAGTGTAGGACTGAGGTTGGAATTTTTCACAGCTTTGAGAGCTGCATTCTTTGACATTTTCATTTTATTTCTCAACTAGAATTGAAGCCCAGCAGAATCTAACAAATTCCAGGTCCAATCAGTCATTGCTGCTGTCGCAAAGGGAACATGGGGTTTTAAGGGACAGTACTTGAGTCTATCCTTTGGTGAAGAACAACAGGTAGTTTCATCCAAAAGACCCCAAAAACTATGAAACGCAGGAACTTCTATGAAAGTTTGAGTACACTTTCTTGTACACCTGTGCTACTTGGTAAGTTTTTGCATTATTGAATATTGAAAATGCAAAATGATGTTAGACCCAATTTCCAATTGGATGGTGACAGTCACTTATGCAATTTATTTTTTAAAATATTTGTTAAACCGTATCCCAAGAGCTACTATTTTAAGTGAACTATAGTAAATGATTTTGACACATTCTTAATCTGCAGTTTAGTGAAAGCTGATTGGTTCTCCTTTTGATATACAAGAAAAAATCAAGGTTAAGAACAAGGGTCACAGAAGTCAGTGAGATGCAGAGGAAAAAATGACAGGAAATATCTGAACTACGTGATGCACCTCAGAACACCTGGGAAAACATGGCTCTCTTGGCATTCTGAAAGTTGAAATAAATACACCTTTCCATCATTTTAATTAAAGGCCATTAATTATTTGGCTTTACACACTTCACAGACTCTTTAGCAATGGTGACAGAGCACAAGCAACTACATCCAGGAGTTCCTTTAGACACCTTTAAAAATGGGAACCAAGAAAGAAGTCCCAACCATAATATACAAAGTTTCAAAAATCATAAAGTCTCTCCCGCACACTCACATGGTTACCTCTCATTTAGGAAAGCTTCCCCCACCACAAACAAGCTAACTTCCAAGCTTGTATTGCCCTGACTCACTGGGCTGGGACAAGCAATTTCAGCACATTTTATAGTAGTCCTGAAATAGTTTAACCACTGAGTATGGCAGCATACTCTGCCATATCTCTGTTTGTACTCTAAATGCCTCAGAGACTGACTCTCCTCATTGTGCCACCAAGATCAGTGGAGGACACTTACTGGGCCAGCCATGAGCCTGAACAGCAAGGCCTTGTATATAGTAGGGTGTTCTGCTGGTTGAGAGGAGAGGCCACAGCTCACTGATGGAGCATCTGTTTCAAATACAGAACACCCAGGGTTCAGTCACTAGCACTTCCAGTCTGAAGGAACTCAGTTTGCAGGGCTGGAAAGCATCTTTGCCTGAGACCACGGACAACTGCTGCCAGTCAGATAGACTGCACTGATCTAGATGGATCAGTGGCTTGATCCAGTATACGGCAGCTTCCTATGTTCCTATGTTATGGGACTTCATTTTATATGAAAATCCAGACCTGAAGCTTTTCTTCTTTAGGGCTGGTGGACAATAGCCAGGATTAAGCAGGTGTGTGATAGTTAACCAAAATGGGTATTTGGTTTTTAAATTGTGTTTATTGTGTTTTGTTTTTAACTGTTATCCCTTGGGGAATGTACATAAAAGGAACTGAACTAAATTCTCTGCAGAACCAGCCATTCTTCCTTGACTAGGACCTGGATTCTTTTGTTAAAGAATTTATAATCTAGGCATTTCCTCAATGCTATTAATGGCTGCAGTCCCAGTGCATTATAATCAAGAGCATTCTGACATTGATTTCAATGGAATGCAGACTGTACTCAATAAAACAGCATATCAGGTGGGGAGAGAATGGAATGTTATTCAGGAAAATTTACTCACTTCAAGGCTTACCATTTTACACTCACAAGGCATAACTTGACAACTCCAAAAGTGTATATTGGCATCATGACAGCATTATTATAGCTTAACTTGCACTTACTCTGTAATTACTAGAGGAGAGAGAGATGCAGAGGTCCAATGATACAACAGAGCAAACAAAGGAGATGTGTGATGAAACCCTACACTACAAAGTCAAAAGAGTTCACTAATTCTTTCATTGTGGCAACCAGCACAGCCCCCAACGGCAGCATCTGGTCATTGTAGCCATCATTATTCACCTTGGAGAGTCTAAATATATCCCTAGTGTTAGCTCTTTCCAGGAAACAATTACTTACTCTATTTTCACAATGTATTTTTAAGAGACTATGAAATATTGCGTGCCATCACAAGACTCAAGTACTCAGCATAAGCACAGTGGAAATAACCAAAACAGACTTATTACAGTTTTGCACAAGAGTATTCAGGCGAGTGAGCAGATGCTGGATTTATGATCAACCAAGTACATTCCTTAAGGTAATTAATGACAGATTTTAAATTAAATCAATCGGCCATGAACAATTCTCGTCTTTCAGTAGCAAATTCAATGCCTTTAGCAAATAAGAGAGTAGAAAAGGACAGACAGGAAGAAAGACCAAAATGTGGTCTGTCAAGCAACAGAGAACAACAAAATCGTATTTTCTCTGCCTTGAAGAAGAATTTTCATGCTAGGGTTAGCCACTCCTGAAGTGATGCAGGAACTCTTCATCAAAGCCCCAGAAGGCCACCATGACCAATGCTGTATGTTGCAGTCATGGTGGGGAAAGCCATGTCTCCTTGCATGACACTGCTAACATGAACTTGGATTCCTCTGAAAGCCTGGAAGGTAGCTGAAGATGGGCTCTGGCATTTTTATACCATTAGTGGTAACATGCAATTCCTCACAGCTGTTTCCTGGTTCTGCTGGATCTCACCAGCTTTTGATACCATCAACCATGGTATCCTCCTGGACCATCTAGGAGGGCTGAGAGTCGGGGGCACTGTTACGTAGTGGTTCCACTCCTTCCTCCTGGGTCATGTACAAAAAGTGGGTGATAAGGGAATCCCTGAGCACTCACTTGTGGGGTGCCTCAGGGCTCTGTCCTCTCCACCATGCTTTTTAACATCTATATGAAGTTGCTGGGGGAGATCATCCGGCTGGTTGTTCACCAATATGCAGAGGATACCCAGCTCTACTTATTGCTTAAATCAGAACAAGTGAAGGTGGTGAATATCCTGTGTGAGTGTCTGGAGGCGGTTGGTGAGTGGGTGACAGTCTATGGATTGAAGTAGAATCCCAGCAAGACGGAAGTACTTTTTCTGGGGGCAAGGGGCAGGAAGGTGTGGTCCTGAATGGGGTAACTACCTAAAGGACCAGGTGCATAGCCTGGGAGTCATTTTGGACTCACAGCTGTCCATGGAGGCACAGGTCAATTCTGTGTCCAGGACAGCTGTCTACCAGCTCCATCTGGTATGTCAGCTGAGACCCTACCTGCCTGTGCCCTGTCTCACCAGTGTGGTGCATGCTCTGGTTATCTCCTGCTTGGACTACTGCAATGTGCTCTTTGTGAGCTTTGCTACCTTTGAAGGTGACTCAGAAACTACAATTAATCCAGAATGCAGCTGCCAGGCTGGTGATTGGGACTGGCTGCCAGTACCATATAACACCGGTCCTGAGAGATCTGCATTGGCTCTCAGTACGTTTCCGGGCACAATTCAAAGTGTTGGTGCTGACCTCTAAAGCCCTAAATGACTTTGGCCCTGTATACCTGAAAGATCGTCTCCACCCCCATCATTCATCTCGGACACTGAAATCCAGCTCTGAGGACTTTCTGGCCGTTTCCTCATTGCAAGAAATGAGGTTACAGGGAACCAGGCAAGGACCTTATCAGTTGTCACGTCCACCCTGTGGAATAGCCTCCCGTCAGATGTCAAGGAATATACAACTATTTAACTTTTTTTTTTAATGATATTTATTCAAAATTTCAAAAATACAAAAAAAGGAAAAAATAAGAAAAAGAACAGGTACATAAAAGAGAGAGAAAAAACAACAACAACAATACAACAAAAAAAGAAAAAGAAAAAAAAGAATACAAATCCCATGTTACATCTTTTCATTTGCTTATTTCTTTGACCTCCTCACACCTCCCTTTTGTATTCTAACTTAATTCGTTGTTTCAGCAAATTCTTTCCATCTTTCTCAATTCTTATTTAAATAATTTATCTTAACAGTCTAGCCTATTAGTTAACTCAGCAGATCCTTTCCGTCTTTCACCATATTCTGTTATTCAATTTACCTTAATTTATTTAACCTTATCTTACCATAATAAACCTTAAAATTCTAAATTTAAAACATATTTATACATAACTCCTTATATCCTTTCTACTAAAGCCAGATAATTCCATTCCCACATTTTCCCTAATATTTCATTAGTTTTACACTAATTCCAGAAATAAATAAATAAAATTTCCCTTTCTAGACTTTTTTTTTTCTTTTCTAATTTTAATCCAACGTCCCTTCTTCCTGGTCTCGGGTTTTGTCAGTCCTTACTGTCCATTCCATCCAGTCCATCAACCTGGCGATCTTATGTCCGAGGCCCTTAAGTCTCTTCTATGCCCCTTCTGCAGATTTTCTTCTTCTTGTTTATGCTTACACTTTTCCTTGTCTTTTGTTGGTCTCTTTCTTAATTTCTTCCCTTTCTCCTTGAGGAGTAGGTCTCTGGGGAATTCCAACCAATAATTGTCTCCATCTTCCCTCATCAGGCTAGCCCATTCCCCACAGTCCCACTCCCCGCCATCATCATTGTAATCCGAAAAGTAGTTATCCAAAAAATAGTTATCAGCATGTTTCAGAGTCCCACCAAAGTTAAGAGCCTCCTTAGCTCCAGGCTCTCTCAGACCCACTCCAAGTTCAATCTTCCATAACAGCGGCTTATGCTCCTGCAGGGCTTCGGGTCTCTCCATTTGTATTGCTTTTGCTTGAGGTGCGATCGCAGCCTCCTCCATCTTCATCTGCCCTTGCACTTGCCCAGTCGAACCAGTTTCCTGAGTTGGTCGCTGTATAATTTCTGTAACCGTATTTCCTGTTAATCCATATTGACTAACTACAGCAGTCATCAAGTCCAACTTCTCATTCATCAAATCTGTCTTCTCATGTAACTGCTCCAGCAAAGCATTTGTCTTACAAAAGGCAGTCACCAAAACTTCCTCCCAACACATTTCTATTCAAGGTCAAACGACTAGTCCCACGATCCCAATCTCGCAGTGTAAGGTCTCCAAGTAAACTGCAGCAACAAATTGACAAGCTCCCTCTAGGGGACACAATTTCTATTTGTATCCATCTTTTTGAAACATACCCAACAAAAGAAAGTTACTTTCAATTTTCAAATACTTTGTTTCTTTAGAATGCAAAAGGCAACATTGAAGTCAGTTTGTTTCTCTTTTTTAACTATCTGTCAAAATGCTCCACTTACAATCAATGGACGTCTCCAACAATTTCTATCCTGACACCCCGTTCCCAGGTTTGAGACGATGGAAACTTATTTTCCTTTACTCCCTCTCCTGCAGGCTTAAACAGTCAAATTCCCCCCCCCCCTTTTCTCCTGCTTCCAAGGGGGATTTATTGGTTATAAATGCAGGAAATTTCAGCCTTTGCAAACAACTTTCCAGGCTATTAGATTACAAGGTTTTTGCTTCAGTCTATTTACAAAAAGCGGAAGGCGGACTTCCTGTTTTGAACCTTCCCGCTTCAGTGCCTAATTCGAGTGTTTCTTGATCCAATTTTCCGTTTTTACTCACGGGTACTTGTTTAGAGTCCAATTGTCAACAGGAAAAAGTCAGCGTTCTCCGGCGATGGCTATGCGGCTTCCCTCCGTGAAAGTAGCAGTCAGTTCGCAGCACCGCACCGCTCACCCCACTTCGCTCCGGAGCCCCGAAATGGGGTTCCCCGCGAGTAGGGGAGGCGCTCCTGGTGCTCTGACAACTATTTAACTTTTAGAAGAGAACTGAAGGTGGCCCTGTGTCAGGAAGCTTTTAATGTTTGATGTTTTAATTTGTTGGAAGCCACCCAGAGTGGCTAGTTCAATCCAATCAGATGGTTGACATAAATAATAAATTATTATTATATTATTATCATCATCATCATCATCAGAGGAGCACCAGATACCACAAATCTCCTTCCCTGCTGAGCTCTGGGAGCATGGAAGTGACTGTCATAAAAAAGGCTCCCATTCATAAGTTTTACCAGCTTGCAATTCAAAGCAAACCTCCTGAGTTCCAGAAACCAACCTGGAAATGCAGCAATCACTCAGGATGGCAGGTCCTCTCTCCCACTGGCGTCTAGGTTTTCAGCAGGCATTCCCCCCTCCTCGCCCCACACTCAAGCATATATCACAGGCTCTATGGGCTAGAGCAGAAACTTGCTGAACCAGGCCAGTGGAGCAGCCAATCCAGCATTCTTTTCTCACAGTAGACAACCAGATGCCCATGGGAAGCCTGCAAGAATAACATGAGTGCAACAGCACTCTGCTCAACTGCGATTCAAAGCAACCGGTTTTCAGAGGCCTACTGCTTATGACAGCGGAGGTAGAACATAGCTGTGGAGGTTAACAGCCATTGATAGCCTTATCATCCATGAATTTGTCTAATTCTCTTTTAAAGACATCCAAGTTGGTGACCATCATTGTCTCCTATTGAGCAGGTTCCAAAGTTCTATTGTTTAACCATGGAATCCACTGTTTTCACAGCTGCTGCACACTGGGGCAACAACTTTATTGAGTTATATCCACTATGACCCCATGATCTCATTCCTGGTCAGACCACATGAGTGTACAGGTGAAATGAAGACTTACCCCCCACCCACCATGTTTACATTGAATTGCAGTTCCCATTTTACTGCCCATTCACTCAGTTTGGCAATACAGTCATACCTTGGGTTGAATACACTTCAGGTTGAGCACTTTCGGGTTGTGCTCCATGCTGACCTGGTAGTAACGGAGCGCGTTACTTCCAGGTTTCACCGCTCGTGCATGTGCAGATGGTCAAAATGATGTCATGCATGGAAGCGGCGAATTGCGGCACACGCAGACGTGCAGATGTGGGTTGCGTTCACTTCAGGATGCGAACGGGGCTCCGGAACAGATCCCGTTCGCATCCTGAGGTACCACTGTATCCTTTTGGAGCTCTTCACAATCTCTTTTTATTTTAACTACCCTGAACAATTTGGTATCATCAGCAAACCTAGCCACCTCACTGATTCCCTCTAAATCTAGATTGTTTTTGAGCAAGTTAAAATGCACAGGTTCCAACAGTGATGTTCAGGAGACTCCGTTTTCTACGTCTCTCTAGTTTGAGAACTTTCCCTATATTCCTACTCCTCCCTTGCTGCCTCTTAACAAACAACTGATTCACAAGAATACCCCAAAAGCTTTTTGAAAGTCCAGGTACACCATATCAACCAGATGACCTTGACCAATATGCTTTTTGATACTCTCAAAGAATGGAAAAAGGTTTGTGAGACAGGACTTGCCTTTGTAGAAGCCATGTTAGCTCTGCTTGACAAGGCTTGTTCTTCTGTGTTCTTGGTTGTTTTATCTTTAACAATACCCTCAACCAGTTTTCCAGGGACAAATGTTAAGCTAACCAGTCTGTACTTTCCAGGATCCCCCCGGCAGATCCTTTTTTAAAAAATGGTGTTGTATTTGCTGCTTCCTAGTCCTTAGGTATGGCACTTTTATCACACGGAAGCTGAGACTCTTGAGAAGATGGGGTTTCATACCAGAACTACACAGACTTGCCCCTGGTAATGGAATCACGTCGTCAGCCTTTAACAAAAGGATCATACATAATCCAAATGTGCTAATGTTATATATTACTCTTCTTCTGAGGCAGATATTCACAATAAACTTTACTGAGGATGTAGCAGCATTCAGAAGGGCTCCAGTTACAAGATTTATATCTGATCTCATTTTAAAATGACATTTGAAGAGAAAAGTAAAGGCATCAACATGATAATTAAACAGGAGGAACCTAGTGGAATGTGTTTAAAAGCAGAGAACTTTTTATTTTTTTAAAAAAGCTGAAAGATCACAGCAGTGAGGACTTTGGCTAGGAAAATGAAATTGCTACATCATATTTTCTACAAAACTTTATATAGGGGAGGTGCATTAGATGCATGTCTGTTAGTTTGCAAAGACAGCAAACGAAGAGACAGAAATAAGGGTGTGATTCCAAGTGCCAAAATTAATCTTATAATGACTTCCCATGCTTATATTGTACACACATCTGCCTCTGCACACTATCACACAGAGCATGGACAAGTCACTGACAAGACTGTACTTAACATAATCTCTCTATTTCCCAAATGCCCTTAATACTGTCCACAGAGAAGTTATTTCAAAACCCAACTTGTCTGTTTGGAATAAATTAATATTAGCAAATGAAATGGAAGATCCCCTTTGTCATCACTTCAGCAAAATATACTTAAGAGTGACATTTAGAAAAAGGATAATAACACATGAAACCCCATTGCCCAGCAGTTCTGTCTTCAATCTGGTTGAGCATTTCATCTGTGATGCTAGGCTGGCAGTTCTTGCAAACATGCTCAGAACCTCACTGATCAAAATTTAAAAGGAGACTCTGATGGTGATCATTGCACAACATTTGTTTCCCCCATCCAGGCAGTATGAAGCACTTCCCCAAAATATAAGTTAAATTGAGTTAACGGAGCAAATTTAACATATAAAACGGGGGTTGGGGGCCTGCTCTTTGCACAAAACAGCACATAGGGAAGGGAAACCAATTCTTCTCTGCCTTATTTACATTATTTGTAATTATGGAGCTGGAAAGATTCAGAAACAAGCCAGCTAAATGCTAACACAGCTGGTGCAGCTCCCCTGTAAGAAAAGGATTCAGTGTATAGGACTTTTAAGGTTAGGAAAAGGGTGTGGAAGAGGGGACTTAACAGGGTGTATAAAACTATGTCTAATGTGGAGAAAGCGAATTCAGAGTTTTTATCCCTCTCTTATCCCATGATTAAACTGAATGTAGGTAGGAAAAATCAGGACAGATAAAAAGAAGTACACTTTCACACTGCACACATTTAAGCCAAGGAATTCACTTCTACAAGAGAAAGTAATGGGCACCAACAGATGGCTCTAGGAGGGAGTTAGACAAAGTCATGGACTACTAGCCGTGGTGATTGTTTACTGTCTGCAACATCGGAGGTGGGATGTCTCTGAATGCCAGTTGCTGGAGAGCACAAGTAAGGAGGATGCTGTTGAACTTATGTCCTGATTGCAGGCTTCCCATAGGCTGGCCCCAGCAAAAACAGGAAGCTTTTCTAGACAGGAATTTGGCCTGATACAGTGGGGCTCTTCTAATGATTTACTAAATCTGCAGTTCTATACCCAGTTATCTGAATGTTGCAGCAAAAAGAAAAAAGCAGGTAGGTCAGGCTGTTGGTTGAGGATGTACCCATATCCCATCACATCAGAATTAAAGTTCTGATGTGGAAGGCAGGCATAAAGAATGATGGCAACACAAAAACTGGTTAAGGACTAGATCCTTTGACATGATGGTCTAGCACTGTGGCCTAATAGAAGGGTTTAGTCAACTGTTATACCTTGAGGTGTTAATTTTACAGGATCCTACAAGATTTTTGTTCCTTCAGCTCTACTACCCTTAGCAAAATGAAATTCTTAACAACATTTTTTTGTCTAAATCCATCAGTCTTTAACATTTTAGACCCTGTCTTAAAATTTAAACTGCACGTTCCCTGGAGCAGAGAGTAGAGACCTGTCTTTTGTGCAGGCTACACTGTAAAGTGGCATGTAGACTGATGGTATTATTTAAAACCAGCAACTAAAACTACAACAGAAGTACCTTGAAGAGGTCTGCATTTTCTGGGAGATGACAATTGCCTAGGTCTGGTGAACAGTGGCTGGTTATTCTCCAAGGCACCTTTATCTGAAATGCTGCTGGTCCCACATTCAGGACCAGCTAGGCAGGCACAGCTGTCTAGTATCAACGTGTGGGTGTGACAGTGGCATCAGGAGGGATTGTGAGGCACTGGGGAACAATTTGGGACAAGCCACGCCTGTACAAAAGGTATGGGTTCCACTTGAACCAGAATGGAACCAGACTATTTGTGCTTAAAATGAAAAATATGGCAGAGCAGCTTTTAAACTGATTGTTTGGGTGAAAGCTGACAGGAGCTGTGGAGGGACTGATTGGAACAAATCTCCCCCCTGGGATGAAGCTGAAGGTGAAATAAAGTATGATTTGAATGTGGGAAAATTATAAGCATTATAAGTGCAGAGGCACAGTACGGCAATTCAGACAGAACAATGCACTGCAGGCCAAAATGCAAGTGTCAAAGTCAAGTAGAGAGCAACACAGTACAGTGGTACCTCGGGTTACATATGCTTCAGGTTACAGACCCCGCTAACCCAGAAATAGTACCTTGGGTTAAGAACTTTGCTTCAGGATGAGAGCAGAAATCGCGCAGTGGCAGCACGGCAGCAGCAGGCCCCATTAGCTAAAGTGGTGCTTCAGGTTAAGAATAGTTTTAGGTTAAGAACAGACCACCAGAACAAATTAAGTACTTAACCCAAGGTACCACTGTATTGGAAACCTGGTGGAATGGAAAGAACTGGTGCAACACAGTTGTATCTGGATACAAACTCTATAGGAAGGACAGGGAAGGATGTGGTGGAGGTGGATGTGCTCTGTACATGAAAAGAGAGCATGGAATAGGATAAGCTAGAAATCCCAAAGGAGTCAGGTTCCTCCACAGAATTGTTGTGGGTCGTGATACCTGGCTCCAAAAATAATCTATTACTGAGGTGATGCTATTGTCCCTCTGATCAGACTGTTCAGGACATCTAGAGATGGAGAACGAGATCAGCGATGCATCACAAAGAGGAAAAGTTGTAGTGATCAGTGGCTTCAGCTATCCTCACATAGACTGGCTACATATGTGTTGCTGACACAATAAAGAGGTAAACTTTCTGGCTACCCTAAAACGACTCTGCCCTCGAACAGTGGGTCATGAGCAGTGGTGACCTGGATTTAATTTTAAGTGACACCTTTGACCTGGTGTGCAATGTGGGTGTTGTTAAACCACTTGGGAACAATGACCATAGACATCTCAAAGTGTGTGTAACCAGCCACTTGCGAAGAAAACCCAACACAGTCATTCTGACTTCAAAAGAGAAAACAAAAGCAAAGTGAAAGGCTAAGTCAAGAGAGTCAAATCATTTCAAAATGCTTGGGAGTTGATTAAAACCACAATATTAAAAGCTCAGCTGGAATGTTTGCTACGCATCCGGAAAAGTACCACCAGAGCCAAGAGGATGCCAGCAGGGCGACCTAACAGAGTCAAAGATGCTATTAGAGGCAAGGAGGCGCCTTTTGGAAAATGGGAGTCTGGTCCACACAAGGAGAGCAAAAAGGAACAGACGCTTTGGCAAAAGAAATGCAAGCAGACAAGGGGTGGTAAAAAAGGACTTGAAGGGCACAAAAAGAAGTTCTAGGCTTTAAGAACAAATTGCCAGGTCTGGGTGATGCCTCCCTGAAAGTTCTTTGAGAATTCAAATGTGAAATTGTTGGCCTCCCAACAAGAGACCAGCAAGTGTCCCTGACTCCCTGGGGAACTAGGCACCCACCAGGTGTGCCCTGAAGTTAGGGTTCATTCTGGGGGTCTGAGTGCTCCCAAAGCCCACACTCTTCCGCTGAGCTACACCTTGGATTCTCTCTGTCTGAGAAAGTGTTATGAGGATAAACGCACATGAAGCCATTTCCCATCAAATCCTAAAGGGAAAACATCACATGTACGGCAAGTTGGAACACGCGTATTCTCTGAGGTATGCCCACAGTATACAGTACTTGGCTGCTGTCTCTTTATCTCTGGGTCACCATGAGAACAATGAAACACATTCTTTTCCTTGCACCATTTCACTTACTGAGACATATATAAATCCCTATAATAGCGGTGAAGGTCATCGTCAAGTATCAGAGACTCACACATTTTTTAGATTTGCCGGAGGGATATTAAACTTCCAAAGAATATTAAACATCCAAACAATTATCCTTATTAAATGCAAGCTGTATCTTTAGAACAAAAGAAATTACAAGCCTCCAAATCAGCACTCTGGCATAAACCTGTAGCAGCATTTGATTCTTTAAGGAGAATCTTAACTTTATCAACTGCACTAATGGAAAGGCAGCTTCCATTATGCCTTTCTTAGAGCTGCAAAGGCTGGAGGAGGGCAAGCATTGTAGTTTTAGGTGATGTAACTTATCCAGATACATTTTTTAAAAAGTATTTTGTGTCAGTTATCAAGGAAGACTCATGATGAAAGGGATTGCAATGGTAAACCATACCACGCTGGCCTACACAAACAACCCCACTTGCTGAGTAATGTGAATGCACATGTATAAAATCCTTTCCACATAGGTCCCACGATCAGAACACTCATTATCTGAAATTTTGGTTAACCGGACACAAAGGAATTATACCCAAACCTCATAACATGAAAGACAGATTCTTATAGCCAAACAGCCAGAGTTTGCCCACTTCCTTATTTGTTTGTGTTTTGCTGCTTGGTGGCAGACATTTTGGGCAGAAGTCATGGAAGGCGGGAGAGATCAGACAAATCATGAATTAGAAAGGTTCCTATAGGAAATAATGGAAATGCTTGCCTATTGAACAATTTCCTGGGAATGCGTTTTGTTCAGAAAGCAAGACCTGCATGTGTACTTTGTTGTTACTTTTATTTTATTTTATTAACATTTCTATCTCACCTTTCCTTCAAAGTGGCAAACACGGATCTCCATCCTTTCCATTTTGCCCTTACAACAACCCTGTGACATAGGTTAGGCTGTGAGGTACCAACTGGCCCAAGGTCACTGTGAACTCCATAGCTGAGTGGGGATTTGAACTCTGGTTCCTCTGGTCTTCCTCAAAGTTATAAGGGAATTCTGAAAGCGGATGGTCCTTAAGAGTCGTTTGGAAGCAATCCCGCTTAATGGGATCTTGAAGGGCTTGAGTGTTCATTTTGCGCCTTGGTTTCCTTCCTTGAAGCCTGTGTTGAGGTATAATCTTTATCATATTATTCATATTAGTATTATTAGTCATATTAGTCATATTAGTATTAGTCAGTGATCTGTCCAGCAGTTGTCGGCACTCATCATAGCTCTGGTAAGGAGCACATCTTTAGCATGACGATCTTTAGCACAGAAAATAACATAGTCTAAGAGGTGCCAGTGGTTTGATTGAGGATGCCTCCATGAAGTTTTAAATTTATTTTTCTGTCGAAAGAGTGTGTTGGTAATAACAAGGTTGTGCGCCGCACACATCGTCAAACTAAGATTCCGTTCTGGTTGCTGTTGCCAATTCCTTCTTTCCCAATAGTCCCAGGCCACAGATCGAAATCTCGCCCGACTCTTGCTTTTAAATCGCCCAGGAGGATAATTTTATCTTCCTTAGGTGTTTCTGATAGGACAGTATCCAGTTGAGAGTAAAAAATTTCTTTAGTGTCATCATCAGCAACCAGTGTTGGTGCATAAGCGCTTATAATAGTAGCCTGTTAGTTTTTGGGAAGTTTTATTTGAAGGGTTGAGAGTCGCTCATTAATGCCGGTAGGGACTTCTGACGGGAGTGTCACAAGATGGTTTTTGATAGCGAAGCCTACACCATGTATTTGATGTTCTTGTTGAGATAGACCTTTCCAGAAGAATGTGTAGCCTCCTTTTTCTTCCTTCAGTTGTCCCTCGCCTGCTCTTTGAGTCTCTTGAAGTGCTGCAATATCGATGTTAAAATCTCACAGCTCTCTTGCAATGACGGCAGTTCTGTTTTCAGGACGCTTGCTGTCTGTGTTATCTGACAACGTCCGTATATTCCATGTTCCAAAGCTCAACTGTCATATACGACTGCGAGGTGGTGACCCCACTAGCTGCCGTAATCCAGTCAGGGGGAAAGGGAAGCAGACTATGTTTAGGGCACCTTTTCTAGCCCCTCCCCCTTTTCAGGATGAGCAGAGTGGGTCCTAAAAAGGGCTTCTCAGTCATGGATACAGCTGCCGAGCTGCTCAACTGCCTCATTGCTTGAGTCAGAATGACTGAATCTGTATCCACCGCCCATGTTCATGGCTAGGGACTTTCAGATTTCATGATTCTGCCCCCGTTAACATTTGCCGATCACCATGGAACTTTTGGGGCTTGGGTTTGGGAAGGGTTTTGGAAGATGCCCGTGTGTGAATTTGTTTTATGTGTGTAGATCAGTGCACGCTCTGTTCCGATGGCATGAGTAGTCACGACGACCGGTAGATTCTTATCTGCTGTGGCCTTCACAGCCGTTGTAACATACCACTTGTTATCTTCCTCCTGTTGTGCCATTGAGGACTTCTTGGATCATTCTTTGTCTAGCTCTTTCCCTTTGACCTTACCGCCTTGGGTGACCCTGCTGGGAGTACGAGATTCCCAATGGCTTCACTCACAAGGGTCATAGGAATGTGCAAGCCCACTCACCACGACAAGGTGATGATCCAGTGAGTGAGTCTCATAGTTAGACGTACAGTGATTGTCTTTTTATCACCTCTACCCCTTCCCCATTCATCAGCAACTTCAATCATTCACCAAGGAACAGTGTCAGAGAGATCACCTGTTCAACAGCTTCACAATCAGATTAGGAGATATATCTAAGCAAAGAAAATATGAAATAAACAAATAAACCTGTAATGGCAACAACAACAAAAATACAAATTGAGAACATGGCAAACTGTTCATGCATCAATTTTGAAATTAAAAATTTAAAAATTCTCCAAGTTTGACTGGAAGGGTAGGTGGAGTGGAACACAAGGCAAAACTAACAACAGAATTTAACAGAACCACCACTCCCTCCTGGCTTCAGTGATGCCCATGGAATAATATTTTCTTTTTTAATCTAAGGACAATTTGTACTATTTGGATATTTAAAGGCCATCACATTAGGAAAAAATTACATGCGCTTGTCAATCTAGAGATAAAAATATATTTATTGATTAGTTTAATTAACTCTTTTTTAGATATGCAATGTCCTGAGCAATGGCTCACTTTTAACGTAGAAGCCCAAAGGCCAAATCAAAGTGGGGGGGGGGGGCTTCAGAGGTTTTCTGGGCTTGTCCAAGGTGTACAAGGTGCTCCAGGTTGAAGCAGGATCTCCCTCAAAGCACTTCACGGTTCCTTGGCGTCTCAGACAGCAAAAAACATTGCAGATGAGTATCTGTGAAAAGCAAAATGAGTGTCTCTAGGCTGACAATATAAAGAAAATGCCAGAGTGGTGGCAAGAGAGGGCAAAGGTCAGGGTGGGGGACAGGAGCCAAGAGAGCCTCATTGGGGCAGGCAGGTCAAGACTGTAATGATTTACCCCAACCTTAAAAAATCCCAGTGCTATGGGAGGGAAATTGACAGATATCAAATAGTGTTTTTGTCTCGTGCTTCTTGCTCTTTGTCTTTGAAGGGCAGCAGTGTTAAAAAGTTCTGCTGGAGGCTTTTGCTGGACACATCATTTCAGCCTAGTTCCTTACTCATGTCTCCCTTTTCTTCCAAATTAAAGGTAAAGGGTAAAGGGACCCCTGACCATTAGGTCCAGTCATGGCCGACTCTGGGGTTGTGGTGCTCATCTCGCTTTATTGGCCGAGGGAGCCGGCATTTGTCCTCAGACAGCTTCTGGGTCATGTGGCCAGCATAACTAAGCCACTTCTGGTGAACCAGAGCAGCACACGGAAATGCCGTTTACCTTCCCGCCGGAGCGGTACCTATTTATCTACTTGCACTTCATGCTTTTGAACTGCTGGGTTGGCAAGGAGCAGGGACCGAGCAACGGGAGCTCACCCCGTCGCAGGGATTCGAACCGCTGACCTTCTGATTGGCAAGCCGTAGGCTCTGTGGTTTAACCCACAGCGCCACCCACGTCCCTTTCTTCCAAATTATTACAGCTCTTTTTCATTTGTTCATTTGGGTTTAATTCTGCTTTATTTTTTCTGTTTTGCTTGGGTCTGTCTAAGGGAGCCATCCTCTACACAAGAAGTTGGCATGAAAAAAGCTTAGCATAAATTAAACAGGCATAACATTTCACCAGATCCAAGCTGTTCAGCAGCTGGGCTACTGCTGCCTAAGCCTGCCCAGGCCTAGCAGAGCGAAAGTGAGCCTTTATGAATTACACCACCTTTTTGGTTGTCTGAATTTACCCTGAATTGTCAAGTCAGATGACCAAGCTGAACAGGCACAAGATCCATCCTAAGGTAAGGTTACCAGATTTTTTTCAATGAATCCGGGGACACTTTTCAACTTCAATGGATTTTGTATGGGGACTGATTTGTAAATCTGGGAACTGTCTCTGGAAAACGGGGACGTCTGGTAACCTTATCCTAAATGCCCCTGACATCCTGCTATGTCATGCCACCAGAATGCCATTTTTCAGGGCTTACACTGGCTTAAGATCTGTCAGGCTTGTTAGTCCACTGGGATGGAAGGGAAGAGATACACTGGCATATCTCTGGAAGAGCTGAGCCTGAGGGAGTTAAGCTGGTTTCCTCTGGATGTGCCAAGAACCTTCTGGCTCAGCCAGAGATCCACTGGATCCTAACCATCCTCACACAGTGGATCATGATATTGGATTGTTCCCTAAGTGTAGCTTATTTGTTCTTATTAGAGCCAGTGAATAGAATAGCTTAGAATTGTTCTTTAGAATAGTTCTGAGTTTGTAGTCTCCTTTACACCGTCTCAAGCTATTTTGTTATTTTATTAATTTATCTGCCAGTGTGCCTTATTAATTATTGTACAATTTTTCTTTGTGTGTCTGTTTCACTCACTATTGTCTGTTACTGGGCTTCAGTGCTGATGTGTGCACAAGTGCTCACTGTTGTAAGCAGGAGAGTATCACACAATACAATTACTCCCTATTGCAAATAGGAGGCTTTGCCCCAGTGAAAATAGGAGCACAGCAGAGACAAAGATTTGAGCCCCACACCCTCCTAGAGCCCCGTTTCTAGTTGGGGGCTTTGCACCTAGACATTGCTAATTGCATCACAACTACGGTAGTTTGGCCCTCTGTGATTCATGCTGTTCAGAAGTGACTCAAAACTGACATCAAAATTATGTGGCATCTTATTGTTTAACCATTGAGTATTGAAACTTTGAAGCCCTCTTCACTTTGAAAATCTTGACAACACTGCCTGAAATCGTTACGACAACTGAATGACTATACATTAAGGGGATTACATTTTTTTAATGTTTCCAGTGGCAACATTTTAATCAAGTAAATCACTTCTTGTATAGAAAGTGGATGCAAGGTTACTTAGAAGTTCTAATAGACTTTGCTAATCTTCATAATTGCTTAAGAACTTGGACAATTAAATACCTCAGAATATTAGTATCCTGAGGCTGTGTACAGACAATAGTTTTTCATAGATTTGAACGAGATATAATGCAGCAATCATTGATCATGGTATGCATTTATTTTACCCATCCTTTGCCAGTGTTTGTCAAACTGGCTTCCTACATATTTTTATAGCGCGCCAAAATTCTGCAAAACCTCTTCAATAGCAAACATCTGATAATAGAGGCAAGGTAACACTATTCAAATGTTTCATTGAACATGTGGGATGGGAAGTCAGATCACTTGTGTTATTCCCAATCCCAGACACAAGAATGTTCAGCTTAACATGGGCATAGTTTATATGTGCATACATGCACATGACTGGGATCTTTGCTTTTCCACGGTTCTTGATTGTACATAAAGAACTTGTTCCATTGTACGAATCAATGCATGTAAACGGAACACATGGAGGTTGGAAATGGAGATGGCAAGTGTGTGATCCCACTCCCCCTACCCTCAGGACATCAAGGAGCAATTATTCCTCCAGAAATACTATGGGAAGCCTCCTCTGCAAGTGATTGCTTTAGGCTCCCAGGGCCTTTTTTAGTTAATCTATTGAGCTTTGTTTTTGGCATACTAGTGTCCACCATTAGCATGAATTGCTGCCATGATGGGACCAAAAAACTCTGTACACCACAGACAATTATAACACCAGCACACAGCAGTGCTGCCTAGAGCAGGTGAAGGGTCTTAGAAAAGGGATCAGAGATGAATCAGGGGCCCTGGGAAACAAGGTTGGAAGCCGGCCATGAGGGGCAGAGCAGAAGGCTAGAGTGGCTTTTCTGAAAGGGAAAGGAAAGACGATAGGCAAACAACAGAGATGTTCGTGGTGCAACTCTGCAGAGCTAAGAAGAGCTGAAATTCAAATATTAATCTGATAACAAAAACAGCTAAATCCTTGGCTGCAAGGCTCTGGAAGAAATATGAAAGACAGCAAAAATTCTGGTACCCATGAAACATGTCTTAAGCCTAGGATTGGGATCCTGTGTCTCCCAGGTGGTACTGGCCTCCCCCTGCCACTGCCTCATGGCATGGTCAGGGATAGGGGGAGTTGTAGTCCTCACCAAGAGCATCTGGGGGGCCACAGTTCCCCACTCCTGTCCTAAGGAGAACTGTGGTGCCCCATGTTGCACATTCAGAAAAGTGATGGCATTCCTACGATAGTTGGATAACTGGGCACTCTGGGGGGGAAACCCCATGTACTACATTATCAGTCAGCCTGCTCCCTTCAACAAGCTCCTCAAATACCAATTAGGCAAGCACCAGCTTGCTTCAAGGGGAGAAAACTGAATGACTCACATTGTGTTTCTGGCTGATAGCAGAGTGTCCAGGTTTCTAAGACAATAACAAATTCTGCCACATCCCTCTGTGAAAGAATTATAGACATGGATACTAGACAGGAAGAGTGTTCCAGGACTTATAAGCTAGCCCCACCGGATGCTCACATCAATTATTAGTCTGGCTAGGTTTAATGGAGCTCAGAAATAAATTTCAAGAACAGAATGTGTGCAGCATCTCCTTCCAGATTTTTAGTATGTTTTGTCTGTAACGATTTGACAAGAAAGCAAGAATTAGCAAGTTACAGATGCAACCTCTAATTTCATTTTATCTATTTTTTTTCTTGAATTGCACTGAGACTCATGTACATTTTTTATAGCTATAGAGAGTAAGTTTACACCCAAGGTTGTCAAACTTTGGACCCCCAAGGCCCATTTGAGACAGCTGACAATTACTGCTTCACAAAAGAGGGGTGAAGGGGCAGAGCCAGTCACTTAGGGGTTCTCCACACTTCTGCTTGTCCCATGCCTAGAAAGCACAGGTCCAAGTAGTTTCCCCCTTGCTCTACTCCTTTCCCAGGGAAAAGCCACTCTTTAGCTCTAAATCAGAGCTAAATCTAAATCCATGGAAAACCTGATTGCTGTTTGCTCCGATTGAGCGATAAAGAGCTGTTTTTCCAGAGGAAAGCAGCAGAAGAAGAGGAAGTGTGGATAAACTGTAAATGGTGGCAGATGGAGACAGAGTTTGGGCATAATCAGCTTGCAATTACTGGTATCTCTGTTGATATCCAATCCATCTTTGGCAACTGCTAAATTCTTTGCCACAGCATTTTATTTGTGTTAAGGAGTTCCATAGTTCATCTTTTCTCAAGCTAACTAGGGGAATTTGCTCTGAAGGTCTTGTGAGAGCCTTGCCAGTTTAATCAGAATTTTCTTTTTCTTTCATATTTCCCCGTTGCCTACATCAAATGCCTCACAAAGTATGTGTATATATTTCCTGTAATTTCCCTGTTTGAGAAACACTGATTCACACTGTTTCAAATTGTTTCCATTTATAAGCTTGTCCACACAAAATATGCGTGACAGCAAAGCACACTTTTAAAAGGAAAATAAAACAAACCTTAAAACCTTAGCAAAAAATAAACACACCAAATATTTACATTTTGAGTCAGAACAGTAAACCACACTTATTTGTTAACTTTGTTTTTTCTGTTTTCCCTTTGCTTTTGTTTAAACCAATTCACAAACCAAGAACATATTGTCCACTAATAATGAACCATTTGTCATTGACATTACTACAAATTTATTATGCTACTTTTGTGATTTAAAAAGGGCACGTGGAGACTTGGTCCATTTATTTATTTAAATCATTTCTTATTCATATGATCCTTGTTTATAAAACCCAATGCAAGTTATAGAAAGAAAGAAAGAAAGAAAGAAAGAAAGAAAGAAAGAAAGAAAGAAAGAAGGAAGGAAAACAATATACTACACATGACTGATTCACTTTCCTTTTGTCTTTAGGAGCTGCAAAATGCATCTGCATAGGGCCACCAGGTAGCAGGCATGGCAGCTCTGGGAGGCTGAAGGTACCTTTGTTTTCAGGGGAGCAGACCCCTCAGTCTTGAGGCTGCCCTATGCATGTCACACACGCTGCAGGTCCAGTGGCTCCTCCAGCGTGCTCGGCCTCCTCCATCATGGGCTCTCTGGGCCCGCCCAATCTTGGGGGCAACCTGGCACCTCTGCCATTCATTATAGTCATGGAAACTCTGGCCAACCTGATTTGTCAAAGCACCAAGATGGAGGGGATATCTGAAAATGGTAAAGAATATGTTCTTGTTTTATTTGAATATGATATTCTACTCTTTCTGATCAGAGTCTTACCTGAGATTCAAGCTGTGTTGGAGTCCTTTCACGCTGCAAATAGTCTGGAGGTTAATTATCACAAATCCATTATGCTATGTAGGTAGGTATGCCTCTGGATGATCAGCTTATGGGCTCATTCTGCAACCAAAAATGTCCAACAACTTAAGAGGAGGAATTATTATCCATTAGTAAAGGAAGTTAAGGCTGATTTACACAAATGGGGCTCTTTAGATCCCTCTTGGTTGGGGAGAACGTCTGCAGTAAGAATGACACTCTATTGCCCAGGTTTTTATTTTTCTTCCATTTGCTTCCCAGTTGGTTAGGTGGAAAATGACGTTATCAATGGCAGAAACTCCCCCACAGCCCACAACCACATTTAAAAGGGGATTGGATCTTAATCAGCCAAAGAGGAATATTCCTGCCTGGTGCCTAGAGGTGTATAATGAAGGCGCCAACTGAGCCTCCCTGGAGAGAGCATTCCACAAGCAGGGAGCCTTTCTCATCTTGCTGCCCTTCAGACCTCTCGTGGAGGAAGCACATGAAGCAGAAGGGCCTCAAAGCTCTCATCACGGATTGTGTTTGATGGTGAGACTGTCACTCTCCACCTAGCAGAGGCTGGCCAGGTGGGCGGGGACACAGCTGGCCCCTTCATCCCCATGCAGCCCTTCACATATTAGTGTACGCAGTTGCCAAAGGGCCTGTGGCTCAAACTCCACATTATAGGAACGCCATGTTTTGTTGCTTCACAGATTCGTTTCCGAGCACAATTCAGAGTGTTGGTGCTGACCTTTAAAGCCCTAAACGGCCTCTGTCCTGTGTACCTGAAGGAGCGTCTCCACCCCCATCGTTCAACCCAGACACTGAGGTCCAGCGCCGAGGGCCTTCTGGCGGTTCCCTCGCTGCGAGAAGAGAAGTTACAGGGAACCAGGCAGAGGGCCTTCTTGGTAGTGGCATCCGCCCTGTGGAACGCCCTCCTATCAGATGTCAAAGAAATAAACAACTATATGACATTTAGAAGACATCTGAAGGCAGCCCTGTTTAGGTAAGTATTTAATGATGTTTTAATGTATTTTTAATCTTTTGTTGGAAGCCGCCCAGAATGGCTGGGAAAACCCAGCCAGATCGGTGGGGTAGAAATAAATTATTATTATTATTATTATTATTATTATTATTATTATTATTAACAGAAAAAACAGCTGAACATGTGGGTGGAGGAAGAATTATGGGAGAGGAGGAAAGCTGTGTAACCCTTTGTCCGCTGGTCGTTTTTCACCTTTCCCCAAGCATTTTGACTCACAGGTAGAAATGTATCAGGGGAAATATAGAACTCCTTTATGTTTCCCTGTGGTTGGGGCAGGGAAGAACAGCTTCACAGAGAGCAATTTTGAACTGGAAAAGGACAGGAGGAGAACAAATTAAGCAACCGCCATGGCTCCTTCTACTCAAACACAGTCAGACTGATTGTGCTTTAAAATGTCAAGGAAAGACACTCTCTGTAAAATGTGACTTAAGACTTTCTCAGTGGTAGCCCTGGGCCTCTCAGAAGAACTGTCTCTCAGAGAAAGCCCATCAGAGCGCAGGGTGTGGAGGCTGACTGCTTTTAATCTCTTGCTGTGGGAAGGGATTCTCCTTTGTCTGACTAGCTTGTCAGTGCATTTCAATTGTTCAAATGTTCCAATTGCTTCAAATGTTGCTGTGAGCAGCCTCAAGCCTAGGAGAGGCAGGCAGGGCAGAAACGTTCTGAATACATTTTACACTTGCGTGGTGCATGTGTGTATTTTGTGTTTGGGGTTGTTTTCCTGACAACAAAAAAGCATATGAGATTCAGTTCAGGTATTGCCCTCCATCTGTTCACTAAAGGATGTTGCCCACAATGCAGATGAAGCATCATTCATACTTTTGATCTGGTGGGAGATCATCTACACTGCAGCTGAGGCAAAAACTACACATGTTGGGGGGCTCTGTGGTTTCCCCCTCTGCATTTTAAAACTGTTAGTCTGGGCAGGCAGTGAGTCAGAGCAAGGGAGTGTGGAGGTGTTTTCTCCTCTGGTCCTTTTTCAGTTTGAAAAACCAGACTCTTCAAGCTGCTTTTTCACCCCAAGCTACAGAAAACCTATGGAGAGCCCGTATTTTTTCCTTCTGTGAGGAGGAGGAAGTGCTTGTGCTGAAGAACCCTGAGATGAAAAATAAGTATGAATTCTCCACATACCCTTTCTCCACTTCAACTGACCATCTGCCCAGGTAAATTTTGTTGTTGTTGTTGTTTTAAAAAAAGAACTGAAGGAGGGGGAAACCAATGTAACATGTAGCTTGAGCCCGAAACTGAATGGTGGGCCCATTCTTCAGGGGCAGCCTCTAGACGGAATGAGTTTTAAGACACTCCATTGCTGAACTCCAGTCACCAAATGTAATTTAAGAAGCTCCATGACGATTACTCCTGAGACGGGGCAGGTGGTTTAACAGCAGTTAACACCACATCTTTCTTCATAGACTTTGCTTTGTTCTCCTGCTGAGCATCACCAAGGGAGCAGAAGTATTATAACTGCCTACAAATATCTAAAATATTATTTTGTCTTTGTGAAAACTTTCTATGTTTTAACTTGACAAAGCCATTCCTATTGGCATCATTAAACAATTGTATTTAACTGGGAAATGTTTGCTACTGATTTGGGGAGTGCAAACCGATTTTCATTCTGTTGCCTTGCCTTGCCTTCCCCTTTCTGCCTTTCCAGCTCTTTGTATACAGGTTATAAAGGATCAAGAGTGAGAATAATGAATGGTCAAAAATCCAGCTGCAAGACGGCTGTGCAAGATGGGGGTGTATCTGGAGTAATGACCTTTAAAAGCAGACAGATACAAATGGGCAGCCAGGCTCTATTCAGCCTTTCACACACAATTTTTTTATGGTCTCAGTGGGATTTCTGTTGTCAGCAGTACGAGGAAGAATATGCCTGAACTCTCTGCTTAATGACCAACTGAAGGGGAAGAGCTGAAGCTGAAACGGTCAGAATCACACACAATGTCAGTCCTGTAAAGGATCTCATATATGCAACATTCAGGTGTAATTTTTTTTTAAGTGCATGTGTTATTTTCCATTATCCTTGGTGGAATCACACATATATTGAAGGGCAAAATAAATGGTCTAACTTCAAAGCATGTGGATATCTCCAGGTAGTTACTGAATGTTTAATTTAGCAGTTGATGAATTGTATTGTTGGTTTTGTTGCATGTCACATCTGGTGCTTTGGGGGAAAGTGGAAGCAGCTGATAAATACTGTCACAGATACTGGCTGACCATCCGTTGTTAATCTGATCACTTGATAATCAGAAAAGATTAACTGATATTTCATCACTGGGAGTTAAGAACAGGAGATGTCCTCCAGACAGCTGGGAATTTTTCACCAGATTTTGGACTTTTGAAGAATTCCACAGCAAGTAGCCTTTCCTATGGGGGGGAAGGTTGTACTGTCTGCTGAAGGTGTACATTTACTAGAAGTGTGCACAGGCCCCAAGATTCACCTGGTATCTGTGCATTTAAAAAAAGAAAATCTAATCTGTTTCTGAGTACTCTGCTCTCTCTCTCTCTCTCACACACACACACACACAAACATTGAACTGTAATTCTGGTTTTGTATAAAATGAAACTCTATGTTCTTCACTCACTGCAATGGGGGATCTAATAATGCCAACCACTTTTTCCCTCTTTGGTCAAAGTGAATGAAATGTGCCTGCAGAGGAGGCCCTCCAAAGTGGGTTAAGCCTTCCAAATTGCAGTCAAAGATGGCTTTTCATGGGGGAAGTAGAAAAAAAGGATTAAAATTTATCTATAATATATTGGGGGGTGGGGAGCCTGGGCTTGTCTTTCTAGCCTTCAGATAATTAGGAGGCAGCCCACTGGTGCATTCACAGATCTCTCTCCACAAAAGGTGGTGAGTTACAGGCTTCTTGCAAGCCACCTAAAACACACTCTGGCCCTCGCAGGAACAGCTCTCCCATCCCCCCCCCCAAGCTGTGTGCGCTGCTGGCAACCCTGGCTCAGACAGAGGTGGGCACCCTGCTCTGCTTGGGGGCGCAAAGCACAGCTCGTTGGAAGATGTGCAGCAGCAGCCACCTGGCTGCCCTGCTGAATCTAGATCCCTGCTGCAGCTGACATTAGGATGTGCCTGGTCCTCTGGATGCCTCTGGGGGGCACTAAATAAAAGTGAAATTCTTTAGCACTGCCTATGGGCTTCTCAGGAATCAGGCTAGTGGAAAGACATATAAATTTAGGAAAGAAACACCTCCCCCCCCCCGACCTTTGCAGGCTAAGCACAGCACAGACATCACCCACCCCAAAAGGGGTATGTCCCTTACACCAGATGCATGCTACATCTGAACTAGGAAATATTACACTCAGAAGGGGATGCACGCTTGATTGGGCAGGTTTTAAGAACACTCAAACAAAATAATCTGGATGGATTGGGGAAATCTGCAATCAAAGCAACATACTAGGCTAGGCACAGCTGCCCAAAGAGTCTCAGGACAGGTTTGAACTAGGTGAATCCATCTCAGATGGTTGTATGAAATCAGCTCCTGCAGGCTGCACCCATAACTTATCCACCCCAAGTAGCTTTAATTACTCAGAAGCACCCCATACTTTGAGCAATGAACTCACCTGGGAGGAAACCATCAAAATCATCCTTGCCCTGAATTAAACATCTCCCTAAGCATGCATGTCTATGCCTTCCCAACATTCATATCTACCCACATCATAAATCAGACACAGAACAACTTGGCCACAATAAGGAAATTTTGCCCATGGTATGACTATTTTCCACCTTCCCATTTTGACTCTCTGGCACCCTATCTGTATAACCTAGCAATTCTAAAACATAGGCGCGCTTTTACTGTCACAAGTTTGAATGTATTGCCCTCAGCTGTACTCAAGGGACGATTACAACAGATTCCACACAAAAAATGCTTATGCCCCTGTGGAGATGGCAGTACCAAATCGGTGGTACATGCCCTTCTGGCTTGCACTCTTAATAAAAACTTGAGGAATGAGATTATCACCCCTCTTTTATTGTCCATTCCAGGTCGCCCAACCACTGCCAGTGTCCTTTCTCTTGGCAGATCAAGATGAGCAGGTGACAGCAAAGGTTGCAAGGTTTTTAGCTGGGGCAATCAGAACAAGATCCACTATTTGACTATTGATTCAAAACCCTAAAATGTGTTTTATAGAATTGACTTTTTATTACTATTCTTTGTATATAGTATTGTTGTTTTATTGCTATGGCTGATGGCTGATGCAAATAAGATTCAATCAATCAATCAGACACAGAGATAATTTTTAACAAACCTTTGTTGCTTGCATGCAGTTGACCATATGAAGATTTCTTGGGGCATTTGGGTAGTCGTGGTGTACTTGGGTTTCTGGAAAATTGGAGCTGCCTCCTATATCTCAAGGGCTGTTTCCTCTGCCACTCCTAGTCAGAATATCTTGTTCTGCCCAGAACACAGATAAGAAACTGAGCTTGAGTTGAAGCCATGGTGTAACTCCCTTCCTTGTCTTCTGGATTCCTAGTAACTCTTTCCCTGATCCATTCAACTATGGCCTAATATCAGATATGTAACAGCTGGATCACAACTGGAATGCTTTTTCATACGAGATGAAACGTCTCAATGTCAAGGAAAACCAAAAGACTTTTTGATAAGGCTAGTGAAATTTATCAGTGGTTGACACATCCCTAATTCTGAGCAGGTTTCCAAGTGAAACAGGTCCTGCCTACGTAAGTTCTCGATTTGTCTTTCTTGATACCAGCAGTCAAACGCAATTACCCAGATTATGCCAGCAGAAGCTGCCAGTGATGGATCAAGTGATTGGCTACCCATGGCTGCACTCTCTGCTAAACCATTCTATGCACACACTTGGGATGAAAGCCCCTGAAAATGTGTGGGATTTGGATGTACTTTTCCTGAAAGTGCTTCAACTTTGAGACTTACACAACATGCCTTACATGCTTTCCATTAGGGTCACACAGTCTGACTTGCAGTGCCTGACATTGCTGAGGGAAGAGGAAATATAATACAATGGCTTGTTTTTATTAGTAAGAGGAAACTGAAGAAAAGGAAGCCAAAGAAATTACCTATTGCTTGTCTTCTGTAGCAGAGAGATACTGAAAACACAAATTAGTCATTAGCATGGCTCAATTTGTTACATTGCTGCCTTGGAGCCAAAATGGTTTTGTTGCTCTTATTATTTCTGCCACAGTAATTCCTAGGGTACCAAGCAAAGGGACTGTGAGATACAACCTGCCAATTATTAAACAGAAACATAAAGTAAAGGGACATTTCTTCCCCACCCCCAAATCTATCAATCTAATTTGTTGAAAAACAATGCTGAACAGTGTGAAAAGCGGGTCGGGAAATGTCAGGGGCAAGTCTTGGTATTTCATTCCCATGCTAGCACTTGGCCTGATCCCCAGAATTAACACTAATGATAACATTGGATGCCATACTAATAGAGCTGTAATCCTCTTGATGAGACGCAAGACTGGTGGCTATCCAAAGTCCCTTCTGCAGTGTCATTTCATCTGGAAATATACTAGGTATATATTTCCTAAGGGAGTTCAATCAGAAGACTGTCCAATTACTACCTTGCTAGCAGAGTGAATGGTAACACTCACAGAAACTTGAAATGGCTCCCCTGGTTATGAGTACATCTGATAGAAACATGAGCCATGGTTCATCCTTCCTTTCCAACACTGAGTCCTAATTCTGGTGGAGACATTTAAGGGGAAAATGGCCTGTGAAAAATAGCCCTGCTGCTCAGGAGAATAAAGCCAGTTCAAGCAAAGAAGATACAGGTAACCCTGAAAAAATGTGACAATCTGTTGCAAAGGAAGAGCTGCACAGCAAAAAGCAATGCAGGCCCCAAACAACAGTTTCAAAAAACAGAACACTAGTAATCTGATAGAAGAGAAGGCATTTTTTCCAGGCAGTATATATTCACTTTTAGTCCAGTGATGTGAACGTGAAGAGAGGGGAATGCTGTTTATTTCTGTGATTTGTAGGCTACCAGCAACTGTGTCAATGCTGGAACATTATGAGACTCCTTCCAAAAATGAGACATACAAAATACAAACAGAGATCTACTCTTTCAAGCAGATTTTTCTTTGAATGCTACAGTTGAAATTGCAGAGCAGAATCACAAAGGGGCTGCTCACTTATGAAATAGGTTGGACAGAGCAGCAGTCTCACGTGTGCTCCATGACGGGCCCATTCTACCTTGTTTTTTCCAGATTTTGTTTAATGCGTGAAAAATTCACATTTGAATTTATAAACAACTTGGATGAAGGAATTGAGGGGATGCTCATCAAATCCCCAGATGACACCAAACTGGGAGGGGTAGCTAATGCTGCAGAATACAGAATTGGTATTTAAAATGACCTTAAAAAGGTAAAAGTACTCTGCCCATCAGGGCCAGTCGTGACCGACTCTAGGGTTGCGCGCTCATCTCGCTCAAGAGGCCGGGAGCCGGCGCTGTCCGAAAACACTTCCGGGTCACGTGGCCAGCGTGACTAAGCTGCATCTGGCAAGCCAGCACCAGCGCCGCACACAGAAACGCCGTTTACCTTCCCGCTAGAAAGCGGTCCCTATTTATCTACTTGCACTTAGGGGTGCTTTCGAACTGCTAGGTAGGCAGGAGCTGGGACTGAACGACGGGAGCTCATCCCCCTGCGGGGATTCGAACCGCCGACCTTTCGATCGGCAGGTCCTAGGCTCTGTGGTTTAACCCACAGCGCCACCCGCGTCCCCAAAATGACCTTAACAGAATGGAAAACTGGGTCCAAACAAACAAAATGAATTTCAGTAGGGATAAATGTAAGGTTCTGACTTAGGCAGGAAGAACCAGATGCACAACTATGAGATGAGAAACAGTGTGATGCAGCAGCAAAAAAAGCTAATGCTATCCTAGACTGCATCAACAGAAGTATAGGATCCAGATCAAGGGAAATGATAGTACCACTCTATTCTGCCTTGGTCAGACCATGCCTGGAATCCTGTGTCCAATTCTGGACACCACAATTTAAGAAGGATGTTGACAAGCTGGAAGGTGTGCAGAGGAGGACAACCAAGATGATTAAGAGTCTAGAAACCAAGCCTTATGAGGAACAGTATGTTTAGCCTAGGTATCTTTAGCCTGGAAAAGAGATGGCTGAGATATGATAACTATTTTCAAATATCTCAAGGGCTGTCACATGGAAGATGGAGAAAGCTTGCTTTCTCCTGCCCTGGAGGGTAGGACTCAAACCAATGGCTTCAAGTTACAAGAAATAAAATTCCAACTAACATGAAGAAGAACTTTTTGTTTGACAGTGGAATGGTCTCCCCTGGGAGGTTGTGGACTCTCCTTCCTTGGAGGATTTTAAGCAGAGATTGGATGGCCATCTATCATGGATGCTTTAGTTGAGATTCCTGCATTGCAGGGGGTGGACCAGATGACCCTTGGGGTCCCTTCCAATGATTCTGTGATTCTATGAATTATTCTACTTTCTGGTGAAATATGCGTTTTGAATGAATTTGTTTCCTGAGACACATTTCATATGGTTTTCAAAGCATTTTTCAATGCATTCTTTCTGTAAGATACACATCTTTATCCACACTTTTTGAACTGTAGTGCAAAAATTAGTGAGTAATCTGATTTATTGTGGCATTCAAATCTGCATTTAAGTAGAGGACCAGTGCATTAGCTCAACCCATGTTAAAATGCAGACCAAACAAATTTCTCTCCATCCTTACTGTTTAAAGTCCCTGGTATACAACCGTCAAAAATAGAATAAATGTATGTGCTTTGGGGGAACCATGTCCTGCTTGCTAAGATTTCTTCTCATTTCACTTTATAGGAGCTTGTAAGGGGAATAAACAAATACCTCATTTATGACAAAAAGAATACTGTTTCAGTTAGGCTATTTGATTTTACTTTTAACCACGAGCGTTCAAGATGGAATACAGAGCAATTAAGACAGTACAAATATTTTACTATACTTTGGTGTGACAAGAATTAACTTAATGTTTTATATAGTCAAAAAGAGGAGCTCTTAAGAGTATTTAACCAGATAATTAATCAAGCTATATATAAAACAGTAAAAAAACTGCAACTCCAGTTTATAAAAAAGTATTATTATTACTGGTTGAAAGGCAGCAACCCTGTGCTCATGTTACTAGGAATAAGGCTCAGTAAACATGCACAGGATGGCACTGTAGTTTCAGAAGCTCCTGCTGTGATCTCCCACAAACATTTTATGTTAACATGATAAGACACTGTAGGGTGGCACACCAGAATGATGAAAGCTTTTGGGCCAACATCATTGCTTTCAGCTAAGCATTATTGGCTCTAAAATATTAATAAATAGGTTGTAAATACTCAGAATCCCCTTCATGGATCACTGCCTTGCCGTGGCGAAGGGGCTTGAATAACTCAGAGAAGCTATGGGCTATGCCATGCAGGGCCACCCAAGACGGACAGGTCATAGTGGAGAGTTTTGACCAAACGTGATCCACCTGGAGCAGGAACCAGCAAGCCACTCCAGTATCCCTGCCAAGAAAACTCCATGGACAAAGATGACAGGCATATAAAAGTTATGACGCTGGAAGATGAGCCCCTCAGGTCGGAAGGCGTCCAACATGCTACCGAGGAAGAGCAGAGGACAAGTACAAGTAGATTCAGAGCTGATGAAGGGGCTGGGCCAAAGCCAAAAGGTCGCTCAGTTGCGGATATGCCTGGAAGCGAAAGGAAAGTCCAATGCTGTAAAGAAAAATATTGCATAGGAACCTGGAATGTAAGAAGCATGAAGTTGGATGTGGACAAAAATGAGATGGCAAGAATAAATATTGACATCCTGGGCATCAGTGAACTAAAATGGACGGGAATGGGCGAATTCAGTTCGGATGACCATCATATCTACTACTGTGGGCAAGAAACCCGTAAAAGAAATGGAGTGGCCCTCATAGTCAACAAAAGAGTGGTGAAAGCTGTACTGGGATGCAATCTCAAAAATGATAGAATGATCTCAATACGAATCCAAGGCAGACCTTTTAACATCACAGTAATCCAAGTTTATGCAACAACCACTGGTGCTGAAGAAACTGAAATTGACAAATTCTATGAAGATTTAAAACACCTTCTAGAAATGACACCAAAGAAGGATGTTCTTCTCATTATAGGGGATTGGAATGCTAAAGTTGGGAGTCAAGAGATAAAAGGAACAACTGGCAAGTTTGGCCTTGGAGTTCAAAACGAAGCAGGGCAAAGGCTAATAGAGTTCTGCCAAGAGAGCAACCTGGTCATCACAAACACTATTTTCCAACAATACAAGAGACGACTCTACACATGGACATCACCAGATGGAAAGCATCGAAATCAGATTAATTATATTCTCTGCAGCCAAAGATGGAGAAGCTCTATACAGCCAGCAAAAACAAGACCTGGGACTGTGGGTCAGATCATCAGCTTCTTATAGCAAAATTCAAGCTTAAACTGAAGAAAGTAGGAAAAAACCACTGGGCCGGTAAGTTACAATCTAAGTCAAATCCCATATGAATATACAGTGGAAGTGAGGAACAGGTTTAAGGATTTAGATTTGGTGGACAGAGTGCCTGAAGAACTATGGATGGAGGCTCGCAACATTATACAGGAGGCAGCAACTAAAACCATCCCAATGAAAAGGAAATGGAAGAAAGCAAAGTGGCTGTCCAACGAGGCTTTACAAATAGCGGGGGAGAGAAGGCAAGCAAAATGCGAGGGAGATAGTGAAAGATACAGGAAATTGAATGCAGATTTCCAAAAAATAGCAAGGAGAGACAAGAAGGCCTTCTTAAATGAGCAATGCAAAGAAATAGAGGAAAACAATAGAATGGGGAAATCCAGAGATCTGTCCAAGAAAATTGGAGATATGAAAGGAACATTTCGTACAAAGATTACCATAATAAAGGACAAAAGTGGTAAGGACCTAACAGAAGCAGAAGACATCAAGAAGAGGTGGCAAGAATACACAGAGGAATCATACCAGAAAGATATGGATGGCTCGTACACCCCAGGTAGTGTGGTTGCTGACCTTGAGCCAGACATCCTGGAGAGTGAAGTCAAATGGGCCTTAGAAAGCACTGCAAATAACAAGGCCAGTGGAAGTGATGGTATTCCAGCTGAACTATTTAAAATTTTAAAAGATGATGCTGTTAAGGTGCTACACTCAATATGCCAGCAAGTTTGGAAAACTCAGCAGTGGCCAGAGGATTGGAGAAGATCAGTCTACATCCCAATCCCAAAGAAAGGCAGTGCCAAAGAATGCTCCAACTACCGCACAATTGCACTCATTTCACACGCTAGCAAGGTTATGCTTAAAATTCTATAAGACAGGCTTAAGCAGTATGTGGACCAAGAACTCCCAGAAGTGCAAGCTGGATTTCGAAGGGGCAGAGGAACCAGAGACCAAATTGCAAACATGCGCTGGATTATGGAGAAAGCTAGAGAGTTCCAGAAAAACATCTACGGTACTTCTGCTTCATTGACTATGCAAAAGCCTTTGACTGTGTCGACCACAGCAAACTATGGCAAGTTCTTAAAGAAATGGGAGTGCCTGATCACCTCATCTGTCTCCTGAGAAATCACTATGTGGGACAAGAAGCTACAGTTAGAACTGGATATGGAACAACTGATTGGTTCAAAATTGGGAAAGGAGTACGACAAGGCTGTATATTGTCTCCCTGCTTATTTAACTTATATGCAGAATTCCTCATGCCAAAGGCTGGGCTGGATGAATCCCAAACCGGAATTAAGATTGCCGGAAGAAATATCAACAACCTCGGATATGCAGATGACACAACCTTGAAGACAGAAAGTGAGGAGGAATTAAATAACCTTTTATTGAGGGTGAAAGAGGAGAGCGCTAAATATGGTCTGAAGCTCAACATCAAAAAAACGAAGATCATGGCCACTAGTCCCATCACCTCCTGGCAAATAGAAGGGGAAGAAATGGAGGCAGTGAGAGATTTTCCTTTCTTGGGCTCCATGATAACTGCAGATGGTGACAGCAGTCATGAAATTAAAAGATGCCTGCTTCTTGGGAGAAAAGCAATGACAAACCTAGACAGCATCTTAAAAAGCAGAGACATCACCTTGCCCACAAAGGTCCGTATAGTTAAAGCCATGGTTTTCCCAGTAGTGATGTATGGAAGTGAGAGCTGGACCATAAAGAAAGTTGATCGCCAAAGAATTGATGCTTTTGAATTATGGTGCTGGAGGAGACTCTTGAGAGTCCCATGGACTGCAAGAAGATCAAACCTCTGCATTCTGAAGGAAACCAGCCTTGAGTGCTCACTGGAAGGACAGATCGTGAAGCTGAGGCTCCAATACTTTGGCCACCTCATGCGAAGAGAAGACTCCCTGGAAAAGACCCTGATGCTGGGAAAGATGGATGGCACAAGGAGAAGGGGACGACAGAGGACAAGATGGTTGGACAGTGTTCTCGAAGGTACCAACGTGAGTTTGACCAAGCTGCGGGAGGCAGTGGAAGACTGGAGTGCCTGGCGTGCTCTGGTCCATGGGGCCACGAAGAGTCGGACACGACTAAATGACTAAACAACAACAAATACTCATATTCTTTACAAGAATTACTGAGGTTTGCACCCAGCCCATCATCTGTCTGCTACAGACTGGTGATTTTATGGTTTGCTACTACATGAATAAACCTGAATTAACCTTGGGGTAGAGATTATGTGGCCCCACAAGCCACCCACAGATAGAAAAATGAAAAGGCCTATAATTCAAACATAACACTAAACCACTACTTGAATGATTTAGAGAACCCTCAGCCTCGCACAAGGTGAATCCCTGCCATCCGGTCCTGAGTCGAGGCGAACTGTAACTCATTTCAGCATCCAAATAGTTTGGATTATTCCATGATCCTGCAAGCCATGGTTGCAAATTGGGAAACTTTGGGCTAGTCATAATTTTTAAAATCAGCTTAGGTTGCATTTTTTTTCAAAGGACAAGTTGGGATGGTACCATAGATGCCCTGGAGCTCCATGGAACTGACTAAAACTGACTGTTTCAATCTGTGAAATTAAAAGGAGCAATCATTTTTAGTCAGGCTTTTTATGCAAGTAAACTGCTTGATAATTGCATGCAAGAACATACAACGTTTTAGAACAGCAGAAACAAATTTAAACGATAGGGCAGGTCATCAGTTGACTTAAACCAATGCCAAATTCTAATTACATTTTTTGAATCCTGGGAGTTCTGATCTTTTTAACACGCCAGCACTTGACATTTGTAGTGATCTATTAGCAGCCCCCATCAATATAAATTCAGTGTTTCAAGATGTTCACCCAATATATTTGCTGAATCATATCCGAAACATTCATTAGCTGTTACAACACAGGTTTAACTCACTGTGGCTAAGGGGAGTGATAGAAGAATTTGTCAATTTTGGATCTCAAAGGCCAGAACACAGCTATCCTTCAAAATCTGCACTTATCTGAATTTTGTGGTATAGTTTTCCAACCACAGTGTTTACCAAAATGCATGTACAAGGGTAAAGTATGCATAAAAATAAATGTTACTGGAAGCATTGTGTAAAAAATGTATTATATTAGAGAGAACCGCTTGCAGATATGTGTACATTAGTCAAAGCTGCATATAAAATGTGTTTGGTAGGAGAAATTATCACTCAAATACTAAAACAAAATATTAAAACAAACTGCTGCAAAATGTGAAGAACAGTATTTAAGACTGGAACAATGAGAAATTGAGGGTGTATTTACATTTGAATCCAATTTCTCTTCCATCCCTAGCTGAAGGAGTTGTAGTTAGCTGACAAGAGAGGAAACATTGTTTAATCACTACTTGCTCCCTATCTATAAGATATACAAGATTACAAAATACATTGGTCACTTTCACAATTTTGGGGGAGATGTTTTAACATATGCCTAAGAAAGTAGCATGAAAAGATGTGCTGAGTTTGTCATACTAATAGTCAAGACACGTTTGTGGAGAGAAGATGAGATATGAATGACAGGCTGCTCTCTGGAATTTTGTCATGTGCAGTTTTATGAAAATGTGTTGACACCAACCCCTCAAGGCCCTTATTCTAATAAAGCAGAATATTAGGGAAAGGCTGGCTTTAGCCTTCACATTTGAATTGGTATTTAGATGCCCCCTTTTGGGGCCCCAATGCTGACTCCTATTTGCAAAGCTGCTTTATGATCTGGCATTAAGTGAGGGTCGTGCTTTCATCGAGGTTCGTCCTCGTCTGAGTGTCTGAGACATGAGCACCCTTGAAGTCTATTTCCTTGATGAAAATAATATTTCTAACAAACGACAATCAAGTGGTGTTTTCATTATTTCAAGTAGTTTTCTGCCCGTATTTCAAGTCTCCTTAGTAACAGAATTTGGGAGAGAAGGGTAGCTTTTCAATGCTCAATTGTATGCATCTTACTGTCACTCACTGGGAACAGAAGTATTTAGTAGAGACACTTGTACATTGGAAAAACACTACTCACTCCCCCCCCCCCCCGCACATCATTTTCTTCCTTCCCTCCTGCCACTGTAATTTTATACTTATTTCAGTCAGAAAGTGCTGTTTCCACATCTAGCTTCAAGTTACAACTATGATGGAGTGGAGCTTTAAATTATCGGCCCAGAGGGCGGCCAACACCTGGTCATCCCCTTAAATAGGCCAGTCTCTGATTGGGTGAGTGGGCACTGCTCACCCTTACCTGAGAGTCTGACGCAGTCAGAGGTAGGCAGTGCCAGCCATCCCCTCCCCAGGCCACACCTGGAAAGATGGCAGCCTCCTTAAACCAACCACGGCTGCGCCATGCAACAACGGTTGCCTACTTTATTCATCATCATCATCCTCAATGAGGCATTGAATACATATAACAAAATGTCCTTGCCGAAATACATATATAGGCTGCTTCTAACAACAACTTACAGAAGTCAACAATCAACACCAGAAAAAGAAAAGCAGTGAGGCACCAGTTGGGACAGCAGCAATTGTACATTAGTGAATAGGTAACTAACATTCTTTGCTGAGCAATGTATGCAAAGGTAGGAACCATTTTGCGTGGGAGTTCCATTCCCAGCCCCCGCGCTCGTCGGCGGAGCACATATAAGCAAGGCCTGCCCCCCTTCCATTCAACCCCATTCCACCTCTGTTCTGACTTCTTCTGGGTGCAAAAGAACCCTCTGCAGGGAGGTGGAACTGATTTGGATGGTCCACCCCCACCACTTAATGGATCCAAATGGTTTCCAGAGAGTGGTAGGGGATGTTTTATCCCATGTTGATGGCCTTTCAGCTGATTCCCTGGTGGCCTGCTGGTATGTGGATTTAACCAGAGCTATCTACTGTCTGGCTCCGAAGCGCCCTCTCCGATTGCATGAAGCCCAGACAGCCCCATGGTTTTCCCGGGAGCTGACGGCAATGAAACAATCGCTGAGATGGTTAGGGCGCCAGTGGTGGAAAACTCACTCTGAATCTGACCGGACACAGGTTAGAGCTCAACGTCAAGCCTACCAAGTGGTGATGGTGATGGCAAAGAGGACCTTCTTCACCGCCTCTGTTGCAGCTGCAGAAAACATCAGCGGGAGACTCTTTCAGGTAGTTCATAATTTAATGGAACCACTTTTGCCATCAGGGCCTGGTACGGACCCCAAGATCTCCTGCAATGGTTTTGCAAAGTTTTTTTGCAGATAAAGTTGCTCAGATTCGGAAAAAGTAGACTCCACCCTGGGAGCAGGGCCAGAGAGGGAGAGTGCTAGAGTCCTGTCTAGTCAAGTTGCATGGTATCAACTCCAATGTGGGCAGGTTGCTTGGATGAGTGAAACCAACCACCTGTCTCTTTGATCCTTGCCCATCCTAGCTCATAAAAACGAGCCGGGAAAGGCTGGGCGATGGGCTTTGCAGGGTGGTGTCAGGAGTGCGTGCAGGAGCCGGGCCCTGTGACCAGTAGGGCTTTGCAGGACTGGGGCCTTCCTAAGGATGTTCTGGAGAGGCAAGGCGTGGCCGCACAGGTGAGGCCGCTTGGTAACTCACTGCACCTGGTGGCTAAAGCTAGAAGGGATATAAGGTCAGCATTTCCCTTCGGCTCTTTGCCACAGAAACACGTTTCCTGCTTTGGGCTTCTTGCTTCCTGACCCTTGGACCGCTGGCTTCTGGACTCGTGGTGACACGTGGTGAATGCGCTTCCCTATGTGAGGAACCTTCCCAGACCTGCTGAAAGAGGTGGTCATTAAACCGCTTCTTAAAAAAACATCTTTAGATCCAGCCAATATGGCCAACTATCGCCCAGTCTCAAATCTTCCATTCTTGGGCAAGGTGATTGAGCAAGTGGTTGCTGAACAACTCCAGGCACACCAGGAGGATGCAGAGCATTTGGATCCCTTCCAGTCGGGATTCAGCCTCACCATGGGACTGAAACTGCCTTGGTTGCGCTGGTTGATGATCTCCGGCGGGCTAGGGACAAAGGTCAGAGCTGTTTCCTAGTTCTGCTGGATCTCTCAGCGGCCTTTGATACCATCGACCATAACATCCTTCTAGACCGTATAGAGGGGCTGGGAGCTGGGGGCACTGTTATACAGTGGTTCCGCTCCTTCCTCCTGGACCGTGTCCAGAAAGCTGTGTTGGGGGATGAGTGTTCAGACCCCTGGGCTCTCACTTGTGGGGTGTCTCAGGGTTCTGTCCTCTCCCCCATGCTTTTCAACATCTATATGAAGCTGCGGGGAGAGATCATCAGGAGGTATGGGCTGGGTGTTCATCAGTATGTGGATGATACCCAGCTCTACCTCTCTTTTTAATCAGAACCAGTGAAGGTCCTGTGTGTGTGTGTGTGGAGGCAGTTGGAAGACGGATGGCGGCTAACGGACTGAGGTAGAAACCTGACAAGACAGAAGTACTGTTTTGGGAGGAGTCCCTGGTCCTGAATGGGGTAACTGTGCCCCTGAAGAAGCAGGTGTGGAGCCTGGGAGTCATTTTGGACTCACAGATGTCCATGGAGGTGCAGTTCAATTATGTGTCCAGACAGCTGTCTACCGACTCCTTCTGGTACACAGGCTGAGACCCTACCTGCCTGCAGACTGTCTCACCAGAGTGGTGCATGCTCTAGTTATCTCCCACTTGGACTACTGCAATGCGCTCTACATGGCTACATTTGAAGGTGACCCAGAAACTACAGCTAATCCAGAATGCAGCAGCTAGACTGATGACTGGAAGTGGCCACCGAGACCATATAACACCAGTCCTGAAAGACCTACATTGGCTCCCAATACGTTTCCGAGCACAATTCAAAGTCTTGGTGCTGACCTTTAAAGCCCTAGACTAAGTTTACCAGACGTCCCCGTTTCCCAGGGACAGTCCCCGGATTTACAAATCAGTCCCCGTACAAAATCCATTGAAGTTGAAAAGTGTCCCCAGATCCATCGGAAAAAATCTGGTAACCTTACCCTAGAAGGCCTCGGCCCAGTAGACCTGAAGGAGCATCTCCACCCCCATCGTTCTGCCCGGACGCTAAGGTCCAGCTCTGAGGGTCTTCTGGCGGTTCCTTCACTGCGAGAAGTGAGGTTACAGGGAACCAGGCAGATGGCCTTCGCGGTAGTGGCGTCCGCCCTGTGGAACACCCTCCCTTCAGATGTCAAGGAAATAAACAACTATCTGACTTTTAGAAGACATCTGAAGGCAACCCTTCAGGGCAAGGCAAGGTTTGGGGAAGTTTTTAATTTTTGATGCTTTATTGTATTTTTAATTTGTTGGGAGCCAACCAGAGTGGCTGGGGAAACCCAGCGAGATGGGTGGGGTATAATTTATTTATTTGTTTGTTTGTTTGTTTGTTTGTTTGTTTGTTTGTTTATTTATTTATTTATTTATTTATTTATTTATTTATTTATTTATTTATTTATTTATTTATTTATTTATTTTAAGTCAATTGGATGTGCCTAAATGGTCGCCACCTGTATCTATTTATGTATAATGTGCATGTGTTTTACAAATTGTAGAGAACTAAAGTGTAAAGCATTCATAGCATGATGTTGGGCTATGATGGGAGTTGAATGTGTGAATGGAAAGAAATCCACACAGATTCCTCTTACATCAACCCCAAGCAGGGATGATGTGAATTGCAGTCTAACAACATCTCAGTCCTCCTCCTGTGCAGGTGCAAGGAATTCAGAAGCAATGTCATGTAGACCCAGAACTGTGGTTAACATTAACAAAGGTTAGCTTAAACCAGCCAACTTCAGGAATGACAGCTTGAAACTATTTGAAACTAACCATAATTAATGTTAACTACAGTTTGTTACTGGGACACGGGTGGCGCTGTGGTCTAAACCACTGAGCCTAGGGCTTGCCGATCAGAATGTCGGCAGTTCAAATCCCTGTGACGGGGTGAGCTCCTGTTGCTCCGTCCCTGCTCCTGCCCACCTAGCATTCGAAAGCACGAAGTGCAAGCAGATAAATAGGTACCACTCCAGCAGGAAGGTAAACGGCATTTCTGTGCACTGCTCTGGTTCGCCAGAAGTGGCTTAGTCATGCTGGCCACATGAGCTGTACACCAGCTCCCTTGGCCAATAAAGCGAAATGAGCACCGCAACCCCAGAGTTGTCCACGACTGCACCTAACGGTCAGGGGTCCCTTTACCTTTACAGTTTGTTACTACAGACAACACAACAAGCCTTGGTGATCCAAAAGCGGAAGCAATTCCTTCCAGACTCCTCCTCACAGCCGAGCGGAAGGAGGGGGAGAGTGTGCAAGACTAAGTCTTGCTGCAGTGCATTCATGCCACCCCAAATCAAGTTTAACATGTTGTTCATTTCTCAATACGGTATTCCCAATCTTTTGTGTAGCAGGAACATAAATTTTAAGGAACCAATAGCACAGTCCACAATATATACTATTGTACCATAAGGTGTGATGCTTGTCCACAAAACAATATGTTATATTGTATTTTTTCCTGCTGAGATGTGCACTAAGGCTACTACAAATACATGCTTTTAATAGTGCATGTGACAAAGCATAATAAGTAGTACTTGAGGCAGGGAAGCTGTGAAAATGCATTTTCTGCTCCTGACACAAAATCACAGTTGCTGATGGAGGTGCCCTGAATAGACAGCAGCCGGTCATGGGGGTTAAGGGGCATTTGCTTCCCACCCCAACCATATTCCCTGGATTCCCGGCTTTAAAAATAAACAGCAACCTGATCCTTTGCCCTTGTAGAACCTGAGAAACAAGGCAAAATATACAGGCTGTATTTTCTTTCTTTCTTTCTTTCTTTCTTTCTTTCTTTCTTTCTTTCTTTCTTTCTTTCTATGTTAGAAATTAGCCTGTTCCTGCCTCAGTATTAAGTCAATGAAAGAAGTCTGAACAATGATTGACATTGAAGAATAGCCTATATAGCCAAATGGACAAAAAGAAGTCTAGAGGAAAACACCCATTGTACGTAGAAAGAACTTTTTGCTTTATTTTTAAGCCTTTCTCTCTATCCTTCCTGCTGGAGAAGTGATTGCCATCCAATAGAAAACAATTCAGTTATCCAAGATTTTAGTCTAGCTCTGATTGGAGAGTGCTTTATCAACTCAAAAACAAAAGACTGCAAGAAAAAAATTATAGTTCACAATCTTTTTAACTTGGGTCTTACTTCATACTCAAACATGGCTTATTGTTTTTCCGGAGCTTGTAAAGTTTTTTTTTTTTTTTAATGCTATTGCAGACAAATGATTTGTCACAAATCCATATTATACCCATATTGCAGGGAACTGTGCTGTGGCTTACACCCCCTTGCATAATAATAGTGTAATAATACCCAAGGGTTTTTTCAGAGGGAATTCACAGGAACCTCTCAGGTGGGCGCCATTGCCATTCTAAGAGAACGAGGGAGGTGTTCATGGTGAGTTCCGGCACCTCTTTTTCTAGAAAAATGGCACTGGTTTGCTGGGGGGGGTGGGGAATTCGAGTAGAGTACGTCAACCCTCAAGTGTAGTCCCATCTTTGAAGGTAAACAGGGAAGCAATGCATGGAGAAACCTAGGGAAAGAAATAAGCCTTTCATTTGTGTGTCAAAGAGCATTACTCGGATGCCAGGGCTATCTGCAGATCAGGGGTGGCAAACCTCCAGCCCATAAACCAATTTTGGTCTGCCAAGTTTCCATTCTCTCTCCCAGCATTCCTCTTTCACAAAATCACAGAATTAAGGGATCCCCAAGGGTCATCTAATCCAACCCTCTACAATGCAGGAATCTCCACTAAATCATCCATGATAGATGACCATCTAACCTCTGCTTAGAAACTTCCAAGGAAGGAGAGTCCACCACCTCTCATGGGAGTCTGTTCCACGGTCAAACAGCTCTTACTGGCAAAAAGTTATTCCTGATGTTTAGTTAGAATCTCATCTCTTGTAAATTGAAGCCATTGATTCAGGCCCTACCCTCTGGAGCGGGAGAAAACAAGCTTGTTCCCTCTTCCATGTGACAGCCCTTGAGATATTTGAAGATGGCTATCATATTTCCTCTCAGCCTCCTCTTATCCAGGCTAAACTTACCCAGTTCCATCAACCTCATAAGGCTTGTTTTCTTGATTATCTTGCTCACCCTCCTCTGCACACATTCCAGCTTGTCAATTTTAAGCAGTCCCTTCAACTTCTGAAATTTGGGTGTCTTGCAAAGGGCTCAGACTGGCTGTGTGTGCCTGTTCCGTCCTGGGATCAGGCATGTGCAGCCAGGGAAAGTAGCCTCTTTTAGAGACAGTTGCATTTTGGAAGATTGGCTGTGTGAGGAACTTCTCCCACAGGCAGCTGATCCTTCCCAAAGGCACCTTTCCCCCTCTCCTCTCAGCCAGGTGAGTCCCTGACTACCTCAAAAGCCTAGATAGAGAGTGTGTAGCAATTTGGCACAGACTTGCACTAAAAGGGAAATGTGAGGGGTATATCTGAACTTGGGACAATAGTAGCAGAGGCAAAGGAAGCAGTATTTTCAGACACTGCTGAACAGCTGACTGGTTGTATCTGCAAAGCTCTGTGTCTTTGCCCCATGAATTTTGAAACCACACGAAGTGTTGCAAGGAAATTGTGTTAAATGGACCGTGGGGTTTGGGAGAGGCTGGATCCAGTCCCCACCCCACCTCACCCCCAGCTTACTCTGCTTATAGTCACAGAGGCAGAGCTAAGCAGCCAGACGAGTCCAACACAATCAGCACAAAGCAATCTATTTGATAAACTATCAACAGCATAGCTACCAATAGCATTACCTCACTGTCAGAACATCATTACAGGACTGAGAAAATTATGCTCCAAAGAGATCTCCCTGGTGGTCAACAGTCAGTGCTCATCACAGATCATATATGCAAAATACTGAAATACGGTAAACTTCCTTGCTCAAAATTAAGTAATCGGGTATTGTGCTATTGCAGTGGCTTTCAAATGACTACACAGACCTTTTCATTGCTGGGAGCAGGAGGAGAGACATCCTTACACAAGCCCCAAAGACAAGGCTGAAATGCATGCAGCCTACACAAAGGATTAGAGGGGGTTGCTCTTATGTGCTGAGATTGGCTGCATCTTCCCCTTTGCAGAGGAGATTGCTTACACCATTATCATGCATTTGAAAAAGGCGAGAGAACGTAAGCTGACATGTTTAAAGCAAAAATATTTAAAGCTTGATAGGATCTGAAGCGTGGACTCTCTTCTCTTCTCTCCCTTGCCGCACACATCTGTCAGGAAGCGGCAGTGTGCCTCTAATAACACAACCTGGCCTTTGTTTTCTCTTGTCATTTAGAATTACACTTAATGTACGGCTACCTGCTGAGACACTAAACAAGGCTCCTCTGTAGTTTTTTTTTCCAGTCAAGGAGGCTCACTTCCCAAGCTTGAGGGTAGTCAGTCTAAAATATGTCTCTGAGGGCTCAAATTAGAAATTCCATGTCATCGAAGATGACTTAACACAGCCACTATTCATAAGGGTGCATTCTTTCCTCTATTAATTATGCCCCCTTTTTCCATCTCACCAATACTAGAGACACATCACTGTACATTTTTAATGGAACATAACTAAAAATACATCAGAATTAATTAATGGCCATTCTGTCCCAGAATGTTCAAACTTACCAATGCTTTTGCCCCCTTAAAGACCAGCTGCTTTCTTGCTAGAAAATCTACGAACAAAAAGGAAGAGGTTGCAATAAAGTATTATTTTCACAATATTCTTTTATATAGTGTATGTGTGGGGTTTTGTGTCAGCATCACTATTTGGGTTTTTTATGTTGTATTTATTTTTTACAGTATATAAAAGAAAAGCAGCGTTCAATGTACAGAACAATATAAAATTATAATTCACAGTTCTTCTCTTGCCACACAAAAATCTCTCCTGCCTCACCTTCCCCAAGTATTGCATATCCCAGTGCACATTTTGTTGAACTGGTTCCCACTGGAGACTGTTGGCACCTGGAAAAGGTGGGGTACCAGGACAAGCCTAGGAGGTGGCTCCTTGCAAGCTTCACACCCCCTTCCCTTCCCTTCCTTAAGTGGGTACTTAAGCAGTACAGTTGTACAAATGCTTAGCACCTTTGTTCAGAAGGGGCCCCTGTTGTCACACTGTTTCTCTGCACTCACAAAGCCAGCATGGTATAGTGGACTAGGACCTCAGAGACCAGGGTTCAAATCCCCAAGCAGCTATGAAGCTCACTTGGTGACCTTGGGCCGGTCACTACCCACTGAGGAGGGGGAAGATCTGTGTGCATCACCTTGAGCTCCTCACGAGAAATAATAGAATTGTTATAATCACCACCTCCTCTCACTGGGTTCCCTTTCAAAACCGCTCCCTCCCTTTGCCATTTTGCCACATTTCTATCAAATGTGTTGCTTCAGCCCCAAATCTTCAGTCTTAAGCCACTCGACAAGCAAAACCTGCTACAGAATTGATATACTGTAATACAACGAAAGCAACACTACTTACCGCAACCAGTAATGGTTCTGCACAAAGCAGTAATATGCCGAGAAGCTATTTTCACATCATGTGTTTAAAGGAAGACACTTGCTGGAACCAGTTGCCAGTTTCCCTTCTCACAGCAGCAAAAAGAGCAGTTTCCACCACCACCCCACCACCATACATAGAATCATAGAATTGTTGAGTTGGAGGGGACCATGTGGGTCATCTAGTCCAACCCCCTGCAATGCAGGAATATTTCACCCTGAGGTGAAGAGTCTCGTGCTCTGCCACCTGAGCTCTCTGTCTGCCACAAGCTCCTGGCACTTTTGCTGCTGTGCTAGGGAGCTGGGGATGAGGAAACCTATGCCAGCATTAACTCTAAATTTTATTTGGAAATGTTTGGCATAGACATCATACATGAGATGGTGTGGAAAGACTCTGCTTGCATAAGACTGTACCCTGAAAGCACCTTCAAAACACATTATTTCCCTCAATGAATTCTGGGCACTGCAGTTCACCCCTCCGCTCACCGAGTGTCAATGATGCCCAGAAACCTTAACCAACTACCGTGCCCAGAACTCTTTGAGGGAAATATTGTGCTTTAAAGATATAATGTGCACACAATCTCTAGCATATGAGTATTGGAGCATAAATTATTATCATTATCCCAAACAGAAAAAAAGTAAATCCCCCCCTCCCAACACACACACACACACAGGGTTTTTTCACACCTTGGAAAATCCCCTTATTTTCCCCCCAACAACTGGGGGGGGGGGAGGGAATATCACTTAATTTATTTTCAGATTTATAGCAACACACCAGAAACACGTTTTTATGGCCACAATTAAACAAAATATCAGTGTATTTATTTCTCCCACCCAAATTGCTTCATGAATGTAATTTCCTTTTAAAAAGTTATTTCCTTCTTTTTTATTGACAATTTTTATGAAATGCAATAACAATAAAACATCAGGCACTGTGTGGAAGGCCCAGTACATCTGTATTGCCAATTCCAGGAAGACGACATACAGCAGGTCACGCACGAAAAATATATCCAAAGAAGATCCTGCTAAATTATGTCAAAGCAAAACAAAATGGGTTCTGGCCCTCTGGGTTTTCTTATACTAAACATGTTAACCATAGCAAATATTATGACATTTACATGAACTGTTAACTATTCCAGGTACAGAATGCAAAGCACGTAAAGCAGCATAAAATGCTTCCCTAAACCCAGCGGAGGTTTGCCCTCCAGGGGAGCCATGGCACTGCCCTACCAGCTGGAATTACAAGCAACTCCTGAAAGTTGCCCCCACAAATCAGAACAACCTTGAAGCCAAACCTGTCCTGCCCCACCCCAATTCATTCTCTTTCCATTTGAACTCATAGAAGGACTCCTGGTGACATTTCCTGTCAATCAGAACTTAGCAGTGCTCAGCCAAAACTTTTTTTTTTAATCTCAATTATTGTTTTTCACTCCATGCCAAAACTATTGCTATTGCCAGGTGGTCCCTCCCACCCATCTCCAGGCAGAAAAATACACGATTAGCAACCCCTAGGAATTCAGGGGGCCTTATTGGCATCGCCTCCTTCTCATGTCTCTTAAGTGGGATTTGGAATAAATTAGGAAAGGAGTCTAATGTTAGGGTGTTGGCTTTGAAACTTTAGTAAACCCATCAGCCTAGATTGTTTTTTGGGGGGGCGTTAATACTGAATTTATCCAGTGTTTGCTAAATTGTTGGTTTTTGTTATTCTGAAGTTACTGACATGTTCTGTATTTTGTATATCTGTATTTCCAGTTTTGAGGTTTTGCATGTTTGATGTGAGCTGCTTTGGGCACACCTCGTTGTGGGAAAATGGCATGTAAGTAAAATCAATCAGTCAGTTGGAATCATTCATAAATTCTGGACATTTTTTTTCTTTTTGGAAGAGGGAAATGTGAAGAGAATGGGTCAAATTTAGTAATCTAAATTATGCAAGCTGCTTGGGTCACTTAAAGCTGATTTGTCAGTGGAGGGGCATCTAAAAGCTCTGAAATCTGCAGGCAACAGAAATATTGTCTCTCAGTAAACCTGCCCTACAGGGCTGCTCTGAAGACACCAAGGGGAAGAAATAGAATCATGAATGGTATCTCCCCCAAATTGCTCAAGGTGCCATTCATGGTTCTCCTGTTGCCCATGCTGTCTTCAGAAGTTTATATTTCAGGCTTAAGTTACTGTTGTAGAATCATCTTGTTAAATAAAAGCAGTTTTTCACCATGCCTGCCCCTGCTCATATTCTGTGGTGGATAGGAATGATTTCTTGGTATAATAGTTCCGCCACCCTAGGCAGCAGCATGCTTTGAATTGGTAGGATATTGCCTACACGTTTTCCTTCTCTGAAGCCAACGGCCAAGACTCTTGTCTTCACACTTACATAAAATCCCTGCCCACTAGGGATCTTGGCACCTTATTTAAAACCCCTCATTTCTGTCACAGCCTCATTGTGTGGTGCTCAGTACTTTCAAAGGGGCAGCCAACTAGCCATGGCTTCTGCAAAAAAAATGAAACAATGGTGGAATCTACACACCTATAAAAAGTGTTCCGAAAATGCTTTTTTTAAAAAGCGTTTGTAAAAATACATTGACTTTTTCATATGGCTCACCATCGCCATCAAATGTCACATTGTATATTGCACTTAAAACACACTTAAAATGTTTTATTTGCAGCTGTATAGCTGAGCCCAAAAGTCCAGTGCCTACCTAAAGCCTAGCAAATGTATTGTTCATTAAAATTTAACAGATAACCAAGAAAGATGAACCTGTGCTCCGCTCTAATAAAGCTCATGCCATAATATAATTAAGTCTTCAAGGTGCTAGTGCATTTGTTGCTTTGCTAAAATTAGTGTGCTGCTGGGTTGTGGTGGGGATTAAAGACTAGAAAACACTTTGGCAAATTTGAAATTTTGTTACCAAAAGTGGGATAGTGCAGATATATGAAGTCTGGGAGCATGGAGGGCCCCCTCCCTGCACACCCCACCCAGGCAAGCCTGTCCCAGCAGACAACCACAAATCAGCCTTGCTATGGACAAATGTTTGCAGGCATTGATTTCCTGACTGTGTCCCAGATTATGATGATGATGATGATGATGATTGATTGATTGGTGATTGATTCTAAACCTGGCCACACATAAGTCTCTTCCAGTTCAAAAGAGGGGGAGGCGGGCTGGGGAGATACGGAGAAATAATGTTTAAAAAGTATTGCATTTATATCCATTCCACCTTTCCTCCGAGGAGCTTAAGGTGGTATTCACTGAGTTTCCCTGTCGCCATGTTATTGACACAACAACCCTATGAGGTTAGGCTGACACAAGATCACTTAGTGGTCTTCATGGCCAGGTTCCCCCATGATTCATCTTGTTCCACCATCAGTGAATTTCACTGGGTGACCCCGTGTAAGGAGAGTTGCAATCCCAAAAACGGAACACTTTACTTCTATTGTATCTGCCAAAATATCACTATTGTAAACCTTCTGGAGTATAAGCCTTTCTAAACATCCTAGCAATAGTCCGAATGACGCTGACGATAGAGGTAGACCCACTCATTTTCAAACATACCTTTGTAACCGTAGGAGGTAAATGCTCGCTTTAAATTTAAAAGTCAGCTGTCTTTACAAAGCTGAATTCTGCACCCAACCACAATATTTGTGCTTTCTCATCTTCCCTGTGGGACCTGCAAGATACACACAGCCCTGCCAATAATGACCATGAAACCTTGTTGTAAGGTAAGAATAAAATTTCTACACTGAGTGTTTCTGGGAATTTAGCCATTATAAATCAATTGAATGTTCTTGCATGTGTGTGTGTGTGTGTGTGTGTGTGTGTGTATGTATATATATATATGGGATAAATCAATTGTGATTTAGGTTTACAAGAGCTTATCTCAGTCTTCCAATCATTCTGATCTATGTGTGTTTCCTTGTTCCAGCTTCACTTTGAATTTCTGGTCCAAATCAATCACAAAACCTCCAAGCAAAACTCACTCAAAATGACCTTCTTTAAATTGTTTCCACCTGAAACCATAAATCTGCCAGTGTTGCTTCCAAAACAGCCCTGCACCAGTTGACAAATTCACAAATTTTAGCTCATCTTTTGACAGGTTTCTCCCGCTTCCAAAGTCTCAATGTCCCTGATGTTGCCACCTTGGCAATGGTCTGTCTCTGATCCACAGGCCTTCATAGCAGGCAGAGGAGTAAAAGCTCAAATGTCATTAGCCAAATGCAAGTCTACCAATACTGGCATTAAGCTTGTCAGCCTAAGCTCTCACCAAGACAATTTTTAGGCATAGCACAGATGGCAATGTGTATTCAGCATGATGACAGCTCCATGCAGCTGCCTAACCTGGTGTTCCTGGCTGCAATTACATAGGGTGAAAATACCAGAAACACTAATCACAGGAAAAGGTGTGGTGCTGAGGTAGAAATTTACAAGATAATCCATTCAACTAATGTGCTTGCAATTTAGAAATGCACCATTTAGAACAGGTTTTGTGAAGGCAACCCTATCATCTTTACAATGTTATAAGAATAGTTTAGCTCTAAGGGGGGCTACTGTTACTCAAAAATTCAATACACATCCTGCATAATGCAGACAGAAAGCTGATCTTCACACCATTCCAAACGCATCTCAGCATTTCCAAAGAAAGCAAAGTCTTCCCTTCTGCTGGGTCACACTTGTGGAAACCACATCTGTCATGCCTCTCAGCCAAGCCAAACCCATGTGTTCCCCAGGTTGGATTTGTCTTCAGAAAATGCTTTTTTGCATACAGTTTTAGAAACCCGGTTATTGCTAGGTATGGGTCATAGAAAATTATCTAGCAACTATGTAATCATATTATCCAAATGATTACACCATCCTGAATTTAGCACACCCAATATTACTTCATTGAAGAAGGGAAAGTCAAGTTGTGCTGCATGTTTACCAATGCCATTGATTTTATTCAAATTAGCTCATCTGCAACTCTGTGTATAGGGCTGAGGTTGAATCATGCAGCCCTATGATGGAGAGGGCAGGGCAAAGAATAAAGGGCTACAATATTAGCCAACTGAGCAACCAGTTAAGAGGAAAGAGCAAAAATCTTTGAGTAAATGAAACAAGTAAATCATTCCATAACATTCTTTGGGAGAGAAAGCAGCTGAATGCAGAAAGAAGGAATCTTCTTTAATAAAATATTATGAAATATTACATCACATAGCCATGAAATGCAAGAGGTACAGCCTGTGATATTTCAGCTGAAGCAGGACCTCTGCCTATGGACAGTGGGCACACACTGTTTGTACAAACCAAGGGGCCACAAGTGGGCAGTCAGGGGTCACCCAACCTGCTGCAATTCCACTCTATCCTCAACATTCATTTATTGTACCCAGAGTGGCCAGGCAAATGATACTAAACTAAGTTCACACAGGTCCTGCTATCCACCCACTTGTTATCCAAAAATTCACTTATCTGAACTCACTACATGCACGGCTGATTCAGATATCCAAACAGCCAGAGTTTACCCACTTCTTTACTTTCTTTTTTGTTTGTGCTTTGTTGATTGGTGGTAGCCATTTTCAGGCAGAATCCTTGGAAAGAGGGAGCAGGGGGAGAGATTAGACAAATCACGGAGCAGGAGAGATTGGCAAATCAATTTTTCCTTTGTCTCTCTTTTGCTGGTAGGCAGCAGCCATTTTAAGAAGAAACTGTGCAAAAACGGGGAGGAGGAGGAGACAATGGATTAGAAATGTTCCCATAGAAATAATGGCAATGGTCAGCTCATTGTGCGAATGCACGCCTGAGGAACAATTTCCTGGGACTGCATTGTGTTCAGCAAGCGGGACCTGTGTGTACAGTGACAATTCACAACCCCAGTGAGTGATAGCAAGAGATGGGTAAATCAGTCAATTTCAGCTCTGATTTTCATTTTTCTAATCTTAAATTCAATTCAGTGGCATAGCATGGGTTGCCAGTGCCTTGGGCAATGTGGGGGGAGTGGGTAGGAGGGAGGGAAGCGGACTGAATCCACATGCACATTCACCCAGGGGATTGCAGCTGCAGAGTTAAGAAAAGAAGATTCACTTCATTGTCTGGAGAGGTCACTTCCTCGTTCACATGGAGAATCTGTTTTCAATGGAGCCCAGTGACAGAGGCGCACAGCTGTATTGAGGCAGCACCGGGTATTGAAATTTTGCACCCCTAACAATTTTGCACCCGGGGCTACCACCCCTGTGCCCCCCACACTATGCCACTAATTCAATTCTCCACATTTCAACATCAGCTTGAGATTTTTTTTTGAAAAAGTCTTCTTGAAAATTCATCAACATTCCAATATAAATTTCTCATCATATACATATTTGTATGTGGTTTTGTCTAATATAATGCATTTTTGTATCTTATTTTAACTCATAAATGCGTTTTCATACACACTTTACCCTGCTAAATGCATCTTTGTGCACATAACCTGACTGGATAATTGCACTGCAAAATCTGAAGAACTGCAAATTCTAAAAGATCGCTGTATTCGAGTGCTCATTGTTTTGCAGACTGTGTATTAGGTAAGTTCACCTCCACATGCAAAGTGATTTGATTTATTCCCCCATCCCTAGTGACAGCACAAACTTCCTAGCTTTGCTATCTTAAGCTAATATCCAAGGCATTCAGGTACAACACAGAAGCAACATTTGCAATGCTGTAAGCAGTCTTGTCATTCGTTCGACTGTCAAACAGTTGTTATAAATATTTGAAACACTACAAAAACTGGAAACCTGTGTTCTATAATGTCAACTTCAACTGTCTGGAGAAAGATGTTGTCTGTCTCCCACTCAGCCCTGCAAGAAATAGTGGTTCCTTACCATTTTACTCAAGAAAAGAAGGCTCTCCTTAGATTTCATTTTATTTTAAACAAATTATGGGGTTGTTGATTTGTAGGGAGTCAGAAGGTGATGGTCAATGAAGCATGTTGACTCAGAGTTAAATCCATGGGGCTTACTCCCAGGTAAACATGATTAGGAATGAGGATTTAGTCTCAGCTATTATATTCCTATGTAAAAGAATTTGAGTATCTTTTAGTGACTGGCACTACAAATAGGTTATGTTTTTTTTCCTGCTTAGAAAAAGAAAGAACAACAAAAAGTCAGAACCTGTCTCCCTGGATCTTTCACAGTTTTTACTCATGTTACAGCAAAATTTAGGAGGAAAGGAATAGTGTAGATGACAAAATAGAAATCTCCAATAGTTTTAGCCCCTTCCCCTTCCTTGAACAACGTGTGCTGTTCTCTGAAGTGACCTTTTTGCCTTTTGTGATGAGGTCAAAAAACTTGCTGTCGATTATGATTAATGATCCATCAGCAGTGACAGAAACCCAGCCACCCTTTCCGGAGTGCAGTGTGGCCGTCTTAGTGGGCTTTCACTGCACCAGCAAAGAGTTCTGTCTACAGCAATCAGTAGCTTCAGTTTCAGGATGGCAGCCTTGCATTTCTTTCTTGAAAAAAAGCATATTCTGAGAAGTACAGGAGGCATGGCTGTAAAGAGGGGATAGAGCTATATAAAAAAGACTTTTTGTACCAATTAGCAAAATATAGAATAATGAATAATTAAACCCTTAATAATGTAATCCTCTTAAAAGCATAGAACAGCTATGCAAAAAAGATTAAGCACTTAACAGCTTTCCTGTGCAATGAAAATGGTATAAGGAATAGGAACCATTGCCCTATCATTTTTCTTCTTCCTCTTAAAAAAGAAAGAAAGATTTGAAGGTCATTAATTGAATTAAAGTTAATATATACATATTTTTTAATTATTCAGACAACAAAGCAGGTGACATTGAACAAAGAAAAATATGCACTACAACATCATGTTGACTAAAACTCTGTGATGGAAACTATGTCTTAGTTGGCTTGTATCCTGGAAAAGGGAGTTATTTATTTATTTTAACTCCTCTTTTCTTCATAAAACAAACCCAAAGCAGCTTACAAGAAAGTTCATAAAAGACATAAAATCCAATTAAAGTTCCTAGTGCCATAAAACCAAAAGCAGGGTGAATCAATTCAGCATAAAACAGAGAGGCAGGTATGGTGCAGTACATCCGCTGGTCCACTTGAATCCAATGGTTCAACCCCAAGCACAAGCAGTGCTCTGAGCAAGTTCCCAGGCAGAAAGATGGTCATGAGGCAGTTGCCAAAGGAGCATCCTACTTGCTGGGCATGTATGCTTCCTCGCCCAACTCTACCCTAACTTCTATTTCCCAAGGAAGAGAAGGAACTAACAACTCATCTATTTTCTCAGCGTGTGTGTGCATGCACACAGACACATACAGCTGCCAAGGGGGGTGTTGTGACGTGGGGTTTGTGATTTCAGCTCTCTTGACATAATATGCTGGAGACAGTTCTGTAGTAACACTTCTTTATTAAAGCAAACAAGACTGAGAACTGAGGAGGGGAGAGCTACATTTATAGGGACAGGGAACTAGCTAGAAAGGATACATTTTGGAGGGAAGAATATCAGGCAATCACAGTCCTGCCTTTTGGAGGAAACCAATAAGACAGAGGATCCAAATACAGCAGCTTAAATGAACCAATAGTAGCTGTACCCTCTGGAACCAAAAGGCAGTTACTTTACCCTAATGCAAATACAGACAATAATAATACAGATATAAAATCTTTTGACTCAATACACAACAGGGGGTTCATGTAAGGCTCAAGTTGAAACATGTGCAGCTCTCTGGTTTGGTTTGTTGAGATGAAGATTCTTCCATCACTTTTTAAATTGTATATATTTCAGCTCAAACGTTTTGGTAGTTGTGAGAGTGAGCCTGGGCTTTTTCTGCCACTATCCATCTTTATCTGCCAGTTTCACAATGGTGCTTTCACTAGCACCCATCATTCCCCTGCCCTCTGGAATGCCTCATGTCAACACTAGTATGTGACACAGCCTCATACTAATATTTCTGAGAGAATAAACAATGGCTGCCAACCACTGGGACGAGTGTGCCCCACTGCCACAGAAGCCACTCCTTTCAATGCCACCTCTCTCCCTCACAGGTAAGTGAGTATAGGATTTGCATGTAAGTGGGTATAGGATTTGCATTTTCCTATAGTCTGCAACATTTTAAAATAAATAATAGGGCGTGATACAGTCATAATTCGGTCACTTTAAGGACCCACATGTTTCAGTGAGAAAGACTGGCATGCACTCAACTCCACTGAAACCACTGAAACTTCAGAATAGAGGTGGCTCTCCAGATTGTTGCTGCACTACAGCTCCCATAATTTCTGATCATTGGCCATATTAGCTGGGGCTCATGGAAGTGCAGAATAGAAAAGAGAAGGGGCTTCAGAAATAGAATTGCATAACCTCCATTTCCTGATGTTGGGAAAGATGGAGGGCATAAGGAGAAGGGGACGACAGAGGACGAGATGGTTGGACAGTGTTCTCGAAGCTACCAGCATGAGTTTGACCAAACTGCGGGAGGCAGTGGAAGACAGAAGTGCCTGGCGTGCTCTGGTCCATGGGGTCACGAAGAGTCGGACACAACTAAGTGACTAAACAACAACAAACCTCCATTTCTCTGGCCACTATGGGAGGCTTCCAGCATTTATAAAAACATAATAAAAACTAAACATTTAAAAAACTTCCCTACACAGAGGTGTCTTCAGATATCTTCTAAATGTTGTATAGTTACTTATCTCCTTGACTCAGGGATCGCATAACTCCATACCCTCCAACATTTCTCAGAGGAAAATAGAGACGTCCTAAGGAAAAGCGGGACATTCTGGGATCAAACCAGAAATTGGGGCAACTTCTGTAAATCCAGGACTGTCCCTGGAAAACAGGGAAGGTCTGGAATTGGGAAGATGAAAAGGGAGCTTAGTAGTTGCTTAGGGTGTAAAGGAGAACATCAGCAGTGTTGTTGTGGGCTGGTGAATGGAGTGAGCAGCATGGCAGAGATGCCCCTACCAGTATATACATAATCTTCTTCTGGATAGACCATGATGAGTTTCTCAAGAAAAACATGCGTAAGCCTCTCCTACGGCGCACTTCCCCTAGCGTACAGGAAAATGCTAGGATATGTACTGAAGGCTCGTTCCCTGGCCTTGACACACATGGAACATCCCCTTTAACTAAATGGAATGACAGGGAAGAAAGAGGAGGAAGCCGTGACAGGGTAATGAGAATTTTTAGCATTGAGGGGGAAATGGCCTTCATAAAACAAGGATAAACAACCCTGCAGCTTAAATTACCCCCACATAAAATTCAAAGTAAGACTCAGCATGTAATAAAACATGAGTATCTTTACTGCCAGCATAATCTTAACTAATCACTTCTTATATTATTTCTACACTCTCAGTATTTCATCAGCACTAAACAGAATAACAGCAAGACCACTCTAGTTTTCTTGGTTCCTCCCTTCATTAAAAATAACAAAGAGTCTTGTGGCACCTTAAAGACACAATTTTGTTGTGGTGTAAGCTTTTGTGAATGACAGTCCACTTTCACTGGATGCATGAAGAGCTATCCTCAGGGTGAAATGGACTATGGGCCATAAAAGCTTATGCCGTAATAAATTTGTTTGTCTTGCTCCCACAAGTCTTTTTGTTCTTTTTGCTACATGAGACTAACATACCTACCCTTCTGTGGACTGATTCAGCAAGCATTTCATGAAGATTTGTACTTATGTCTCAGCTGCTCCGTACATAGAATCCTCTTCCCAGAACCCTGGATTAACCATGGTGCTAAACTGCAAAGTAGGAACCTTCAATGAGTAGTAATGCCTGCTGTGTTGTGTGCCTAACTCTCCACAGAATTCCCACTCAGTAGAAATAAAAAAGGCAGCATCCATAGCAAGTTTCAGGTGCCGGGTGAAAATGGTTTTCTTTCAGGAGGCCTTTGTACCATGATCACTTTTCTAATGTTTCTATTTTATGATGTTTAAATCTATGTTTTAAAGTTTGTGTACTGTATGTTTTATTTTTTCTGTAAGCCATTTTGAGATATATAGTGAAGAGTGGGGTATAGATTCCTCAATTAATTGCTGGGATGTTTTCCTGTACAGTGTCAATAAGGCATACCTTCCAACACAACACACGCCAAATCCAGGAAGACATCTTCCAAGTCTGCACTTCCATGTGCGTCACGTGACGCACGCAAGATTGCAGGGCCCCCCAAAAAAACACTTTTCTGGCACAGCACCCCAAAACATGCATTCTGGGGTGACGTGCAAGATTGCTGCCCCCAGAAAAATGAGCAGTGATCTCTCACAGCACCCCAAAATGTGTGTTCTGAGGCAGCATGCCCCGCAAAAGTGCAGCCTGAAACCATGCAAGATTGCAGCAGCCATTTTGGCCCCTGTCCTCTTGCAAGAAAAAACGGGATGTCCTGTTTTTTTCTGGGGCAGTCAATGGGTATGATCTGGCTCTGTAAAAATAGTGACCCTGTCCTGCAAACCTGCACAGCTTTAACCTCCTTGCAACCCAGAATGTAGTAATCACATGCTTGCCTCATAAATGCCTTCAAGTTTCTGGTTATGGGGGGAATTAAAGAAACTTCATGGCCTGTTCAATACGATCCTGATTTGTTTTTTACACTGTGAACTATTTGAATACGGTCCTATCAGACATTTCTCTGAGAACAAGAGACCACCCACATTTCTGAAAATTCTTGGGACTGGGTGTTGGGATAGAGTTGACATTGAATTTTCCAGTTTAAACCTAAATCGAAAACAGTTATTTACATGATGCTAGGTGGACAAAATACTTACTAATGGTTACATTTATTGTTCTCTCTGCCCTGGTAAATTGATGATAGCATATTTCACAAACACCACCTTGGGACAAAATCGCTCAGAACATTAATGGAGCTCTACATTTGCCAAACTTTTTTGTTCCATATGCCGCCCGGGCTACTGCTTGCTCGCATTGTGTATCATTACTCTGAGTGTGTGTCTTATCAGCAGCTCCAGTTGTTGGGAGACGATTGGAATTAAGCACAGAACACAGCTTTATTATTTATCTTACATGCTTTATTCCTTCTAGATTTTCAGCTTATAAGCTTCTTTCTTCAGCTCAGAATTGGATATATCACCAAGCATTGTAAAAAAATTACATCTTGTGGTTTTTCTTTTCTTTTTGGTATTTGTTCCCAAATTGGATTGAAAACAAAGTATGTTTTTAATTAAAGCTCCATCGCACTCTAGACACCCCTCCCCTATCTTCTTCATGTGCTGGAATTTCTGATCACTTGTGAGGATTTTGCAAAGGTCTCAAGCGGTGGTGTTCACTAAGCCTCTAGCACAACTTCAATACCTTTTATATGCTAGCAGAGGCTGTAGTAATCACTGTACATTACGGAGTTCATACAGCTTGAAAGTTATAGCCAGCTTTCCTTAAACCCAAACCTAATAAAAAGCTAGAGCATTTAAAGTGGACGTTACTGTATGACACTGATCCCCAAACTTCTGAGAGCTGAAACCCTCTTTTCTCCAAATTAAAATTGGAGGCATGCTTTAATCTGATGTCCGGAGAGGTTTACATGAATAGTTCATGAATGATGTGGAAATGCGGAAACATCTCCTCCCTCCCCACTGTGGAAGGGTGAGCATTTCAGAAGGCAAGGTGGCCAGCGCCCCACTGCCCCTAGGGAGACAGCATTGCCTTTACAAAAGAGAAAGGAGGGGTTCTTGACTGTATTCTCTAAGAGGGGTGCACATACCCACACCTGTTTTAAGAGTGCCTCCAGAATGAAAAAAAGACAAATCCAGAGCAATGGCTCAAATTACACTCCTCTAAACTGAGTAATTAGCTCTGCATTGAAAACTCTAGCAACCCCATCAGACCCAATGCAGAGGTTTAATGAAAGAAGCCACCCTCAAAGGCAAGAATTTGCTGCTTGAAATGGAGCCACACCTCAATAAGCAGTCAGATTTGATTACAAGTGCTATGATCCGTCTGCCAGATGCAAAGGACAGCATTCCAAGTTGGGTCTGAATCTCTCATAGCCAACAAACAGTTCAAACAGTTCACCATCCTCAGAAGCAAGCAACTCAGCAAATGCTGCTAACTTGTAAATTTTCTGCTTGTTATCTGTGCAAATTTCATACTTCCGGGACAGGAAAGTGGCACAAAGGGGAAGTTGAATTGCTCTCCCTTCACCTGGGAAGGCATGTTGCAAATACATCCTTAGATTCTCTACAAACAGGGTAAGGTAAAGGCAAAGAGATAAAGGACCCCTGGACTGTTAAGTCCAGTCAAAGGCAACTATAGGGTGCAGCACTCATCTCACTTCAGGCCGAGGGAGCCGGTGTTTGTCCACAGACAGCTTTCCAGGTCATGTGGCCAGCAGGACTAAACCGCTTCTGGTGCAACGGGACACCGTGTGAGTGCCAGAGCACACAGAAATGCTGGCAAACAGTGAACACAAAGCGGGGCATACAATAAATTCTACTATTTTTGTTTAAATGAACTGTGTTTTTATGCTGATGGTGCCAACTTGATCAAACCACAAACACAGTATGATATCGTGGGTCAAACAAATTAACCATTTGGAAATACATTAAAAGAAACCTGGTCATCAAAACTTCCTTTTCCATCTGAATAAACATTTTTCACATCTTAGCATTTTCTGCTTGGCTTACTTCTAATGAAATTGTATACAAGGTGAAAATAGAAAATACGACCCTTTGTGTCTTTTTCTGTCTTAATATCTCTAATTATACATTTTGGGGAAGTAATTACCAAAGTATAAGGAATTCCAGAATTGCTATAAAATCAGCTTACAGGATACCAAGTACACACACTTATATAATATTGGGAAGAAGGATTTAGTTTCTGGTCTATGCCACTTTTGCATATGTTCAAGTTGGTTGTATCCAGCTTCCACAGTAACCTATGAATATGTTTATAAAATCTGCAAGAAAATTTGCATTTAAATACATTTACATATACATATTTTTGAACTTTTTACTGAAAATACACTTTTAAAAAAACAATTTCAATGCATTTTTGAACCAGAAGCTGTATCACAAAATTCAGTTTGCTAGCTGTATATGATTGAGAAAATAACAATAGGATAAAACTGTATTGTTTTGATGTTTCCATTTTCTTTTGAACCTATGGCCTAGCTCAGGGGTCAGCAACCTTTTTCAGCCCTGGGCCGGTCCACCTTCTCTCAGACCATGTGGTGGGCAGGATTATATTTTGGGGAGGGGGATGAACAAATTCCCATGCCCCACAAATAACCCAGAGATGCATTTTAAATAAACAGACACATTCTACTCACGTAAAAACACGCTGATTCCCGGACCGTCTGTGGGCCAGATTTAGAAGGTCATTGGGCTGTATCTGGGCCCCAGGCCTTAGGTTGCCTACCCCTGGTCTAGCTAATTTGTACAGTATAGAACTAGTTGTTTTCAGGTACTATATGTAACAGATGGTCGTTCTGGAAAACTGATGGAATGCATGGGCATTAAACATGGAAAGAGAAACAGTAGGCATGGCAATTGTGATTAATCTTGAATTATTTTGTAGATATTGGTTATTGGGAGACATTTAATGAAAACGAAAATTAGCCAAAGTCTTAAGAAAGAAAGACATTGAAAAATGATTATATATAATCACATGATATTATGATGAAGGCTGGTCTGAAGAGCTAAAGGATTTTGATTGGATCAGGATGACAATATTGAGTAGCAACTGCTAAGATTACCATGATCTTTTGATTAGTGAATAGAAGTCGTGCGTGTAATTTGTAAGTGTATAAGAAACACTGCTTTGGGGGGGCATGGTTCTTCACAGCCTCCTCCTTATTTTTGAGGATGTCCCTCAAAAAAATAATGTCCTTCTCTTTTCATTTTGAGCCTACATGCTTGTCTTTTGGGTTTCTGTAAGGGATACCGCCAGTCTAGCAACCCCTTTTAAATTTCTTCGACCTGTTCTGGTATGTACCAGGGGGTGCTTCATATCAGGTTGCTTCATATCAGAATTGACAAATAATAAATAATTCACGCATTGCTAAGCATAGTACAGGGCCTTTGGCAGAGATTGCCAAGATTAAACCTTAATTTAAGGTTACCAGATTTTTTTTCAATGAATCCGGGGACACTTTTCAACTTCCTAATAAATAGATGGATTTTGTCAGGGGACTAATTTGTACATCCGGGGACTGTCCCTGGGAAACAGGGACGTCTGGTAACCTTACCTTAACTGAAACTGCTCACAGCCAAGTGCAGGTATTAATATTTCACATCTGTAAGCAATAGAATGAATAAAAACTGACTTTTCTTGAAAGAAAAATTGTCCAGTCCAAAAATATGGTTCAAAGGTTTTACTAACAGAACTTGTTCCAAAGTAGACACAAAAGCAAAAAAAGTTACATCCAAATAGTTGCATAGTATCATGTACTGGTCTAAGCACAGCTACAGCATCTTAGAAATATTAAATATCAAACAGAGCTGGGGAGGGGGCTCAGTCTCTCACACAGTCTGCATTCCAGCCTGGAGGGAAATCATTAGCACACAAAGACCACTCTCACAAAAATGGAGATTCGCAACTGAATATCCCTCCCATGTAATCTAAAGTTAAACACCACATGAAAAAAGGAGATACATTCTCAGTTAATTATCAACCTATTAGGCACTCGGAGAGCCTTACTTCAGTGGAATTGAAATGAATTTTCTGCAGCAGTTTTTGCAGCACATACCTCTTTCTGAAGTCTTTATTATTTATAAAATTTGTATACTGCCCTCTATCTTTAGATCCATTGGCTTTACAGAACACTTCTATAGCAAGATCTGCTGGGATGCGCAGGTTATGATCCAGTGGATCTGTGGATGAGCCAGGAGATTCCCAGCACATCTGATTAGCTATGCATGTTTAACTCCCTCATTCTCGGTTCAGGCAGAGATGCAGTGACATACTTCCCCCAGCCCAGCTCAGCCAGGACCCAGACAGCTGAGCAAATCTGGAGGATATTAAAGTAGTATAACCCTAAAAAGGGGAGGTTCCAGTGGCATGGTGGGGGCAGGGCCAGAGAGGGTGGATTTAGGCTGACTCATAAGACTATTCAGCTAACCAAGCTGAATGTGACCTGGCAACTTGGCATAAATTAAGCTGGGAAAAAGGGTTATGTAAAGCAAAGCCTATTTTAAAGGCTTGTTTTCCCTCTGTTAGGCTTAGGCCACACCCACCACTGAACAGAGTTTGGATCTGGTGTAATTTTAAGACATCTTAATTTATACGGGCTAGCTTTTTGCTAGTTTCTTCTTTATAGGATTTGTCCCGTATTGAATATGGTCTAGAATGGCAATGAAGGGAAAAAAGGACAATTAAACTAATATTCTGCAGAACCAATCAGTCAGATGACAACTCAGCAAAGAAGAAACTTACTGCTCCTTTGATAAACTACAGTTTAAAGATTCTCAGAGTAGTTCAAACTGAAAGACTACAAAAGAGACAGCCACAGCCACACCCCATGCACCTTAAGTATATAGAAAGGAAGCAGGAAAAACAATATATAGGAAATGAAAGGCAAGTTTCAGGTTTGACAATACAAAATAAAAATAGGTTATAGCCAGCTGCCATATTTGATACTGAAAAAGTATCTGACATGGGCCAGTGGAAATCCCTTTTTCCACATTAAAGGCATTTGGTTTCCTAGCCTATTTCAGTCTTTATTTAAAAATAAGGTACAGGCTGTCGACATTGATTTGTAAAAGTAGCCGCTACTATCAAGTGTACACGAGTCAGGAACAGCCACATATACAACAGAGAGCCACATTAAAGTTGTTGCAGTTCTTTTATTTATATTTTTCTTCAGCTTTTTCTCTTGTGGCCAGACAATTCAGCAAGCTGTTTTGACTGTAATTGCTCCACAGAACATGAAATTTGGTCTCTAACTACTGATTCTAATGAAGTTTGCAAGCAGGCTTGCAGTATGAATATGCACTGATAATAGTTGTTTTCATTACAAGTCAAGCAGCCTTATTCCAAATTCTTACCCCATTCCCAACAAATAATAAGGTATATTTCAAACTGATGCCCCATTTTTGTACCTGTATGGTCAACATATATCAGAACGGGCCAGTGAGGTTAATGGTAACTGTTTGTGCACACTCAGAACTTATTAAACTCTTATCCGCTCTCAGTGAAAAACTGTCCTTCTTTCATGGTAGCTCCATTTTAGTTTAGTCCTAGAATTACCAAGTTCCTTCTTGTTCTACCAGGAACCTCACAATGTTGCTTGCAGGCAACAGGAGCAGCTTCCACAAGGGAAAGAAGACACAGTAGCGAACGGAGATGCACAGTGCTGGAACATGCATTTGCTATGAGGCAGCAGCCATCTGCCACGTGAAACGAAAGACGACCACCAACAGAAGCAGATTTAGGGAAGGGGACCGGTGCAGTCACACTGGGCACAGAGCCTCAGGGGAGATGCAGAGGATGCCAAAACTATGACTTAGAATGAAGGGGAGGGACACCAAATCTTGGTGAAGCACAGAGAAAAGCAGAAAATTGGGACCTCAAGGTCCACCGCTGCCACCACAAAAGCTGCAGATTGGTCTTTTTCATCCATTTCCCAGGGCTAGTCCATTGTTACATCATGTGCTTAGTAGCTGATTGAGTAGTTGAACCCAGAGTTTCCTAGGGCAAGTCAGGTGCTCAACCCACTAGACATCACTCTGACTCTTGATGTTCTTATGCAAAGAGCAGGACATCCAGTTACACATGCCCTTGGCCCCACCCCAGAACACCACTAAATAAACACCACTACTCTCCAAAGAATTAGAGAGCTGGAGCTCTTCTTGGAAGCAACAGAGCACACCGTCTCCACCAAGGAGGAGACAGGGGACTCCCCTGAGAAGGAGGCTAGTTCACCAACACAGGAGCCAGATATATGGAGAAACGTGACTCAAAGAAGTAGGAGACCCAGGGTTCGCTCTGATTGTTTAGAAATACACAATCGCTTTGAGGTCCTCTCCCCTAGCATGGAAGACGAAGAGCAGACTCCATTTGAGGATCTCTCCCACATTACAGTCGATCAGGTATATGAAGACGAGCAGCAAAGTCAGTCCTCAGGGAATGTGCAGGCGACCGTGGAACGGACAGCTCACGGAAGAACCCCGACCAAACCTAAGAGGAGGCGTGTAGTGGTGATAGGGGATTCCCTACTGAGGGGAACAGAAGCAGTGATCTGTGGGCCTGACAAGATGTCTCGGGAAGTGTGCTGTCTCCCCGGGGCTAAGATCCAAGATGTAACTGAACGACTGCAAGGAATCATAAAACCCACTGACAAATACCCGTTCCTCTTGGTTCATGTGGGAACCAATGACACTGCAAGCAATAGCCTCCAAAAGATCAAAAGAGACTACGAGGCTCTGGGCAGGAAATTGAAGCAATTAAATGCACAAATTGTCATCTCATCTGTCCTCCCAGTTGAACGACGTGGCCCTGGGAGAGAGGGAAAAATAGTGGAAGTGAACAGCTGGCTTCGCAAATGGTGTAAACAGGAACGGTTTGGATTCTTAGATCACGGACTGCAGTTTCTTGAAGATGGACTTCTGGCAAGCGATGGGCTGCACCTCACAACGGTTGGGAGGAATGTTTTTGCCAAAAATCTCAGAAACCTCATCAGGAGGGCTTTAAACTGACTAATGTGGGGGAGGGAGACAGTGCTCCTGAAGGTAGGAGTCTATCAATTGATGAAGATGATCATCCAAATGTCATAGACCAAATGGAGCAAACAGCACGCAGACCTAGTGGTGGGAGGAAAAAATCCTTAAATAAGAGACACGGGGGAATGATTAATGGACTTCAATGTCTGTACACTAATGCACAAAGCATGGGAAATAAACAAGATGAGCTTGAGCTCTTGGTACAGCAAACTAAATATGACATAATAGGCATCACTGAAACCTGGTGGGGTAAGTCCCACGATTGGAATGTAATAATGGAGGGATACAATCTATTTCAGAGAAACAGACCAGACAAGAAAGGGGGAGGAGTGGCGTTATATGTCAGGGATGTGTATACCTGTGAAGAGATCCAAGATTTAGAACCTCAAAGCCAAAGTGAGAGCATTTGGGTCAAAATTAAGGGAGAGAAGAATAACAGTGACCTCATTGTGGGAGTTTACTATAGATCCCCAAGCCAAACGGAGGACTTCCTGGAACAGATGGCCAAGCATGCAAAAGGAAGGGAGATAGTAGTAATGGGGGACTTCAATTACCCGGATATTTGTTGGATGTCAAACTAAGCCAAGAGCATAAGGTCAAACAGATTCCTCACTGGCCTTGCAGACAACTTCCAGAAAGTGGGAGAAGCAGCAAGAGGAACAGCCATTTTAGATCTGGTCCTAACCAATGTTGAGGACCTGGTTAGTGGGGTAGAAGTGGAAGGATCATTAGGCGCGAGTGATCATGCTCTTCTGAAGTTTACTATACAGCGGAAAGGAGCAGCCAAGCATACTAGGACTCAATTTCTTGACTTTAAGAAAGCCGACTTCATAAAACTTAGGGAAGTGCTGGGTGAGATCCCATGGACAGTAATACTAAAAGGAAAGGGAGTTCATGATGGCTGGGAGTTTGTTGAGAGGGAGATAGTAAAAGCACAACTTCAGGCAATACCAATGAGACGGAAACATGGAAGGTGCCTAAAGAAGCCAGGGTGGCTATCTAAAGAACTTTTAACTGAGTTAAGATTAAAAAAGGATGTGTACAAAAAATGGAAAAGGGGGGAAACCACCAAAGAGGAATTCAAACAAATAGCCAGCACGTGTAGACACAAAGTCAGAAAAGCTAAAGCACAGAATGAACTCAGGCTTGCTAGAGAGGTTAAAAGCAACAAAAAAGGCTTTTATGGGTATGTTCGTAGCAAAAGGAAGAACAAAGAAACAGTGGGGTCACTCAGAGGAGAAGATGGTGAAATACAAACAGGGGACACAGAAAGGGCTGAACTCCCAAATGCCTTCTTTGCCTCAGTCTTCTCCAATAAAGAAAACAATGCCCGACCTGAAGAATTTGGAGCAAATGATTCAGCAGAGGAAACACAGCCCATAATAACTAAGGAGATAGTACAAGAATACTTGGCTAGTCTAGATGTATTCAAGTCTCCAGGGCCAGATGAACTGCATCCAAGAGTATTAAAAGAACTGGCAGATGTGATTTCAGAACCACTGGCAGTCATCTTTGAGAATTCCTGGAGAACAGGCGAAGTCCCGGCAGACTGGAGGAGGGCAAAAAGGGGAAAAGAGAGGACTCAAATAATTACCGCCCAGTCAGTCTGACATCAATACCAGGGAAGATTCTGGAGCAGATCATTAAGCAAACAGTCTGTGAGCACCTAGAAAGGAATGCTGTGATCACCAATAGTCAGCATGGATTTCTGAAAAATAAGTCATGTCAGACTAACCTGATCTCGTTTTTTGACAGAATTACAAGCCTGGTAGATGAAGGGAACGCAGTGGATGTAGCCTACCTTGATTTCAGCAAGGCATTTGACAAGGTGCCCCATGATATTCTTGTAAAGAAGCTGGTAAAATGCGGTCTTGACTATGCTACCACTCAGTGGATTTGTAACTGGCTGACTGACCGAACCCAAAGGGTGCTCATCAATGGTTCCTCTTCATCCTGGAGAAGAGTGACTAGTGGGGTGCCACAGGGTTCTGTCTTGGGCCCGGTCTTATTCAACATCTTTATCAACGACTTGGATGATGGACTCAAGGGCATCCTGATCAAATTTGCAGATGACACCAAACTGGGAGGGGTGGCTAACACCCCAGAGGACAGGATCACACTTCAAAACGACCTTGGCAGATTAGAGAACTGGGCCAAAACAAACAAGATGAATTTTAACAGGGAGAAATGTAAAGTATTGCACTTGGGCAAAAAAAATGAGAGGCACAAATACAAGATGGGTGACACCTGGCTTGAGAGCAGTACATGTGAAAAGGATCTAGGAGTCTTGGTGGACCACAAACTTGACATGAGCCAACAGTGTGACGTGGCAGCTAAAAAAGCCAATGCAATTCTGGGCTGCATCAATAGGAGTATAGCATCTAGATCAAGGGAAGTAATAGTGCCACTGTATTCTGCTCTGGTCAGACCTCACCTGGAGTACTGTGTCCAGTTCTGGGCACCACAGTTCAAGAAGGACACTGACAAACTGGAACGTGTCCAGAGGAAGGCAACCAAAATGGTCAAAGGCCTGGAAACAATGCCTTATGAGGAACGGCTAAGGGAGCTGGGCATGTTTAGCCTGGAGAAGAGGAGGTTAAGGGGTGATATGATAGCCATTTTCAAATATATAGAAGGATGTCACATAGAGGAGGGAGAAAGGTTGTTTTCTGCTGCTCCAGAGAAGCGGACACGGAGCCATGGTTCCAAACTACACAAAAGAAGATTCCACCTAAACATTAGGAAGAACTTCCTGACAGTAAGAGCTGTTCAACAGTGGAATTTGCTGCCAAGGAGTGTGGTGGAGTCTCCTTCTTTGGAGGTCTTTAAGCAGAGGCTTGACAACCATATGTCAGGAGTGCTCTGATGGTGTTTCCTGCTTGGCAGGGGGTTGGACTCGATGGCCCTTGTGGTCTCTTCCAACTCTATGATTCTATGATTCTATGAAATTACTTTTTCAGACTTAAGATACCCAAAGAGTAAAGATTAAGAAAAAACTACTCTGAAGATTATCTTCTTTGTTGTGTCAGATGAAGGGTCCAACTAGTCCACATTTGTTTTCAGAAGTGGCCATCCAGGTACTTTCAAGAAGCCCATAACAAGAGGCATGAAGACAAGAGTCCTCCCCCATTGTTTGTCTCCCAGCAAAATGACACTCTCAAGTGCACTGCTGAAATGAAATGCTTCCATTTACCTGTCATGGCTATAGCTCAGTTACACATATCCAGATCTTTGGCAAGCACCCAAAGGGTTTGGATCACAGCCCAGGACTGCCCTGCCCCTGCATAACTATTTTTAAAAAAGAAAAGCAAGATGGGCAGCATCCATCTTTGAAAATGGCCCCCAATTACATAGTTTATTTTTACCACAAGTAACATTAGCTGCCCCACCCAATAAATGATGATTGTCTGTGGGCCCTGCTACCCTATGGTTTTTCATGAAACTGAATGCAGGGGACAGGCCTGGATTTGAATATAAGATGCGACCTGAACAGGCACACTAACTTGTATTCTGTGTCAAATCTTCCAAGGCAGATACATATCACATCTTGTGTTTTCCCCCTCAAGATTTCCATACCTCAAAACAGAAAAAGTATGTTATAAAAAGACATAGTGGGGGACTTCCGGGGTGGCGCCATCGGCAATGGCGGACTCCCTCTGAACTGGAGGGACCAGCTCCGCGTGAAACGGGTCGTTTCCGCTACAGTGAAGCGGGGACCCTTTAAAAAATCACAGGCGGATGAAGCCTGTGACCATGGGACTCGGCGGGCACCTTTAGCGCCCCCCAACCCGCAAAGGAACCCATTAACGGGCTCCGAAGCGAAGAGGGGGATGTGGCGCGGTGCTGTGAGTCTACTGCTTTTTCCGTGGAGCGAAGCCGCATAGCCGTTGCCGGAGAGCGCTGCCTTTTTCCTGGGACAATTTGGCATCTAAAGAATCACCCGTGAGTACTTAAAACTCGAACAATTGGATTTTAAATAAGGACTGGCCAGTAGAGAGGAATTGGACTCAAAATTTACCTCAATTTGGTACTGAAACGGGAAGGTCTAAACAGGAAGTCAGCCTTCCGTTTCTTTGTAGTCAGAATAAAGCAAAGATAACGTAAACTAGAGCTTAGAAAATTACTTTTAAAGGATTGGCTTTCATCATTTAAAATCGTGGAACCCCCCTTCGGTAGCAGGAGAAGAAGGGGGATCTCTTTTTGGACTGTTTAAACCTGCAGAAGTGAGTTTAAAGTAAAGTAACTTTCCACCGTCCTGATCCTGGAGCGGAGTGTCAGGACTGACGTCTGAAGCTCATTGACCAGAGACAAATGTTTTTGACAGACAGCTAAAAGAAAAGTAACATAGTGACTCCATTGTTTCCTTTCGCATTTCAAAGGAACAAATATTGACTGAATATCTTAAAAAAGAAACTTTGTTGCTATTGTTCTTAAAAGAAAGAATAAACAGAAGTTTTCCCCCTAGAGGGAGACTGTGAAATTGTAACCAACTTCAGGAGCTTGCAGCTGTTACAGATTACAATCGTGGGAAAGGACTTGTGACCTTGTAGGACAATGTTTTCAGAAGCTCTGTTGGGTGCTTTCTGTAAAATAAATGCCCTATTGGATCAGCTAAGCCAGAAGACAGATTTGATGACTAATGCGACCAGAAATTTTGAACAGGCAGTAGGAAACTACATGGAGCCTACCCAGGAACTAAAACAGGAGTGTGCTATGACAGCACAGATGACAGAAGAGGATACTGCTGAATCCTGGGTGCCAGAAATGGAGGGAGTTGCAGCCCTGCAGGATCATGAGCCTTTAGATTTGATAAATGAATTTGGAAAAAACCAGATTTGGAAAGATAAAGTTTGGTTTGGTTTGGAAATGGGGGGTTGGACTGACCCTCCCATGCAGGGATGTTTGGACTTTCTGAGTCTGGTAATGGGCCGTCAGATGTTTGGAGCTGTGGGGGCTCTTAATTTTGGAGGGAATCTGAAGCAGGAGTTTAAATATCACATGGAGTTTAGTCTGGACTATGGAAATGGGGCTGATCTACTGAAAAGGGTCAAAAACATTACTAAGCTGGAGTTCCCACGAGTGAAAGGAAAATATGAAGAAGAGTCGCGGAAGGGACATGGAAGAGACTTGAGGGCCTCGGATATAAGGATACCAGGTTAATGCGCTAGATTAATGGGACAAAAAGGACTGACAAAATCCGGGACCAGGAGGAAGGGACGCTGGATGAAGATTGGATTGTTTTACTTTTTTTTCTTTTATCATTAGGACTGTTTTAAAATAATTGATGAATGTTAGAAAAATGTTGAAATGGAACTACTTGGTTCTAGTAAAAATGTTTAAAGAATTAGGTTAATGATATGGTTATGAGAAGTTGGTAAAAATAAGATTTAAGTTTTAAGTTTTAAGGTTTGCTATAAGACAAGATGAAAATAGATTAAGATAATGTAAGGACAAAATATTATGAACTATGGAAAGGATTTGCTGTGATAATTATTAACCAGGATACAAGAAAGGGGAGGAGGAGGAGGTCAAAGAAAGAAGGTAATGAAAGTTAAAAATTTGAGAATGATGGATGTATTTTTTCTTTCTATTTTTCTGTTTTGTCTTTTTTTCTGTTTTTTCTTTTTTTATAATTTTAAATTTTTTAAAATAAATATTATTAAAAAAAAAAGACATAGTGGGTTTCATTATGATCTCTCAGTCTTCAAACCAGATGTCACATTGTGTGCTTGTATGTGAGATATATACATTGCTCCTCTTGGAGGCAGCCATCATGGTGGGGATTTATCACTGAAACTGTGTAGCACCCTGCTTGTGGTTAACGCTTAGCTGGAATGAAATATTCAACGCAGCAATAGAGAAATTAAAATAATAATTTATTTGTCAGACAAATAAATGATAGGCACAGTGGTATATGGTTACCAAAGCTCTGCCCACTCCAGCCCTGATGGTCAGTACATATTTCCTCAGCCCAGCCCCCTTGCTCCTCCTTTGGCTGCCTCTGTCCAATCAGCCTGGTTGAAATTCCTATTGGCTATTTGCTAGAACCAATCATAAAAGATACACCCATTTCCTATTACCTTTTATGGGAGACAAAGAGCTATATTTCCTTCTATCCATAAATGGCAGACAAGTAGCCATATATCTTACATTTGCCTCGACAAGGCACCTTAATTACCAGATCACCTTTTGCCCCTTTCCCCCTCCATTCCAAAATAGATGGCTAAAACAGATGGCTCATGGTCTTACATTTTGTCTAAACAGAGATCTTGGGTTCACATTCTCACACACCATCAATGAAATAAGAATCTAACATAAGAATCTAACATTTCTTACTTTCTAAATCCTTTGCATAATTACATTTAAGCCAACAAATCTCATACATTAACATAGATAGCTTTTTAGAAGAAAAGGCATTTTCAAAGTAAAACCTCTTCAGTTTACATCCCCCTTTCCCAGCCAGCTGCTTTTCCCATTAGCTCTTGCCCTTTAACCTTAGGAAAATGTGGCTAAAGTCTGATGGGAGGCACATGGTATTATTTTCTGTTAAACAATAAATCTTACTATTTACCAACTCTTAATTAGTGTTTTTGCAGCTTGATTGTATTCTGTAATATGTAGGGTCAGTATAACCTTTGCTCCCAGCCTGTAATTCCCTTTTACAACTTTGAGAATTTTGTCTCCTGCTATAAATCGGGGGGGGGGGCTGTTTAGGAAGATAAACATCTGCCAAAGTACTTAGCCAGCTGCTTTTCTGCCTGGCATGAAACATTTGCAAATCTTTAAGCTCATTTTAAAATACAGGCCTTGATCAGATGCCTCAACAGAACCTTGTTCTGAGGTTGCAAGTTAAATTGCATTCTTAGATCTCAATGTTCAAGGGTCATATCACATGGTGCTATATTTTTCTTTGCTCCTAGCTCCTTTCAAAATGTGGAACTTGAGCAGTTATTCAAACCTGAAATATAAAGTAGTATCCTAAACATGTGAATAACATTTCAATCCAGAATCCCAGTGCTGAAGAGGTTTACTGTGCTACGCAGAAGCTGACAAACATGGTATTCCAAATGGTGCTTGGACTACAACTTCCATAATCCCTAACAATCTGTGATGCTGGCTGGGGCTGATGGGAGTTGGAGTCCAACAGAGCACCAGTGCTGGAGAGCACCAGATTCCCTATCCCTAAGTTAAGCACAATAAATTCCTCAGACATATCAGTCAGTCAATAGAGCTGAGGTGTTGAACTGTCTACCATAAAAGTTGCTTTAAAAAAATTAAGCATAATTTAAATGTTTTTCAAAAAAAGTAAATTTGATGTATAGAACAGACTGTATTTGTAAAGTGAGTAAACTATATTAAGTACAAAGTTCAGCAGTACAAGGTGCAGAAAACCTTCCTAGGTTGCATACACACTTACCTAGGAGTAAGTTCCAGTCACTTTACCTCCCTGTCTCAGGGAACATGCAATGCTATTCCATGCATGTTTACGCAGAAGTAAGTCCCATGGGGTTCATTGGGGGCTTACTCTCAGGTAGATGTGACTAGCATTAGGCGGCAGTCTATGCATGCTTGCCTAGGAGTAGGCCCTGTTGAACTCAGTGAGGCTTACTTCTGAGTAGAAAAGCAGAGGCTTGCTCGATTAAAGTGTTTTGCACCGAAGTAAACCAGATACGATGAACAGAGTTCAGCTTCTGGGCTATTTTCAAGATTTGACCATTGCAGAAACCATTGGAATTATAGCACATTACAGATCAATCAAGAGCTAAAAGCGATCTTTGGAAGGGGGGAAAAAAGAGAAATCTTTAGATTACTTGAACGAAAAGATTTGGGGGGAGAGTCTTGAAATGCGTAATCTTCTGTTTTTCTAAATGTGCTCCCTGACTCAGGCCGTGTGTGCCAAGCTTCACCCTGAAGCAAATTGTTATAGCAAAGCTATTAACTTCTAAAAATAGGGAGTTGTAATGGAAACATTAAGAGAGCCGCTACTGGGCAGAGCTACAAAACCAGAAAAGATGTAACAGGAACAGCCCTGTATTTTCCTCTGACTTTCTAGCACATCATAGTGCCACACATTTTGCCATAGAATACTAGCCTGTGGCATTATTGTGGGTATGTGGGTGTATTTTAAGCACCTTCCTTCTTGGCATCTTTTACAAATTCTTGGGTGAATAAAAAGGTACTTTTCATCAAGCATCTAAAAGCAATAAATGGTTCAAAGTTTGTTCAATAGAGCTAAATGCAGACAAGCCTTTGTAGAATTACAGCCTAGCAGGGTGCTAAGCAAGGCTCCCTAAGGTGAGCATTCCATAAACACGTTGGAGCAGGAAGGTCTTTAAGTTCCTTAAGTTTCTTGGCCAGGTCACCTGGAGTCAACTTTTATCTGCCACACAGGCAATAAGATGAACTGTCATTTCAAGACAAAGCTAAAGCAAGGAGAGTGTTGATAAAATAAAATTACTTTTAAAGCGAGTGTTCAGAAAGTGTTTCATCTATGCTCTGTCACCTTCTTCCTTGTCAGACCAATGGTTCATCCAGCCCAGAGGTGGGACAGCTTTGGTCCTCCAGATGTTGCTTAGCTACAGCTCCCATTACCTACAGCAAGCAGAGCTAATGCCAAGGATGGTGGAAGCTGTAGTGCAGCAACAGTGGAGGGCCAAAGGCATCTCACTCCTCATCTAGCCCAGCTTCATTCACTGTGAGTAACGGTGGCTTTCCAAGGTCTTAGGCAGGGATCTCTTTTCCAGACCTGCCACCTGAGATTCTTTTAAGTCAAGAATGGGGACCCACAGCCCCCCAGAAGTTGCTGGACTCCTGTTTATTTATTTATTATTTATATAGATCTTTATTAAACATTCAGCATTTATAAACATAATAATATGCAATGTAACATATATACAAACTACATATATAAACTTTGCTAAGGAAGGAAAAGAAAAGAAAAAAAGAAAAAGAGAAAATAAAAGATAAAGGATAAAATAAATAAAATAAACTTCCGATTATTCTCATTATGCTCTATTTCAATTCGTAATTTCACACACAGTGTCTTTTTGTTGTTTTGTGTTTTCTCAGTTCTTATCAAGAGGTCATATTATTTGTCACCTTTAGGTTACAAGAGTCAATCTAAGTCTGCCAGAATATTTTTGTTATCACAATAATTATTCAAATATTCTTTAAATACTAGCCATTCTTTATTCACCTTCTGCGTCGAGTATCCTCTAAGTCTCCCTGTAAATTTTGCCAATTGTATCTATCATTTGTGCCTGCCAGTCGGTTTTTGATGGGATGTTCTCACTTTTCCAATTTTTCGCCACTAAAATTCTGGCTGCTGTTGTTGCATACATGAAGAGCGGTCTGGCATTTTTCTTAATTTCTGAGCTTGCCAGGGATTGAACATGGGAGGTGGTACCTTCTGCATGCCAAGCATGTGCTGTATTACTGAGCTACAGAATCTCAGAACAAGATTTCCAGTAATAGAATCAACACTTTTCCTTTAACACCAGGGTGTTTTTAGTTACTATTGAATTTTCCAGTGCAAAATGTGATCAGATTTAACAATAACCTACCTTCAGCTAAAATGAAGAGTACACATGGGTAAGTGAACTTTGAGAAGGTGGCTCCAAAAATAAGGTGCTCCCACTGAAAATCACACAAGGCAGTGACTCAAAAATTGGTATTTGGATTCTTGTTTTTCAACTGTCTGTTTGTGCTATGTAATAAATAATCTTCAAAAGTAGTTATCAGTAATAGGACACAGAACTCCTTCAAAGTCAAAAGTGTGGAATGTGCTCTGCAAGGGAGGTGGCTCACAACAAAATCACCCAGAGCTAGGAACAAATATACAAGGAAGTGAAAGGGGGAAGAGAATTATCTTTACTGAGCAGTGGAGAATAGAGAAAATTGATCTTGGGACTGAGGATAAGCTATTTATGGAGGTCAATCTGCATCAGGATTGTTGTACAGTAAAGACATTGATGCGGGTCTTACAGAGGCGTGATGAAAAGATCAAAAGATGAGCACAAGAAATTTGAGGTTCTTTCTCAACATATAGTATATTCCTTTTCCATGTTGCCAGGAATAAGGTGCATTTTGATTAGAAAACAACTGCAAGAAAAGTATGGGCAAGAAAACAAGTGTTCAGAGGCAAAAAATCATCCAGTCAGAATTGGGGGAAAAGATTATAATCTCCTGCCCAAATACTTTCTAATGCCCTACATTACAGAGTGCTTATATGGATGTGTCACTCCTCACTGCAAAATAATAAATGTTGTTACAACCGCTTTCATATTCTCTCATATCTCCGATATTTTTGTCCAAGTGGGAGCAGTCCAGATTTGTCTCAAGTTGTGATTGTGGCAACAGTCTGTGACAGTGATGGGAGTCACTCTCGCCACCAGGAATTTTTGTTCATTTTGTCAAGCTTCCTGAATCTCCAGATCAGAGGTATGTGAATCTAAGAATGCTCTCAATTCTTCTGCATTCCTTTCTTTACTTTAAGATGGGGATTCAAAGGAAGAATCTTTGCAGTCATGGCCTGACCTCTAGCTGTGGCTGTAAAGATCCCTGTCGAAAGAGGCACATGCAAACTCCACTTTTGGGGAAGATAGCTCAATTCAGGAACTGGTCCCAATGGGGCTTGCATTTTATGCCAGATTTTAAAGGAACTTTATGAAAACTCCACCCCCAAAAGAGCAGCACATTCTAAGATTCCCAATTCTTCCTCTCTAACTGTGGTTTTACCTGCCCACTTCTATGGAAAAATGGCCTTGTGGGCCAAATTGGGATATCTAACAAATTTAATTTGGCCTGTGGGCTGGAGGTTCCCCATTTGGAGTTAACAGTGGTGCTCCAAGGTTTGAGACTGGGGTCTTTTCCATCCCTATCCAAAGAAAGAACAAACCTTGGACCTTCTGCATGTGAAGCATTGAGCTATGCCTTCTCCTTATGCATTCACATGTACAATATTACTCCTTGATACACATTCCTATCATCCAGCTGTTCTTGTCCCTCATCCTGCGCAGATTTGCCCATGCCACTGATCTCACCTTTCTGTTCCTTTTGGTTTTTAAGATTAATTGATCCGTTAACCTTGACTTCTCTCTGTTCTCTTATTTAAGATGGATTAAAGGGGGAAATCTTTCCCTATTGAAAGCAATGGGATCAAATTGTTCAAATGCTGAAGCTTAAGAGGGCAAGATCAATGTACCCGAGGCTTTAAGTGACCACAAGTTCCATGAAAGCGCTTCTGATTTCAAGTACTAAAGGCGGAAATAACAAACAGGAGTCAGACATACACCCGCAAGTACAGAAATTGAAACTAAGTAAATTAATTCCACACATCAGGCAAACCAAAGTCAAGGGAAAGACTGGTGATTCTCTTCAGGATTACAGAAGGAAAGGGCAAAGGCTCACCTTTCTAAGGTGCAAGGAACCAGCAACCACAACAGTTGAAATAGCAGCTCTAAAAGTTTAATTAGCTGCAGCCATTGGACCAGATGCTCAAAAGCTCCCACACAATTGTTTTAAGGTCAGAAAACCTCTCTCTCTCTCCTTTCCGGCGTCCAAGAATCAAAGAGGAATTCTTGCCCACAGATTTGCAAGGTTTTGCCAGGTGATAAGCCAGAAGTGTCTGACATCATCCACAAGCTCACTAGTTTGGGGAGGGCTGAGGGGTGGGTCCCAGAAGCATATCAGGATTTCATCTCACTTGCCAGGATTCCTGTATGTATGAGCTCCAATTCTGAGTTTGTGTTACTAGTGCTAGGCAAGTGGAACATATGTAGGGTTCTATTGAATTACCAACAACCCCACTAACATTACCCCTTCCTGACCCTGACAGAAGGTAGTGGGGAACCCCAAAATGGTGGGCCTGAAGGATCATAATATCCATCATGGCGTAGCCAGGGGGGGCATTTGCCCCCTGGCCAAGTAAAACAATAGAAATACTTAACTAACTGACCAGTCACATCGATTATGTTCCCCCCAATAAAAATCCTGGCTATGCCCATGATATCCATACTGAGACACCCTTCTAGGAGGCTGGAAACCAAGCCTTATGAGGAATGGTTGAAGGAGCTGGGTATGTATAGCCTGGAAAAGAGGAGGCTGAGAGGAGATATGATAGTCATTTTCAAATATCTCAAGGGCTGTCACATGGAAGAGGGAGAAGACTTCCTTGCTCTGGAGGGCAGGACTTGAACCAATGGCTTCAGTTTACAAGAAAAAGGAGATTCTGACTAAACATCAGGAAAACCTTTCTGACAGTAAGAGCTGTTTGACAGTGGAACCGTCTCCCTGGAGATTTTTAGGCACTGATGATTTAGTTGCAGGGGTTGGACTAGAGGACCCCCGAGATAGGACTGCCTCAATATGACATTGTTCCAAGGCAGGTTATGCATGCATTTGGTGTTCTGAGTGGTCTGGGCATGGGACATTTGTCCTTCACTCCTTTGCCATGGTCAGACCACATCCTGGCAAGGTCCTGCAGTGATTTCTTCCCTCCAGTCACAATTGGATTACATTATTGGAATCCATTTAATCTGGTTTATGGTCTCATCCTGATGTGTGGCCTGTGCTGGGATAAGTACAACCCTGCTAGTTCTCTTCTGCCTTTTATGGTCTTGGGTACCATTCTCTGAAGTGTGGATTGGGGGCCCTGAGGGGCTGCCTCCAGATGGTGATACTGGGAGAGGAAGGCTTCTGCTCTGCCTCATAGCTGCTGTGCGATGGTGCTTCATCATGCTCTGTTTCACCCACCATCCAAATTAGCATTATTATTATCAGTACATAAATGTACTTTATTTTAACATCAATTGAGCTTCAGCAGTTATCTTAAGTAATATTTGTTGAATGTCAAACTCAGCCAAGAGCATAAGGTCAAACAGATTCCTCACTGGCCTTGCAGACAACTTCATTGTCCAGAAAGTGGGAGAAGCAACAAGAGGAGCAGCCATTTTAGATCTGGTCCTAACCAATGTTGATGACCTGGTTAGTGGGGTAGAAGTGGAAGGATCATTAGGCGCGAGTGATCATGTTCTTCTGAAGTTTACTATACAGCGGAAAGGAGCAGCCAAGCATACTAGGACTCAATTTCTTGACTTTAAGAAAGCCGACTTCATAAAACTTAGGGAAGTGCTGGGTGAGATCCCATGGACAGTAATACTAAAAGGAAAGGGAGTTCATGATGGCTGGGAGTTTGTTGAGAGGGAGATAGTAAAAGCACAACTTCAGGCAATACCAATGAGACGGAAACATGGAAGGTGCCTAAAGAAGCCAGGGTGGCTATCTAAAGAACTTTTAACTGAGTTAAGATTAAAAAAGGATGTGTACAAAAAATGGAAAAGGGAGGAAACCACCAAAGAGGAATTCAAACAAATAGCCAGCACGTGTAGACACAAAGTCAGAAAAGCTAAAGCACAGAAAGAACTCAGGCTTGCTAGAGAGGCTAAAAGCAACAAAAAAGGCTTTTATGGGTATGTTCGTAGCAAAAGGAAGAACAAAGAAACAGTGGGGTCACTCAGAGGAGAAGATGGTGAAATACAAACAGGGGACACAGAAAGGGCTGAACTCCCCAATGCCTTCTTTGCCTCAGTCTTCTCCAATAAAGAAAACAATGCCCGACCTGAAGAATTTGGAGCAAATGATTCAGCAGAGGAAACACAGCCCATAATAACTAAGGAGATAGTACAAGAATACTTGGCTAGTCTAGATGTATTCAAGTCTCCAGGGCCAGATGAACTGCATCCAAGAGTATTAAAAGAACTGGCAGATGTGATTTCAGAACCACTGGCAGTCATCTTTGAGAATTCCTGGAGAACAGGCGAAGTCCCGGCAGACTGGAGGAGGGCAAAAAGGGGAAAAGAGAGGACTCAAATAATTACCGCCCGGTCAGTCTGACATCAATACCAGGGAAGATTCTGGAGCAGATCATTAAGCAAACAGTCTGTGAGCACCTAGAAAGGAATGCTGTGATCACCAATAGTCAGCATGGATTTCTGAAAAATAAGTCATGTCAGACTAACCTGATCTCGTTTTTTGACAGAATTACAAGCCTGGTAGATGAAGGGAACGCAGTGGACGTAGCCTACCTTGATTTCAGCAAGGCATTTGACAAGGTGCCCCATGATATTCTTGTAAAGAAGCTGGTAAAATGCGGTCTTGACTATGCTACCACTCAGTGGATTTGTAACTGGCTGACTGACCGAACCCAAAGGGTGCTCATCAATGGTTCCTCTTCATCCTGGAGAAGAGTGACTAGTGGGGTGCCACAGGGTTCTGTCTTGGGCCCGGTCTTATTCAACATCTTTATCAACGACTTGGATGATGGACTCAAGGGCATCCTGATCAAATTTGCAGATGACACCAAACTGGGAGGGGTGGCTAACACCCCAGAGGACAGGATCACACTTCAAAACGACCTTGACAGATTAGAGAACTGGGCCAAAACAAACAAGATGAATTTTAACAGGGAGAAATGTAAAGCATTGCACTTGGGCAAAAAAAATGAGAGGCACAAATACAAGATGGGTGACACCTGGCTTGAGAGCAGTACATGTGAAAAGGATCTAGGAGTCTTGGTGGACCACAAACTTGACATGAGCCAACAGTGTGACGTGGCAGCTAAAAAAGCCAATGCAATTCTGGGCTGCATCAATAGGAGTATAGCATCTAGATCAAGGGAAGTAATAGTGCCACTGTATTCTGCTCTGGTCAGACCTCACCTGGAGTACTGTGTCCAGTTCTGGGCACCACAGTTCAAGAAGGACACTGACAAACTGGAACGTGTCCAGAGGAGGGCAACCAAAATGGGCAAAGGCCTGGAAACAATGCCTTATGAGGAACGGCTAAGGGAGCTGGGCATGTTTAGCCTGGAGAAGAGGAGGTTAAGGGGTGATATGATAGCCATGTTCAAATATATAAAAGGATGTCACATAGAGGAGGGAGAAAGGTTGTTTTCTGCTGCTCCAGAGAAGCGGACACGGAGCAATGGATCCAAACTACAAGAAAGAAGATTCCACCTAAACATTAGGAAGAACTTCCTGACAGTAAGAGCTGTTCGACAGTGGAATTTGCTGCCAAGGAGTGTGGTGGAGTCTCCTTCTTTGGAGGTCTTTAAGCAGAGGCTTGACAACCATATGTCAGGAGTGCTCTGATGGTGTTTCCTGCTTGGCAGGGGGTTGGACTCGATGGCCCTTGTGGTCTCTTCCAACTCTATGATTCTATGATTCTAAGTAAAATAAAGGGTGCTGCTGGCTATATTTAGCACAACACAGTGTCAAAGTGGAGAGTTCAGCTGTAACATAGTTCCACACAAATGCCATTTAATTTCAAAAGATAATGTTAAAAGTGTACAACTGAGGTGCAGGGAACAGTTCATTTAGATTAATCAGAAGCTTCTGTTGATTAATCAGGGAGGCTAAGAGTTAAAAGCACACTTGTTAATTTTGAAGCTCTGGCGTTTTAATCAATCAATAAAGGTGGCCTCTTTTTCTAAGACTGTAACTAATAGATTTTTTAAAAAAATTGTTGGCTTGCTTGATGTTGCCCAGACTATCCCTTGCTTCCACGTCTTCTGACAGTATGGGATTGCCACAACTTTTCAGAAGGCAATCAAAGACGGAGTCAAATAAATTTCCCAAGGGAGTTCCACAGGTGTGGTGCAACAATGTGATGTTGTTGCAGTCAACAACCTGAGGTGGTGACATGCAGAGCAGAACTTCTCCAAGAGACCTAAGAGCATGAGGAGATTCATACAAGAGCACTCAAGACATTAGTTACTTAGGTCTAGGCAGTGAAATGTCAGAGGACCTCACACATACATAGTTCCTTCTTATCGCTTTTTGAAGCAGTTGTAGAAAAATAGGCCAACTGTTTATCAGACTTCTGGGCAAGTCCCACTGGAGTAAAATGTCATCTGGGCAAGTGAATGAAGCAGGCAGAGAATAACAGCTGTCACTCAATGGAGCTCTAGTAACAGATCTTCATGGACAGGCACAACAAATGACATTATAATCGAACTGCACTCTTGTTGTTGCATGGTTTACCTTTGACACCAGTCTCTAAGAGTTATTCACAGATAGCTTCAGCAATGAAAGACCTGGCCTGGGTTTCTGTACTTCTTTTAACATCCACTGTTTACTTAGTCAAACAGCATAAGACATGGAAAATTACATTTTTTATTGCTAAAATATATTAAGTGGAGAATGGGCATAAATATAAGTGATTCTCTGCAAAAAAAAAAAAAAAAAAACAACCCACAAAACACCACCACCAACAACCCAATGTTATGAACTGGATTTTACACATTACCTGTCCAACATGCATAGTTGCCAAGAGACGCTGGAAAATTTGCACAAGTAGACAAGGTCTGTCAACCTGTAAGTATATTTGTCAGTCAATGAATATAGCCTTTGAAGGGACTAGACATATATCTTGGGCAATGTACAGAACTGGCATGGACTCCATGAATATTAACTGAGCAATATATGAAAAGTCTAATCAATGCACATTCTCTGATGGGTGATTGTCCATATTGATGAAGCAATATGTGAAATCCCCACTAGAAATTGTTACTTTGTGAAAATTCTCCATGCCTTCCTATAAATGTACTGAGTTTCTGATGTTTATACAAATTTTCCAGCTGATTCAGATTAATTCCAACATTTTAGTGTTTCTTTTTCTTCAAGGGCTAAGAAATAACAAGACTTGAGCTGATCCACGCAGTTCATCAGAATCTGTATGCTTCTACATGCGACCTCAATAAGCTCCAGCCCCAAATACAGAAGCACCATTCTGACTGACTCATTTGCCAAAAACCATACTTTTATGCTATTTCACACTTAAAATGTTGTAGCAGAAATGCAGTGAATGCATCTTGCCAGCAACAACCACTAAACACAATCCTTTTTGGAGTCTTGTCAGCTCCACCCTAGCCAATTTAATGAGCTGCTCTAATGTCACAAAAGCCCCAAACAGGGAAAGGCAGCAAGGAATAAGGGAAGTGGGCAAGTAACACTGACAAGAGTTCTAAATGCAGGCTTTTAATTTAAGCTAAGTTCTGAAATGGGACTTTGTTTCCAAGCATATATAAAATATAGCTCTTCCTCATTAAGTAAGAGTTGACAGCGCTAGATCTCTGCAGTTCAAAGATGGACAAGCAGTGACTTCTAGCCACCTGGTATCCTCAACTCTTCTCATTTTGTCACTACTTGAATGTCATGGATGTGAGGGTGAATGAGAAGGAGGTGCAGAATGGTGGCTATGGCCATGCTCCTCCCTTAGTCACTTCTGTGAAGAAGAAGAAGAAGAAGAAGAAGAAGAAGAAGAAGAAGAAGAAGAAGAAGAAGAAGAAGAAGAAGAAGAGTTTGGATTTGATATCCTGCTTTATCACTACCCGAAGGAGTCTCAAAGCGGCTCACATTCTCCTTTCCCTTCCTCCCCCACAACAAACACCCTGTGAGGTGAGTGGGGCTGAGAGACTTCAGAGAAGTGTGAACAGCCCAAGGTCACCCAGCAGCTGCATGTGGAGGAGCGGGGAAGCGAACCCGGTTCACCAGATTACGAGACTACCACTCTTAACCACTACACCACACTGGTGGTGAGGGTAGCAGGAGAGAAGCAAATTGGGGGAAAGCAAGGTGGGAACTGTGCCCTGGTGACCACAGGCCCTTCTAGAACATGGGTGAGGAATCTTAGGTTTGTGGGCCAAATGGGGCCCTCTAGGCTTCCTTATCCACCCCTCAGTGGCCCAGCCCTGTGCCCTCATCCTCTTGCTGGAATGAGGCCACTTATGCAACGAGGCCTGAAAAGGGTTCTCCACCCATTCTGGAATGTTAATCACAGAAATATACTTTCAGTGTGTACACTTTAAAGGGAGCATAGGAGAACATTTTGCAGCGTATTTCTGTTCTTGGAAGTAAGCCCCTTTGTGTTCAGTAAATGAGGCCATCATTTTATTTATTTATTTGATAAAGTGTATAGACAGCTTAATCAAGAAATAAAAATATATCCGCAGTTTAGCATTGCGATCTTGCTGAACGTAGCCAATATATCCTTGCATGTTGTTAGTGGGAAAGGATGTAGTCCATGAAAAGAAACAGAACTGAGAATAAAAAAATTCCATGAGGTGATTCGTACTTCTGTGGAATTAATTTACATTTGTCTTTTATTCTTACTATTGTTGGAAAAAATGAAAATGAGAGTTCCCCTTTCTTGCAAGTGCAATTGAGAAGCAGTTTACAGGTTGACCTTTCATCATAACAAAATTCCATTGACTAGAAAGCTAAATCTTTGCAGATGTCTGCTGACATCCAGGTTCAACTAAGCACCTACTGAGGCAATGTATAAACATAAGTTAAAGCATGATGTGACCTTATTACTGTTATATAGTTAGGCCTATATCAGATGGAGAAAGGCCCTGACTCCCAAGCATGTCTGGTAATTCTCTGCAATTTACCATTGCCTGCCATGTCCTACCCTCAGTGGATATGGCAAATAATTGTTCGCTATGTTTCTGGCTTATTATATTTCATTTTATTATATTGTTCTTCTTCTCTCTTTGCAAAGCATGCACAATTCTTCCAGCACACAAGTGATAGGCAAAGCCTTCTGAGTTTTTCCTTGTGGATGTCTCTGCCATCACATATTTGATTCAATTTTCATAGGATATTCAGTTCCAGCTCTTTCTCTTCCCTTTCAAAAGCACTGACAAGCTATTTCCCATCATGCTGAGCCACTATTCATCAATTCCCGTTTACAGCACATCCATGGTTTGCTATTGTGCATGCTGATGGGCTATTGCCAACAACTTCTTTGCACTGATCTTACAAGTTTTGCAAATCTGTTGCTTGTTCAAGGCATTTATCACAAGCCTGTCATTTTTTGCTTTCAGGGTGGAAAGGCAGGAACATTCACAGCACACCTAAAAAGTAGCCCTTCACTGCTTCATTAATGCCCCCCTTTAATATGAAAATTCTGAGTTTCCTAAGTGCCCACATTTCCAGTCCTCCTTAAAAGACTTAGTGCCTCTATCCTCATTTTTATAACAAATACACATCTAGGTCACCATAGCAGTCACAAACAGAAATTTCTGGAGCAGAAATTAAATATAACATTTTCTGCAGTAGCACAACCAGAAACCTTATGTCTTAACAATTAAAGTACACTCCTAGTCTTAGGTTACCATGAAAAAACTCTGTACTGCTTGGAACAGTATTGTGCTAGCTCAACATTAGAGTTTTCAGAAAAGCCATATGATGCAGACACCTTGGCACTGTGCCACCCAAGACTGCAGATGGGAATACTTTATTAGAAAGCTACCATTGTAAGCTCTGCTGGTGGGATACTTGCTTGGCAAGGAGAAAACTCATCTGGAACTCTGCTCCGTTAGCTTCCCACATGCAGGGTACTTCAGGCAAGCAGGACTCCAAGACCAACCTAAGATATTTTCCTGTCTGAGGGAAAGGACAAGGTCCCTTTTGCCTAACGCACCAGAAGTGCCAGTGGGCATCAAGTAAGCAAAGCAACACAAATGTAATGCCTGGTGCAGTTCATGGCCAGCAGTAACTGCTCTATCTGTGATGCATTGGGAGAAGGCAATTAGGTTGGCAATCAGCAAGGAGCAAGCAGCATTTAGGAGGAAGAGCCAGTGGCTTCTGTCATCTCTTTGTTTATTTATCATATAAAGGCAAAGGTACCCCTGACCATTAGGTCCAGTTGCGGACGACTCTGGGGTTGCGGCGCTCATCTCGCTTTACTGGCCAAGGGAGCCGGCGTACAGCTTCCGGGTCTTGTGGCCAGAATGACTAAGCCGCTTCTGGCGAACCAGAACAGCGCACGGAAATGCCATTTACCTTCCTGCCGGAGCGGTACCTATTTATCTACTTGCACTTTGACGTGCTTTCGAACTGCTAGGTTGGCAGGAGCAGGGACCGAACAACGTGAGCTCACTCCGTCGCGGGGATTCGAACCGCCGACCTTCTGATAGGCAAGCCCTAGGCTCTGTGGTTTAGACCACAGCGCCAACCGCGTATAACATCCTTCTATACCACTTAATACCAAGACAGCCTCTAAGCAGTGTACATAAATAATAAAGACAATGTATGTGTGTAATAATGAAATGTGAAAATTACAATACCAAGCAATCCACTCAAATCCCCCAAAAGCAAAACCTTAGCAGCACATTTTGAAAATATATTTAAGATTCACCCTCCCTCTTGCCAGGCGCTCATCCCCACTGACACATGCCTAGTATACCCAGAGTCTGTCTTCCATCTAATCCCAACCAATTTCCTTCTACGTAAACCAAAATCATGCAACACTCACTACTTACCCAATATCAGTCATCCCATTCTACTCCCACACCTCTCAATATATCTATCAATACAAGCAAATCAACCCTCACAGCCACCAAACCATTGTCACCAATCACTCCATCTACTCTACTAAAAATGTACTGCAAACACACCAGGAGACAATGAAACCACTCTCTAGCAGAACCATATAAAATACAAAAACAAATTGTTACCCACCAATCACACAGATTTACTGCCCAAAGGTATGCCCACCCCCATAAAGACCATTCATGCCAAAATGCAAGAAGCCTTTCTCAAACTTTAACTACACTGCCATTTGACACCTTTTAGGTTGTCACATATTCTGAAATACACTTCACCATTATGCTGGTCACAAAGGCACCTTTCTTCATGTGTGGTGGGAGGGACAGCTTATTGGCAGTCTATATTCATGGGTCTTTCTGCAATAACAAAACAGTTTATAACTGTGGACCCAGTATTAGCTCTCTTGGCCACATAAAGTTATTTAAAGCCCACCCTTGTTCAACAAGCAGCTGCTAGCACTACTGCTGGCTGAAGCCAAACTTGAAATACCCAAATATTGGAAGTTTGCATCAAGCTCCTCCTCCTCAAGCATGGTTTAAGACTGTGTGGGCCATTGCTTTGTTCTGCATTTAACCCATCATAGAAGGGTTCTAAGAGGGATCCTTCAGAATGCCTGGAGAACAGGTGAGGTCCCTGCAGACTGGAGGCAGGCAAATGTTGTCCCCATCTTCAAAAAGTAGAAAAATGAAGACCCAAGTAATTACCGATTGGCCAACTTGACGTCAATACCAGGAAAGGTCCTAGGACAGAAAACTAAACGGTCAGTCTGTGGGCACTTAGAAAAGGTTGCTGTGATTACTAAGACCCAACATGGGTTTCTCAAAAATAAGTCATGGTAGACAATTCTCATTTCTTTTTTTGATAGTGTTACAAGCTTGATGGGTCAGGGGAATGCTGTGGACTTAGTGTATTTTGATTTCAGTAGGACTTTTGACAAAGTCCTGAATGATCTTTTTTGTGGAAAAGCTGGTAAAATGTAAGACAAGGTAACTGTTAAGTAGATTTGTACCTGATTGACTGACCAAACCCAAAGAGTGCTCACTAATGGTTCCTCATTATGTCCTGGCCCAGAGTTGTTCAATGTCCTTGTAAATGACTTGGATGAAGGAATGCCATTTACCTTCCTGCTACAGTGGTTCCTATTTATCTACTTGCACTGGTGTGCTTTCAAACTGCTTGGTTGGCAGGAGCTGGGACACAGCAAATGGAAGCTCACCCCGTCATGGGGATTCAAACCCCCATACTTCTGATAGGCAAGCCCAAGAGGCTCAGTGGCTTAGACCACAGCGCCACCTGTGTCCCCCTAATGGCATTTCCCTGTGCTCTGGTTTCTGTCATGGTGTTCCGTTGCACCAGAAGCGGTTTAAGTCATGCCGGCTGCATGACCTGGAAAGCTGTCTTTGGGCAAATGGCAGCTCCCTCGGTCTGAAAGCGAGATGAGAGCTGCAACCTCATAGTCACCTTTGATTTGACTTAACTGTCCAGGGGTCCTTTACCTTTACCTTTAGGGACAAATAGCAAGAGCACAATAGCACAAAAATAAGATGTGAGACACCAGATGGCTTCCCAGCCATACATGTGGAAATGACTGAGGAGGTCTTAGTAGACTTAGAATGAGTCAGCAAGGTGGTACAACAGCAAAAAAGTTAATGCTATTCTAGGCTTCATCAACAACCACGCCTTATGAGGAACAATAACTGCCAAAGTGCACTAAACCTGTTTATTTTATTCCAAATACAATAATGTGTTTTATATATTTTTCTTTATTATTTGTATGTTGTTGTTTTTTAAAAACCTAATAAACATTTTTTTTTTTAATAAAAAATGTACTGGCCTAGACAGCAACCTGGCTCTCACCCGGGATGGATGGAAGTGCACAACCCCTCCCTAATACCCCCTGTCCTCTCTCCCTTACTCAGACACTTTCAAAGCACCAAACAGGAACTCCACACCACCCACCCACCCAAATAACTCAGCTGAAAGCTGGGCACCCTCCTTGCAACTCCAAGGCTGTCTGTTATGGGCTTGTCTGCTGCATTGCAGGATTTGTAGCTCTCTGACTGGCTGGCAGTCATCTGCTCCTGCTGCTTCCCCTCACTTCCTCCATGGCTCTGCCCCAACAAGACGACCTCCAGAGCCTGTAGGGCTAGCAGGGCATCAGGAGGGTGGGTGTTCTTATCTGTCTCTACTATCCCTTGCTCCTTACCCCCTGCTCTGGCCATCTCACAGACGGCACTCCCCCAGCATCTGGCACGTCACTCTGTGCAATGGTAGGGCCGGCCTTGCAGCAGCAACCTAAAGTGGCACAGTCCAGAAGATCAGGACCATGTGGCTTTTCTGAATGTTTGCAACATTTTGATCGGGGGGGGGGGGGATTTCAAACCTGAATCAGAATCCTGGAAGGGCCTCATCCTGGTTCTCTGGGGAAAGGCCTTCTGTGCCTGCTTGTTGAAGGAAGCAACACCAGATATGGGCTGCACCCGGCCAGCCTACACACTGCATTACTTAGCGCTTTTTAAAGAGTGCACTTAAGGCTGCCACCAGGCCCTGATCTGACACTATGTTTCCAATCTGGGCTGGTGGACGGCACCACTTTCTAGTGAAAATTACCACCTCTGGCTGCTATTTGCCCTCAAAGGGGCTGCTGGCTGCACACAAAAATGAAAGCTGTATTTAAATAGCCTGATTCATTAATGGACTGTTTGCAGAATGCTAGCAAAGCAATGTTGTTGCTGGCAGAGGTGAGGCTGGGTCACAGCATAAGAGCAAGGGGTGTCCCCTTGTACCAGCACAGGGGACCTTTAAAGTGAAGAACGCTGTGGGTAGGCAGAAAAATTGTTACCCTCTTACTCAACAGCAAAGGGATTTGGGCAAAAGTCACTTGCTAGCCTCTGCTATTAAAACTCATAAAGCAAATGGCTCTGGTGTCTTTCAGGAGAAGGATGAAGAGGTACCCATATATGTAATTTAAATAATTGTTTCTGCTTCTGTGATGGAATTTGTCTGCTTCAGCTGAATGCACCATAAGCCCTTATCTAACAAATGTCTGAGAAGCAAGACACTAAGTATTACAGCATATTCAACGGCTACCGATTCCTGAAACAAATTAATATGCAGCTTGAGTAGCCACATTCATCTTGCTTGGAAAATATCCTCCTTTTATTTCATCTTGATCTCCGACCACAGCCTCATCTCCAGGGTCCCCATAAGCTAGGCTAGTAAATTACCCTGGCATCAATTTTCAATCTGAAGGATTAATAATTTGTATTATATTTTAGGGATTTGATGCATATATTTTTCTTTAGATTGCAGAAAGCAGAATACCTTTTATTACACCGTGCTTTTCATTTAGGCAAGAGTCTCACATAAAAGCCTAAGAGGATTTTCTAAAGCATGGAAGAGATGGAAAAGAATCCTTAAAAAAAAAAAACCCACAAAAAAACCATACACCTGTCAAGTTATTTTTCTCATGATTGTGCAAAGAAAGATCTGTGGCAGCATTTGTCACAACCTTGCTGTGGATTAAAAGAAATTTCAAGTGTTAATGGAGAGGAAACCCAGGCATGTTCACTCACCCTGCATAGAGCCTCTGGCATTTCCATCCCACAGTTTAAGGACACAGTTGGATTGCATTCAGGAGAAGCCATTCAACTCCTGCGGTTGCTAGCCTCCCATTTAAGGAACAGCAGCTTGATTTTCATAGACTTTGGCACATTGTCTCATTACCCTTCCATCACCTTGAAGCTTACTATAGTTGACAAACAAGTTGTCTGATACAGTGGAAGCGCAAAACCCGTACGCATGCCAGGCTCTCTCATTCCACACACAAATTGCTATAATAAACTAATAGTCAATAGTTCTTTGTACAAAGCTACAGCATCTGCAACTAGCAATTGCTTCTGTACCATCATTATAATTGCACAGAGAAGGCACATTAAACAGAGCAAGGCCATAAAGAATAGCAAAGATAATAGAGAAAGAGACAGACGAATGAGCAATATCACCATATATTGTTGCAAAGGATTTTTTTCTTCTAGAAACAACTATGCCAAACATTCTCCAGTTTCACTTTTCTGGTAATAACTAGCAATTTCAGTGGCCTAATTAAAATTTTTAGAAAAGCATACTCAGGTGAATGTTTGCATAATCTTTTTCTGATCCCACTTGACATCACCATTTCCCCAGGCTTCTTTCTCCTTCCTGCATTTGTCACCTGGGTGATTTCTCCAAGTCAGAGATCACACAGTGAATGGGACAGGGTAAGCAACGCCGTCTCTAGGGACCAGTGAGAGCAATGTAAAAGACACGTAGTTGCTTTCAGCACTAATAAAAGTGTTCATGAACACCTGAGTTCTCTGGCTGAGTTTAAGTTATAAGAGCACACATTATTTTGTGTATTGTTTTCTACTGTGATAGTCCAATAGCGTATTGGGCTGTAATTCAACTAACTTTTATTAAGAATAGACCCACTGAAATTAATAACCATGCCTAACTCATGTCCATTAATTTCAACTGGTCTACTCTGAGTAAAAGTTGGTTGAACTCCATCCCTTATACTATCATCAGATATGTTGGTCTTTTCCAGTACAGTGGTACCTCCGGTTGCGGATGGGATCCGTTCCGGATGTCTGCACATGCACAGACCGCTTCTGCTCATGCGCGCACAGCGAAACCCGGTAAAATACGTAGGGGTTTGCCACGCGCACATCCCGAAGTTTACCCCGAGGGTTACGTAAATGGAGGTGAGGTACGACTGTATTGTTTTGATTTTGGGCTGTGGCAAATATGTGCAAGATATTGTTATTTGGGAGGTACATAAAAGTGAAAAATAAATAAATAATATAATGGGAAACATCATTTCATCTGCCACAGAAATCATTCCACAGAGCTTATGCATTTATGTTAATTTGTGTAGATTAATCCATATTTTTAAAGGCCACTGGACCAAATATGAGACTAAACCTTTTTAAGTTACTTTTGAGACACAAGCATAGAAACTGAGATCAGTTATCTAAACATAGCATCCCAGTTGTCAGACTCACCTCATTCCCACCTCTAAAACCAACACACTTTTGAGAAAAATAATAATAATGCCACTTAGGGAAGCTGCTTCATGGTTGACATACAAATGTGTTGAATGTGTTTAAATTAAATTTGCAGTTCTAGCTCCCCAAGTAATGGTTCATGTGGAATTTGCTCACTGACTTTTTTATTATTGCTGTATCACTGAATAAAGATTCCAAGCCATGAGTATTAATAACTGGTTGCAGACAGCAAATACTTAACGAGGTTGTACAGCAAACCCAATAGGATACAAAAGTATAAAATATATTCTTTATGCATCACGATGTAATTATCACATTTTGGAACTGAATACCATTGGATGTCAAATGCTCGTGCCAAATACACAGTGTATACTGAGAATCAAGATTTGAAGAATATCTGGGAAATACGCAACATCAAAGCTCACAGCAGAAAATTCAGAACAGAATTTTGGGAATAAGCACGTTTCAGCTGTAGCTGGAATAAGAATTCTAGATATCTAGCTGAGTTATTTTTTTGCCTGTTTTGACTCAATGCCTAGGAATAATTTCTAGAGTGCATCCCCCTATAACCTGCCTAATATTAATTATAATCATAAATATATTATTTATACTCTGTGCATCTGGCTGGGTTGCCCCTGCAACTCTGGGCAGCTTCCAACAATATAAAAACATAATCTAACATTAAAAACCTCCTGAGACAGGGTCCCCTTCAGATGTCTTCTAAAGGTTGTGTAGTTTATCTCCTTGACATCTGATGGGAGGGCATTCCACAGGGAGGGTGCCACTGCTGAGAAGGCCTTCTGCCTGATTCCCTGTAACTTCCCTTCTGGCTGTGAGGAAACCACCAGAAGATCCTCGGAAGTGGACTTCAGTGTCTGAGCTGAACGATGGGGGTGGAGACGCTCCTTCAGGTATACTGGGCCGAGGCTGTCTAGGGCTTTAAAGGTCAGCACCAACACTTTGAATTGTGATCAGAAATGTACTGGGAGCCTGTGTAGATCTTTTAGGACTTACGTGGTTCTGGCAGCTGCTCCATTCTTGGTTAGTGTAGTTTCTGAGTCACCTTCAAAGGTAGTCAAAGCTGTGAGTCCAAAATGACTCCCAGGGTGAGTACCCGGTTCTTCAAGAGCACAGTTACCCCATTCAGCACCAGGGAGTCCCTCCACACCCACCCACCCCTTGTCCCTCAGAAACAGTACTTCTGTCTTGTAGCTATTCAACCTCAATCTGTTATCCATCATCCATCCTCCAACTGCCTCCAGACACTCGCACAGGACATTCACTGCCTTCACTAGTTCCAATTTAAAGGAGAGGTAGAAGTGTGTATCATCTGTATAAACCCAAACCCCTTAATGATCTATCTCAGAGGCTTCATATAGATTTAAAAAGCATGGGGGAGAGGACAGAGCCCTGAAGCACCCCACAAGTCCAGGGGTCTGAACATTCATCCCCCACCACTACTTTCTGGAAAACGACCCAGGAGAAAGCAGCAGAACCACTGCATAACAGTGCCCCCGACTCCCAGCCCTCCATGGAGGATACCATGGTCAACAGTATCAAAATTTGCTGAGCAATCCAGCAGAACCAGGAAACAGCTTTCCCCTCTGTCCCTAGCCTGTTCTTCTTCATTAGTCTGTTCTGTCTTTGTTGGTGCTGTCCAGAAGGTGTCAAAGAGCCTCCAATAGAAAGATCCAAGTATGGCTGAGGATACAAAAGTGTGAAGCAGCAGCAAAAAAGCTAATACTATTCTAGGCTGCCTCAACAGAAGTATAGTATCAAGATCAAGGGAAGCAATTGTACCACTCTGTTCTGCCTTGGTCAGACCACACCTGGAATACTGTGTCCAACTCTAGGCACCACAATTTGAGAAGGATGTTGACAAGCTGGAATGTGTGCAGAGGAGGGCAACCAAGATGATCAAGGGTCTGGAAATCAAACCTTATGAGGAGCACTTGAAGGAGCTGGCTATGTTTAGCCTGGAAAAGAGGAGGTTGAAAGGAAATATGATAGCTATATTCAATTATCTTGAGGACTGTCACATGAAAGAGGGAACAAGCTTGTCTTGTCCAGCTCTGGAGGGTAGGACTCTAACTAATGGCTTCAAGTTACATGAAACAGGATTCTGGCTAAACATCAGGAAGAACTGTCTGACAGAAAGAGCTGTTTGACCGTGGAACAGACTCCCATGAGAGGTGATGGGCACTCCTTCCTTGGAGGTTTTTAAGCAGAGGTTGGATGGTCATTTGTCATGGATAACTTAGTTGTGATTCCTGCATTGCAGGTGGTTGAACTAGACAACCCTTAGAGTCCCTTCCAACTTTAAGATTCTATGATTCTAAGTAAATAAGATGCTGAGGAACACTGAAAGAATTTTCCAAGGAGGAAAAAGGTGTGAATGTTAGTGGGTGCATTTCCCAGGCATGAAGCACAACTGCTCTTCTTCCCAGCTCCTTCCAAGTCATCCTGCAGAGCAGTCACAGCCAACCCTTTTCACATTCTCTTCCAGGGCAATGTGCTCTTTGCTGCTGCGCTCCAAGTCTCCCTCCCCCGCAATGAGGAATGGCCTAAAGATGCAGGTACTGCCCTTTCTAAACAAGGGGAAGCAGGTAGGCAGAGTGCGCCAGAAGCAACAACCAAGGCAGCAGAGCCCCATTGCTGGCTGAGAGGGGGAGGAAGGATCAGATCACCCTCTTCTTCTTGGGGCACCTTCCTCTTTCTTCCTGCTGCTGCAGTTGCTTCCGCCCCAGTGAAGTAGGGTTGTTGTTGGTGGTTTAATTCATGTGCATCATCATCATTTTAAGAATTAGATAGATCACTTCCACACACTGGAATGCAGAGAGGGATAACTGAAGAAAAGGCACTAACTCTCCCACCACAACAAGTGACGCAATTGTGCTAATCACATTGGAAAATTTGGATAACAATGGAGAACATGTAAGAAAGAGGGGGGGGGGTTGTCAGGATTCACAGTAATAAATGGGGGGTAGTGTCAATTATGGGGGACATGGCAGCTGTGAATATTCCCACAGCAGGAGGGGGCAAAACTCTGAATTCATCTCTTTACTTTCTTTCATATGAGTGAATTGCAGTCATGCACTCCTTTTGGGGGTGAAATAAGGTGCTCAGTTTGTAGCGGACATTTTAGTGGAAATAAACCCTGCTTGTGTCCCCTGGCACCAGAAGTCCTGGCCTTTCCTTGCAGCAACCCAACAGGGAGTTGAGTAGATCTGCATGCAGAGACATATATCAGCCATCAACAGATATCTCCCCCACACACCGTGCATTCTGATGACGGGAAGTTGCTGATTAATCATAAGTCTGGAATGCAAGAGGTAAGTTTAAAGATAAGCAAATAAAACTCCACACCAGGCATTTATCTTGAAAGGACATTGTTTACTCAGTTTTTATAGGAAATTCAGATACTGTCACTGCAAATGTTACATACCAGTGGGTTTTTTCTTTTTGTCCTCCTGTTTATTTTCAGACCTGATTTGTGCTGAAATATATGCAGGCTACCATTGTAAGCATGTGTGTCTAGTGTGGATTGGAAAAGTGCTTAAGGCTTTTCTTAATTATCTCTAGATAATACTAGATAATACCTCAACGTAATTTGAGTTGCTTCCTGTTCATTTGCCATGGTTGCCGCATTCCTAAATTTCCCTTAATCAGTACCTGTTCCCTGTGTGGGTGGGTTAATTACTTGATTCCTCTGAAACCAGAATAATTCCTCATTTTTTTCCATTCAACGTCATGCTATCACAAATGTCCACTCTGGGTATGAGCATCAAGCTTGCCAGACAAAATGGTCTCCCCTCCTCCAAATGCTGTTCTGGGGGTTCTCCCAGCGCACACTCTGGGGCTGGGGTGGGAAGTAGGCATAGCCAGGATTTATTGGGGGGGGACAGGACACCCACCTGTCATCATCCTCTGTCTGGCTCTGTCTAGCAACTTCGGAAGAAAATGTCTCAACAGCAGTTGTTTTAAATTACTTTCTTTTGACCCTGAGTACTCAGAAAAATCTGTCAAAATCTTTCTACAATTTCTACTTTTAGTTACTCATTTTCATTTATTTACTTGATTTGGGGGGACAGCTGCCCCCACCCCGGCTATGCCCATGGGGTGGGGGAGGAGAGGTGGCAAGCGCTGTTGTGCAAGCAGAAGGCATTGCACATGAACCACTGATGAGGTTCATTGGGTGATTCCCGACCTTTGCAAAGGTGATTCCTGATCATAGTTGCAAAACTGTGCTAATAAAAAAATAAAAAGAGAAAACCAGAATTAAAGCCCCCACCCACGGACAAGAGGAGCTAACTAATTAAAGGGAATTTCATCGCATTGCACTGTAACAGAATAAGATGAAACTAATTAGTTGCCACATTAAAAGAAAGTAAAACTTTTTGACACAGTGGACAAAGAGCTGAACAGTGGGGAAGCATTTTCAGATTTTGCATTCAGATAAGATAACCCAAAAAAGAATGTATGGATTATTTTTCACTGCAGGAATTTACACTAATGAACTTTCCTGTGAATTTCACCAGCGGGGGGGGGGGGATGATATAGTTTGGGCAGGAAAGGTCGGTGAGAAACTTCAGAACTGAACAGAATGGTCTCCATTTCAGTTGTGCCAATAAATAAATAAATGCATGATAACACAAAGAGGATTGTAAAAGTTTCCAATGAATATTTTAATTTGCATTTCTCTCACCATAGTGATAGTTTGGCATCAGCCAACATGCAGGCCCAATTTTGACTTTATATTTCCTATGAGAGCTCGATTATCTGCCTACAAGGAAATTAAGGGGAAGGGAAATCACTTCAGCTGAAAAGATTGCTAAATACTGTTTGAGTATCAAGTTCAGAATGAAAAGGGAAAAGGACAGAAGAACAGTAGCTCTGCTTTTGAAAGTTAACAAGAGTTACTGAATTTTGCATAATAAAAGCTTTTAGTAAGGCTAATTGCACATTCCCTACTCAATTTCAGTTACAGTTTTTCCTCTTGTCTTCTCAAATGTTATTAAGCCAACAATTAAGTAATTTCTCCAGCTGAGCTAAGTGATTGCAAAGACACAGCGATTTGGTGGCTTTGTGTAATGGTCACACTTGAAATGTTCCTTTCCATCTAAAAGTTCCCACAAAGGAATTCCCTTCATTTGTCTAGAAGGGATTTCCATCCTCCCACATTTACCCTCTGATTGAGCCGCCAAAAAAAACTTTCCACAGTCCACAGCAATCGGAGCGCTCCTTAAGTCCCGGAACGAAAGATATCCGCTTGAAATTCACATTCAAAGCACTACCAAATAATTACTAAAACAGAAATGTTGCTGGATGGTCAAATGCATACAAAACCAGGACTCCCATACCTCAAAGAGTTGCATAGAAGGGAAAAAATTTGCAGGAAAATTTATTTCATTTCATTTCTTTTGTTTTGTATGCTGCTTTTCCACAAAAAAAATATCATGCTCAAAGTGGCTTACAACAAAGAAACAGGGATGAATGTCAAAGAAACACAATGAAAACAATGTCATAATAACACAGCAAAGCAAAAACACAGGAACAATTACATAATATAATAGAACAAAAAATACAATAACATACAAAAAACCATATTTTAATACAGTGAGGCCACAACTTACAGGCATTTAACTTGTGCACATTCAGCTTTATTTGTGTGGCAATAAAGGAGAAAAAAGAAAAAAAGGGGGAAACAATTTTGGGGGAAATGACTTTCAAAATCTCACCTGCCATTGAACCCAATGTGTTTTAACTATATAAGATTTTGGCTTTAGGCACGATCCCTGGAATGTAAACCCCATATAAGTTGCAGGCTTACTGTACTATGACTATAACAAGAATGTTTAAAAACAAAATACAACATTTAATAGCAAAAATAACAAGGGAGCATCACCATGGGTGTAACCAGGATTTTTTTGGGGGGGGAGGCACTTTCCTGGGCAGTATGGAGGTGAGGCAGAGAGCAGCAGGTTCATGGATGCCTGAGTGTAACAGCAAGAGCACCCGGCCGGCTCTACTGCAACACCTGTTGTTACCAGGTGCACCTCTGACTTACACGTGTGTCCAGTGCTCACGTGTATTCAGTGTTCAGCTCAGAGAAGACTGGAACCTTTTGCACTGAGTCAGTACATGTGCCCACTAAAAATGGTGTGTGCCTTTACCCTTATACCCAATAAAGATCTTTGCACAGCAGAAAATTGCGAAAGTTCGTTTTATTTCACGGAAATGAGAAGAGAGTATGTGGGTGCTGCTTCAGACAGCAATGTTACAAATATGCAGGCAGTAATACAATCACTGCAGGTGGCGCTGTGGGTTAAACCACAGAGTCTAGGGCTTGCCAATCAGAAGGTCGGCGGTTTGAATCCCTGTGATGGGGTGAGCTCCCGTTGCTCGGTCCCTGCTCCTGCCAACTTTGAAAGCACGAAGTGCAAGTAGATAAATAGGTACCGCTCCAGCGGGAAGGCAAACGGCGTTTCTGTGCATTGCTCCAGTTCACCAGAAGCGGCTTAGTCATGCTGGCCACATGACCCAGAAGCTGTACGCCAGCTCCCTCGGCTAGTAAAGCGAGATGAGCGCCGCAACCCCAGAGTCCGCAACTGAACTTAACGGTCAGGGGCCCCTTTACCTTTTAATACAATCACTAAGGACATGCAACTAAGATCTAAAGAATCAAGAGAGTCCCTAACACACCCAATGCCTGAAAAATGGGTGTAGCATGTGCAACAGACCTGTGCTAGAAGAAGGGGGGGGGAGGGAAAGGCATGCAGTTTCAGAACCATAAATTCACTCTTGAAAAAGGATTTAATTATCTTCATGAAGTCTGGTTCCTGATTACAGGAGGGTGCTAATTAAACTTTGCTGGTAAATATAATCTCTACTGTAACTATTAGCGTTCAGGATGTTTGCTGTACCTTCCAGGTCACATTTAAGAAAGCAGCTTGTGTCAAGGTCATAAATAGTTCTGCTGCCAGCAGAAGCACCAGCGGGGAGTATAAAAGGAGTAAACTGCTGTTCTCTATGTAGCTGACTTCATTCATGCACAAAAGCCTGGCATCAGCAGTCTTGGGGGAACCTTGAGGTTTGCAGAAGTACTAAAAAATATTTAGAGGAAGGGGAAGTGCGAAGAAGGGACACAAAACAGTCCAATAAGGACTAAGGCTCCTCAGTGACCATGGAAAGCTCACTGTCCGCAGAATACTAATTGAGCAAAAGACCACATCAGATGAGGGATGGAAGAAGGAACCACCCACAAAGAAACATTTTGTTGCAGACCCTACTTGTTCATACAATTAATAACTGGTATAGTAGTATTTGCATGGTTTTTTAAAAAAGAAATGGCAGCTGTGGGTGGCCTAAGTATCAATTGAGACCAAGATGCAGAAGTAGGAAAGCTTTATCTCTTTGTCCCTACCACAGTCCTGATTTAGGGACACGTCCCCCACAATTGCTATTTTCCATTGGGACGTGAGGTTTGGGATTAAAAATTGCAACCGTGGGGGTGGGGTCTAGTCCAGAATAGGACCACATGAGTTTCAAAGGGTAAAGCCTTTCACACTGTGGTCACGATATGGGCTGGGGGAAATCAAGTAGTATTTACTTCAAGAAGTATGTCACATGTGTTTAGGCCCTAAGAAAAGACAAGATCTGTGAATTTAATAATACAAAAATCTCCTTCCACATTTCAGGAGTAATAATTGTAATAATACAAAAATCTCCTTCCACATTTCAGGAGTTTTATGCAAGAGCCCTTCCCCCAACATGCTAGTCTTGTAAATGCATGGAAGTTCTTGCAAGGGGCTCAATTCAAAAACATAATCCCCTTAGTTGCACTCAGCAACAGACATCTAGGCCACATGAGCCCGCTGATCATGTAACCTGGCTCTCACTCTGATAAAAGGCTGGGAGCTCACAGTCCAACAGAGAAACCTCACAGCTATACCTGGCACTGACTGTAAATATTTTACTGATATGGCATAACTCTCTTGACTATAGCCTATAAAATCCTATTTGATCCTTTTTTTTGAAATGTAGCCTTCATAAAGATGAGATAAAGCAGGACTTCTGTCTCGTTAAAATTATTGTGGAGGCGGGGAATCAACTCTCAAGCCTCTTTGTTGAAAGCTTATGAGCTTACATTATAACATATAATGATACGTAAATATAATTTACTGTACCAAGACTATGTATAATGATTTACTGGATGTTACAATTCACAAAAAAATAAAGTTTAAAAAAATCAGTCTAGCTCCAGATGCACATATACATCAGACGGTTATTGAGATCATTTTAATGTGAGTCAGCCTTTATTGTATGCTAACCTTGTAGGGCTAACAACTTCCATATTAGAGAACTCTGCATAATCTATGTTAGAAAACATCAAAGGGTGGGGGAAGAAAAGAGGAGGAAAAAAGATGCTATGAAGCTATAATAATCCTTGTTCCTTTAAAAACTAACAAACTAACTAAAACCCTGAACTATTATATTCTGTGCCATTTATCATGAAGAAAGAGGTAACTATCACAGCAAAAGTCAGGAGGCCATAAAAAAAATATTGCTCACACACACAGAATTCAAGCCTCCCTCCTGAAAATAGCATGGTTAAGATGGGGGCGTAAATTACACGTTTTATTTAAAAGCTTTGCTTCTCCTACTGAAACGTCATGTTCCCCCTGTTCCGCCTTCCACCTGCCGCCTGCCATTTGACAGCTACACGATGTGGTGTGAAGAGCCTGGGTGTGAACGCTGTGAATAGTTGAGAGAAATGTATGTTTTGTCAGCCTAAAAACTTATGGTCATGAGTTCATGCAAGGCAGGCAGGCACATTTACCCAAAGATTTAAAGCTCTTGGTGTTAGAATAAGATGTAGCAATCACTCAGTAAATACGGGGGGAAAGTAAAGGTGCCACAACTGGTTCAGTGCTTACACAGCCTCCCTGGAAACTCCAGAGAAAGAGATCACCCCATACTGTAAGAATCACCTGTACGCTGATGACTCTTTAGTCTGAATCGCTGGATGATTTCCTGCAGCAGTTTCATGTAGAATCTATACTGTATCTGCCGAAAAGCATTAGAAATAATAAATATGCACCAGGAATTTTGTGGCACACCCAAAAGCCACTGGCCATGCGCAGAACAACAGACAACTATGGACTTCTCTACAACTTCTTTCATGAGAATATACATCAACACAATCCTTGAGAATGATGTCGGCAAGGGATTGTAAAGGATTGACCTTAATGGGCCTTACTTCTCAATAGGCATGCATACGGTTGTGCTATGAATATGCTACCCTGTTTAAGGCCTTTATCCTAGTTTGATCAACCATTTCTTCATTACAGTTTTCCCCCCATCTCCCTAATGTGTCCCATGGTGGCACAAGAAAAAAAATTATTGAGGGGGGACAGAAGGGGCAAAGTATATTTCTAGGTGGGCAAATTGTGTTTCACATGTTAAGATCTCCGAAAGGATAGCAACACTATATATTAATGACAGGAGTCCAGCAATGTGGGGATTGGGGTGAGCTCCTTGTTTGGGGGGGGTGCGCTAGCCATGTTGGCTACAGGCGATCTGAGTTGTAGTGACTAGAATGTACATTTGGAGGGCACCAGGCTGTGGAATATTGGGCGGTACCCAACTAAACAATTCCAGGAATGCAAGTACTTTTGGCTGTGCAACAAAACTTCGTTTGCCCCTCCCTCTCCCCACATGCACCCTAAATATGTTCTGGGATTTTCCCCAACCCTCCAGAGCAGATTTAGAGAACATGGAAATGTTTCACTGGGTAGCACCCATTGTCTCCTCTGACTAGAAATTGCTCACTAGGTTCAGGGACAGATATTTTATTTTTATTTCTACCTCAGATCCTTATTACTGGAAATTGGGCTGGAACCTTCGGTTTTCCCCCTGAACTGTGGGCCTTCTGGCCTTCCTCCCTGACCTGCTCCCTCCAGCAGCCAAGTACAAGTTCTCATAAACCCCATACTCCACATGGATGCATTTCCAATAATATAAAGACTTTGTATTTCAAGGCTGAATCTCTCATGAGGAATACCCAATGGAATCCCAAGAACATTATTATGATTATGGAGTTTGTTCAAAAACAACAACATCCCAGTCTAAGATACCGCCAGTAACTCCTTAATTTAAAAGTCTCAGGCATGGTCTACATCTCAGAAACGCAAACCCTATCAAGTACTTCTAAGACACAATATGGGGGAGACAATATGAATAAGAGACTTGGTTGTTGAAAAGTCACCTTCTTCTGATTTATTTCTGGAAAAGATACTTGGAAGCCATCGTAATGTTCTACAAAATAAAATAAAATAATAGAAAATTGTTTAATCGAGTGAGAATCTGCTGTGCTTTTAAAACTGCGGGAAACCCAGCTTTACTAAAGATATAGACTGGACAGAAAGTAAATAAAGCCACTTAGACAAGAGGTTGCCTTGTTTGGAGTAAAATATAAAAAAGCAATTTATCTCTTAATAATTATGGGTCCATTAGATGCTGTATTCTTTAGCTGAATCAATGCATTCATTCTAAAATGAGTCAGTCCTTTGGGACCCCTTGTTTTTCAAACTGTTGTAGCTGAAGCTTTTCAAAAAATGTAATGATTTGGCTGATCTGTCTTATCATAATAGTTTACGTTTATGAATATTTTAAGCCAGGATCTCTTTTACCCCTATAGCAATGCTGAGAAATTGGTAGTTACTTATTTCCAATTGTACATTTTCTTTGCATTGGTATAAATTTCCACAAAGTTCCTTTTATAGAAAGTACTGGCACTTCTATTCATTAGCGGGAGCCAGCTGGGGGGGGGGAGATTTTTTAAGGAATGTATGTTATATTATTCACACATACACACCTGAAATTACTATAGTAAAGGCAAAAAATGTTGAGAGGTGACACAAAATTAAAAGCTTCCTTAGAAAAAAAAACAAAAACTTCATGGGACACAAGGCAAATACCTACTTTCTTTCATATTAATTCCCCCACACACACTTTTATCCTTGCTCTAGGTAAAGGTAAAGGGACCCCTGACCATTAGGTCCAGTCGTGGCCGACTCTGGGGTTGCAGCGCTCATCTCGCTTTATTGGCCAAGGGAGCCAGCGTGCTGCTTCCAGGTCATGTGGCCAGCATGACTAAGCCGCTTCTGGAGAACCAGAGCAGCGCACGGAAACACCGTTTACCTTCCGCCAGAGTGGTACCTATTTATCTACTTGCACTTTGCTGTGCTTTCAAACTACTAGGTTGGCAGGAGCAGGGACTGAACAACAGGAGCTCACCCCGTTGCAGGGATTCAAACCGCCGACCTTCTGATCGGCAAGTCCTAGGCTCTGTGGTTTAACCCACAGCACCACCTGCGTCCCTACAACAATCCTTGCTCTACTCTGCTGTAAATTTGAAGATTTTAGGGGAGTTACTTTAGTATGTTAACTTCACATTTACAAGATGAAGTCATCCCTCCCTGAGATTTTGGTGTGTTATCAAGTTTATAACAAACAGGTAATGAGGTAGCATCACCTTATTTTTCCAAAAGTTCAGTGCAAAGGCTCTCAGCTCCATTTTGTATTACAGTATACCTAATGCACACTGGGGTCATTCAGCAACTCATAGCTAATTATAAACTGCATTTCTGTTTTAAGGGATTGTTTAAGTAACTGCTTGTGGTGCAAAATACAATGGGTTGTGTATATTTGGCACATTTGAGCCTAGCTAGCCATCGGTAACTGGTAATTTTGCACTGACCACACACTCACACACACACAGGTCCACACAGGTCCACACAGAAGAGCAGGGAAATCAGCAAGATCGTGTGGGCAGCAGCACAGCACTGCAGAAAATGTTCCTCCAAAACAACATGCAAAACTACACATTTGGTGAAGTATCACAAAGGATTCCTCAAGTGCAAGATTACTGGGCATGCTGAAATCCCACACCATCAGGTTGTTGTATGTGACACATGATTCAGCTTCCTGAGTCAGTCAGATTTCTTTTGGTAAAACAAAAATAAAAACCAAGCTCCCAGCTTGTTCTAGCTTTATTCAATATGTAGCTAAGCATATGGGCGATGCCTAATGAAATCTCAGGAGCCAGAGGGAGAGCCGAATTAAGATTTCCAGTGGTCAGGATTTCAGAAGAAATCTCTCCCCAGGAGCAACAAAAGCCGAATAAATTTATGCAAAATAAGAGAAAGCACACAAAATTGCTTAATTTGTATTACACACGGAGGGGTCACAAAGTTTGTGGGTGTGTTTGTTTGTGTCTTTGCAGTTTGGGCTGCAAGCAGAGTGCGCACGTGTCCTGCCTGCCATCTTTCTGGATCCGTCCCGAAAGCAAGTATTCCCTGCAGCTTCAAAGAATGAGACAACCATACTGACATGAAACACTAGACAGCAGCTTTTGCCTCTATAAAAAGAAATGTTAAGTCGCTTGTAATAAACATCAGTAGCTTTAGTTCCAGTTCCAAAATAAAAATAATCAAGCATAAAACCACACACAACAAACTTCCTCTGGGTTATTGAAATTTTCAGAGGATTAGAATGCAAGAGATTATATTTGTTATGTCAGCTCAGTGAGCTGGCATCAGTTTTACCTACTACTTTGCAAAAGGTCAGGGTTAAGGAACAAGCGCCAGATTCTTTGCATTAGGAGCTGCTGCAGGGAATGGAAGTGTTGGTGACCTTCTTGGCTTGGGGAGGGCTGACGGCAGCTAATGCTTCTGCTGAACCCACCCCAATAGCCTCCAAGTGCATATTGAGCTGGTTTAATGACAACACTAATTACAATCCTGGAAACTATAAAGAGCTGAAGAAGCAAAGAGGAATATTAAAAGAGAAAGATCCTCTGAAGGTGGAGAGAACTCTCAGAAGCCGGGAGGAAGAAACTGGACCCGGTCATTCAGAAGCACTAAAGGTCTCCAGGCAAAGGTTCAGCGGGGGAGACAAAGGCAGTTTGTGGAATTCAGCCCTTCGCCCACATGTACAGCCCCTGCTTTGCCTAGCCCCATAGCTTGTAGTTCCTTTCTTCCCCACCCCCAAACAAAATATAGTTCCTTCTCTTCCTAGGAGCAGCTGCTGGGCCTTCTGCTTCCTCAACTCCCTCCCTTGTTTCCCTCTTCCACTCATTCTCCTCCAGGGAACCTGCTTTCTTTTATCCTTCCTCAGCGGTCCTGCAGGAGCAGCTGGTCACTGTTGGAACGAGTGGGGTGGAAGGCAAGGAGCTCAACAGTAGGGAGCACCAGAACCAATGGCCGGCAGAGCCAACACATGCCCCCATCTTCCTCACTGCTGAGTTTTACAAGGGCAACAGACTTAAGACTAGGGAGGAGGAAGTCAGCTCCCAGCTTTTTGGCTGGTCCATAACTGCTGTCAACATCATTCTGCCCACCTGTGGGGAACTTTAGGTCCAGGGCCCAAATGCATCTCTCCAAGTCTCTCTGTCTAGCCCACAGGACTCTCCCCAAATCACACCCTCCTGCCAGCCACACACCCTAATGGCTTTGATTCAGATCCTCCTTGAGTGTTTTTGACTGCTTAGAATGTTCCCTTGAACTCTGATACTGCCTCCTCTTGCTTCCCTTGATAGGAGAGTGTGTGTGGAAACTAGGCTACTGGGTAAAATTAAAGTTTGCATTCAGTCCTCCACCCACTTCTGACCACAACCAGTGGCATAGCATGGAGGGACACTGGGGTGATTGCCCTGGGCACAAAATTGTTAGGGACACAAAATTTCAACACTCGGTGCTGCCTCAATACAGCTGTGCACTTCCATCACTGGGCTCACTGAAAACAGCTTCTCCATGTGAACCAGAGAGTGACCTCTTCAGACAACACTTCTTTTCTTAACTCTGCAGCTACTCTCTCCTGGGTGACACAGACACCATTAGGCAGTAGGATGTGCATGGTACTCCACCCGTTTCCCTCTCACCCCCTTCAGCGTGGCCTCGGGCGCTGGCATCCCATACTACGTCACTGCTGACATGTGTTCCCCAGAAGTGAAGGTGGCCCTCCATGTGAAAAAGAGTCCCAACCTTGACCTAAAACTCTCATTTCCTTTGCATTTGTACTATTTATCACTATTATAAGGCAAGGGAAAATCCGAACCCACTGCCTTGTACGGCATCTCCAGGAGAAGAAAAGGCTAAGGAGTAAACCCTGCACAAATTTGGAGTTGAATCCCAAATATTATTGTATGCCTCCTTCTAGCAACTCCTGCAACCAAGCTGGTGCCAAACGTCTTGCTCTGTTTTCCATCAGGGAGGCAGAGAGGGGGCTTGTCGTCTCCAGGACCTCCAGACGCTGCCCAGGCTTGCAGCCCAGGGAGGTCACTTTGATGCTGCTAATGCAGTAAAAGCAATGTGGGAGGCAGCAGTTATGAGTGACCGGTCTCTGCAGCCACAGCAGGTGCTGTGATTCTCCAGTGGTTTGACTTCACCTCACCCCCTGGAGGCACACTCTGTTTTTTCTCGAGTCAGATGAATGCCAACAAAAAAAAAGATCTCGTGACAGCAGGTTTATTAACAACTGGAAGAAATGAGTGAAAGATAGCAGGCATAGGAACTTAGGAAGCTTCCTTCTGTGGAGTCAGACCCTTGGTCCATCTAGCCATGTGCTGTCGACACTGACTGGCAGCAGTTCTCCAGGAGTTCAAGCAGGGTTTTCTCCCAGCCCCACCTGGAGATGGCAGGGGTTGCAAAACAGATGCTCTGCCATTTTGCTGTGCAGAGGGGTGGGCACGATGGCCCTAGAGGTCTCTTCCATGCTACGGTTCTATGATTTTACCCCTGATGATGTTACCTGAGCAGATTATTCCCTGCAACAGAAAACTGTCCCAGGAGTCCCAGGTTAGGTGTCTCCCAAGCCCCCTGTGCCATAGTGGTTGTTCTCTCTCACCTGACTGCCTCACTTTCTGCTACACACCAACACTGCCCTGTCCACTTTATTATTCTTCCTTACTACTGCATGCCTTTTTCTTTCCATTTTAATAACAATTTTTTAGAAAACTATTTGACCCGCCATTTTCATTTCTCCAGAAGTGCAGTGAATGCTGCTATGGAGTCTGCAAGCTGCAGGGCCCAAAGTCTACCCCTAACAACATCACTAAGAAAGAGTTATGCCTTAAACATGCAATAGACTCATCCAAGAGTTTGTCTGGCTCAAGAGACACTGGCACTCCTGAGGAACAGTCACACATGGGCGGTGGGCCGACGCTGACTGGTTGGGGCCATGCCCAGTGTGGCCCACCCAGTGCCGGCGACGTGGTCGGGACAGCATGAGGGGAGCGTCCACTCCCCACCCCCACGCCCGGTTGCCTGGCCACAACACCGCCCACCAAAGCAGGTGAGCACACTTACAAGAAGAGGAGTCTGCCGGCTTTTCAAGGTGCCATTAAAGAGTGCTGGGTTCAGATGCAGAGTGTTTCAACATATCACTTAGTGCAGAATTTTAAATAATGGCTTACAGTTCTGTTTATCTATAGGCTCTGAAATGAAGCAGTTAACAAATAATGTGCACTTTTCAGAGGTGTGTTGTGAATATATGAGCTTCAGTTCATATTCATACCACATGAAGTTGTAAAAATATGGTATGCAGTGAAAATGTGGAATTTCCTATTAATTTTAATGTAAATAGTGTACTGCTATTCTTCTAAGTTAATGCGCCAAGAATAAACAAAATTAATGTTAGCAGAACTGCTGTGAAGCCTTCCAATTATGAATAAATGGATTTCCACTTTTTTAGCAGTTTTTCAATGGTTTGACAAAGTGTGGGCTTTCCTCGTTGCTGCAAAGATTACACACAAAATTAAAGTTAGTATACCTTGCTCCTTATTTTGTGTGCATACAATGAGCTTGAAAGAAATCTTGATAAATAAGCATCCAAGCCCAACAAATAATAATAATAAATATGTGTTTATTAAAGCTTTCTCATTTCAGCCTCTGACTTAACTTAGCAGTTTACTTTAGCTATTAAAAGTGCTTACTGGGGTCTGCAGCTAGCTTCATGTGCACGTATAACACTGAAAGTGCTTCCAGATTGTCACTGTTTTGCAGGAGAAATTCAAGCACATATAATAAAATTAGGCTTGCATAATTACCGTGGACAGAAGTGTTGCAAAAAATCCCTGCACAACATATCCATTTTAAAAGAGAAACAGACTTTCTGCAGTTAGGAAAGTGACATGGAAATGCATTGCGAAGTTTGAGATGAAGAGATGATTGGCAGGAAAATGTTTAAGCAAAGCAAATCAGGGTGAATGCCCATATTGTATAACTGCCTCACACACAAATCAGAATGCAGGGCTGGCCCAAGACATTTTGTCAGCTGAGGCAAACCACAAAATGGTGTGCCCCTCCCCAGCCAGAGAAGAAGGGGGTGTAAAGTCAGGAAGGGGGGGGGGGAGAGAGATAAAGATCTGCATTGGAAGCAAGGGAAAGAGGAGAGCAGCAGCAGCCACTGTCCCCATATATATTCTCTGATTAGTTCAATTCTTTGTTACTGTCCACATCTAATCTATATCTTTTTAAAAGTAAAAAGTATACAAAAAATGTTGCAATATTCTTTACAATAAGAGTTTAAAAATAAACAAGCCAACAAACAAAATCAGCCATGCATCTGAGATACGCAGAAAAGGTCCGCTCTCCTGTTGCCAGCCTCCAGACCTCTCATGGATGGGGCACACAAAGAAGAGCCTCAGAGGATGATCTCAGGGTCTGGGTCGGTTCCTATGAGGAGAAGAGGTCCTTGAGTTCGTGTGGGATATTGCATTATAAATGTTCCCCATTATCCCAGCCCAATGGTGATGATAGATTGGGCAAGAGATTTAGGACATAACATAATGTTTGAGGACTGGGAAAGATTGTGGAAGAAAGGGGTGAAGTTCACCGCATGTACTTTGTTAAAGGAAAATATTATGAAAATGATGTATAGATGGTATTTGACTCCTGTAAAATTAGCAAAGATGTATCATAATTGTGATAATGCATGCTGGAAATGTAAAGAAAAGGAAGGAACATTCTTTCATATGTGGTGGACCTGACCCAAGGTGAAAGACTTCTAGGAAAAGATTTATAATGAATTGAAAAAAATGTTGAAATATACATGTATAAAGAAACCAGAGGCCTTTCTTCTTGGAATAACAGGTTCGGAATTGCCCAAGAAAGATGTTAATCTATTTTTGCATGCCACAACTGTGGCTCGTATTTTGTTAGCTAAAAAGTGGAAAACTCAAGAATTACCAACAGTAGAAGAATGGCAGATGAAGATGATGGATTTTATGGAGCTAGCCGATCTAACTGGAAGAGTCCGCGACTAGAAGGAGGAGGAACACCACTAAGAATGGAAGAAATTTAATGATTATTTAGCTAAATTTGTTAAGCTAAAATAACTGGAAATAGCCTCCAGATACTTAATGGGCTTAGGATTGTATTTATGTTAACTGATAAAATAATATGTCTAATACAAGAAGGAGAAGATTTAAAGATGTTAATGTTTAATTTAAAGGGTATTAAAATTGGGATTTGGAAAACCGTTATAAGGATATGCAATGAAATTCAACTAAGGGGAAACGAGGAAGTCGTTTTACAAAGTAAATAACTGTTATTTTCAATAAGGTTATGATTTATGTTTGTTATGTCTTGTTTGTTTTATGTTTTTGTTTGTCGTTGATATTGTAAAAACTAATCAAATTTTTGCATTATCCCAGCCCAATGGCCATGAAGGCTGGGAGGCCACAGTTTCTCCAGCCCTGACATAAAACCGTGGGGACTGAGGGCTCTTTCCACATAACTGGAGTCCCTGATCACAGGGAGACACCTGTCCAGTCATGCACCTCACTAGAGACAAAACATCTGGAAATCAAAGATGGACTTTGTTGCCATAATGCTGTTTTCCTGCACTCCCCCCCCCCCCGCATGTACAGACAAAGATCTGTAAGCAGCTAAAATATTAGTGGAAAGTCTGAAAACAAAAATAACAAACTACATCATAATGCCAGTGTGAACTGATAGGTTGCCCCCATTTGGCAGATTATGACAAGTCCTGAAACCTAATCTCAAAAGGAGTATCAGCACTGGGGAAAGTAAATAAAATGAACAACTAAAATGGTCGTGTGTACTTATGAAGTACATCTCCATGGGAGTTACTTTAGAAAGACAAACAATGTGACATGCGGTGGTTTATAAAACTATTAATATTGTGGAGAAAGATAATTTATTTTTCTCCCTCCAAACACAAGAACTTGGGCTACCCAATTAAATTGACTGGCAATAGCTTCAAGATAATATGGGGAAGGGCTTCTTCATGATTAACAGTTGGCATTTATTACCACAAGACACTGAGGTCCAGCTCCAAGGGGCTTCTGGCAGCTCACTTACTGCGAAAAATGACGTTACAGGGAAACAGGCAGAGGACTTTCTCGGCAGTGGCACCATCCCTGGGCACGGCTTGGTGAAAATACTAGCATGCTTCTTTTGCACCAGGTGATATTATTCACTTGAAACCACACAGTGCCCACGCGGTGGGAGACTGCAGTGCTCTCGAACTATTCGGGTTTGTTTTGCAATCATAGAAAAGTAGAGCTGGAAGGGACCCCAAGGGTCATCTAGTCCAACCCCCTCACTGTAGGATTCCTGCCCACATCCTTGCATGGGATCAAACCACCAACCTTCTGGTTAATAGCCAGACACACTGACAATCCAATTGGAACACTAAAATTCAGAGTTAGGTCATTAAAATTAAATCAAATACCATTTAGTCTTAGTTAGAACTGACTAGTTCCTCCTTTGGGGCAAAACTCTCAACACTTATACCGTATTTTTCGCTCTATAGGACGCACTTTTCCCCCGCCAAAAATTAAGGGAAAATGTGTGTGCGTCCTATGGAGCGAATGCAGGCTCCTTGGCTTCAGCGACAGCAACGCGAAGCCTCCGAAGCGCAGAGGGAGTGCTCCCTCCGCGCTCTGGAGGCTTCATGTTGCTTTCGCTTTCCGACCCCTCTCGCTCTCCAGGCTTCAGGGATAGCCGCCTGAAGCCTTCGGAGCGCAGCGCGAGTTCCCGCTGTGCTCCACAGGCTTCAGGTTCCTTTCACTGAAGCCAGGAGAGTCTTGCTCTCCCGGCTTCAGCAGAGAGGGAGAGCTGCACAGCACCCCTTCAGCCTAGCGGGAGGAGAAATGGAAGGGGCTCCGTTTCTCCTGCCGCTTCGCTGAAGGGGCGCTGAGCAGAGAGGGGGAGAATTTTTTTTCTTGTTCTCCCCCTCTAAAACAAGGTGCGTTCTATGGTCCGGTGCATCCTATAGAGCGAAAAATACGGTAATTCCCTGTCCATGGCTCTGAAATAGTTTAAGGCTGAATAATAACAATTTCTTCTGTGTATGTGGTTTGGGTACACCTGTGCTTGTATGAGGAGTCTTCCCTATTTTGGAAATATAAGGTGTTTCTAATAAAAAGGAATCTTTGGTTTATTAAAGAAATCTTCTCAACACTAAATTATGCTCCCAGAAAGCAGATTCACACCAGCGTCTCCATTTCCAACAGACACACCCTGCAAAACAACAACAACTAGGGACATCTGTCACAGTTAGCAGACCTGCTTCCTCCGTGATCTCATCTGTCAGATACTTTTGCTGCCAAACAGAAATATATAATAGAAGGAAACTCCTGCCCTACTCTGTTACAGAGATTAATCTCTCTCTCCCTCTCTCTCTTCATCTACCCCATATTTTCCCCTCTCAGCTTTTCTGTCCTTCACATGGATTCTTGGCTTAAAACCTCCTCTAACGTGTTACATTTTTATATTGACATTTGTGTCACTTCTCTACATTTTTCTAGATCAGACATGCCTTGAGGCCTCTGTGTTGGGCAACGCAGCACAAGAAATTTCAGCTGTAGTGCTTTCTTACACATGCTCTGACACCTACACAGAAAGCATAAAGCCAGAAAGCCAAAAGTATCTACGCTGCGGTTTAATTAAAATGATACAGCCCTGTTTCCAGGAACAATCATGTGCCGTGTGTTACGGAGCAAAGTGAAGTCATGCCCCAACTTTCTCTCTCTCTCTCTATCTCACAGACACCCTACAAGAACAACCAAGAGAGAACTGTGCTTTTAATCTAGCCTTTGGGACTAAAATAACCACAGTTTCCCACGCAGGGACAGGAATCACCTTTTCAAACCACTCCTTGTCAGCTTCATTCTAAGCAGGGGTTACAACATGTCTCCTTGTAGAGTTGTTGGGGGTTTTTCTGGCTTCATCACACATTTCATAAGCTTGGGGAAAACAGTCTTTCCCTGTGGGAAAAGAAGTGTGACCTACCTTCACAGGTTTGCTGAAAAGATAAATATGCAGCTATAATGGTAAAGGATGAGTGTGTGCAATGGGAATGAGAAATAGTAACTATTTAAATTTTGACATTCAGCTTATTATTTTTACCCTTCGCTAGTGTCCTGTTGGCAACTGTCTCAGGTTCCAAGGCTCCTTTATAGTGGATGAGGAAGGATTTACCCCTCGCCATGCAGGCGATTCAGTAGGAGACAAATACAAATATAGCCATCTCATCTACTTCTCAGCAACATTGCCTAATTCATTTTGGCATATCTACTATTTTCTTCTGACCACATTTATTAAATCACTTTTCAGATTCAGATATGCATACACAATGGCTGGGCCACAATGCAGGCACATTATTTGATCGCTTCAATGTCAAGTGATGGCTGTCATCTGTGAACAGGCCCTCATGAATATATTTGTTGTTGTTGTTGTTTAGTCGTGTCCGACTCTTTGTGACCCCATGGACCAGAGCACGCCAGGCACTCCTGTCTTTCAGTGCCTCCCACAGCTTGGTCAAACTCATGTTGGTCATGAATATATACTCAACCAAAATTTTCACATTATCTCGAACCACAAACACACTTCACATATTCAACTCTCGCATATAGGAATTAAAGATGTGACCACGGATCACTCTGAAGTCAGTTTTTAAAAAGAAGCTTACTGACTTGACAATGAGAACCACCATCCCATAAATGAAAGCACAAAACCTCATTGCCTTTTAACATAAAGAGGATCCTGCCCCAGCCCATACTTTCTTTTGTAGCCCCAAATCAGTATTTTAATAAATAGTAAGTTTGCATGTTAAAGAATGGTTTCTAGTTGAGGTCTTTCACTTTACACTGTGTTATTTAAGGCTTCTAATCTAAACCTTCCAAAATCCTTGTTTTTTCAAAAAAAAAACCATTTCTGATTCTTTTAACTGCTTGTTGTTTCCTTCCCAACCTGTGGGATTTGCACTGGGAAAGAGTTAAGTGTTGTTTCCCTGAAATCTGAAAGTATTCAAGGTTCATTTGCTCTCAATGTTATCAGCTGAGAGGGAGACCTTGCTGATTTTCGGTGTTTCTGCATGCCTAAAATGGGCTTCTTCTGCGTATCCAGTGGACTTCACCTGCTTCTGCTTTTTTCTACTAAACTTTGTTGATTTTTTTGAAGACTTTGTGTCAGCGCTCGTGATATGGAGTTGTTGTCAAGAAGGGTCTAATAGGTGTGAGGAAAATATTGACAGGATTGAACTCAGAGGAATTACTGCTACCATTACCTTTGCTGACTGGCCAGAAACAGGGGAGGCTGAAGAGCAGCTTCTGAGTGGTAGGTGCTGCATTGATTTCATATTATATCTATTATGGACTCGCAAGGGTACAATAAGAAAAAGAGATCAAGAGGCCAGTTAGAGCCTCCAGCCGTCCCAAATTCCAAACAATCTAACATTGACAACTTTCTGTGTGGTAGCTCTGGTATGCTCCCTTGGACACCCTCACTGGACAGCCCTGAGCCCCCGGTAGCCTCTCTGACGTATTTAGCTAGTAGCTGATGATCTTAGAAACAGCTGACTCTGTAACCTAACAAACTCTGTGCTTAGAAGTTCCCTGCTATTGCCAAAGTTTCCTGTTAAAAAGTGCAAGTACAGTGGACGTTCGGGTTGCGAATGTGATCCATGCGGGACGCACATTCGCAACCCGCAGTGCCGTGTCTGCGCACGCGCGGGTTGCAATTCGGCGCTTCTGCGCATCTGTAACCCCAAAATGTGCAACCTGAAGCACAACCTGAAGCGTTTGTAACCCGAGGCATGACTGTACTCTTGAGGAGGGTAGTCAAGGCAGCAAGCAACCGCAGCACCTGCTGAACCTGCTTGAGCTAGTTTGTAACGCTCCAAGCCTATCTGAAAGCTGACCACAGAAATTCTGGTTTGCTTGCACCAAAGTTATATCAAATAGGGCATAAGTTTGCTTCATAGAAGGGAATGCAAGGCTTAAGCAAAACGAGTCCATATAAGGACGGCATACCCTGCCCAGCAATCAGTGGAGTGTAAGAAGACTATATATAATGGGCTTTGAAACTGGTGATGCTCACCCAGTCTTTGGAAGCGACTCCACCGGACCAGCTGCAGCTTCAATAAACCTGTGTTCTTTCCACACACTGCATCTCCATTGGCTCAGGAAACTGGTGGAGCTCAGGATCCATGGGCATAAACAGGAATTGGGTTGCGGGGGGGGGGGACACCCACCTTCCGTCATCCTCTTGTCTGGCTCTCTCTAGCAGATTCAGGATGAAATTTTTCAACAACAGTTGTTCAAAATTACTTTCTTTGGGCCCCAAGTGCTCAGAAAAAACTGTCAAAATCTTCAGTCATTTGAAAACTATGAAGTCAAATAAAGAATTAACATCATGGAGTACTTTTCATGTGGTTAATGAGTATATTTTGCAAAATTACAAAGATACATCTTTTTCTTCTCTCTCTCTTTTTTAAATCAAAACTCAAGCAAGCTTTATTGGACTTGCTGAAAACCTTTTCAGCAGATCCTTCTCATTTCCCCCCTCTTTTGTATTGCAGTTTTTCTGTGTAAGCAAAGCCACTGAGATGCTCCCCTGTCATCATCGACCTTATCCAAGTCTTTACTCTCTGCAAGGGACTGCCCGCACGGATCACATTCGCAACCCGAACATCCACTGTACTTGCACTTTTTAACAGGAAACTTTGGCAATAGCAGGGAACTTCTAACCACAGAGTTTGTTAGGTTACAGAGTCAGCTGTTTCTAAGATCATCAGCTACTAGCTAAATATGTCAGAGAGGCTACCGGGGGCTCAGGGCTGTCCAGTGAGGGTGTCCAAGGGTGCCTGGCTGACCAGTTCGACCTCTGCTGTAGTATCCTAAATTCTGATGTTCTGCAGAGAATGGCTCACACATATCAATGAAGGATGGAATAATATGCTACATGCACAAGTGTAACAAAAGCAGGCACTACCTTTTTCTAGGGAAATACTTGCTAGGGAGGGAGAGCATTTCAATTTTGAATATTCTGATTATGTCTACTTTTAGTTTTTATTTATTTATTTATTTACTTGATTGGGGGGGCAACCACCCCTGCCCCCTTATTACGCCCATGATCAGTTCTAGCAGCTTCCCAGATTGAGGAAAATGAGGCAAATATTTAAAGTTTTAATAGTGAGATCTATGCCATACATACAAAGTTTGCGTCCTTCCTGGTATTATCACATTCTAGACAGGTATCACTTTCTCCGTTTTTGGCATTTACTACATATTCTTCCCTATGTTTATGTAGCAAGCATGTTGTTTTGGTTTTACTGTACTGTATTTTAATTTAAAAAAAATATTAAGGGAAGACAGGGAGGAAAGGGATATAGAGGCATGGCTAAACAAACCATCTTTTCCTCAAACGGATACTTCATGGAGAGTCTGGTACCCAAGCAACAGCATTGTTCAGAGAAAGACATAGTGTGGGAGTCCACAAGATTCAGGTTCTTTGTGTCCTTGCTGAGAGGTGTGCAGTAAGGTCAAAGAGGTGAACTACACAGCGCTTTTGAAGTGCTCTTTGAAAAAGGACATTTATTTTCTGCTGTTTTGTCTTGTTCTTTGTTGGTTTGCAGAAACCAACCAGTGCCTTTGTGCTGCACTTCCTCCTGCAAAATGTATTTTTTCTGCCAGGGCTCCGTGACCAAAAACCTTGACATTAGTGGATTTAAAAAGGAATTGCGGTTGATGCAAATGTAAATCTGGTGATAAGCAATGTTAACAAGGTTTCTTGCTTGTCCCTTTATATGGTTTTGTCATTTAATGGTGCCATATACAAGACCTGCCCTTTCTTCCATCATGGGTTGAACTTTTCATTGGATCCTGTTAACAGTATAGCATTTAAAAATCACAATCTAAGGCCTATATTATTTAGGTATATTTTGTAAGTATCTTTTGTATTCTTTGTCAGCCGCTTAGGGTCTTTTTTGCAGTTAACACATTGTTAAATAAATTAAAGACAGTAAGTCTTACTGGGTTGGTAAACCTGTGTCTGAATGGTATCACTTCAGAAAGCATATCCTCCAACATTCCCCAGTTGAAAATAGAGGCATTTCTCACTCCCCCCACCCACAACTGACCCTCCTCGACCCCCCATTCTCTCCTTGCAGAGCATTTCCTCCACCACGACACCTACAGGACACAGCACACACACCTTCCACCATCCTGAGAAAACCCTTTAATCCCGATTTTGTTTTATTATTTGGTAGATTGACAAAAAGAAAAGCACACACCAATAAATTAATTTTAGAAAGGGGCAAGATTTGATGTGGATCCACAAAGCATTTTTTTAAAAAACACCAAGACTCCTTGCACTCTGCTCCACTCACCCTTTCTTCCCATCCAGGGTGGCCCACCCCTGTGCCTGCCCCTCAGAGACATGGGGTGGGCCTCTGCCTCGGCCGCCTCTCCTCCCCTCAGCAGCTGGCAGTGGCAGCCATGGAGAGGCAACGAGATGCTCCCTTGTAGCCATCACTGCTGCCGCCACCACTCAGGACAAGCGCTGGCTCATCCTCCTCCCTGAACTCGGTGGCGGCACTGGGGAGGGAAATAAAGACATCCCGGGAGGGGGGATGGATAAAATCATTCCAGGATGGCTTTCATAGTTCTAGAAGCATCCCTGGAAAATAGGGACACTTGGGGGGTATGAGATGTGGGGCACTCACTCGATTGAATGCTCCTGCATGCAAAAAGTATGCTCCTCATGGTGAAGGCTAGGATAGAATCCTCCCATCCGATGTGCTAGCTTTTTATGTTCTTTTTTTGAAATGGAGAAGAAATCGGTCTTGCGCATTCCCTCCTGTAGTCACAACTGGCATATTATAGACCCAGGTTTGCCAGCTCATTGAGAATGAGATCTAGTGCACAGGATTTCAATATATCCATTCTGCATCACAAGTATTATTCTTAACTGCAACAGGTTTTGCAGCCTTAACACTGGAGAGATGAAGATAAGACAACAGGTGCTGGCAGACCAGGAGCATGAGGTTGGAAAGATTAGAAAATGCAGCAGAAACCAATTACATACTGGTCATTTTTCTTCTCTAAGCAAAAGAAAGTATTAGAAAAGAAAAATGACTACAGCAGAAGTTGCTGTAATGTCTTTAATGAGCAAAAGATCTACATTTCCCCCCTCCGAGAACCAAATTCCAGCTTCAGAGTAAATTACAAATAAATTGTCTGCCTTGCCATGATTATTATAGTTCACTGCACTGGAAATCATGCCATCTGCACAGAGAGAGATTCATTCAATAACCTAAACAATCAAACGTAATTAATGTGATACTCAGAATTAATATGATGTTTTCATATCTAAGACATAGCAGGCAGATGGGAAAGAAAACTCTCAGATGCATCTGGTACTAAACAATAGGAGCCTGACAAAAGATCCCCCTCCCTTTCAGGGCTTGTTATTTTCATATTTGACTAAATGCAATGGGGTCTTTGCTGTTCTTGTGTAACACAGTGCAAGAATGCATAGAATCCTACATGGTCTATATGCTAGGGGTCTAAAAATGGGGTGGTCATTACCATCTAGAGTGAAGAAATAAGGTAGCCTTTTTTATATAGCACATGACCCCAATAAAATTATCAGCTACTAGTAATGTGTAGCTTTTACCAAACAAAAAACCCCTTAATTATGTGAAGAAGAGAGAACCAAACAGCTAACACCCAGTTTGGAGTTATAAATTTTACAACTGCCCAATCTGGGTCCAGGAGAGCTCAAGGGGACTAGAAGAGGCCCATAATGTATTGAAATAATTTTTGAAAGCATCCCTGAAAATATTTGGACCAGACATTACAAAATCTGTAAATAATGTGTGTGGGCACACTACTTTTTTGGATTTCACTTATGTGTTATTGAAAATATTATTCACAGAGGCTGAGAAACAATCTATCATCTGCATATCATACAGCAAAACAAAAACAAAAAAACATTTGGTCTGCTATCTCTTACTGATTGGTGAAAGATCATACATATATCCATTGAGGTAACATTCCTGATGTAAAACAATACTCTCACGCTGCATAGTTAGGTAGTCAACAGCTAAAAAATAAAAATGCAATTGAATGTAAGTGTTATGTACTGAGTTGAATAGGATCCAAACTGCAGCAGTCTGATTGGTCCTAGAACAATAGGATCCAAAAGGCAGCAGTCTGATTGGTCCTAGAACAATAGGATTCAGAATGCAGCAGTCTGATTGGTCCTAGAACAATGCAGCAGTATGATTGGTTGGCAGGAACCACCCAATCATGCTCCAGATAGAAGTGAATCCACAACCTGATTGGCTTACAGTAGAATTCCGGAATTAGCCAATCATGTGCAGCCCATTGTGTAAATAATGTATATAAAGCAGATACTTTGAGGGGACATTCATTCCTCCTCACCACTATGAGCTGAATAAAGAGCATGAGATCACTTTGCGACTCTGAGTATATTTCACTGGCGACGAAGGTGGGATCCCACTGAGCTGACTGCCACACACAGCACCGCAGTACCGCCACCTGCCGCACCGCTGCCTCGCACCGTGTATCCAGGCTTCAGCTCCGGGACACAAGGAACTCAGAATGGCAACCGACAGCAGCTTCTCGCCGTTCAACCCAGCATCTGGAGACTGGGAAGCGTACGCCTCCCGTTTCACCTTCCTCCTAGAAGCCAAAGGGGTCACCGATGAAGAAGACGCCAAGAAGAGGGCAATATTCTTCAGCATCTGCGGAGAGGAGACGTTTGAAATCGCCCGGGCTCTCCTTGCGCCTGAAGACGTTGCTACTGTTCCATACAAAACAATAATGGAACAGCTGAAGGGGCACTTTTCGCCACAGCCCTCAGTGGTGGCTCGTCGAAATGCCTTCTACGCAAAGCGGCAAGCCCCTGGAGAAACCATAACTGGGTTTGTGACCTCTCTCCGCCAAGCTGCCCGGTTCTGCAACTTCTCAGAGCTGGAGAACATGCTTCGTGACCGCCTCGTCGGTGGCCTGAAGGATGAGAAGCTGCAACGACGCCTCTACGCTAAGAAGGACCTAACGTTCCAGGTCGCTCTGGAGGAGGCCCTGGCAACGGAAGCTGCCGAGAGGTCGACGCAAGAGGCACGGCCGAGCCAGCTGTCCCAACCGAGGGTCCACCACGAAGACCTCACCGACGACTCAGGATCCAACAGGGAGGAGGTGCACCGAGTAGAGCAGCGCACTCAAGCAGCCCACATACCACAGCTGCCTCAACGAGAAGGAGGGAACTGCGCAAGCTGTGGAGAAAGTCACGAGAGGAGGACCTGCCGTTTCTGCAACGCAGAGTGCAGGCAGTGCAGAAAATTGGGACACATCGCCCTGGTGTGTCGGGCTCAGCCCACCCGACGCCAGGCATCAGATGACCAATCCAAGAGCCCCAGGTCCCGGGGCCCAACGCACCAAGGCAACTCGACGGAGCTCACGGACTTCCAGGTATACCAGTTGCCCCACCCCAACGTAGAGAAAATTTATGTAGAGGTACAGATAGAGGGGGCCCCATGCCGCATGGAGCTTGACACGGGTTCAACTCTATCCATAATCTCGGCAAGGACCTTAAGGAAACTGTGTCCTACTGGGGGTCCCAAACTCAGGCCGGCCCCATTCACCCTCCGGGACTTCCAGAAACGTAAGGTCCCCACAATGGGGGTGGGGACCTTCAGGGTGCAGTACCGAGGGCGGACGCGGCAACTGGACTTGCTTGTGGTCAAGGGCCCCTACATTAGCTTACTGGGATTGGCATGGTTTGGACCACTGGGGCTAGCCATCACCGGGGTGAACCACACTACCTTACAAGTGGACGTGGATGCCATATGCAAGGAATTTCCAGGGGTTTTCGATGGGAAATTGGGACAGTATACGCCCCCCCCATTGCTCTACAGCTTGACCCCGCAGTACGACCGGTCAGGCTCAAGGCCCGCCGGGTCCCATTCGCCCTGAAACCCCGTATAGACGAGGAATTGGACCGACTCGTGGAGCAAGGAGTGCTGGAGCCGGTGCCTAATGCCCCCTGGGAAACCCCAATCATCACACCCGTCAAGCCTAATGGTTCGGTCCGCATCTGCGCAGACTACAAATGTACCATAAACAAGGCCCTCACGGCCCATGCATACCCAGTGCCAGTGGTCAGCCATGTCCTTGCTACCCTGGCTGGGTCGAAAATTTTTGGCAAGCTGGACCTGGCCCAAGCATATCAACAGCTGCCAGTAGATGAGGCCACAGCAGAGGCACAGACGATTGTGACGCACAGAGGAGCGTTCAGGGTAAAGCGGCTGCAATTCGGTGTCAGCGTGGCACCAGGCATATTCCAGAATCTAATGGACTCTCTCCTTAAAGGGATTCCTGGTGTCACCCCCTTCTTCGATGATGTGTTGATTGCCAGGCCCACACCCGAGGAGTTTGAGGACCGCCTCCGCACCGTTCTGCACCGTTTCCAGACGGTGGGTCTCAAGGTGAAGCGGGAAAAATGTCTACTAGGAGTGCCTCAGGTGGACTTTCTGGGATTTATGGTGGACGCAGAAGGGGTCCACCCGACTGGGGACAAGGCACGGGCCATTTGTGATGCCCCAGCGCCCAAGAACAAGACTGAACTTCAGGCCTTCTTGGGACTATTGAACTTTTACCATTCCTTCCTTCCCCACAAGGCGGCGGTAGCGGAGCCCCTACACAGGCTCCTGGACAAGCGGGCCCCTTGGGTGTGGGGCCAGCGCCAGGAGGCCGCATTCCAGGCAGTCAAGGACTTGCTGGTCTCAAACTCGGTCTTGGCACACTTCGACGAGAGGCTGCCGGTGGTGCTAGCATGCGACGCCTCACCCTATGGCATTGGCGCTGTCCTGGGACACCAACTCCCGGATGGAAGAGAGGTACCGGTGGCATACTTTTCCCAGACACTCGACGCAACCGAGCGGAACTACTCGCAAATCGACAAGGAGGGTCTGGCAATCGTGAAGGGAGTAAAAAAATTCCATGATTTCTTGTACGGGCGGCCCTTCACCGTGGTGACTGACCACAAGCCGTTGCTTGGCTTGTTTGCCCCCAAAAAGCAGACCCCCCCAAGTGCTGTCTCCTCGCGTCCTCAGGTGGTCAATTTTCCTTGCCAGCTACCAGTATGCACTGATTCACCGCCCTGGGAAGAGAAACACACATAATTACATCACAACACGAGGTAGATATATTACTACACTTTACAAGGGAGAGAAGTATACTAATCAATATTTCTGCCACCATACTAACTGATATTGCGGGACTGTAGTAGTGACTGAGATAATGTATATGAAATGCTCTCAACAATTAAACACTGTATATAAATGCCATCATCATCATTATTTATCAAGTTACTATCGGCCAGCCTGCAAGGATCAGCATTTTTGGGATGCGTTTACTGAACAGCATTTTACATCAGCTCATACAGAGGTTTCAGAAGGCTCCTTCTCCCACCTCAGCCACCAGCTGGGCTTTCAAATGTGCCTCAACTGGGCTGTTGCAATCCTGGTCAGCAGATTCACCGGGGGAAAGTTATTAAATGCAACCTGTAGCAATTATTCAGCAATTCCAGCTGAAAATGCAGCACCACATGCTCACCACTCTTTTCCACCAAATGCATGAAAGAATGAAGTGCCCTTTGAGTGAGGGATAAGTAGCTATGGAGGCAAAATAAAGTATGCAATGTCCTGGAACAGGGAGCAGATCTGTAGCACTGCATTGACAGATAATACAAAGGAATTCCATATAGGTATTAGAAGGTGTAAGACAGGGGTCAGCAAACTTTTTCAGCAGAGGGCTGGTCCGCTGTCCCTCAAACCTTGTGGGGGGCTAGACTATATTTCTTGGGGGGGTGAATGATTTCTGCCTACCTACAAAGAGGCCTGAAGATGCTTCACCTTACCTGTCCCAGTTGTCATCCCAATAGCCACAGTTGGGCTTCTCCAGCCGGCCAGGCGCCGTGGTGGGGTAGAAGGCTACGTTGGCTGGTGAAGACAGAAGTAGCAGCCCCGGCAGAGGAGCCACAGACGGAGGTAGGGGAACCAGGGCGCCGCCAGAGCTTTTACCCACCACCACCTGCTGCTGCTTCTTGAGTGGCACCGCGGAGAAAAGAGAGCTGCCCGCCAACCTGCAAGCAGCAGCCGCAGCCACTGCAACGACCCGCCTGAATGCCATGGGAGGAATGAAGGAGGAAGGCAGGCAGGCAGGCAGGCAGGCAGCAGCGAAGAAAGCATGTGAGGAACTGGCACGGAAAAGGAAGGAAGGGCAGACTGAGGGAGAGGGAGGAGGAGCAGGAGGAAAATGCAGCGACAGCCAGCGTCACATGCCCCCTTCACAGCGCCACCCTGCTGAGGCGGGCAGGCTGGTGAGCTGACTCCCGCCGTTAACGGCTCCCAGTGGGGGCCAAGATTGCTCTGTCCCTGAGGAGAAAAGTGCCACTGTGTGAGGGAGAGGAAGGGAGAGGGAAAGAACGTGCACGCTGGTGATCCACACGGCGATTCCCGGGCCGTCCGTGGGCCAGATCGAGAAGGCAATTGGGCCTGATCTGGCCCGCCAGCCTTAGTTTGCCGACCCATGGTGTAAGAGAACAGAGAAAAGGGCTGGCCTGGCCATGAAGCAGCATGAGGCAGTTGCCTCAGGCAGCATATCTGCTCAGCGCAACATCCCTGCTTACTGCCCAACACCAACACCCACTTCCTTTTACTCCCCAGGCACTTCAGGCAGCATCCGTGTGGCGGCATTTTTAGTTCCGCCTAGTGTGGCAACACCTTCAGGGCCAGCCCTGGTTAAGGAGAACCATAGGGGATGAATTAATACATTCAGACTCAGCTCCTGAATGGCTCAGTTTTCAAACGTTTTGGCTCCTGAACACCAAAAACCCGGAAGTAAGCGCTCCGGTTTTTAAATGTTTTTCATAAGCCGAATTTCCGACATGGCTTCCGCTTGAGTGCAGGGAGCTCTTGCAACCAATCATAAGTTGTGCCTTGGTTATTGAACGTTTTGAAAGCCAAACGGGCTTCTGGAATGGATTCTGTTCCGACAACCGAGGTTTGACTGTACCAGGAATTAGCTGAGAAATCAGGAGAATGTTGTGAAGGGTAGGCAAGTAAGGAGAAGCCCATTTATCCACTGGCTCCTTGTGCAAGCAGAAGCTGTGGTGTCCGCCCCTTGGTCTTGCCTCTTTCAAAGGATCAGAACATAAGGGGGGAAATCAAGCAAAAATCCCATCTAGTCCAACATTATGTTCTCACAGACTGGGTGAAGCCCACAAACAGGACATGAGAGCAATATTACCCTCCTTCGTGATCACCACCAACTGGTATTCAGAGACATATTGCAGAGACAACTCCAGCAAATCACTGAAGGCAAGACTGTGATTCAACCATTCCTTAACAATGATGGGCATTCAGGTGTGCATATTAGTGCACGTGCGCACACACAGGGGAAGTTCATTGTGACCACAAGACAGGAGTGGGGGTCCATTTCCCCCCTCCCACCCAGCTTCTTCTATTCTCCATTTCTTGATGGACCCCACATCATACCATCATTTTAACTGCTTCCTCCTCCTTGCCCTCCCTGTCCTTCAACTCCACTGCTGAAGATGAGCATGTATAATGGAGGCAGAGCTCTCCACCATGTCTGTGAATCTGGGCAATGGCACCAATGTCAGTGGCCACAGCTGGCAGGCCTTCTGCCCAGGAGCGGGTCCCAAGTGCCAAACAACAGTTCTGGATATGGATATTTCTCATGTAGGAAGAACTGCCTCTTCTGTTGCATCCTAGAAGGGGCTACAGGATGCACATGTCTCTCTGCTTTTGGCTGAGATGCAGAAATATGGTGGAAGGAAGAAGAAAAACCCTATCCAGAGAGTGATTATTCTTAACACATCTTGTTTCTATTGATATATATTATCCAACCAATCCTTGAGGGGAAGACTCAAAATTCTACAATATGGGATCGGTGCTTTAAATTACTAATATCTTTTAAATATATAATGTGGATATATTGTGTTCAGTTGTAGAAACAAGCTTGATCACACACCCACACCCGGAAACTGTCTTCAACATGTGAAATATCCTCTCTCTGATTATCGCTCATTTCTAGGAAGAGGTCTTTATCCACTGACATACAGCGTGTGCTCTTTGCCAGCTCTTGACGATAAATAGGTTCCTTCCATGAGGCTTTAACAGCCTCTAGAGGAAATCACTTGTAGGCAGCATTAATACATTCTGGAGGTGATGGATGTAAAAGAAGCTCATTAATATTCAAACAAGTATGCTGTGTGTCTGAAGGAGCTTGGAGAAAGGAATAAAGCATGCATGCTTTCGTCCCTGGAACCAAAGCTGCAACTAATCTTCTCACATCTAAATTCCTAGTAAATTAACAGCCCATGTAGGACTTGGAACTTAGGGTGAAACCCAGAGATAAGGAGCTAAGAGACTATGCTACCAGCAAGCCACTTTCCATTTTGTCATCATCAACAACTTTATTGCTGTAGCCATGGGCCTTGGCACTTCACCGATAAAATTTCCCTTACAGAAAGTTACAATAAAATCTACTTCAAATCTCATCTCTGGCACAATTTTACCAGGAGGCCTTAGGCCTCACAATCTTAGTTCCCCATCTGCAATACAGGGATGACAACATCAGTCTACCTTATGGGGGTTGTTGTAAGGTTAACTAAGATAACAAGCACTGTGGTTTGAACATGGCTGACTTATAAATGGTACAGTGGGAGCAACTGCACTAGGGCCCAGACTGCAAGGACTATGCCAACAAGGCAGGCAAAGCCACTGCCCAGACACCATGCCCACAGTGTCTGGCCACCTCCAGAGAAGCGTGGCCACCATCAGTGCCACTATTGGGCAAGATCTCACCTGTAATTGGCAAAATCTCCCCCAAAATCAGTACCAATGGCTGTGCTGCTTCTCTACCAGTGGTGGATGCTGAGGGGTGTGCTGCGGTGGCAGAACAGGTGGCAGCAGGATCAGGTGGGTGGTGGCGGGAGCAGGGTAAAGCAGCACTTCCCTTTTTGCCTCAAGTGGCAAAGCAGGACCCACCGCCCCAGCTGTGCCAACAGAGTTCCTTCGGTGCAGCAACACTTCCATTTCCTCTATTTGTCATGTGCTCCCTCCAATTTTCTTCAGAGGGTACCCAAGCCTATGGAGCAGATTTCAAGGGTGCACTTGGGGGGACTGCAGGGAAGGAACTGACCAATAATGCTACACCCCTGGCTGACAGAACTGGTCAGATCAAATTCAGCATGTGAGGATGAGGTTGAGGATGGCGAGCATGAACCAGCCAGCTGAAACCTGCAGAAATTTTCTCGACTCTTCCAAGTCCTAAAGTACACAAATGATCTGATTGCAGAGTTTGACACCCCTCCCTCCCCCATGAAATGCAGTCTCAAGATCATCCATGAGATTACAGATACTCTGAGGCTGTACAAGCAAATGTTTGATGACTTCAAGAGACAACAGCAGCAGCTGCCAATCACCAGGTTTGTCACAAAGAAACCACCAGCAGCAGATGTGCATAGGCAACCCACCTCTGGATCTGAACCACAGCCAAGCATTGCTTCCAGCTACTGGTCAGTTCCCCTGGTCCTCATATCATCTGCAACATCATTCAGAAGGGAAAAGGAGGCAGAAGGCTAAGAAGACTAAGAGCAACATTTGTCCCTCACCAGTAAGTGCAGCAATTTTTTAAATGGCTTTTAAATAGTTTTCTAGGGGTCATTCTGGCTTTACTTGATTTTGCTTAAACCTGTGATGGCCAGGAAGATAACCCCCACCTAAGATGCAAGTTACCTGTATTCATTTAAACAGTTGCGTTAGTGCAATGGTGTTTAGCTGCACATTGTAACTTCCTGCCCTCACCTCTCAACTCCCCCCCCCCCATGCGCAGACAGAAGAGAGGGGGAGGAAGCGAAGTTGTTGTGCTAGTTCATGCCAGCCTTATGCATGAGTGTAGTGGGGGGGCAGGGGAGCACACACCCCCTAAATCAAGCAAATAATACAAATACTTAACTAACTAACCAATTATGTCACAGATAACTCAGTTCTGCGCCCCCCCCCCAACATGATGCCCGTTTTTATGATGATGATTTGTCTTCTTACTAATCTTTATAAACTACTCTGCAAGCCTTTTCTGGTTGAAGAGTGGGGTAAAACCACTTTATTTTTCTCTGAGTTGATCATATGCAAAATTTAAAAAATGCTACTTCAGCAAAGTGGAGTTTGCATAGGTTCTTGAAGCAATGAGGAATGCTAGTAAAAAGCTGGAGTCAATAAACCAGAAATAAACAACCATTTTTTTAAAAAATGGTGGGAGGAGCTCCTGTGCATCTAAGAGTAACTGAACTGGGTCCATCTTGCCCAGCACCCTGCTTTCCACAATGACAGTCAGATCCAAGAGGAAGCTCATAAGCAGGGACTGAGGCCAACAGCCTTTTCCTGTTGTTTTGTCTCTCCCCTTTCATCATATTTAGAGGCAGACAGCTTCCGAAGCTGGAGATGGAAAGGTGGCCATCAAGCCGAGATTGGTTTCTGACACCTCCAGGTTCAGAGGAAGTCTACCTCTGTATATGTTGAAGTTGTGGAGATTAGCAACAGAAAAAAGCATTGGGTCTCAAACCCTGCTTTGTCTAATCACCTTTAAAAGGGTGTGGAAGTGAATGGTGAACAGCACATAATGTGCTACGTGAAATAGCCCTGAACATACTGCTCCCTTTCATGTTTCGCTGGGAGATCCTGAATTTTAGTGCTACTGAAATTATAAATACCTATGAGTGCCATGCAAACATTTGCACAAAGCAGCATTTGGAAAAATACCTAAAAGACAACTCGCAATCTCTTCTAATCTCAGATCTACGCAATGCACTCCTTTGCATGTTTACTCACAGTCCTAGCCATCCCTCCCATCCTCAGGCAGCCTTCAGGCTCCAAATCCTGTCCTCATGGGGTTTGAGCCTTGGAGTGTGTATTTATAGGTTTCTCCTCAGAAACTCTGGCACAATGCACTGGTTTGGCCCAATGCAGCCAGCACCCACCACCCACGATACTCTTTCACCAAATATTGGGAAACAGCCATCTACAGTGGCCCAGGGATCAAAGGGGCAGGGATTGGCACCTCCAGGAGCAAAGTGTTGAGCCCAGGCTCTTTAATAATATGCATGCCCTTTCTTTTTAATACCCCACAGCTGACTGGACTGAAGAGTCATGGAGAAGACAGCGAGTAAAGAAATCACTCCCAACTATTAGCCACTCCTTCCCTCGACTATCAGGGGCAGTAGGTAGAAGCAGTGGCGTAGCGTGGGGGGTGCAGGGGGGGCGGACCGCACCGGGCGCAACATCTGGGGTTAGGGCAAATCAATGGGTTAGGGGGCGCAAATCCACGGGTTAGGGGGCGTAAATTACTTGCCTTGCCCCGGGTGCTGACAACCCACGCTACGCCACTGGGTAGAAGGGCTGGGGAGGATAATGGTTTGCTCCACATTTTGGAGCAAACCTTCCCATTTTGCTCCCTTCAGGCCCATACATAGAACCAAATTGCTGATATGAGGATTAAGCCACATAATCAATAGACCAAACTGTGCATGAATCCATATTGTATTTAGGAGGTGATATGAGGGCTGCCTCATCGCTCCTTTTGCCTTTGTTTTAGAATGCTTGGAGCAGCTCTGTGATTACACCCTTAAAAAAAATCCATTTAAAAATGCTTCCAGGATGTGACTGTACCTTACAGGGCAGCCATTTTTTTCCTGTATTGTTCCCCAGTAAGGGACTGCATATTATGATGTACAGTCACTTCCTCGAAGCATTTTTAAAGGAATTTCTCTTTTTTTGTCATGCAGCCACAGAACTGCTTCAAGCAACTTCAGACATCTAAAGGGTTAGAGGAAGAAAGAAGTCGCTTTCTGAACACCTCATAAGTGCCTTTTTTGTTGTTCTCCTTCCATGGTCAGGTCAAAACTGTTTCATTTCTGCAGGCTTTCAGGAAGTGACTGCTTTTAAGGAAAGGGCTTTGAATAGCTCTGTGCTGTTTTTACTCTCTGCATTTTAATAGATGTTTTTACAACATTTTAATTCTCCTATAGTTTAATTATTTTAACTATTATATTTTATATGTTTTAGCTAGCTGTTTTAATTTTTGTGGCCTGCCTTGAGTCCAAATTCTGGGGGAAAGGAGGGATATAAATAAATGTTTGTTTATTTGAAGAAACTTACCAAACCGATTCAGAAAACAATGGGCAGAGAAATATACAAATGTTTTAAAATAACATGGTCACCCTATACAGTCTTTTCAGAAAGACAAGTATGCACTATGGATGTGGTTTCTTAGTTTTGTGATCTTCCTCTCACACATTTATAAAAATGCTATACATACTCACATCTCTGCTTTTATAATTCAAAATATCACTAGGAATATATAGATAGATAGGCAGATGCAGCTAACAGCATTTTTTTCCTCCTTCAGACATTATGGGTCTTGTTTTGCTGTTAACAAACTTCTTGTGTCACACCATTCACCTGGTGCCAAAAAAGAAAAGCAGAAGCAGATGATTCTTCTGCAGCTGACCTCCCAAGCCTGGGAAAATTAAAACCATCCAAGTTAAATATAAGTTCTTCCATTTAGAAAATGTCAGTCTGGCAGCCTTTACCTGACCGTTTAGCTGGAGCTCCTAACTTGACAGAGAAGTGAGCCTTTTTGGATAGCTAGGGGTTAATCCAGTCTGCCATCCAAGCCAGGGGAGAGAAGCAGATTCCCAGATGCCCCTGCTAGAGAAATTAATCCTGGAGCTTAGCATCTGGATCCTTCAACTGCCAAGCTTGCCCCAGTAGTCTGTTTCATCACTGGGCCAGATTAAATAAGAATGATGAGCAGGAGCAGGTTCTGCACCGTCAGCGACAAGGAAAAAAACACACCTCCAAACCAAATCAGTTTTACCATTGCGTGTTCCCATGCTAATGTGCATTTAAACAACGTGCCACTTTAAAGCTATATCAAAGAAATCACAGCCAAGCTGTCAGTGTGCTTTTCACAAAAGTTAGAGGTAGGGGAGGAAGTGTATATAGACAGTTCCATTAGGACACCACCTGTTTCTTATGTATACAGTTTATAGTGTGGGACTAATGTATTTTGTTCCAGGCATCTTGCAAAAATTGCCTGATATTTTCCTCCATTTATTAATGCAACTTGCAACAACAGATGGGACTTGAGCTGCTGAATTCTGATCAGGATTTCAATCCCTTGAAGCTCAGCCATTTATTACAGCAGGGAGATTACTTTGGAAGTAGCAGCAACCGGTAGCATCTGAATATTGAATTAGATTTTGAACAATATAAAAGTGAGGGTGTTTGGGACATCACTCTGAGTCAGCAAGAGCTGACCAGCTCACAGCCCTAAACTGCTGACTGTTTACAAAAAGGGCACTGATATAAGCAGGCTTCGTGTGGGGACTCAGGGTCAGCCTTGTGTGTGAGCTAGGACACAAGTATTCTCTGGTTTCAATCTGATAGTAATTTTAGCCCTGTTTCTTACATTCATTTCTGACAAAATGTGACTTTTGCCCATAATGTTTCACATGATTACTTTTCTTGGGACATCTCATGCTATCTTCCCACCCTTACCTCTCTTTATATCCCTGCTTGTGACCCCCACTCTTTCAGCTTGACCTTTTCCCCTTAGCTGTCCATAAAGGCTCCTGCTAAATAACTTTGCCCAATGTCCCACGCTGGAGCTTTGTGGCTCAGATTCCCAGAAGAGCAGGAGAGAGCAACTCAAGAGCAAAACTGAGGAAACAATGAAGAACCTTCAATGAAGAACCCTACAGCTAAGAGTAAAAACAAGGAGTTATGCAACAGAGGTGTTGCATGAGCAGCATCTGAAGGGCATATGGATAATACCCAGCTTGCAACTCCATATAAAATGAAAGTGAGGCTTAATATCAGTAAAACTGAAGTCAATGGCCATTTGTTGACAGCAGTGATAGGAAAGGACCATACCGTCCACCTTCTAAACACTGATGTAGAGCTACGTACCCAGATTCAATGGGCTCTTATGTGCCCCTTCATGGCCTGTATTCTGCAGTTTCCATTTGTGCATGTGGGTTTCTTGTGCCCACCTCTAGAAATGTCCCATCTGATTTATTTGTGCTGGAACATTCTACTTGAACACTTACAATGAACCAACTCTCTCATCCCTTAAGCACAAAACCCATTTTTTCCATGGCTTAAAGGTAAAAGTAAAGGACCCCTGACCGTTAAGTCCAGTTGTGGACGACACTGGGGTTGCGGCGCGCATCTCGCTTTACTGGCCGAGGGAGCCGGCGTTTGTCCGCAGACAGCTTCTGGGTCATGTGGCCAGCATGGCTAAGCCGCTTCTGGCAAACCAGAGCAGCACACAGAAATGCTGTTTACCTTCCCGCCAGAGCGGTACCTATTTATTTACTTGCACTTTGAGGTGCTTTTGAACTGCTAGGTTGGCAGGAGCAGGGACCGAGCAACGGGAGCTCACCCTGTCACAGGGATTCAAACCGCTGACCTTCTGATCAGCAAACACTAGGTTCTGTGGTTTAGACCACAGAGCCACCCGCGTACCTTTTCCCATGGCTTAATGCCCCTTAATACTTATCCCAGCTGAACCAATGTCTAAATATGTGCAGAAATGTGAGTGATTCATTCCTGATCCACATAAATAAGCAGATTAGAATGCAGCTATCCTTCAGTTTTCACACTTCTCCAAATTTTGCAGTATGGTTCTGATTTAAAAACCTAGTCAACTGCACATAAAATGCAAGTTTTCATGCTTTTTAAAATTGCAGATTGATGGAGAAATGAAACAGAACAGACTTAAGGAGGAAAAACTATTCTGGAGCAGAAATAGATGGATCTGTCCATCCTTAAGAATATGTCATTTTTCTGCTTTCCTTTTTAATGTCTAGTTATGTCATGAAAGAAAGGTTAAAATTCTACTGGTCCATTTGAAAGAAATGTTCACCATTCCAGCCTAGCATGGAAGTTGGTTCTAGGCATTACTTTGGAAAATGCAAAACAGAGGCACAAAGTTTGTAGGACTATTACAAATAACACTCAAATATCAAAGTGTATTTTAAATTTGTTAGAATTGCTTCATAATAACTGCACAGTGTTTTCAGCACAAGCAGCAGAATCACATTTCTTTGTCCTCTGTCTCTGCATTGCTTTTTAGACATAGATTCAGCATGTACAGGTAGTTCTTAGGCACATTTAATTGTTTATTGTTTAGAACAGCCTTCCACTGGGCATTCACCTGGTAGTCATAGGTGACGAGGAATTGTATGCCAGCAAGGAAGACTTTTTTTTACACAGGCTACCACAATCAGGGCAGGTTGCCTGCTCTGCCTCCTTCCCTCTGGTGCTTGGCATGGCAGTGATTTGGCTGGTGGTGTCTACTCACAGCTGTGCAAGATTTAATCCCAAAGAATCGAATGAAACAATTATGCATAAACAGTTTTGTTCTGCCCATAAATAGGCTAATTTTGTTTTTGTAAGTTGGTAGCTTTTGTAGGTTCATTCATAGGGCTGGTGTAAAATGAGAAAGTTGGTAAGAATTACAGTGGTACCTCGGGTTACAGACGCTTCAACTTACAGACTTCGCTAACCCAGAAATAGTACCTCAGGTTAAGAACTTTGCTTCAGGATGAGAACAGAAATTGTGGTGTGGTGGCAATTAGCTAATGTGGTACCTCAGGTTAAGAACGGACCACCAGAATGAATTAAGTTCTTAACCCAAGGTACCACTGTATAGATTGCAAACCTGAAGAATCATCACATTATCTTAAAGCCAGGGAGTTAGGGAGAGCTGCTATCCACTAAAATTAGGGCCTAAATGTTGGGCTTCTGAGGCATTTGAATACCTGCTGTTTTGATTTTCCAGTGCCCAAATGACCTAGGTTCTTTTCTTTGCAGATTTTGCTTCATACTTTTTCAAAACATGTATTAATACTGAGGAATTTTGATGATATCCTTGAAAGACAGACCTGCATGGAACCTTTCTATTGATGCTGCAGAAGTGGCTTAGGTTTGTGAGGCTACTCACCTACAAAAACTCTGATTTCCAAGGCAGCACCCTTAAAAGATAATGAGTTCCCAAGAGAGAGAGCCTATATTTTACATCAACACTGAGTTTTCTTCACTGCTTGAAGGAATTATTTTGGTTTGTCTGTGTGACATGGGACTAGGTTAATTTAAAGGTGGCTTTGGGCTCTGATGTAGATGTGCAATCTGTTGGGGGAAACTCTAACACAAAGCAGAGAAGGTGGTGGTTTTTATCTGATGAATGCCTGTTGAGATTTAATTGTACACTGGCATGCATTAGTGAACTGGACACCTATTCATTTGTGAGTAGCTACAGACAGAGCCCTGCTGCTTGGCATTATACTTTGTCACCAGCTTCTCCATTTTATTGTCTCCATATCTTGGTTACTTCAGCTGAAATTTTGACAAGTGACAGGCTGGTGACCTTAATCTGTCCATTTTACCCTCTTTGCTTCCTCTTCGATGAAAGCACACAACTGGGAGGTCAACCTTTGGTAAGGACCTAGCCTATCACAATGGCAATAAATTGTTATTACGGATGTTCCTAACTTAATGCTCCTCACTAATATCCCTGCAGTAATGATTAAAAAAGCAAGCCCCAACAGTAGGCCAGCATATCCTACATTAGAAGTGGAAAGCTGAGGCTGAGAGATAGTGACTTGCCTAAGGCCCCCTCAGTATGGGCCAAATTAGAGGTTATCTTGCCAAAAGCATGCAATCAAGTCCCAAGCTTTTTATAATGGGAGACAAGAAGGTCTGAGGGGAGGAAGAGTGTGGTGGGAGAAGAGGATATTGAGCATATGAAAAAATGCTACACCTGCACACCTGAAGTGATACAGTCCAGACTGTAGATCTGCTTACGGAGATCTGCTTACGGAGATCTGCTTACGGAGGCATTTAGGAAACAGCAAGGAATTAAAATAGTTTCAAATTTACCTACAGGATTTCCACTTCAGAACACTATTTTAGATTTATTTGTAAAGATGGAAAATTCACTCTTAGAAATGTGAGGGGATACCCACCCCCAGTGAGCTAAGATGTACATTGCACTGGTATTATCTTTACTGCATTTTTCAAATAACTCATCATAACAAACCATTATTGCTTGGGGCACATTCAAACTATAACATTTTCCTCGCTGAGAATGAGTACAATGTACCTCTGGAGCTGTTAAGAGTATCCAAATATGCTCTGCAAACATTCAGAAGCTAAGAGCACAAACCTAGGAGAGAGCACCAAATTAGCTTTACTTAAAAGGATTTAATGGGAACCTAATTTTTAGAAAGGTTACTGCCATTTGGCAATTAGATGATGATAGGGAGACAGAAAGTTCTATGAATTAATACCAAACTGCTATGAGTAAGGTAATTAATTTATTCTCACCCTTTGGTGACATTAATTTGATGCAACCTTCCTTGATTGGCACTGTGATAGTTCAGAACTAACAAGATCAGACCATCGCTGTTTTCTCTTTGGCTGATCATTTTTTCTGTATTTTTCATGTATTGTGGTGGAGATGGCAAACTAGGTATGACCCATGGGCCAAATCCTGTTTTCAAGGATTTAGATCCTGCAAAATAGTAAATCAGTTTATGGTAATATGGTTGCCCAGTTTCACCCATAAGAAAGAACATTTTCAAGCTGCATAAAAAAAAGAACCTGGAAAAGTTAATAATTTAATGATACACCTTTTTATTTTCTTCTTTTCATATGTAATATGCATGTAATATGTGCACATTTGTATAAAATACTGTGTCTGGGTGTAAGGGCTCCGTGGGTGTGACCCATCATTACTGGATGGTCCCAGCTTTATTACGCAGCCTGAGGGGTCGGTTTAAGTGACAAAATACTTCCAGCCTTTGGTCTGGAGATCCTAACAGCTCCAAAGAATGCAGAAATTGTTCACTAGTGCATTATGAAATTGGTATCTCATCAATATATGGGGAGATATATTGTATTTCTCTTTGAATTATACCAATTATTCCTTAATGTACACCTAAAAATATGAATCCTCACATGCAAATTTTATGTGTTGGCGTCGCTTTGGTCTTTTTTTGCTGATGCAAGTCCTCCTTTATCGGCAATTCATAACTGGCCATCCTATGTCTGTTTCAGTTTGCTCTTAGAGCCTGTGTTCAGGGTTCCACCTGGTTCAGATAATTGTGTTTTCTAAAGAAATACACCAGTGTTCTCTCTGCCTAATTTGCACATCAAGAAAATGTTTTGTGTGGGGACTGTAGCTTGCTTGAAAGCTCTTCTCCTTGTTTGCTTTCCTTGCTGTAATTTCAATTCAGGTTAATACTTTCTGCACAGAAAATTATACCACCTAAATTTGCTTTGTCAAAGGCAAAAGGACTTCAGAGGGGAAAATATGTTTAGGATGGGAGTGTTAATGAGAAATAGGCTGTTATTTCTCTTTCAGAAATCTAACATGGGCTATAGCTCACACACCAATAAATGCATTTTGTCTCTCCTCAATTTTCTGGTGCCACACTGGTTATCTTTTATTAACTTGGTAGTCATAAGAAGAGCCCTACTGAATCAGGGTAAAGGCCCATCTGGCAGAGGCAGACTTTGGGCTCTCCAATTTCAGCAACCTGTGCAACACTAAAAATTGGCGCCTCCCCATCTCTTGTGCTCCATTGTACAGCATTGTTGTGGCATCCCCGACAGCACAGCGCCTAGTGTGCTCAAACTGTGTGAGCTACCATAAAACCACCTCTGTCATCTAGAAGGGCTGTGCAACCACTTTGTCCATATCCCAAATACTAAGGCTAGCTGGGCATATACTGACAGAAATGGACCTCCAAGCTATTTGGAGACAACAGATTAAAAACAACAACAGTTACAGGTATCCCTCTCATATAAGGGAGATGCCAGGGTGGGAGGAGGGATCTGGGGTTGGCCAATTGAGAGGCCCATCTTCCAATCCAGGCCTGGGATCTCAACTAACAGTGTCCAATCACAGTGCTTGCAAGAAAGAATGTTGGTTCTATAAATGCTTTAAAGGTAAAGGGACCCCTGACCATTAGGTCCAGTCGTGGCCGGCTCTGGGGTTATGGCGTTCATCTTGCTTTATTGGCCGAGGGAGCCAGCGTACAGCTTCTGGGTCATGTGGCCAGCATGACTAAGCCGCTTCTGGCGAACCAGAGCAGCGCACAGAAATGCTGTTTACCTTTCCGCCAGAGTGGTACCTATTTATCTACTTGCACTTTTGACATGCTTTCAAACTGCTAGGTGGGCAGGAGCAGGGACCGAGCAACAGGAGCTCACCCCGTCGTGGGGATTCAAACCATTGACCTTCTGATCAGCAAGCCCTAAGCTCTGTGGTTTACCCCACAGCTCCACTCGCGTCCCCATAAACCCTTTACCCAAGTGCATTTTACCCCTCACTCTTTGGCTAGTTTTCTGAATATTATAGAATCATAGAATCGGAGAGTTGGACGGAACCCCAAGGGTCATCTAGTCCAGCCCCCTGCAATGCAGGAATCTCAGCTAAAGCACCCATGACAGATGGATGAGCCCCAAAAGGTTGACACAAACAGGCAGGTCTTGCAATGACTCCAAATGGTGCTCAGGTTTAGATGTTTTATGGAGAGGGAACTCCACAGGGAGGGGGTGGCAGCTGCACCATGTTTTCTGCCCTTGCTGGCTGAACTTGATGCATGGATGTTATCATTAGGAGAGCATCATGGGTGGACAGAGCTGACCGGCTCATGAGGTGAAGTGGTTGCCTTAGGGCAGCAGGACTGAGACGGTTGGAAAGGTCAGCAGTTTCAGGCCCACAAGGTCTCTGCCACTTGTCTCCTCTGCTGCCACTCATTGCTGCTGCCTGCCTGCCTCCTCCTCCTCCTCCTCCCCACTGCCAATTTCTCTCCTAACTCACTCAACCCCCCACTGCCAGCTCCCTACCCCTTTTGCTGGCTTCTTTTTCAGCCTCTATTTCTCCCCTTTTTCTAATCATCAATGTGAGGAATAAGAATATGCTTTTTCAAAGGCCATAAGGTTAAAATGCTGCATAATCGCAGAATTGCTTATACGGCGTATCTTTAGAACAGCGTGTGGTTAGGATGCTCATAGATAAGGTCTGTTTGCAATTGAAATGCTGTTTATTGTATACTTCGACTAATATGGAGCTTGTTTACACCCACTAGTGGCTGGTATGTGGCTTAAAGGTAATCAAGGGTGGTCGTCGCCAAAATTAGAGTAATGGGTATAAGAAATGAAAATGTTGCTCTTTCATATATAAAAGCCACAAGGCCACAGCTATTAGGCAATTCCAAGACATGGTGTTGCTTTGCTCAAGGCCATAGCTACGCATAATGTTGATTTGTAATCTCAGACAGTTCAGATTAGCAGGCGTCAGCAAGAACCGGCTGACACCTGCTAGTGGTCAGAAGGTGGCTGTGATAAGTAGACAAGTACAGCAAGTACAGAGATCAATTCACACTTGTCTCCAGGTATTTTTGCTTGGCTTAGCAAATAGTTGCATAGGAAATAGACCAAATAAGGTAAATAATGAATAATGTTAATAGATTAATTAGGTGGTTGTGATAGGCTGTAAACCTTGTAGTCTCCACCCAAGGAGAGACAAGGGAGGGAACCTGCGCTTCAAGTATAGGGAATATAAGCTGGTGTGTTATCAGTTTGTGTGTCCCTACTTTTGGACACCTGTTCTTGCAAGAAGGTGGTTGTAATCAATAAACTCTTTGCTGCTTCACCAGTTTTGTTCAGATTTCATTTTGAGGGTCTCAGACCCACTTCTAACAATCAGTATGTAATATTGTCTATAACCTTTGAGAATTCTTGGAGAACAGGTGATATCCCTGCAGACTGGAGGCAAGGAAATGTTGTCCCCATCTTCAAAAAGGGGAACCTGCAACCTGCAAGGCAACTTACAAGCATGAAATATAAACCACAATTACAGACAGCACCTTATTGTGGCTGGCTGGCTGTAGCTTGGTGGCCTCTACTGCCAAGACAAAGGAAATTGGTTAGTTGGGCACTGGTGGTGATGAGAGTGAATGAAACATACAGTTCCAAGAAACTACAATGAACATATCGCTACTGCCAGCATGAAGGTGTGAAATGTACCTATTGTCATTTGACAAATATTTAGAGGTATGGAATCAGTGAAAATGCCCACTCTACTTAGTCTTCCCTGTGATCAGACAGACAGTTCAAATATCCTTTCAGCCACATTCGGGGGGGGGGGGGAGCAAGGAGGGGACAAATGAATGTCACACTTCCTAATGTTTAACGTAAGTTAAAATGATGTTTAAGGCTAAAATGGGTGGCATACAAAAGTAACAAATAAAATGTTTCTAGTGCAACACCAGGAAGTGCTCTGTTAACAGGAAGAACATTTTGCTAACATTATCACCTTCTCGTGCAAAGGCATCCAATTAGTGTTCGTGCCTGCACAAATGGACAGATCTTTAACTTCTTATCTCTGAATACTACCTTCAGTCGCTGCTGTTTTTCCAACAGTTAACAGAAGACAGCTGGATAAAATGCTTGGTCTCAAGGACAGAAAGAGCAGTCAAGGGGTTTGGAGGGCTCCCCCCTTTTCTCTTTTGTCTGGGAGCCTAGTGGAACTGCAGCTCCTGCAGATATTTAATAAAAGCCAGCATCTGTGCTCATCTCCCTCCAATTAGCTAGCATTATCCTGAGGCCAGTCGACTGTTTCTTACACGCAGTGATGCTTGAAACAACAGCTACAACAACAGAGGACCAGAGTGACCATTTCCTTTGCCTCTAGCAGCAACCGCTCAAAGTTCTGTTTGGTTTTATTTGCCTCTAGGATGGCCTTGGCTAAAGTACCATAAATGATAAGGCCCACAGCAACTGCTCCCTTATCAGGGACAACTTCATCAATCCCGAGTGCCTTTGGGGGACAGGAAATCTGAGTAAGAAGTGTTGTGTCATGCATGAGAAACAAATGCAGTGATAGTACAAGATTGCTGGTGCTTTCATTCTGTTAGGCCAGGGAACTGCCAGAATGTAAAGGGAGGGACCACAACCATGTAAATGAAATTCCATCAATTCTGAATAGCTCATGCTGGAGAACAGTAAGTTTTTCCACTTAGAAAACAGTTTGAAAAGAGAGCTTGCTGCTCACTCTCACTTTGGGGATGAGGTTTTTGCATTGTGTCACTTACCTATTTGAATAAGGTGACCATGTGGCCAAAGAAGAAGTCTATGTGTGAGAGAGAAGAACAGTGGGTGTGACTGGTCCATTATTCTTAGACTTAGAACATGGTGTTCTACCTGGAAGGTGAGTGGGTGGGATGGACCAGAAGTAACCAGGGGAGGAGGCTCTGCCTTCCTCAGAGGAATAAAGCCATGGCTGAAAGCAAGACAGGGGAAGGAGTGGAGAATCGATCCATGGGCAGAAGCAGAATGAATGCTGAATCTGACATAAGACTCAAGCTGACAACTGTTACAACAAACATCAAAGATCTTTGTTTAACTGGCACATCCACAGATCCACTGCATTAGAATATTCACACTCATTTTGAACTGAATTGCTTCTTATGCTTCTTTATTGTATTTTGTTGTATTAAAATTTGAATTCCATATAATTTTTTGAAAATACTTCAACACCTAGTGCAGCACAACACTACTGCAAAACAATGGACAGAAAAATCATTAAGCTGTCACCAAGACCCTCAGCAATTCACTGCAATCCTGGACTTAATCTTTTGTGGTGGCCAGAGTCTGGTATAAAATGCAAGTGTTGCTGAACTGATTGGGAACAGTGACCACACTGCTGTCAAATTCAACATATGTGCAAGTGGGCAATTGCCCAAAAGTTCAGCACAGTCACATTTGATTTCAAAACAGGAACTCTAGAAAAATTGGGGGAATTGGTAAATCAAGAGGGTCAAAGCATGCTTCGGGGTCTTGGAGCTTATTGCAAATTACTGTTGCTAAAGTGAAATATCAGGACAGAAGTTTGGCTTGGCATTGAATTAACTGGACACTTTTGAAGTAAACAGATCAGCATCAATTGAGCCTACCTTTAAAATGCATGTTTCATAATCTAGGATTCCCCAGACACATTCATTCACTTTCCTTCACATCCCTATCTGACCTTGTGTTATAGCAGTCTTCAAATATTAAACAAAACCTAACGAGAGAAAGTCTTTTTTTTTTTTAAGCACAACAATTACGCATTCCAAATGGGACCTCCATAAATTCATTCCTGCAGAGGGCATCTGCATGAAGATCCAAGCCTCTCATTTAGAAAATCCCCCCACTGCAGGGGGTTGCACTAGATGACCCTCAGGGTCCTTCCAACTCTACCATTCTATGATTCTATGAAATATCTCCAGAATGTTTGGGGAATGGTCAAACAATAATAGAAGTTCAGCTAGGATGTATTCCACAGATCAGAAAAGGTATCACTAGGACTAAGAGAATTTAGAGCCAAGGTTTCCATTATGCCTTGATATCAATGCCATCCTCTAAGACCAAGCACTCAGGTTCACCTGTCTTGGCTTGGAGGTTTCTGAGGCTTCACCCATATTGGCTCGGAGAGAAGATGACATATCATTGTCGGAAACTAGTTAATGAACAGAGATGAGGGAGTAGGAATAAACTGACAGGCCTCCTGAGGAGGGATGTAAGAAGTGGGGTTCTTCAGGAATCAAAACCTAGGCTTTTCAACTTGCTTACCTGGAGTTTTGTCGATCAGAGAAGTGGCCAAGTTTGCTGATGACACCAAATTATTCAGTGTGCTGAGAACAAAAAGGGATTTGGGGAACTCCAGAAGGATCTATCCAAACTGGGTGAATGGGCACTAAAATGGCAAGTGTACTTTAGTGTAACAAAGTGTACAGTGATCACATTGGGGCAAAATTTTGGAGCATACTTCATACATAATCTTTTGGAGTCTGGGCTAGCAGTGAATGACTAGGAAAGAGCTCTTGTAGTCATGGTGGGTAGCTCCATGAAAATGTCATCCCGTTGTGTGCCAACTGTGAAAACTGTAAATTCTTGACTAGGGATCATTAGGATTAGGATTGAAAATAAAAGTGCTGCTGTTATAGTAATCTATGTACTGTGTACAATTCTGATCACCATGATGTAAGAAATAAAGACCCAGGGTGTAGATTTTTTATTTTAAAAATGTTTCAATATTAATTGCATTGAACCTTTGGCTAGAATGTATTAGGCTTGATTTTTATGTACCTGCATTTTGTAACCCTCATGCCACTCTCCTGCACTGTGTAGAGCTGTGCAAACATTGCTTACCACTTCCAGCCTTATCTGACCCTAGAAGGGGGTATGTAACACATACCAAAGAAGTATGTGTTAAGTTAGCACCCAAGTGAGAACTAGCAATTTTCCTTGAAGCTAAGTGAGGCCCAGAAAGAGGAAATGGGAGAGGAATTTATGACCCTCTTCCCTTCTCATGGAACGTCTGGTTGTCTAGACAACTGTCCAACAAGTTGTATGCTGAGACCACATGTTTTGGGACACCCCAAGGAAGTTGATGCCAGTGTGGAGTCATGTATCTTTATATCTCATGACCCATAACCTTTCTTAATGTACACTGAAAAATGTTCAAGGGTGTTTTGATGGCTTTGTGTGCTGTGTGTTAGTAGCCTGTATAAGCTGTGTTCTGATATACCTCATAGCAGTCTTTCTAACTAGCATTTCTGCTGAACAGCTGGTTGGCAAGGCTGCCCTGTTGCAATAGCTCTAATAAACCGGGCTCCTACGGGATGCCTCATCTTGCTATTCTATTGGCTTTTGTTTTATTTAAGTTGTTCCCTCACCTGGTAACAAACTGATGGTGTAGAAGTAAATTCTTACCACAACTGCACCTCAAAACAGATATTGTAGAGGTGGAAAAGTTTGGACACGGGTAGACCAAAATGATCAACTCCCCTAAGAAGGAAAGTTACAACATTTGGGGCTTTTTGGTTTAGGGAAAAAAATGTATAAGCAGGCATATGAAAACGATGCATACAATTATGCATCATGTGGATAATGTATAGAGGGAAGTTTTTCTCTGTCTCCAATAATACTAAAACCTAGGCTTACCCACTGAAGCTGAATGCTGGAAGATTTAGGACAAAAAGAAACACTTCTTCGTCCAGCAGCACATGGATAAATGATAAGATTCACTACCACAAAATATGCTAATGGCCACCAAGATAGAGGGCTTTAAAGGGGGATTAGACAAGTTCATAGTTCATAAGGCTACTAGTGGGTACTAGCCTTGATTGCTGTGTAGTAGCTCCAGCATCAAAGGTGGTATGAACACTGCTTGCTGCACAGCACAGAGAGAGTGAACTGTTGGCCTCAGGTTCCACTCGCAGGTTTCCCACAGGCTTCTGGGTGGCCACCTTGAGAACAGCATGCCAGACCAGATGATCCAGCAGAGCTCTATTTGTGTTCTTTAAGTACTTTCAACGTCCTCTTCAAACTACAGTGGTGCCCCGCAAGACGAATGCCTCGCAAGACGGAAAACTCGCTAGACGAAAGGGTTTTCCGTTTTTTGAGCTGCTTCGCAAGACAAATTTCCCTATGGGCTTGCTTCGCAAGACGAAAACGTCTTGCAAGTTTGTTTCCTTTTTCTTAACACCGTTAATACAGTTGCGACTTGACTTCGAGGAGCAACTCATAGAACGCAGTGTACATAGTAGCCTTTTTTGAGGTTTTTAAAGACTTTGGTGATTTTTGAAGCTTTTCCAAAACTTCTTTTGCAGCCATTTGGTAAGTTAAGCTTTTAAAACTTTTTTGCGGGGTTTTGGATTTTGGGTTGGGGTGTTTGGAATTCAAGGACTTGGTGTTGGGGAGGGGTTTGCAAGAATCTGGAAGCTTGTGTGTTTTTTTCTGCATTTTTATGATTTTCTGTGACCATTGGGCCACTCTGCTGTTTTTTTAAAAAAATTCTGGATTTGAATTTCTGTGTGCTGGGTGGCTGGGGGAACAGTTGGGGAGGGGTTTGCAAGAATCTGGAAGCTTGTTTTTTTTTCCCTGCATTTTTATGATTTTCTGTGACCATTGGGCCACTCTGCTGTTTTTTAAAAAAATTTCTGGGTTTGAATTTTGAAATGCTCTTTACAGTATGTGTGACTTTAAAGAGCACTTAATAAACTCTTGTTGTACCAAATTTGGCTTTGTTTGGACTTTTTTTGACCATAGGAACACATTAATTGATTTTCAATGCATTCCTATGGGATTTTGTGCTTCGCAAGACGAAAAATTCGCTAGACGAAAAAATTCACGGAACGAATTAATTTCGTCTTGCAAGGCACCACTGTATAGTCTGTTGCCAATATTGCAATCAGTGCAGAGATCCCTAATAAGGAGGGGAGGGGAGCCCAGTGCATCTAAGAATCAATATGTGTTACAGGCATATTTACTGATAGTAAAATAAAGACTTCATTTCAAAAATCAGCAAACTGAGCACGCCACAAGTTTGAAAATGGAAAGTGAGATGAGGAGAAGGAAAGAGATTCTCTCATCATCACCTGCAATCCCAAATTTGTATTGAAGTGCTAATGCAATGAAGAATATTCATGCCTATGTCTAGCTCATTGCCAAGGAAAACAGACACAAAGAGGAAGCGTCACATGGAATCCCCAAGCTGATTCTCAGAAGTATAGAAGGTGCATTTTTGAGACATATTGTAATTGGAAACCAATACAGGAGCACAAAAATTCACATGACTCTAATAATAATGAATGGTGGTGCATATATAACTCATGTTTTCTCCATTATATTGTATGGACAAAGGGACCCAACCCTTATGCAATCATTGCTTAGGAACACTTTACAAGGTAAGGCAGAACACCCCAAAAGCTGGTGTAAATTAAGCCAGTCTCAAGTTAGACCAGATCCAAACTCCATTCAGCACCAGGGCTATTCCTGGCTGAGCTGCCCTAAGCCTGGCAGAGACAAAACAAGCCTTTAAAAAATGTCTGCCAGCATATGCCAGGTTGCCATACAAAAGTTGGTCCTGGGGCGCAGTAGAACAGGGCGGCACAACCAGAGCAGGCTCTGACGTTGCCTTTGCCTGCTCCCCTCATTCTTCCTTTCACAGGACAGACAGTGTCCATTGATCTCAGAGTGGGTCACAACATGCAACTATACAATCATCTCTTATATGCATAGAAAACCAACCTATAGGCCGCACAGATAAGATGGGTAGTTTGCCAGTTATCTTACTCCGAAACATACTTTTGTTCGTACAGAAGCTTGTTATAACAACAGTGTTTTCATCTGGTGCTAAAAGCAGGTTAATGGACTTTACTTGATGATATAATAACCTGAAGGAACATCTCAACACACCTCAGATCATGGACAGGGCCAGGCCTGGAGAGATGCTCCTTCGGATACCTGGTTTTTAAGCTGCCCATCAAACAAATATAAAAATTAGCACCTTGAATTTGGCTTAGTAGCAAACAGGCATCTAGTGTTATATGGTCCTCTTGTACTCAGTTGCCTCATAGCTGCAATCTATTAATAATCTCTAAGGACATTTCAAATACAGTAAGCCTGCAACTTTTGCAGGGATTGCACCAAAAGCCAAAATCAGGTATATTCAAAACCCACTGGGTTCAATGGTGGGTGGGATTGCCAAAGTCGTTTTCCCCAGAACTCCTCCCTCTTTCTGCCCTCCCCCCCTTTTTAATGTTTTTTGCCAAGCGTATAAAACAGAGTGTGCATTAAGTTGTGGGCTTACAATGATAAACAAGGTGGGAATTAACTGCTTTTTTTAAAACCACCACAAGTAATACAAAGGAAAATGAGCTCAAAATGAACAAAAGATTTTGGGATAAAAATGAAAATATTTCATCCATGTGGCAACAAAAAGGGGAAGGCTGTGGAACCCCTATTAGTGTATATTTTGAAAACGACTTTAGCCTGAAGAATAGTTGAGATATGTGAAGTCTAATTGGTCTTGCTTCAGTGCCAGATGATGGACTATTGAACTTTTAAGATCCTCTTCAGGCCTTGAAATCCTATGATTTGATGCTGCAAAGGTTAGGCAAATCCACTTCAGATGGAAGTGCTGCTATTGGGATAGCACTATGGCACCAGCTTGCAGAGGTTGGCAGTCTGTCACTATAAGCTAATCAATCATTCTGAAATTTAAATACTCCGGTACAATCTCATATCATTATACTAGGTTGTACATGTCAGTCAGCGAAGAACTGCATGGAAAATTTCCAAGTCAGTTCAAAAGCCTCAAACATCAAATCTTCTCTCCCCCCCCCCACCTTGTGTGACTGATTTTCACAGCCTCCAAGTTTCTATTAAATGTTTTTGTTCTGCTCACAAATAACTGTGTTTTTTTAACGGTTTTCCTTTTAAAAGAAGTTATTTTGAAAACAGCCTACTACAAAATACATCCGCTCCTGCCCAATTATTTAAAACTAGCCATGCAAACACAAGTGGCTCCACATGTTATAATCCTAGATATGCAGCACCATGTTGAGCCCCATGCTTTTGTAAGATGTAGTAATATTAAATGTATATATTAATGGACTGACTTCTAAGCAGTTTATTAGCATAAGGTCAATTAAGAAATCCATACATAATCAAAATATGCAAGAAAACAATTCCATTGAAACATTAAACGCATCCATATTTAAAATATACAGTAGAACAAGCCCAATAAAAAGCACAACAATTAAAACAGTTAAAAGAGAAAGAAGTTCAAGTTCAGGCGGATGGTTGCCTAACCAGGTGTGTCTTCAAGAGGAAGCAGAGTGCCAATGTGGAGGGGGCATCTCATGCTTCAGGAGGGAGGGCATTCTACATCCCTGATTTAATACTGATTTAATATGGAACACAGTTTGACCCATATCTGAAGGCATAATCCAAACTGCGCAGGCAGAGGGTGGGTCCAGTGGGAGCAGAGCGAGAGCGGGAGTTTATGCAGGGTGGGCAGAGGATGGGTCTGGTAGGACAGCCCCCGAATTACAATTATTTCCTTTCCTGCCTTGTGCACAGGAGAACTGTGGACAGCAGGTTTGAGTTCCTTTGTCCTTTTATTGAAGAAGTTCTTCATGAAGAATTTGGCGAAGCTGGAACTGATGATGTCTCCCGGCCGCTCCAGGGTGCTGAGGTGGTGGCTCACCTCAAAGGTGTTGCAGAAGTTGAGGTGATGCCCTTGAAGGCCAGTGAGGGCAGGCACCCTTCAGGAAGACAGGTACTCGTCCTGGGGCTTTCATGCAGGTCTTACTCCTGGATGAGCTCCATTCTTCACTGGGGGGGGGGCCTCCATCCCTCACAGCCTGTTCTCTAAGTGGTGTGCTCAATAAGATGAGCACCAGTGGTACCACTTATGGCAGGTAGCTGCTTATGGCAGGTAGTGTGAGGACCTTCCAGGCCAGACACAATAATATGTGGTGACTGCCTCTACAGTTACAACCACAGTTTAAGGTAGGTCATCTCATAAAAGCTATTTCTGATAAGTTCCCATATATCTGTTTCAGTCCAGCTTGATATAATAACCACATGGAAGCTTGCTTCCACTTGCATATTCCTAGATAGATGAACCAATCACCCACAAAAACACATGTCCATTGTATTTCCTTGGCTGATCCAGGAGGGGATGAGCTAGACCTTAAAAGACACAAAAGCCGTAAGGATGAAATCAGCTGCCCCAGTGGCAGTAGGAGGCTGACCTGATTGGTGGAATTTGAGCTGTATTCTATCCAGTATTTTTATCTTATGAACTGCTCTGAGATCTTCAGCCAAAGTCCAAAACATGGGATATACATTTTCTAAAAACAGATTGCCACTTTGGTGACAGCCCAGAGTCATGTACAATGCACAGGCCCTCCAAACTGACCTGTGCAAAGTCTTGCAACTTGATTGTTGAACTCTGTTGTGGATAAATCCAAAAAAGAAACCAGACAACAAAAAGATCTCTGTCCTCCAAGAATAGTAAATAATCTCACTTCTGCTCTACTGCTCTACTACACCAAGACACTAAGCCTCTGGAGCAGATTCAGTCTACCTTCACTCAACTGCTCTGCCTGAGGCATTGACTGGGAAGACAACCTGACTGTAGCATACACTTTTTATGCCAACTCATTTGCCTCCTTGCCAAAACTGAACTGGGCAAAAGATTTTTACATTCATTCCCAAACTTGCAATTAATTACAACTTTAAGGTCCTTTCCAAAGCATTAAACACCTCTCTCCTTCTCTCTCTCTCTCTCTCTCTCTCTCTCTCTCTCTCTCTCACACACACACACACACACACACAGAGAGAGAAACACACACCTTTTTTCACAATGTTATTCTTGTACAAGCCAAAGATCACCACCACTAGTGGAATATTTTATATATTTATATTTTATATCAATATTTATAGTCATATTCTCAAGGGCTCCCAAGGTGACTTACACTCCTCAACATAAAACAACTGATAATATAAAACATAATTTAAAAACTTGAAAACTATTAGAGAAGCATGTCTCACCATCACAGCAACACAGCACCAATTTATGCACCTCAGTCATGTCATGAAGCACTGAAATGTCCGGGGAAATCTGGACGTATGGCAACCCATGACAGAAGTGGAGGTACTTCTCATAAAAATAGCTCAACAACTTTTGTGTCTGGATTTTCACTTTTTGAAATGTGGCAGCCCTAGTCACGAGGCCTCTGCCTCAAGGGCCTTTTGCAGCAGGAATGTCTTCGTCAACCTTCAGAAGGACAATAGAAAACAGGCTTAAAGGATCTCTCTGGGGAGGAAATTCCACAAATATGTTCACTATTTTATTTAAATCAAACATGCTGAAGTGGGAGACTGCACAGCCTTAAAAGAAGCAAATAAGATCCTTATTGCAATGGTGAGCAGGGCCGGACCAAGCCATTTTGGCACCTGAGGCGAATCACAAGAACGCCACAACCTCCCTGCCGGGGACGAAGGAGTGAGGGGGAATGGAGGTACAGATCTACCTCAGGAGGCAGACTGAGGCAGTTGCCTCACCTTGCCTCATGGGTGGGCCAGCCTTTTCCTGGCATTTCACCTTTAGCATGGAATAAATACAAACAGGGCCACAGGGACACCCGAGAGAATGTGGACTGGCCCCTGGCACTTTACTGCCTGACAAGACCGGCAGCTAAATCTTCTTCTTTAACACAGGGAAAGGGACAGTGTCTTCCATTCCCCCTGCAGGGAGGAGGCTAGCAGAGCAGACACAGAGCAGGAGACCAGAGCACAGACAACTCTGTCCCCAGACAGATGGGGGAAATTGTGGCCAAGGGGTTCTGCCGTCTCTCCTTCAACATATGCTGCCTGAGGTTGCCTCACTCTGATTAATGGTACGGCAGAACTCGAAACAGCATCTGCTAAAGCAGATACAAACACAATTCAGTTCTCCTCTCACCCTGCCCCACATTTTCCCATTTCCCCCATCACCAATGGAAGAGAGGCATAAAACTAGGCAGTAACTGACAGGTGGGAAAACCATCAACATACTGAGAATTTAGAACATGGAAAAGAGTTGTGTTGCTCACAGCAACTAAATATTGCCTTGAGTATTAGAATGCCCAGCAACTACGCAACAGAAACACAGAGCTGAAGGAGGATGTTTGTATAACAAATGCACAATTATTGGGCTGAAAAACCAATGACACATTATTATCTGAAAAATGCTTCAGTTTCCTGCAAGAAGTGTGCTCAGTTCAAAAACATCATTTCTCACAAAGCACTGCATCAAGGAAGAACCAAAGACAAAATATGAATATGTATTCTATTTTCCCCTCCCCTCCTCCAAGCAGCTCTGGCAATACACAGGTCACTAACCTCATTTATCCTCATAACAATCTTGTGAGGTAGGTTATGGCAATATGGGAATGACTGGACCAAAGTCACTCAATGGACTTTGTAGCTAAGCAAATATTTGACTACCAGGTCTCCCCAGTCCAAGCACACCGTCTACTGCACCACAATGGTTCCTAATTATTTGTGCACAAGTAAGCAATAGGTGTTCATGTGAGAAGACCATGCAGATTAAATGTACACACCAAGAGGTAGAAGCATATTCCAGCTTCCTATTATACACACAGAACATAAGAGAAAGTAACCAAGGTACATGATCATGCTAAGCCATCCTAATGTGAAGCCAGCATTATTCCAAATTAAACAAATCTTTGATTTAAGTAAGTGTGCAGTTCCTTTTGAGATGCCATTTCAAGCTTTGTCCTTTCTCTTTGCCCGAATGCCAATTTGATGTCGGTCTTCTCAAATGTCACAACCATCACCATTTAAATAAAAGCCTGCCTTCTGCTCCCATAATTGAGGTAGTTCTCCACCCCACCCCCAAATTAAATCGGCCTGAGATGCAACAGTATATTTAACCCAGCCTCAGTGACACCTTTCCTATACATAAATATGCCACAGGTTTAAAGTCCATTATCTTGCAACCCTCTATGGCTAGAAACGACAGTTTTATACTATGAAAAGGAGTGATTTCCCACCTTCCATTCCAAGAAGGTCCCAAGGTATTGGATGTTAATGTCATGACATTTTTAGGCATAGAAAAGCTTTTAGGTTATCCAGAGAATGTTTTATGGCTCCCATTGAGCCTTGGTGAGCATTTGAGCCAGTGGTAAATGGATGTATCTATTTTTACAGGCAAGAACAGCATGAAATGAGAGGGCAGAAAAATACAATGGAAACTAGAAAAGCTTTCCACACTAGCTGAATGCAGTGCACTTTGCTTGTGCAAAGTACACTTTCCCAGAAGGTTCAAGTACAAAACAAAATGCATTGCAGTAGATATATTTAATCTACATTTTCCAAGCACATAATATCCAGACATTATGAACATATGAAGCTTAGTCATGAAAGGAGTAGGAGCGTTGCTCCACCTCATCCATTATTGCCATTTCTGCTGGCAGTAAGACTAAGGTCACAGGCCGGGGATTTCTTAGCTCTGCAGTGTGAGATCTTTGACAAAGAGATGACAGGAGATAATCTGGGACTTTTTGCATGGTAATCTTATGCTCTACCACTGAGCAATGTCCTTCTTCCCCACGAAAGGACAAGCTTCTGTTCTTAACATTTAAGCAGACTGCCCCAACTACTCACTGACCCTTACTATACCCAAGCAGCGAGAAATTGCAGGGTGGCATTGCTTACCCAGGTTTGGTTTCCTTTGGAAGGAGGTTAGTGAAGGCTTATGGTGTTTTGTAATATTTGACTTAATTAACTGTGCTGCAGTTCAGCATGTGGGGGGCCACAGATTCTTTATCCCTGGCCCACATCAGGTCTCCAGAGAAAGGCAGACAGCCCTCCAAAATGCTCCCGCAGTTGCAGATCCCCACACCCAGCTCTCTGCCTCTTGCTCTGCCCCTCTCTTATTCCTCACTCAAATCTCTAGTTTCCATTTCTTCTTTTCACCCACAGACCTAGATCACATCTAGGAAGAGCAAGAGCAAGCAAAGGAAAGTAAAAAATACACACCCCCTTTCAGGTATTTCCTAGACATTCAGAAAGCATATCTGGGCTGTGTCACCACCAAGTTCCCAAAACAAAAGGCCTGTCCAACCCCTGAATCTCACAACAATGCATATCCAATATTTAAAGACATTTCTGTATGCCATTGCAAATTCAGGAGCAAATTTTTTTTCATAACTTGCTGTGATGATAAACGTATTATAAAGAGGACCCTAGGCCTAGGACTTTTTTCAGCTAAGCTAGGAGTTGCAGCTGAAGAGCCAAACATGTATACCACTGAACTGCATACAGCTAGTCAGTCCCATGTTGTGGGGTGGGGGGGAAAGCAAACCTCCCATTTCAGGTGGGGATTTGAAAGAAAAGAGAAAATGGCACAGCTCCTTCTGTCACTGGCAGCTGGCTTCAGGATACGAGAAGTTATAACCATTTTCCTGTAACTTGACCACTCTTATTCATGCCGGAAGAGCCGCTATGTCTACAAATTTCACCCAATTCTGTTAAAATAAAGTTTGAGCCATTTTTTATTTCTAAATACTGACACAGGGGAATTGAACAGATATCAAAAGTACAACAGCTGCCCTTATGGGGAAAGTACAGTAGCTAGCTGTCTGAAATTTAACTGAGTTCATGCCTCCAGAAGGAGTGACTGCTAATTTAATCAAATTCTGGCCAAAATAATAACAAAAACTATAGACCATTCTGGGGTGTGTTTTTTTTGGGGGGGGGTGTCTAGATTAGAGATGGTCGGCTCCCTGGACTATAATTTGATAGGTTTTAGCCAATACTCTGTGCAATATTCATCTACTTCTGTCAAAAGTGGAAAAGGTTATCACAGATTTCCAAATAGTGAATGGGGGAAATGAAAGAGACCTGGACTGCTGAGCCACATCAGACGACCTCCAAATATTGTCCAGCCCAAATTAAGCTGTTTCACAAAGCACCATATTGGGGTCCAGACCAATCTTGTGGTCAGCACATTGATTTTTAAATCTCTCTGATAAAATTCCACATATAGCATGATTCAGATGTATCCATGTTGGAGATCCTTTGATTCCAATAAGAGTTAAGAACAAGTTTTGACTTTTTAAGAAGGGCTTTAGCTTGAAATTTAGTATTTGATATTCCGTTGTGCCAGAATATTTATTCTCCTCTGAACCTTCTGTTGCAATAGCCATGGTATAAATTCAAGGACAAATGCCTGCTTCTTTATAAACTTGAATTAGTAAATTGATCCTCTTTGCCCAGCATGTTTTTAATGAACTCCGAGATAAAATTTGATAAGTTCATGAAAACAATTACTGGTAAATTAGATAGCACAATGAACAAGAGGCACTAATATAGTAGAAGCTATTCAGTGCATTCAATAAACCCAAGTGCACTGGATTGTGCAAATAAAATTCTACCATACAGTGGCAATTGTATGATGATGCAATGATTAATACTGGATTTGCAATTTTTAAAGGCTTTTATTTGCACCACATTCTTGTATGATGTTGCAAGAGGTCAAGAGAACATTCCACTGCAAGGACATATCTGACTACAAATTATCAAAATGAAATTGGGATCAAGGTTCAGGTATCTGAAATGATGGCAAGTGTAACCACTGGAAAGATATTTCTTTTAAATATATATATGCACATGCCCTGAGACATTTATTATGAGGAGTCATGTCTCAACCTTAGACACATGGGCTCAAGTCAGCACACTAGGGCTGTCTTCCCACTTACATACAGTCAATTCAATTAATCTGAATGAGGGTCATTTCCATAAATTTGCTTGGAGTTAAATAGATCCAAGAGAAGGAAAGTATTTTAGAGACTATGCTTAACTTTTAAATAGTCAGTGCTGAAAGTGAAAAAAGCTGGTTCCAATAGATTTATTACTTGCAATTGGGTAGCTCAGTTGGTTAGAGTTAGATCTAGATGATCCACAGGGTCCCTTTCCAATTCTATGATTCTGTTTCCTGCCCTGTTTCCTAGGAGTTCAATGCAGCCGTTTTGCCTCAAAGGCCACTCTGTTAAGATAGCCTATGCTGATAAAGACTTGACCAAGGTCACACAGTCTGGCACTCTGACATTCTTCTAGAATACATTTTTTTCCAGACGAGGTCATTCCTTTTTAACCAGATACCTATTCAGACATGCATACAAATTCAGATGTGCTGTGGTCAAAATCTGACTTGCAATCAAATGAAATTACCCAAATTTCTTCTTCTTCTTTGGTGATCACTCACAGCCGAGTAAGATTGTCTTCCATAAACACAGTTTTAACAATGAGTCCATAAGTGACCGTGGAGGCCAATTCTGGATCCACACGACCTTCCACAGTGGGGACATTGGTTTCCGGGCGGGACTCCCCCATAGCTACTGAGGTCCTTTCACAAATTCCGCAAAAACAAGTTAGGGATGAGCTTGCGGTATCTCCAAATCTGGGAGAGTTGTGCTCAGCTATTAATCCAAATTTAATCTAGGTCCCAATCACAGAACATGTCTGTTTTTTCACAAGAAGCACATTAATGTCTTGAAGCCCAGAACCACATAGGTGGGACCAATCATATAATTCATTTTCAACTGACCATCACCAGATGAGTAGGCAGACAGGGTGACAATCAGGTAAAAGGAACCAATACAGCTGGTTCTTCCCATATCATTCTGGACTTAATGTACCAACATGGGGAAAAGTCATGGAGAAACAACTCCTGTGCCACTGAAATAACAGAAGAGCCCCGCTTACAAAGCCTTTCTCAACCTTGGGTCCCCATGTGTTATTGAACTACAATACCCAACATTGGTCATGTTAGCTAGGAATGGTGGGAGTTGTGGTCCAATAACATCTAGGGACCCAAAGTTGAGAAAGGCAGGTGTAGGCTCACCTTTTCTTTTCTTTTTCTCCTAACCTCGCCTCACCACTCCCTAAATGATTGACAGCTGTGCAAGCCTTTGCTGGTGCAGAGAATTCAGCTGGCTTGGCCTCACTTGTGCTGAAGTTCTCGTTGCAGAAGTGCATCTAAACATTTTAAAAGAGATGTAGCACATAGCTGTCAGCTTACAGATTTGAAAATAAGGGACCAGCAGCCTTGAAAATAAGGGACCAGCAGCCTTGAAAATAAGGGACCAGCAGCCCAAATAAGGGACCTGCAGCCTCACCTGTTCCAGGCACTCCAGTCTTCCTGTCCTCCTGCAGTCTGGTCAAACTCATGCTGGTAGCTTCGAGAACACTGTCCAACCAACTTTGTAACCAGAGGTTCAACTGAATAGAATCTGAATCACATGCACCACAAGGCCTATGCAGCCTCAACTTAAGATGGCTCCCCGGCCTGGCTTTGCACTGCAAAGTTTGCAGCAGCATGTGCAACAAAATGGCGTCCAGCATTCAAAAAACCCCTCAGCTTGCATTAACTAGCCACACACAAGGCATGCAAGCTCCCCCCCCCCCAGTCGTTCTTAGACTTCTTATTGGGTGAGCAACACAGCCAAGCAACACAGTTGGAGCCTCCCTCCTCCCTGGCCGGCAGGGAGGGAGGGAGAGGAGCTGCTTCCTTTGAAATTTGAGGGACATCATTTAAGGGACATTTAAGGGACATCCATCAATAAGGGACAGCAGCGGGACATGGCGCTGGAATAAGGGACTGTCCTTTCAAATAAGGGACACTTGACAGCTATGGATGTAGCATATAACTTGTTTCTAGAGTGGACACATATTTATAAATGTTCACATACTATTCAGAGAGTTTCATCCATAAAGAAGTAGAAAAAAATGGTTAAGGATAGAATCAAAAGCCTGAAAGATAAGAGCAAATTTCATATGAATTACAGATCATAGATTATGCATTCACTTTTTGATAAGTAGCCTCTGTAAATATGCCCCTGTGGAGATGCAGTGCAGCTTATCAACCCACCTATCCAACTTGATGTTACTTGAATGCAGTGCTGCCAAACTGGGACATGTTTTCCTCCATATATTAAAACTGTTATTTTGATTTATCATTGGCATTTTTATCCTGCTGTTCTGCTGAAATAGGCTTCCGGAACAGCTTACAAATATCAGTGAGAAGACAGTCTGTGCCCACAGTAAGAGAGAGGTGACACAAAAGGAACGGGGAGCAAACGAAAAGCAATACATGCACTTAATGGAGCTTTCTTTTCCTTAATTGTTGTATATCACGTCTCCACCCCCACCCCGTTCACATCATCATGACTTCATCAGTGCCCCATTTGTTTCCGTTTGTGTACACACCAGGGGACATTGAGAAGGCAGGGGTGTCCTTAGCCTATGCAAATTAGGAATGGCTTAAGTTTGAGGTTAGTTTGAGTACCAAGGCATCATACAGCCGTATCTTATAGTAAAGCACAGGATACATATGCATGTGTGAACGTGGATTAAAAACTCAGCACTGGAAAAGCAGTGAGAGTCCAGTAAATGGAAGTGTGAACACAGAATTAGTTGCAGAGATCTTGTAGTGAACAGCAAAAATGTAAGCATTTGGGAGATGAGCCAAAGGTTGCTAGTCTTTCAGTGGTTGAAGTGGTTCTGCCCCATCTTTCTCACTCTCCTATAGCTTGAGCGAAGGTTCTTGGTGGCAGTTGAAGGAGGAGCATGGCGCAACTGGTATTTTGACAGTTACATTTTAAATTAATGAATACATTATTTATATTATATTAATTTGTTAACATTTTGTAACCCAGAAATGCCTTAATTCTATTGTGGATGCAGTAAAGTCTTTAATGAACTTCTTGCAGCGAATGTCTGGAGTCTAGATTGTCCATCATTTGTGAGGTTGGAAAGATCACTTTCAAGCTTATTTGTTTCGCGAATGGTAGTGTGAACATAGCAACATGCTTGATTACTTCATACTTTCACAAAGGCAAAGCAGCGTTTAATTTTTTTTATTACTAATTAAAATGGGGCAATTAACACATTTTCTGTATGTGAAAATGAGGTGATGAGACATGGAAATTACACTACTTCAGAAGCAAACACAAAAGGCCTTTGGCTACACAATCACAGGTGCTGGCAACTTCCCTCCCCGTCACACTGTTCAGCAGCGCTTACTGTATGAAGAAAGGCTCACACAGCACATGGCCAGCCTCCCTGGCACTGGCAAGCCTGTGGACCTTCACAGAAACATTCCATTCCATTTATGATTACCACAAGCAGTGCATTTCCTGTAGAAACAGAAGGTGCCCATACTTGTATCCTGATAAATTGCTAAAGACCTCTCCTCCCCCTCCCCGTTTCTGTTGATTTTGTGATGAACTTTTTTATTAAAAAGTTGATAATAAAATTCAAAATGTTTACCATTTTATAGATGGTATTTATTACCTTGAATTATATAGAATTAGCAATTAAGACTGCTACCAAGGGCATCAGTCCCAAAATGACCACTGGGAGGTGTGTGGCACAGCACAGAATTAAGCGAGAGTGGAGTCACTGCTGTTTGCCCCATCCAAACTCGTGCTTAGCATGAGAAGTCGGTGCTATGCCCTGCTGGTCCTGTTTGTGACATTCACACATTATTGATTTTCCACACAGAGACGCCAACGCCAACACTGCCTCACCCCCCGTGCGCATACAGTGACGCTGTTATTGCCCATTGCAAAAGTTCCAGGGAAAATATATGGAGAGGCCATGGCATTCTCTCTATGGAGCATTCACTTAGCACCCACAAACCTCAGGCACAGATGCATCTATCCATCTCACCCACTCAGACTTTACATTTACACAAACACACATATAGGTCTCTCTCTCTCTCTCTCTCTCTCTCTCTCTCTCTCTCTCTCACACACACACACACACACACACACACACATCTTGCATAGAGCTCCTCCTCACTATTCAGGTGGACCTCTCCCCCACATACTGTACCTCACATACATATTTCCTTTCCTCTCACATGCATACACACAACTCCCTCCATCACTCATGCCACAAATACACCTCTCTATCTCTTACACAAATCTTTAAAGCCACACTTACACATACATTACTTGAGTATATGAACTACTTAAATATGCACAAGTACGCACACCCCATTCAGAACAGCTCTTCCTTAGGGCCAAGGGAGCAATCGCCACTAGCATTGCCTGGTTAGAAGACCATGGTAGCCTGATTGCAACTGAAAGCCCTGCCACTCCTTCCTTCCTTCCCCAACCTTTAAAAAAGCAGCAGCAGCAGCAGGAGCAAGCCCAGTATGGGGTGAAAGAGGAACCTGCCAAGCCAGTACATGTGGGGATACCCCTTCTTCTCTCTCTCTCTCTCTCCCTCCATCCCTCTCTCTCTCCCCCAATCTCTTTTTTAAAAGCAAGCCCCAGCATGCAACACAGGGGCTCCCTTTTGCTGGCTGGAGCATTAGCCTGGCACCAGAAAGATGGTGCACCTGCCTGAAGAGATCATTCCCAAGGCAGGCAGCCACTGCAGAAAGACCCTTTCTTGTGTGGACCCTCTGCACCTCCTTTGGAGGGGGTACCGGAGAAGGAGCTCCAAAGATGGCTGGCCAAGGGTCCAGGCAGGTTCATATGGGAAAATACACTATGAAGTAATGGGGTTCCAAGTCATATAAGGCTTAATAGGCTAACACTAGAACTTTGAATTTGAAACCAACTAGCAGTCAGTGCAGAAGAGCAAGCACCGACGTTACATGTTTGGACCATCTGGTCTCAGTTATAAGTCTGCACCTTTGTATCTTTATTTTCTAGTAGCTACTAAGGAAGAATCTCTAGATTCAAAATGCACAAGGCAAAGGCCTAAACCAATTATTGCGCACTGCTGAGGTTTCTCCCTCTTCCCAGTTCAAGTTCTGCAAATTTCCCAGGAAAGAAACTGGATTCCTCTTCAACTTTCACACTGTTTACTTCTACGAGAGCTTAAACCTACATGGCCCTGAAATACTCATTTTAGACATGTTGCTTTATAAAATACCAAATTCTTAAGTGTGCAACTAAAGCAGCTGTCTACATATATTTGCTGATTAAATGCATGCTTTAACTGAAACCTCTTACATTGATTCTGGTAGATGCTCAGGTTGCAACTTCGGAAAACATCTGAAAGAAGGAAGTTTAAGAATATTACGTGTCCGTGCCTTCGAATGTGTTGTGACAACTTTTCTTTGATGCCTTTAAGGGCACCACAAAGGGCTCATCCACATCTCTGTTTGCCCTGTGGCTTTCCCCTAGGAAAACCAGCAGTTTTGCACTGAGCTGGAACAAATGGCAATTGGCTTTTCCATGGATTGCCCTTTGTTCTGATTTAGCGCTAAAGAGCAGGTTTTCTGGGGCAAAGACAAAACCGCTTGGACCCATGCCTAGAAAGCCTGTCTGGAAACCTTTCAGAAGTGTGGACAAGCCCAAAGAGATGTTGAGCTCTGGCGGCATTTAGAATAGGGCAAAATTAGAGAAATGGTAGGTTAATCTGAATAAGAAGTAAAGAAATAGGAAATCTGTCCATACCTTTACAGCATCAGGTTCTTTTTCCTTATGGTATTTAGAAGTCTTCAGTGTACAGGTCAAATCATTTATTCTTCAACATATGTTTAGTAACAGTAACAGATTGACCTGCAATTAAAGAATAAAACATCAATTAAATAATAAAACGCTGAATGACTTAATTCATCCAAGCAGTGACCCACATGGCTGGCTGCTTTTAAGCATGACCATGCGGAGGCTGCACTGCAACTGTTTGGGTGGTGCTAATTTCAGCGGTGACTGTGCCCCTTGACACATAGCCTGAATTTGGCTAAATCACATGTGTAGACCATTCACATAAGAACATGAAAAGAGCCTGAGGGGTCAGGTCGATGGCGCATCTAGTCCAGCATCTTGCTCTCACTGTGAACACCTGGAGGCCTGTGAAAAGCCCTCCAGCAGCCCCCAACCACAATAGCAATTGTTATTCAGAAGCATATTGCCTGACCAGGCAGACAGAGCATAGAGGAAAGCATATGTGCAAATCCCCCAGACTTAGAAACCCTTATTCAAAGTAACAAAGGGACATCGGATGAACTCTGAATTTGCATTTCTCTCTACCTTTCTCCACGATGGTCCATCAGTCGCATCCTGTAAGTTCTGACTGGCCAGAGATTGCTTCTGCCGTTGCTGCCACTCTTCAGTAGGAAAAAAAATGTATTGTGATGTCTTCTGACAGTTCACTACCTGTGTAGCTAGCCATGTTTTTAGGCTAGAAGACTTTGTGTTAAAGTTAACACCCCTCAAGTAAGTCTCTTTCTGATGACTGCACACCTCTCACCCCACCACCTAGTGTGCTCTTTCTTCCCTGAGACTGCTGCAGTCCTCCATGCTCCCCCCCCCCGCCCTTCTTCAGGCCTGCTCCAATCCTGTGGATGCCTGTGGGAGTTCGTCCTCTTCCTTCTCGCTCTGTATTCCTGCTTCTCAAGTGATGTTTGTTATTTTGCCCTCAGGGTTAGGATTGCAGGAAGCCAGCATTTCTCAAAAGGAAAGGTCTTTTTTCTTTTTAAAATTTTTCTTCAGTGGATTCAGAACACTGCAGGGTTGTGAGTGGACTAAGCTCAAAGGCAACCTATAAATTCCATGTAGAGCAGCAACCAAAACCTGTAGAGTCTGAAGGGACTCCAAGTGTCATATAGTCTACCCCCCTGCAATGCAAGAAACACAACTAAAAAATCCCTTGCAAGCAACCGTCCAACCTGTTTAGAAAACCTCCAATGAAGGAGAGTCAACCACCTTCCAAGATAGTCCCTTACATTGTCCAACAGCTCTTGCCATTAGAAACCTATTGCTTACGTTTAGTCAGAATATCCTTTCTTGATTGAAGTCATTAGTTTTCTGTCATTCTGGAGCAGCAGAGAACAAGCTTGCTCCATCTTCCATGTGTCAGCCCTTTAGATATTTGAAGGTGGCTATTACATCACCTCTCAGTCTTCTCTCCTTAAGGCTAAACATACCTCATAAGGCTTGGTCTGGCCTTTGCCATGATCATTCCTCCCTACGTCTATCTGGAACACAGGCCATTACTCTCCTTTGGAACTACTAGCAGCTTGCTCCTCTTTCATATATTGACCCTTATTTCCCTAATCTCACTGTCTCTGAACCTCCCAATAGTCCAAACCCAAGTAATTTCCATTTCAAGTTTTCCATCTGGTGTGTTTTAGGCCCGTTTCATTTTACCTGGTTGCTTCTTCCCTAGCACTCTGCTACATTCCATATAAGGCAATATCTTCACCAATTCCTATCTCTTTATTCCTATTCTACAATTCAGACAATGTGGGTGGTTGGGGTATCCTGTAAAACTTACTACTAACTAGCTTATTATTTTATCTTTCTGTAATAGGACTCTAAGCCACAATGCTATTTTGCTCTTTGTCTGCCATTTTGTGTAAATAAACTATATTCATTTAAATTGGCATATGTTTGGTTCTTACAGTTGCTGCAAATAAGCAGGGTATTTCTAAAAGTAATAATGTCCCTTGCAGAAATGTCTGTTGCACGCAGTTCTCTCCGGTAAAGTTTCCAAAAATGATTCTTCCACCCACACTTGTGTAAGATACTGGTTTGTGTGTGTGTGTGACACATGAACAGATCTGGTAACACACAGGTTTCAATTGTGAGAACCGGATGTAGTTTATGGCAAGTTCTGAAATGATGAAAGCATAATAACTTCTACACAGACTGGAACTCTCCAATTGCTCTCATTTCCACTTCTAGTCCTGTTTTAATGAATCAGTGTCATTCACAGCCTCTGTTATCACAAAAAATCATGTTTGTAGACCTGCTCAAAATTCACACGTGGGTTATACCTCCTTCATAGATTGACATAACCTGCTCAGTAGCAGATATGAGTGACATGTGTCTCTCCCCCCCCCCCTCGCATATACACAAGCCTTTAAGAAAAACTATTGAATTAGTTATTTAACTTTAAAAACAATTTGTATTGTGTTCAATAAATGCAGATAAGTAATGCATTTGAAAACCTCCCCTGCCTCCCTTCCTCTTCATGCTTGTCTGTTAATTTGTTAATTTTTAAAAAGTACTCCTTGCAAAATAATTAGCTCTTATGTCTCCTTTAACACTTGAAAGGTTAGAGCAAAAGGAAAAGCAGGGTGCTTTAATTAAAGAATAAATTATTGAATACTTGGTTTTAATTGATGGAGCTCTTCTGTTATGGTGCATGTTTATAGATATTTTATGGGGATCTGTAATCAAAATCTCTCTCACACAGTGAGCGCCTTTAACTGCAGAGGCTAAAAGAAAGAAGGGGCTCACGTTCAGCCGTTTAATTTCCAAGAACCATGTGAAGTGTGGTTGCCATGGCAACAAGACACTAATTGCCAACATAAAATCAAAACCAACCTTGACTGGATCCAGCAGCTTTGCCAAGACTATAAAATCCTTTTTAAAATATTAAAATTGTGTAACGTTTCCTGCCCAATAAAAATAGGAATTGGTGAAGGGTGTCCACACCCAGTCTTCCAGCAGAGGAGCCTGCCTGGAAGCCCAGGCTTCATTTCACGCCATGCTTTGATAGTAGACACCACGCATTATCATGTGAATGGAAAGAGACTGTTGTTGCTTTCTTAAGGATGTTGGCATCACTGGGAATAGCAAAATACTATGAAGCAGAATAAAAGGAAGAAACAAAAGACAAAGATGGCAACACATTTCCAGAGGGTGGAAGCAAAACAAATCAGGTGGGCATGAGAAAGGGTACTAACATCATGAATACCTCTGGCACTAGCTTGTTAGCGAAGAATCTGAGATGCTTCTGGCTAGGAGGACATTAAAGTCCCTTTTGAGAAAGTGGTAAACAGTCAGAAATGCAGCAACCCTCTTCAAAACTTTGCAGGTTGATGAGGCCTTTCTTTTCTGTTCTGTTTTGTTTGACTCCTCAGCCCAGATTTTAACTTTCAGAGCCCAGTAGGCCGGTTAGGTCACCAGAAGCAAATAACAACATTTTGAGAAATACATTGCCATGGAAACAGAATTTAACTATCAGAAATGGAATCCTTTACGTATTTTTGCATGTTTTCATTCTTCAACTATTTAGTTTCCATGGCTCTTTTCCAGGACTCTAATTCACCAGGAACTGTTTTCCCTCAGATCAAAGAAATAATTCAGCGGATGCTTCACTCTCTTGTTCCATCTAATGTAAGAGCATGTAATCTGTTTTTTCCTTATTGTGTTTTTTGTTTACAGGATAATTAACACAAACAGCTTCCTTGTTGTTCTGCTGTAAGCCGCTCTTAATGTTCCCTTTTTACTCTTATTGCCCATCACTGTATGTGGAATATATTGCAACTTGTGCTAGAGTTGGTTCAAGCCAAGCAAAAAGGGAATGTGATGACCCCGAGGGACAAAGGGAAAGTTTATTGGATGCAGTGTATGAATGGAAGCATCTTAAATGAAAGGCCTTTGTTAGCATGAAATTGACTCATCTAAATTTATTTCAAAAGTTGACATTTTTTAAAAATAGAAATCCCATCATAATTGGGTGGAGGATCTGTGCCCCCCCCAGTGGTTATTGGATGCGAGTTACCCATCAGCCCTAGCCAGCATGACCAATGGTCACAGATAATGGGAGTTATAGTCCAACAATATCTAAGGAGCCACAATCCTGCATTAGGAATCTTTCCATTGATTTCCATAACCCTTGTCAGAGGCAACAAAAGACAAATGATTTGTCTTTCTTCCATCATACAGATGTTCCAAAAAAAGCAAATTACCATGGATCAAGCCCAGCAGAATAGTGGGTTCTTTTGTTGTTGTTTAGTCATTTAGTCGTGTCCGACTCTTCGTGACCCCCAGGACCAGAGCACGCCAGACGCTCCTGTCTTCCACTGCCTCCCGCAGTTTGGTCAAACTCATGCTTGTAGCTTCGAGAACACCATCCAACCATCTCATCCTCTGTCGTCCCCTTCTCCTTGTGCCCTCCATCTTTCCCAACATCAGGGTCTTTTCCAGGGAGTCTTCTCTTCTCATGAGGTGGCCAAAGTATTGGAGCCTCAGCTTCATGATCTGTCCTTCCAGGGAGCACCCAGGGCTGATTTACTTAAGAATGGATAGGTTTGATCTTCTTGCAGTCCATGGGACTCTCAAGAGTCTCCTCCAGCACCATAATTCAAAAGCATCAATTCTTTGGCGATCAGCCTTCTTTGTGGTCCAGCTCTCACTTCCATACATCACTACTGGGAAAACTATAGCTTTAACTATATGGATCTTTGTTGGCAAGGTGATGTCTCTGCTTTTTAAGATGCTGTCTAGGTTTGTCATTGCTTTTCTCCCAAGAAACAGGCGTCTTTTAATTTCATGGCTGCCGTCACCATCTGCAGTGATCATGGAGCCCAAGAAACTAAAATCTCTCACTGCCTCCATTTCTTCCCCTTCTATTTGCCAGGAGGTGATGGGCCCAGTGGCCATGATCTTTGTTTTCTTGATGTTGAGCTTCAGACCATATTTTGCGCTCTCCTCTTTCACCCTCAATAAAAGGTTCTTTAATTCCTCCTCACTTTCTGCCATCAAGGTTGTGTCATCTGCATATCTGAGGTTGTTGATATTTCTTCCGGCGATCTTAATTCCGGCTTGGGATTCATCCAGCCCAGCCTTTCGCATGATGAATTCTGCATATAAGTTAAATAAGCAGGGAGACAATATACAGCCTTGCCGTACTCCTTTCCCAATTTTGAACCAATCAGTTGTTCCATATCCAGTTCTAACTGTAGCTTCTTGTCCCACATAGAGATTTCTCAGGAGACAAATGAGGTGATCAGGCACTCCCATTTCTTTAAGAACTTGCCATAGTTTGCTGTGGTCGGCACAGTCAAAGGCTTTTGCATAGTCAATGAAGCAGAAGTAGATGTCTTTCTGGAACTCTCTAGCTTTCTCCATAATCCAACACATGTTTGCAATTTGGTCTCTGGTTCCTCTGCCTCTTCGAAATCCAGCTTGCACTTCTGAGAGTTCTTGGTCCACATACTGCTTGAGCCTTCCTTGTAGAATTTTAAGCATAACCTTGCTAGCGTGTGAAATGAGTGCAATTGTGCGGGAGTTGGAGCATTCTTTGGCACTGCCCTTCTTTGGGATTGGGATGTAAACTGATCTTCTCCAATCCTCTGGCCACTGCTGAGTTTTCCAAACTTGCTCCTAAAGTGGGTTCTTTAGGAGTTCTGAAAAGCAGCAATGGCCAAACCAGTACTTATCATACTTAATAGCTGTTGATATCTCTCTCTTTCATTACTTTGTCCATAAAGAGGCAAACCTAACACTCAGTTATGCTATTGGCTCTTCGAGTGACAGTGTTCCAATCCACAACTGCCTTGCAGCAACAAAAGGGGCAGCTAAGCAACTGCCATTTCTTGTTTTGTCTATGTCTGAGGCCTCACAAGACCTCAGACATGTGTCCGAGGCCTTGCAAGACCTCAGAACCAGAAGTCAAGTTGAGGCTGGGGGAGGGGCGTGTGACGCCGTGACACAATGTGATTTCATGGCGTCATGCACGCTGCGCACCCTAAACCCCGGGCCCAAGTCAGCTCCCCCGGTTGTTTTAGTTGAGATTCCTGCATTGCAGGGGGTTGGACTAGATGACCCTCGGGGTCCCTTCCAAATCTACAGTTCTTCTATGATTTTATGCTTCTATGATTTTGCAGTCACCCAAACCCCAAAGGGGACAAAGGCTGCGTACACACTAAACCATTTGTAATACAAAAATGTAGTTTTTCTCAATTCAGAATCGTTCATGCTGCTTTCATGCTAGATTGATTCTAGACCTTGCCATCCGCAAGAGTGGCTGTGCTTACTTTATGCACATTTGGACACCCCCTCTTTGATTACGTAGTTTATACAGTGGTACCTCTGGTTACGTACTTAATTAGTTCCAGAGGTCCTGTAACTGTTCTTAACCTGAAGCTAATGGGGCCTCCCACCGCCGCCATGCGATTTCTGTTCTCATCCTGAAGCAAAGTTCTTAACCCGAGGTACTTTTTCTGTAACCTGAAGCATCTGTAACCCGAGGTACCACTGTACTGTACATGCATTTTTCTCCTTTCACATACCTAAAGTGAATGAAGGAAGTGGCAATTGCAATCTTGATGCCCCCCCCCAAGGTGTGCCTACACCCCCATTGCTGGGGCTGCCGGAACCTGTTTTCAAGTGGACACACTGCTTAGACAGAATCAATCTGCAATGAGCTTTCATTTTCAGAATGAAACCAGTTTCTCAAGAGGTACTTTTCAGGGACAAATGCAACATATCTTGATTGTGTGTGGAATATGTAAAACAACAAGAACAAGTACCCAGACTCCACTGATTCTAGAATAAGATTTTGTGTATACACAGTCCATGATGCATACAAGAAGCAGGTTCCTTTAGTATTTTGCTCAAAACTGGTCTGAAGTATGTAGTGGATGGGAGGGTGTAGCATAGTCACCAAGTCTATGAGTCAATATTTGGTTCAATTCCACATTAGAAGATCGTTGCTGAATTAGACAGATAGCCAATGTAGACTACTAGTAGAAAGAAAAAAATTCCATAAAAGGAAAACAAATTTCAAAACAAACTCCTCCTATTACTGTGCTTACTGATAAGTCCTCATGCCTCTGACAATTTTAAAGCTTTCACTTGCCCCCAACTGAAGTAGGTTGCTGAAGAATGTCTTCCTACCTTCACATCCTGCAGACGGGGCTGCAGAAGTGGGAGAACAACCTTTGCACACTCTTCTAGCCACACAGCTGCACCAGTTATAGGCATCCCAGTAATTACTGCCATTATCAGAGCTGCAAATGCACATGTTGTTGTTATAGCACTATTAAGGGCATAATGTGTACAACAGAAGCTGTTTCCAGTGGAAAATGTAGGTTAGCTGCTCTAATGGACTGCATGTGATGTGCAGAAGGGGGTTCTTTTTTCTTTTCTTTTTTACACAACCCTCACAAAAAAAGGCAATGCAGTAAATCAGTCTTGATTTAAAACAGCAAAGGCAGGGAATGTCAGCCACTTGAGTAGATGTGGACAAGCATAAACCTAATGACTTCTTTTGTTCATCTGCCATGTGGAACTATTCCAACATTCTTATCTAAGATGTGAATGAGGTGCGCTAATAGCTCTGTGTGCTTCTACTCCTGGAACTGAGAAGCTAATGCAGGTAGCATGCCCTCAGTCGTTTTGGCATTAATGATGTGAAATGACTCAGCCGGCTGCTCTCGACAAATCTGAATTGGCAAGGCCCAGAGTTGGAGAAGGGGCTGCACTGGGCTTCCTTTGCAAACTGGCTGTGACCTTCAGCCAGCTCCAGACGCTCGCTCATGTCATTTCTTGTTAAAGTTATCACAGGTGAGATATGGATATAAACAACAGTTGCCTCAGCCCTGCACACTTGCTAATAAGTGTCACAGAATACACAGGGGAACTCCCGTGCAGATCGTTAGACAAATGGCAAGAATGAAAGGAAGGACGGCTTGTCAATCCATCTTAAGTCAAGCTGGATGCCCTCCTGATCTAGGTTAACCTAGATTCCACATACAGGCAAATACCACGCATTGAATCCCACACCACCAACCCACCTTGGCATGCTGCTGAGCAAAGGTAGCCAACGTGGCATCAGGCTAGTGATCTCTGCTATACAAACTGTCAAATAACAGGCAGTGGTGCTGATTGACTCTAAAGGAGAAAAATGGTTCTGCGCCCCTCCTCCCAATATCTGATCGGTGCCCATTGTGGACAGGCGGTGAGTGCACTATTATTGCTACAGGAACAATATGAAGCTACCCCATCCAGCCATCTTTAACAGGCAGTGGCGCTCTCTCCCCTAGGCCTCAGGCAGAGTTCTCCCTAACCTTGCTACCTTAGCGCACCCAGGCGCAAATGCTGGGGGCAGAACCAGGAATTATTTCCCTACAAAACAAGGGCCCTGTCACTGAGCCACAGCGCCCCCCCCCCCACAGGCAAGTTCTCAACCTGCTAGCTGTATCACATAGAAATTTGCCTCCATGTACTGGACTGGGGCCGCAGTGCGGAATAAGAATTGTATGCCAAAGTTGTTGGAGCAGTTACATTTTTTAAAAGGAACACACACACAAATCACTCACAATTTCTTTTTTCTTCTTTTTGCCTAATAAGGGTCTAAATGATCTAGCCAAGCACTGTGAACTTTAACTAATCATTTCATGCTCCAGTAATAGCACCTATTATTTGACGTCACTCCTCATATTGGCAGGAAATCCAGACATATTCCAGGCAAGAGACATTTTAAGTGACTTGTGATTTCCAAATGTGCTCTCTTTAGTATGCATGGACCAACTTCAAGATATAATAGATCTATATGAGCACAAGGCTGGTGTCATTTTTACTCTCATCAGTTGCATTTAAAAGTTCAAGCTACACAAATCATTTAAGTTTACAGCACAGTTACACTTGGACAACCTACAGAGCTCCCCCTGAAGTAAAGGCACCCAGCAGGCTTTGCGTGCCAATGGCTGACACCCAGAATTTGGAGTCACTGTAGGACCATTGTGGGTACTGCACTGTTTGGTGGGCATCTGTCTGTCTCAGGAGACAACAGACGTGTGTGCCTTTAGGGGTGAAGTCAAACTGTTGAAAGTTACATCGCCAGCTGTGGCTGTAGAGACTGATACAGGAGAGAGATGTTTTGTTGCAGGTGGGGCAGATGAAGGCATCCAGTTGTGCTGATGCACATTCACCAAGGTGTTTCTTCTCTCTGCACTCCTCCCAATGGTCATTTGTCCTCTGGTCACTGCTATGGATAAACAACCTGACTGTCTCCAGGCATTGCAGGGTTGATGTTGCCATGTTTCCAGACATCTTCTTAACACATAGTTCGTCTGCCAACAGGCCTGGTTGCCTGAACCTAGCTTCCTGTAGAGCACCTGCTTGGGAATCCTGCCATCTTCCATTCTGTGGACATGACCAAGCCAGTGCAGATGTTGCAGAGACAGGATTGTGGACATGCTGGGAATGTGGGCTTGGGAGAGCACATCTTTGTTTGCACAATCTACACTCTCCAAATGCATGTTTTAAGCAGCCATTTTGGGATGAGAAATTCGGAATGGAAAAATCAGTGAGGAAAGTGCATTGCTCTGCTCCAGTTAAGCCAATACTTTGCACAAGGGTTCAAAACCCACATCTGCAAGATCAGGCATGCATCTGAAACTGTGGAGAAAAATACCTGCTGAAGGCACAATTTGTAGAAGGGGAAAAAGTGGACAGGGAAAGGGTTGAGCCCCTTTCTCCCTTGCAGTTCTTCATTCTAAATCTCCCCTTTCCCCAAAGTGGCTGTGTTATATTTAACATTTAGGGGATAATATACACTAGCATGTGATATGTAACTAGCCCATCAGCACCACAGAAAAAAGCTGAGAAAGAGAGTTGATTTGAAGGTGTTTTTTAAAACCTTATAATTGAAAAGATTGTGTTCTTGGAATGTGCTGAAAACCCATTTTGCCTGTGGGCCTAACCTTTCCCTAAAAACCTATTTCTAAAGAGCATCTGGGCATGCAGGAGAAAGCAGCCTGTGGGTCCAGGCTGTGGCAGTATGGGTTGGCAACACTGCCCTAGCAGCAGCCGTCATTTCCTTCTGCTGTGTTGGCATTGGGTCTGCAAATTCTTCTCGATGAAGAGAAGCAGAAAAACAGCCCCAGCCATTGCATGTCACAATAGAAGAGCCTGGGAAGGTATGTGGGGGGGGGGCAGCAGGGAGAGAGGCGGGAGAAGAGGCAAGCAGACAACATCAAGATGGGAAGGAGAACCGCCCTTTCTGGATGCATTTTGCTGGAGCCTGAGACAGCCGGCATGTCTTTCAGCAGGAAAGCCCTCCACTTATGGCACCAAGAGGAGCAACACACAAATGCCAGTTGGTGCAATTGCCCATAAGAGGCTCTTGCAGTCAACTCAACTGGCTAATTAACCAAAATAACAGCTAGGCTGGCAACTCAGCAGCCAGCTGGCAATTCTAGCAGTAGCTAAATTTCTGACAAAATTCTGGAAATAAAAATGAGCTTGCAACAGTGCTGAAGAGGGAGCTCAGGGCTGAAAGAGGGCAAGGCTGCAAAGCTAGGGAAAGGTTGGGGGCTTTATAGCTTCCTGTAAAAGCAGTAAAGGTACAGCCTGGATACATGATTCAAAGTCAGTTCTCAAGATTAAAAAGAAGCACCTTGGCAATGTACTTCACAGGATACATGCCTTCAATAATAAATGATGAACTCATAAATCAAGGTTGTTGCAAAAGTGGACTTCAGGTTTCTTCGAGGTTAATATCAGGCAACATATCAGACTCTGTTTGTCTCTAGCTGGATACAATCCCTTATTAGCACTGAAATGTGTGGCAGGGCTATTGTCTTCAGGCTGTTATTTTGTCAGATAAGACTGCGACAAAACAGGTTTTGCAGGCCTGGGAAAGAACACCAAAACCTGCAACCGCCCTTTGTAGCCTTTCCAACAGCCACAAAACCTCTTTACCCAATGTGGTGGATAGATGAATATACTCACTATGGGGAGCGGTATCTCTCATTTAACATCTTCAGCACTCGGATAAAACTATTGTCCATCGCTCGCCTCTACTAACTACTACAACAACAGACATTCCTGCTTCCTTGAGGAGGTCTTTATTTCTGGCCAGTACAGCTGAGAGAGCAGGATCTTGTATGAAGGTGGAATTCTCCCGTACTTCTGTGCAATGGGTCCAGGGCCTGTCAAACCACTGGGTGTGAAGGATAAGTCCCAGGGTCCACTTTTTTATTTTTATTTTTAAAAAACTAACATTCACTCCAAAGGAATCAGAAAACCAGATTAGCCGAAAACTGGATAAACTGACAAGTATTTAGCACACACAAAAGGAGCCAGGACACTTCCAATATAAGACGGAAAATAAAACTGGGATTGGAACCATGAAAACAAGTCAAAACAACTGAGCAGGGTCACACACATTCGTTTTGTACATCTATTGTTTGATTGCAGTTTTTATATGAGCACCAAACAGGGGAAAGTAAAAATAAATAAATAAAAGTTGAAGCATGCTGAGGAAACGAAGTTTGCTGTTGCAGGCTGGAGAGACCATTGGAAAGCTATCCTACAGGGGTAGCTGGGGAAAGAAAAAAAGGAGGTGGGAGCAGACCACCCCCAACACAGCTCCCGGGTAAAGCAAGCAAACCCCATTCAGGAGCTATTTTAGGACTGGTTCAGAAGAGGGACAATTTTTCATTTGTTTTTTCCACAGATTGATGTTTGGTCTGATTCAGCAGTAAGCAGCGGGTTTCCCCAGGACATTACCAACAAAAAAACCCCCTCAGACCTGTGATAATAGACCAATGCAAAATACTAGAAATCGTGGGAGAAATGAAAGTGTGGATGGCACACAATTTAATTCTCACAAACCTATGAGAATTTTGCATCATTTCAAAGACATTTCAGTTTGTCTTCAGAGAGCTAGAAATCCAAGCAGAACTGGGTGATTTCCTCCTCCATAACTGAGGGAAGCAGTTTCCCAATGGGTTATGTGCTGAACTTCCTTTTACAGATTAACAAGTTAAATCCTTTCTGATTAAGCCATTAAGAAAAATGCACACCCTTTGAACCATCCCATAAATGCTATTGATGACAAGTAGCACATTCCTTAAGACAAAACGTCAGTGCCATCATGACGAGTTCTGCTGTTGCAGAAATTGTGGCTGAGCTAAAAATAATAAATAAAAATAAAAATCAGCATCTCTGGCTTCAGTAAACTGGCATCATGTGCTCAGTAATGCCAAAGTCAATAATAGCTCCTCTCATGATAGTGTTACAGTCTAAGCACTGCTGCAGGCCTTTGCTAGTCTTGAACATGGGGATCAAAGAGATAAAAGGAATGAAACTCTGTGGCTTCCACTTTATTTTCTAACACTCTGAGGAGCTTTACATGAATTCAATTGTCAGTGACATTGTGTCATTGATCTCTCTTAATATATCTTTTAAATCAGTAGGGCATCCGTCCCCCCCACTTCATTGCCTTCAAGGAAAGACCGGGAATAAAAGCAGTTGAGTGTGTGAGTCTCTTGAAAGAGCCACAAATGAAGTGGGAGTTTTCTTAAGGAGAGAAAATATCCGAGCTTTGCAGGTGGGATGGAGAAGAACTTTTACTTCCCAACATGCACTGAACCAGTTGAAAAGCAGCCGGTGCCATAAGCTTCTTCATATTCTATTTGTCTTGCTGTATTCATGACATGAACAGTGGGTTTCCTTTCCAATCCTATTTGCTAACCCTAAACAGTCTATAAAAATATACAACCCAATGGCAAGAAAGCCATAGATCATTGAATCACGGACACCTTCCAATGGCCCTCCTACCCTCTGTAGAACATTAACATGTGTTTCTCAGTAAGAAAGTCGCCAATATATATTTTTTTAAAGCTACGAGCTGTTCCTGGTATAAAACTAAGTTAGAAACTATTCTGAGGTGGAGGAATGTGACTGAACACCTAACGAGGTTCAAGTATATTGTAACAATGTCAAGAAATCATTTTTCATGCATTAAATTATTCTACCATCTCTATTCTTCCCTGTGGCTGACAGATGTTTGGAGGAGAAAATACCTCTAATTCATTCTCACTAAGCTGTCCCACACATCTCTTTTTCATCTAAAAAGAATTCCCTTGTGATTCCACAAATGTGTGTACTTTCTGCACAGCCCAAGGACATACACAAAAATTTGCAAGGGGCAAGTGAGGGAGAACCCAAATCCTATCAGACAGTAAGAAAGGAAAACACCCTTCTGATTTCAATTTGTTTTGCCCACATATCTCCATGAGAGGCTCCCGTGCTGGAAATAAATCATAGTAGGCATTTGTGATAACAGAATGTGTCTGCTTTCTCACATTTATCATTACATTAGAGGCGTTTCTTGCTAAACACCTCTGGAGAAAAATCTACATTTTAAGAAGATTGGGTATTGTAGATTTAGCAACATTGTACAGCTGAAAAAAGTGTACAGAAGGGCAAAGCAAATGATCAGAAGGCTGGAGCTTTTCCCTGTTGTGTTACAACATGAGTGGGGGGTTAAATGAATAATGGATGGGGAAATGATACCGATGTACATAATTATGCATGATTTGGAGAAAGTGAGTAGAAAGATGATTTGCTTCCTGTCCCGTAGAAGTTCAGGAGAGACAAACAAAGTACTTGGTCACATGGGACATATTTAAACTATGGAATTCACTTCCACAAGATGATGTGGTGGCCATCACCTTGAGTGGCTTTAAAAGGGATCTGGACAAATGTGTGAAGGATAAAACCACTACTAGTCATGTCAGAGATTATATATGGCCTCCGGGATCATAAGCGGCATGCCTCTGAAGACCAGTCTCTGAACTGCAGTGGAAGAGGACCACAGGTCTCCTCGGCTGCCTGCAGGCTCCCTGGCGCACCTGGTTAGCCACTTTGAGAACAGGGGGCTGGATTAGGTGGGCTGTTGGTCTGATCCAGCAGACCTCTTATTATGTTCTTATGGCAGGGGAGACAGTGAGTTGTGACTATGTGAATAATACAACTGGAAAATCTCAAAACCAAGCAGGGGAGGAGACAAAGTAGGAGACAAAGGGACAAGAACAATGGAAGGTAGGAAACAGGAAGCAGAAGACAGCTTAATAATTTAGAATGGGGAAATTTATCTAATCAGGAAGTGTCATTCAGTCAGAATCTATTATCAATTCCCCAGCTCTAAACAGATTTGTCTAAACAGGAACAACACCCTATACTGAATAAACACATTCTACAAAATGTGTATTTTGAATCTAGACTTGAAGAAATGCTGCAAAACAGAATGGTACTGTTGAGAAGACCACCCTATATTCTTACACAGCTATAATGGAGAAATTCGCTTAACCAGGATTTGAAGCTGATAGCAACTCTGGCTAAATGGAAATCTGATGAACTTTCACCTCTGTGAACATCTGCGCTGGAGCAGTAATGCCTCACGTTGATTAAGGTGAGCCAGGAGAGTACCAATCTCATGATAGCCTAACTACAAGTTTGTTAAATCTGCACTGCTCCAACATAACTTGCGATATATTTGCAAGACCACAAGGAATGTTGCAGATGTTCAAAAAGGCCTGAGGTGAAGCGTGGTTTAGCCACCACAGAAGCCACAGCCCAGCTGCTCATGGCGGCTGCAGCAGCAAGTGAGGGGGGACAGGGCAACTGGGTCCAGTCTCTGCACCAGCTCCAAGCCAGTCTGGATCAGGCCCAATGTCATGTAGCAATAGCAGCAACAGCAGTGAGACAGGCCAATATACTATAGTTAGCACTAAATGGCAGGATGCTATGTTGCTGTTGGTGGTGGCTTCCCAACTCCCTACAGTGCTTTTTCCATTTTACTCATTTTTGCTATCTATTTCACTTATTTTCTTCCTCTTTGAAAATGTTTCTTTCTCTCTTTGCCTACTGTTCTGTGCACAATTCTATAGTTGAACAGTAAGAGCATTTATCAAAAGTGGATAGTCAGACAATCCTTGGGTTCTTGCTCCTATCTATCAGGTGTCTGTAGGTAATTGTATGCATTACATAGTGCAGAATATAGTCACTGTTAATGAATTAGCAAGTACTACAGATTGTTTATGCAGTTTTCCACAAAATTTTCATTATAGCAATAGTCTGTGCACCTCTGACAGCATTCTTGGCAGCAGTTACAGGAACAGCATCTTTGGGGAGAAAGCCATAAGGAAGAAGCTTATTAAATTTTGTAAATCATCAGGCTTGTCTGCAAATGCATGGCTTTGTAGTTGATTCAGTTGTTGGCTTTGAAAGTCTGCTATTAGGTCCATTAAACAGGCCCAGAGTTTAACTTGCCTTGTAAATTACAGAGAGAAGAAAAGGAGACACAGCACCTTGTTTTTAAAAGAATACAGCACCTGCATTGCAGTACACAAAGAAGTATGTTGAGAGCACATGCTGCATACTGTTCTTCATGAATATAAACTGATGGACTTGGAGCCTGAATCTTGATCACCAGGTATGCAGACACCCAGTTCTCAATAGTAAAACTGAGCCAGGCTTTGCTATAAGATGACCAAGAACCAGATCATGTGCTCAGAGCCTAGGCTCAAGTATTTCACCAGGATACAAGGCAATTTCTCTCTGTACTGGAACCAAGTTACCTGTGACGCGAGTGGTCAGTTTGTGGACTGTCACTCAGTTGGGTTGCCAGGGGCATCACCCCCGCCAAACTGCCACACCTTTGCAGCCCCCTCCCTTTACACCTGACAAAAACTCCTCCCTCTCCCTTTACAGCACCCCAAACCCCCCTCCCATCAGAGCTGACCCCAAATCACCCGTCGCTTTGCACCAAACTCCACCCCTGGCAGGGGAGAGGGGAATGAAGGTGAGAAACTCCTTATCCCCTTCACCATCCCTCTGCACTCACACACATGCCGAGAGAGAGAGAGAGAGAGAGAGAGAGAGAGAGAGAGAGAGAGAGCGCTGTGGGAGGCTATTGCAGTGAGGAGGGGAGAAAGAAGTCTGTGTTTCAAAATGTCAACTTTTTCTCTCCTTCCCAAAGCAGCAGCGTGGAGGAGAGCAGAAAAAGAGCAGACTTTCTCTCTATCAGCAGTGGCAGAGGGACCGTAGGAAGGCTTGAAAACCCACCCTGCCTGCCTGCCCAACTGCATCCACCTCCAGTTCCTTCCTCCTCACTCACCCGCTTGGCCGAAGAGCAGCCCAAGAAAGAGGAGCAGGCAGGACACGCTGGGGGAGCTCCACAGAGCAGCCGTCCAGAGCTGCTACCACTTTTCCTCCTTGGCCTGAGACTGAAATGGCAGCGTTGGTATGAGGTGGCTGTTTCTCTGAGACCCAACTGGACTGGCCATCACCTGCACCACTTGCCTGGGCCTCCTTTGCCTGCCCAAGCCGCCTGCCTGCTGTTCTGTTGTCATGCTACGATACGTGTGGCCATCTTTGGGCAGCCACAAAAACTGAAGTGTGTTGACATTCTTACAATCTTATTATATACTAATATTTACTTAATGTATTTTAGTAAAGCCTTCCTGTCGTATTAACACAAACAAATGGTCCAAACTATTTTCAGGCCCACTTCAAGAGCTGATAGTATGTGCTCTCTAGCCCAGGCTTGCTAGCTTTTGCATTCCATCAGGGTTCATAGTAGCCCCAAGGAAGGCAGAAGAGGAATAAGAATCATTTTAAGTTGCAATGACAAATGTCACTATAATCAAGTTTTGGGAAATGATAACTCCCCTCTGTTTGGGACACACTAGATCTCATTTTGAGAAAGGACTCAGGTGAAGACAACTACATGGCTGATAACAGGTGTAAAAAGCAAATAAGACGAAAGTTGCGTGAAGGAACTGAGGGCTACTTCACACACCCATTGCTATTGATGGATCAGTTAAGATTTAAGAATACACTTACATGTATAACACACCAATGAGACCCATTTGGAAGTTTGCATGTTTTACAGGGAAATGCATAAGAAAAGCAAGAATGACTGTAGAAGCCACTCCAGTATACACCTGGTACCATATACATGTCTGTTGCCATGTGCAAAGTGGAACAGTCCTGTGTGCCAGTAATTAAACACAAACAAGGCAACTGCTTTTATATATGCCACAGAAAAAAGCAGCTAACAAATAACCTAGCACTCCACTTTAGAATTTAAAATCTACAGTGTAACTGCTGGCTTTTAAATCTAATCCATTACCATTACATGGTATTTAGGATTTTAGAAAAGATATGTAAACTATTTTAACACCCATCATTTTAGCTCTTTTTATTTTATTTTATTTTTTGCTTCAAACACCACTGAAAAAATAATAGAATTGTAAATAAAAGCTTTTCAATTCATTTTTGCCTACAAATACTATTGTATGTTGCCATTATTGCTGTGTTTTCCCACTGTTGGGTCTTGTCAAAAATGTTCACCACATCTACAAAAAAGTGAGGGTGGGTAGACAGCATTGTCGGCTTGTGTTCTTGAACTGTTCTCACCAAAAGTTCCGTCCACCAAAGCCCGGCCTATTTGCCCCCCTCTCCAAGTCTATCCACCATTCCTCTCTCCAATAACGCTTTGCATCCCATTGGTTATTTTCTCTTTTGTATGAGAGATATTTTCAAGAAGGTATCAAATATCTTCAAAGCATTTTTAATGAGGTGCTACAACTGCGGGGGAGGGGGATCATAAAAAAAACACCTAATTACCCTTAAGTTATTATAAAAAGTAGTATATGCAATTATAATTTGTTGTCTGCGTTTTTTCAGTTGATTTAGGACGAATCCGATGCGCTGAATCAAAAAATCACATTGGTTTTGCTCAATCAGGTCAAGTTTTTGAGCTATGGCCACATGTCGTTTTTTTACGTTTTTGTTCACATGTACGCTTGTGTAGAGCATTTTAGAAGAAGTTGGTGGGGGTAAAATGCCATGTTGAATAATTGTTTTGATTGGAAATGATTATTTTAATGACAAGAAGTATTCAGGTCCGATAGTTCTGGGTGATTCTGTCGAAAAGGGATCAGTTTGAAGTCATAAAACCTCGAAATCTTCCATAAATTGGTGCGCTGTTGATGTGACTGGGATCAACAGAAAGAACCGGAGCAGCCTCAAGTATCCTGATCTTCAATCAGCACTTCGTCCTGTAGCTCATTGTGATGAAATTCCAGTGCCTATCTTCGAAGAACTTCCTGACATTAGTGACGAAGATGCCTCCAGCGTTGAAGGACATGAAGAAGAAGAAGTGGTTCTTGAAGATTATGCTCCACATCCATTTTCCCAAAACAGACTCAATCAATGCATTCATAAATGTAACGTCACAACTAATTTGGCCTGGAATCTTGCACATATTGAACTCAATTGTTTCATTTGTATTTTATTCATATTCAGCTCAACTGTTTTCAACATATTGGATCCACAAAGCCACTTGTGAGAAGAACGCACTCACATTTTGCAACGAGAGGGAATCCAGTTTCTATGGATGTCTCTCTCACACCAGCTGCCACCTCACAAGCCACATTATATAGTGTTCTGTAGAACCTGTTGACCTTCCAGAGTGGCTTTTTAGGAGCCCGGAGGCTGTCCCATTACAGGGATGGAAAAGACACACACATAAACACTTCATCTTCCTTATATTTTCTAGGTGAATATATCCAATTTATCCCAGAAAACCAAGAATTTCACTCATTCAATTGCCAGAAAATAACATTCATAATATTGTCAGTGCTTGACTAGGCACACTCCAGGTAGTAATCTGAACAAAACTTTAAAACAAAACCTGAATAAATGTGTGACAGAGGCTATAACTGCTTTACATTTATCACAACATTTCCTCCTTGTTTTTTTAGCAGCTCCCTTTACTCTGACATACAACGCAGGCTGTGTTAAAGGGCAGTGTGATTAGGAACCAATCAGGGTTGAAGTTTTTCTTGAACAAAGGAAAATAAGATTAGTCACAAGCACTGGGTTTGCCTGTGTTGAACCAGCATGCGAGAACTGGGGAAAATAAACTCAAAGGATTGCTTCGAGGCACTGAAAATAGGTACTTTACATCCTCAGCTGACAACAAGCCCTTTTGTACTTTAGACAGATAATCACATCATTATGCTAAATTATAATCTATAAGGAAGTAGTACACCTAAATGATGAAAATTCGGCTCCATGCTGAAAATTGTAAATCATTTTATGCCAACTGTCAGCAGGAAGACTATTAATTCATATTGTTTCCATCTGAGTAGCAGTAACAAGCACCTTCCTTAGAGTCATCTCTGTTGTGGATTTGCAGGTTTGGTGCCAGGATAATGATCACTCTATAATCCCAAAGTCACAAAACACAACAGAAGTTTAAACAAAACTTTTTAAAACATAACGAAACAGGTATGCACACTTACTTGGAAGGTCTGTATTACAATATTGTGTGTCCCAGAAGAATACTTTTTTAGAGTTCCTGTTGAAACAAAGGAAATAGTACTGAACAGCTAAATGATGGATGGATGGATGGATGGATGGATGGAGGACAGAACAACTATAGCTATATCTTTTAACTCTGTGTAAATGAAATGGTATTAGGCTAAAGTATTCATCCCAAACTTCTTATCTGGGAGGGGAAGACATCCTGGAGGTGTCCCCACCCCACAACCTGCCAAAGCCATCTCTTCAATGGCTCTCCTGGAGCAGATCTGGCAGCTGAGTGAGGGGAGACCCCACCCAGAGCCTGTGAGCAGCACAGCCGGCTTGCTTGCTTGCCCATGGAAGCGGTGGGAGCGCATCCATCCATGCCTTGCTGGCCCCTTGAACTCCTTCTCTCACCACCTGCGTGCCCGGAGCCTGCTCTGCACCACTTGCGGTCCTCTTGGACCATTGTGGCGAGGAGTGAGAAGGGATGCTGGCTTGCTGAATGCACCATGGGGTGCCTACCTTGATACTCTGACTTCTTGCCCTCTCCTCCCAGCTGTGGGGACAGTGAAAGAGGAAGGGTTGTATGCACGCAAGTCCCAAAGCCGGTCAGGGGAGCTGTTCTGCTCTCCCTCTTGTATGGGGTAGTGGTTCTTTAACTGGGAATATGAAGTGTCATTTAGGTTTTCTCCTCTGTGGGGAGGACAGCTTGGCAGCTGAAATGATGCTCCCAGACTGGAATGCTTACATCTACTTGCCAGAAACTAATCAGGGAGCTACTTCTGCTCCTCTTTGTGGCCACATCTATGTCCCCCTGCCACTTGAATAGTCAAGCTTGCTGGCAACTGAAAAGTGGCTGCTCAGACCTCTTTTGCAAAAACAGGCCAAGAACTGTGCTCTCTTGGCAGACAGACCATTGGGTAAACACCCTAGAAATTAGACTGAAAAGTAGTACAACCATGCCCCTTTATTTTACTTTTAAAAAGCATATCTGCTTAACCCCACCCCTCAACCTGCATCCACCACCCTGGGTTGTCTGTCTTCATGCGATGAAACCTTGGGAAGCAGCTGATATACGGGTCCAGGGTTGTAGGAAGGAGTTGACATGCTGCCAGCAGAAGCATCCTTCTCACAGTCACACTTTGTCACATCCTGAACAGGGTGGAGGGAGGGGGAATATCAATAGCTGAAGCACAGGCAAGATTGTCATAGATTCATAGAATGGTAGAGTTGGAAGAGACCCTGAGAGTCCTCTAGTCCAACCCCTGCAATTCAGGTATCTCAGATGAAGTATCCATGACAGACAGCCATCCAACCTCTGCTTGAAAACCTCCAAGGAAGGAGAGTCCACAACTTCCAGAGGGAAACCGTTCCACTGTCAAAAGGCTTTTACTGCCATAAAGTTATTTCTGATGTTTAGTCGGAATCTCCTTTCTTGTAACTTGAAGCCATTAGTTCAGGTCCTACCCACCAGTGCAAGAGAAAACAAGCTTGCTCCTTCCTCCATGTGACAGCCCTTAAGATATTTGAAGATGGCTATCATATCTCCTCTCAGTCTCCTCTTTTCCAGGCTAAACATACCCAGCTCCTTCAAACATTCCTCACAAGGCTTGGTTTCCAGACCCTTGATCATCTTCGTTTTGATGAGGTGTAAGTCCCATTGGTTTTGATGTTTACTCCTGTGCAAGTGTGCGTAAAAGTAAAGCCTTCATTTTTTTTACCTCAAGTAAAAGGTGGAGCAGGCACCAGAATTATATGCCTCCAGACAACCTGTTTATTGAACATCCATCTTAATTTGTTTGCAGGGAGATTAAAGGGCACTGGCTTTTTAATGAGCATTCATTCTGATTTGTTTTCAGAGAGGTGACATGTCAAAGGTAGGGCTATCACATACTTTCCAGTGCTTTTTCCTGGCATGTTCCCTGTTGCAGAAAGTCTGATCTTTGGGGAAGTGCAAGACATCCCAGTCAACTCTAATTGCACAACTTAAATTTTCTAGTACAGTAGTACTTCTAGTTACGAATTTAATTCATTCAGGAGGTCCATTCTTAACCTGAAACTATTCTTAACTAGAGGTGTGCTTTCGCTAATGGGGCCTCTTGCTGCTGCTGCGCCGCCGGCACACGATTTCCATTCTCATCCTGGGGCAAATTTCTCAACTTGACGTACCATAACTCTTCCAGGTTAGCAGAGTTTGTAACCTGAAGCATTTGTAACTCGAGGTACCACTGTATGCTCATGAAAATAGCAAGGAAGCACAGCAAGGAAGCACAGCTAGTCTATTTATCTATTTATTGCATTGTCTACAAATACATCTATGCCCTAAGTGGTTTTTCAGGAGCACAGTGGGGCAACGCTGTGCCCCCACCCTCCCAACAGCAGTTACTGGGGCAGTGCAGAGGAAGGGCAGCAATGAGGTAGGGCTGTGTGGAAGAACATTTTAAATGTCCTTAAATGCATTTTACTTTAATGACATCAGTATTTTCTTAAAATACCATACATGTGCTTGGGGGGGTAAGGGGTTCAATACTGGACTGGAGGAAGGGAGTCAGGGAGTGCTAACAGTCCATGAGGTTACACAATACTTCCCTTGCCCCCAACGCTGGCAACCTACACTACACCACTGAGGCCGTGTGCTGTGTCTGAAGCCTTATGACCAAATTTAAGCAGGTTTCTGAATTATACACACATGTATGAATCCTGTTTCACACTCATGTGCATTTGGGGCACAATCTACTGCACACACAGAGAATGATTGCCTTGGAACTCAACAGAGCTCATTTTCTTGTCCTCATTCTCTTTACGTATGCACAACCATTAATAACCACAGTGTAGCAAGTCAGACCATTACTGGAAATTTGAATCCTGGCAAGGAAGACATTCTGTCCACTCACAGATCCTGCACAAGCTTTTAGTACTTACCTTCAAAACCCACCATGGCCTTGGACTAAGGACAAGCAAATCAACATTTTTGGTATATATCACCTTCATATTTGTTTACTTCTGGTCTATAACATTTGCATGTTAATATGTGCATTAGAATCTTCATGAAAGTTCACTTTTGAAATGCATTTTATCTCAATATACACATAATATGTGCAAAATTGAGTGGACAATTGTCTCCATCCCCATATTAATTCAGCAAGGACAGGTCAGCCAAGTTGTTAGCAGAATTCTATTAGCTGCAACAGGAGTTCTCCTCCACCACCACCACCAGTCTAATTGTGGTGCAGGAGTCACAGTGCATGCGATGGGGAGGATGCGCTGCAAACCCTGCCCCACCAAAATAAAAGCCCCCTTCACAATAATTAGACTTGAAAAAACATTGCCTATGATCCGATAGAGGGTTTCCCCCCAGCCCCATTTCTGTGAGGGGTGTGGATGAGATGCTGCAGGTTGGATGGGGAGGCCACAGAGCCTTCATCCAGCCCATGGGGTAGTAGTTCCCAATCCCTCCCATGGCCCCAACTACCCTTTAACCCAACTAAGTTGTTTGCCCTATGTTGAATTACAGATTACAAATCCCTTGCAATAGGGGGCATCTTAAACCTTTCTGGAAAGCTCCATGTACATAGATTGTAGTAGTAGCAGTAGCTGCATATCAAAGCGTGTACCAGCCATACCTAATGAATTTCACCTGCACGGAGGGAGGGAGGGAGGGAGGAGTTGGGGGCCCTATTGAGTCTTATGCTGATCTTCTCCCTCTGCAGGCAGCTGCAGCTACATGAGAATTATGCCATAAATGGGTTTGCCTAATTTGTCTGGTTTATTTAAGCCGCATAATTTCTCTCAGATGTACATGAAAGTTTTTAGTGCTCATTTTCAGACACTTTTATCTGATTAAAGAAATCTTCCTCATAAAACGGAGGGATGCTGAGTAGACAAGATATTGTACACAGCAGTTTAGGCTTCGGGGGTGAGGGAATAACATTGTAATGCCAAGTGACTAATGCCACAGAGAGTAGGATTTAGCAAACAACACAACAGATTACAATTCAGTAAGGCTGCACTGTGTATAAAACCATAAAATATTACACTGAGAAGTATTAACAGGAGTACAGCATGCAAAACAAGCGAGGTAATTATTTTGCTCTTTTTGACACTGATTAGGCCTCAGCTGGATTACTACATTCATTTGGGGGGGAGCAAAATATGTTTGAGAGGACAGACAAATTGGAGTGAGTTCAGAGGACAGCAAGGAAAAAATGATAAAACGTTTGGGAAAATAGGATCTGTGAGGAAAGGGCAAGTGATTTAAACATGTTCCGTCTAGAGACAAGAGGACTGAAAGGAGACGTGACCCATCTACAAATTCACAGAAGGTTGCCTGAAAGGAGGAGGATAGAGACCAATTATTCTCATTAGTGAATGAGAACAGAACAAAAACTAATAGGCTTATATGGCTGCAAAGAAGATCTGAGTGGAATATGAAGGACAACCGTATGCCATTAGGAGCAGAACGAACACAGTAGCCAGAATTTTCCTATACATGAATCTGGCTGGCTCAAAAGCATGCTAGGGCCATATTGTGTATTACACAGCAAAAACTGGGTTTGCTACCTTGTGTATATTTGACCACAGCCCATCCTAGCTCTTTTAGCCCTCTGCTGGCAAACAGGTCAAATTCATACCATATATTTTTAGGTGTGCACCTAAAAACATTAAAAGTCTGAAGAGGTCTTTAGGAGGGACCAAGAGGAAGGGCTGGCACAAATTGCAACTTTTAGGTTCCACACTTCTTGCAGTAAATCATATCATCATGATATTGCAATGTACACCGAACTCTGCAGTACTAGTGGGAAACAAGGGCAGGAAACATCAAATGGCAGTTATTTAGCATCAGAATGACAGACCTTTCACTCCACAGGTGTTCACTGGAGAGTAAGGTATAAATATTACCAAAAGGTACATATGGAAGCAAGGAAGAGAGGGAGAGCGACCAGACTCAAATGGAAACAGTGTTCTAAGTAGCTGTGTGGTTTTTGTGGCAAGTGACTTGCTGGGTCCCTCACCCAAGAACTTCCTGGAGGAGAAATCACTGGGGAAATCCTCTAAGTCAGTGGCTGCATAGAATGGATTATTCATTTATAATTAAATTTCTATCCCAGATTCTTCCCAGAGGAGCCCAGAGTGGCAAATACAGTGGTACCTCAGGTTACATACGCTTCAGGTTACAGACTCCGCTAACCCAGAAATAGTGCTTCAGGTTAAGAACTTTGCTTCAGGATGAGAACAGAAATTGGGCTCCAGCGACACGGCAGCAGCAGGAGGCCCCATTAGCTAAAGTGGTGCTTCAGGTTAAGAACAGTTTCAGGTTAAGTACGGACCTCCGGAACGAATTAAGTACTTAACCTGAGGTACCACTGTACATCAGAGCAATAAAAAATATAACAACATCATAGCCAAAAACATCTAAAAGCATCTAAGTGAAGAGAAGCTGTGACTGTGAGCTGTGTCCCACCATTGCTATAACAAAACCTCTTCATGCAGGATTTATAAATCAGTGAATCCATACAATCTTGTAGGGAATCTTCCAGCTGTGAACACTTTCATGGTGCTAACGCAGTTATTTTGAATCTTCAGTTCAAAACAAAAAATACAGATACTACCCCCCAACCCCCCTTAAAGGATACGCAGAAGGACATGACAGTAGTTCCTATGGTAATAAAACAACTAATGTTATTTTAGTACTCAAGAGTCACTGGATGACATGGGGGAAAATAGGATGCCACATGAAGTATTTCCTGGCATTATTCGTTGCAGAATACATGTTCATCTGGAACTGTAGTTAAAGCTTTCATAGGTTCATGGGTTTTATTTGCATTTCCCCCCTTCGCTTTAAGCTTTACTGCTTCGCTGACGGCAGTAATAGAAGGGAAGGCATATTTGTCTTTCCCAACTGTCAGTGATGACACAAGATAAGCAAAATGGATGTGGGTGTTTCTGTTTTGTTTCTTGCTAATGAGGCTTTTCAAGTATTTTTGTAATGAAATGAATTTGACATTCAAAGTGTTTATATCCATTTCCCTCAGCGGGGTTGCTTTGCGGGAAGAAAATATCTACAAAGTTTATGCAAAAAAGAAAAAGGAGGAAGGGGGAAAAGACAACATATATCTGACAAAGGCAGACAAAGGCCAGCTATAGAATTTGAATCATTAATTACCCCCCCCCCCCCCGCATTAATTTTATATACCAGTAACTGTTGAGTCAACAGAGGCTTCAGCTGGGAACCTCGAAGTCTGTGGTTGGGGCCTGACACACAAAGTTCAGAGTCTCTTTCATGTAGCTAAAGCAGCAGGGATATTCAACTTCAGCCCCAGTGGTGGGCAAGAAGTGTGAAGGCTCTGACTTTGCGAGATCCAATATTAAATCAGTCCTATATGTGTGGGAAGTTCCTAGTTTAGGCATGAAGGGGGGGCTGAGGGGGGAGGAGTTTCCAGAAGGATCCAGGAACACTAGAAGCACAAAGGCATATACCCCATGTGAAGTCCTGGAATATATTATAGTTAATCAATGGGTGGGCAGGGAGCACCAGGAGCCTAGTATTTAGCACTTGTCTAATGAGGCAGAAGATTCCATGAGCAACAGCATCCAGATTCCACAGCTCAAACCTCTAAATCGGTGGGTCTGCCTTGGGGTCCCCAGCCTGGCTTCAGCTGCTGCCGCAGTCTATGGCCTTATCCACACTTTCCAGGCTTTTAAACCTCCAGGCTCAAGCACACTTTGTTTTTGCCTCAGAACTTTCCCCGCAAAATCCCGCTCCTTAATGGTGAAGCACAACAAATGACAATTCAGGTTTTCTGCGTATTGTCATTTGCTCTGATTCCAGAGTGATTTAAAGAGTGGAGTTTCATGGGGAAAGTGTCAGGAGAGAGAGAGAGAGAGAGAGAGAGAGAGAGAGAGAGAGAGAGAGAGCACTTGGACATGGAGCTTTAAAGCATGGACGATGCCTGGAAAGTAGAGGGAAGATACCGTAAGTGCAGATAAGTCCTATGTTACACACATACAGAATTTTACCTGTGAGTCCTGCGAGATCTGCCTCCTGCTTTGCTGATTTAACTCTAGAAAGGCAGGAGGCCAAATTGATGATGCCGATGTTAAGGATGTAAGAAGAACCAAAGACCTGTTTAATTCATCATCCTGTTTTCCACTATGGCCAGATACACATGGAAAATTCAGCAAAATCTTCACTCCCATTTCATCATTTGTGAATGCAATTATGATGGTTTTGAATAACCCTAAAGTTTTCTGGAGAAACGGACTCTCCCTTCCAGTTTCCTTTTCACCTCACTTTTTAGAGCTTTCCTCTTTTGCAGTCAAATGTGACTGTGATGGACTTCCTTGGCCACTTGCAAGTATGTTGAATATGATAACACTAAATTTGAATTCAAGATCCATTCCAGACAATGAATGAGAAACATTATGCTTTAAAAAAGAAAAAGCCTCATAATACTCTCTCAAGGTAACTTTACCGTAGTTGAATTGCTAAATGAATTATTAGATAGACATCTTTTGATAAAGCAATTCTCAGCAGATTTTAATTTCCTTGGGGGAGGGGAGGAGAGGAGAAATCTAACTCTCAAAGCTTTTTGTGTCTCTGTAACTGACACTCCAGATGCAAAAGATAAGGAAAAGGCATTATTTTCAGGAACATATTGGCTCACTTTTGCCTTTATGTTTTTCATTTATGAGGACGAAGAGCTAAGCAAGCTCTCAAGCAAAAAGCAGTGGGGTTTTGTGATTAGAACAAAGTAGGGGCCAGAGAGAGAGAGAGGCCCAAATAAAGGATGACTTTTGATGTTTTTCTGGATCTGCTGTGTGACTGTAGAGTTGTTCCACTCTTCGAGCTTTTCCAAATGCAAAATGGGATGAGACACAAGTCTTTATTCCTACTGTTTTGAAATTCATGTTGATGGCAAATCCAACACAAAGAGAAGTCTACATTTATTTCAGCCATGCTGCTGTGGCCAGTAAAACCTTCATTTTAAAGTAGCTCCTCATATACTCTCTCAGTGCAACACACACGGTTCAAGCATCTTTCCTCTTGTCCCACAACTTCTCCCCAGGAAAACCTGCTCTTTACTGCTGAATGCCAATCAGGTTTTTTCTAGATTGACGTTTGCCCCAATTTAGTGCTAGAGAGTGCATTTTCTAGGAGAAAGTGGTGGGGCAAAGGCAAAACCAATTGGACCCATGCCTAGCAAGCACCGGACAAGGGAGAAATCACTCAGACCTGTGGCTTCTAGACTCAGGGCAAGCGGAACGGTGGATGAGCCCCTGTCCTGGTTCACCTCCAAACAACAGACACAGAATGCAGCGAGCCATGTTTCACGCAGTGGTAAATTAATCAATGCAGTCTTCTTTATGAACAGAATAAAACTTTTACTTGAAGAAAATAAACTTGTTCATAAACAGCATAGTTAAAGAGTGCTCATAGCAGCCATCTTAGTCTTCAGAGAAGCACAGATCTTAGTTTCTGATTAACTGGAGCCTGGAGCCGCTCTGTCTGCAACTCACATACTGAGCTGAGACTGACTCAGACTCGGAAGAGAGATGGCCGGTTACATTTACAGGGAACCCAAGACGAGTCACAGTGACCTGGCAGTTTACTGCTAACAGTTACTGCTAGCAGGCTTGAAATGATTGTGTAGGACCAGACAGCCCTTCAAACAGGATGACAAGCCCCTAAGCCCACCCCAAACATTAAGGTGCAGCTGTTTCTAAGCAGGAGCATCAAGTCGAAGTGCATTATTTGCCCAAGAGGTGAAGAAATCAATAGCAAAATTCAGAGTGACTTTATAAAAGTAAGGATGCACCTCTTAAGTTACCAATTACAAGAAGTTTTACTTTTTTGACAGCCACAAATCATTAATGGAAACATTTAGGGGTCAAAATGATTCACTACAAGCTGTCTTTAAAAGGTTTTTGTTTTTTTTAATGAATTTATGCTATTATTACACATTTAAAAGATAAAACCAAAACCATTGCTGTTTTGGTCAGTTGGAGGCAGAGTGAGAAAAAAAGTCAAAGTGAGTTTTGCACTTGATGGAGAAAATTGTTATTGTTATGTATTGAAGTTCTCACCCTGGCTACCAGGGGTATCGTGTATATAGTTTTCACTCAGGTCCACGTCAGTTACCTTAGGTGGGAAACCCTGGGTTGTTGTTGCTACAATGTTGACAGCCGGCTGCCTATAAAAGCAGGCCGGCTGAGCTGTTTGCTGTTCAGGTCTGTTCCAGCTTACAAATAAAGAGCTGCTTTGGAGAAATCGCTGTGTCGCCTGCTATGTCTACCCACTATCCTGGCTCCCAGAAATAGCCTGTAAGATACTTGGCTGGCTTAAATGGTGAAACTGTCTGTTAACTTCTTTTCTGTCTGCTCAGCCTGTGTATATGTCAACAAACTGTTAATTTCAACAGACATTGAAGTCTCCAGAACTCTTTCCTAAAAAGGGAACAGATTCTGTCAAATGTCACTCCTAGAATATCTTACCATTCACAGTAGGGAGATGCAGGAGAGCTATGAAAAGGTCTGCATCGTATCCTTCCATATGGAGCCAGGGTAGCCTTATCACCAGGAGCCATTAGTAGGATTAAAATGACCAGGTAGTTCTACAACATCTGAAGAGTGCCACATTGGTTACCCCTGGCTCCTACCTAGAACACAGCTGCAGCCTTTGGAAAGAAACCTAGATGGAGAATGGACTTTTGGCTACAGCGACGTGAGTGGTTTTTGTAAGTTGTCTTGTAAGGAGTTCTCTTAAACACTGGTTTAAAATGTTTTAAATAATAATAACAACTGATTGAGCAAATAAATAAATAAACAACACACAATTTGGAGAGTCTTGGCCAGGCAAGAATCATGTAGGAATTTTGAAAGATGTTAAAAGATTAGTGAAATCTCTCGAGGGGGTGTCTCACTGCTAAGCAATTTTAAGAAATGTAAATCCATCTTGTTTTACTGAGTCTAGTAGGGGGAATATATATATTATAAATAAACACCAGCTATTTTAAAAAAAGAAAAAAAACCACCAATGTGACACAAGACATTAGGCAGAGAAAATTGAATGTGGGTGTGGAGACACTGCACACAAACATGCACATGTGTAATTAAACCTTTAAAGTACAGCTGAGTGATTTTCTTACCCCAGTCCAAGATTTATTAATACACATGTCAATGTCAAATCTAATAAAGGCACTGTGTTAATTGTAATTGTAGAGCCAGCTGCTAACACCTGTCAAGGTATTTCTGGCGCAGAAAATGCTCATTGTGTGTGAGCCTGGTGACAGCCCTGAGTACAAACAAGGCAGTCTTTTATTTCCACACTCTGTATTTCAAAAGTTGGTTTAAGTGTCAAATGAGTTGCTTGCTTTGCATCACTAAAACCATGAGATGTGACGCTGTTCTGTGCAAACAGAAATCCAACACTCAAGAAAGGCCCAAAAGTAAAATAGCATGAGATTTGCTAATAAGCACTAGGTAGAGTTGCCCATGGAATTTGCCTAAAGGAAACTCCGAGGTCAACTTGAAGAGTCCTGCTGTGGCAAAAAAAATATTATTAAGGACCTAATGTAACGAAGTGCTGTACAACAGCAGATGCCCACAGGCTCACAGTCAAGAATAGAAGCCATCATCTTTTATTCAGAAAATGCTTAAAGTTCAGCACTATACAAAAATACTTAAAACACAGAAACATAAGAGAATGGGAAGCTCGATTCCTGACCTTTGTATCAGTAACTACAGCAGCCATGTGGGATACATTGGCTCAAGAACTGATGGATTGCTGCGTTTGGGTTGCTGCTTTTAATGTAGTCCATCACTGGGTTCTGTGGTTCAGTGGATGGGATTGAAGCCAGCCAATTCAATCTGCTTCCTCCCTCTCTACCAACAAGCAGACCAAACAATGAAACTCTCTGATCATGTTTTTATTTATTAGCCTGTTTCTTGGCATTGGGGAGCCTCCAGACCATGGGCCTAGGCCATTCCCTACAAGCCACATCCACCAGCCCCAAGGCCAACAGCACATCATGTGTGGAGCAGGTATGGACATGGCCACAGAGGAACAAGCGGGAACTTAATGTGAGCTCCTGCCTGTTCCTGCGCAAGCAGGGCTCCCTTTCACTGACAGGAAGCCCCAATATGCAGCTGTGGGGGCTCTTTTGCTCCATTTTTAAGACGCTTGCATTCAAATTGCTTCCTAAAATGGAGTGCTCCATTTTGGGAGGTGCTTTGAAATGAAGCAAGCTGCTTTGAAGTTACTCCTCCAGGCAGGGGTGCCAATTTGAATAAAATATGGGAGGGGCAGGTAAGGCCTGACCTGCATAATCAAGCACAAGACACAGCACACAAGCACACCTTTTGAATTGTTCATCAACTTGGGGGGGCAGCCCCCTCAAATATTTTATTGGGTGGCAAAGGACCCTCAGCTGCTAGGAGTTGGCTCCTAGGCTATGGTTACCAGATTTTTTTTTTCAATGAATCCGGGGACACTTTTTTTTACTTTTTTTGAAGCTGAGTAGCAACAGGGAGTCAGTAGTGGGGATGGTGAGGCAAAAGACCCTGGGCCCGAGCACACATGCATATTGTATAAAGGTGCAAAACCCTTCTTTCACACCCTGTGAAACATAAATGCACAGTTTTTAAAAAACTGGGCAACAGCTGCCCGCTGCAACTCCTGAGCCTCCCCCAATCTGTTAAAACAAAGGGGGCAGGAGATCTGTACTGCCAGATGTCCCCAGTTCCCCTTTGGCAGTGGCAGTAGCAGTTAGCAACCTGGAGCCAGCCTGGTAGCGCAGTTGGCTCTGGCTGCTTCAGGAGCTGCTCACTGCCATGGCGCCCACCATTTTTCCTCTCCGGAAGTCCCCATATGATGTGTTGCACACAAGACACATCATATGGGGAATTCTGGTGCGGAAAAATGGCAGGCGCCATGGCAGCGAGCAGCTCCTGAAGCCAGGTAGAGCCAACTGTGCTACCAGGCTGGCTCCAGACTGCTGAGTGCCGCTGCCATGTTTCCCGGGGACATTTAATGAAATCTGGGGACATTCCAGGAACAGAATTTGTCTGGGGACAGATTTGCAAATCCAGGGACTGTCCCAGGGAACTGGGGACATCGGGTAACCCTATCCTAGGCCCCTGATGTCATTAAGATGCCAAGTGATTGACAGATAGGTGTTCCTACTTACCTTGCAAAGCTGGCTTGTGAAGGGTGGGGGAATTAAGAGATCTAGCACACTGCCCAGATTGGGCTCCCTACTCTTGCTGAAGCAGTCTGCTGACTCTTTGATCATACAAAAACTACAAGTTCCAAGCTGTAAACAGGCTTAAGCCAAACTGCTCTCACTTTGCTATTTTTGTTCTGTGTTTCCTGCAGAACTGCCCATTTGCTCCCTATGTGCCAGGTGCCCTTTTCCAGATACACTCCTGCCCCCTTCAGTTTGTTTGCAAGCTTTGTTGTTTAGTCGTTTAGTCGTGTCTGACTCTTCGTGACCCCATGGACCAGAGCACGCCAGGCACTCCTGTCTTCCACTGCCTCCCACAGTTTGGTCAAACTCATGTTGGCAGCTTCGAGAACACTGTCCAACCATCTCATCCTCTGCCGTCCCCTTCTCCTTGTGCCCTCCATCTTTCTCAGCATCAGGGAGTCTTTTCCAGGGAGTCTTCTCTTCTCCTGAGGTGCCCAAAGTATTGGAGCCTCAGCTTCAGGATCTGTCCTTCCAGTGAGCACTCAGGGCTGATTTCCTTCAGAATGGATAGGTTTGATCTTCTTGCAGTCCATGGGACTCTCAAGAGTCTCCTCCAGCACCATAATTCAAAAGCATCAATTCTTTGGCGATCAGCCTTCTTTGTGGTCCAGCTCTCACTTCCATACATCACTACTGGGAAAACTATAGCTTTAACTATATGGATCTTTGTTGGCAAGGTGATGTCTCTGCTTTTTAAGATGCTGTCTAGGTTTGTCATTGCTTTTCTCCCAAGAAACAGGCGTCTTTTAATTTCATGACTGCTGTCACCATCTGCAGTGATCATGGAGCCCAAGAAAGTAAAATCTCTCACTGCCTCCATTTCTTCCCCTTCTATTTGCCAGGAGGTGATGGGCCCAGTGGCCATGATCTTCATTTTTTTGATGTTGAGCTTCAGACCATATTTTGCGTTCTCCTTTTTCACCCTCATTAAGAGGTTCTTTAATTCCTCCTCACTTTCTGCCATCAAAGTTTTGTCATCTGCATATCTGAGGTTGTTGATGTTTTTTCCGGCAATTTTTATTCTGGCTTTTATTCCAGTCCAGCCTTTCGCATGATGAATTCTGCATATAAGTTAAATAAGCAGAGAGACAATATACAGCCTGGTCTTACTCCTTTCCCAATTTTGAACCAATCAGTTGTTCCATATCCAGTTCTAACTGTAGCTTCTTGTCCCACATAGAGCTAGGGCTTTATTAATCATGGTGTGTCCTGTCTCTTTGCAGCATTAACCCACATGCTTTGATGTGGAAAATATTTGCTATGTATTTTCTGATTAGATACTGAGTGATCTTATGGACAAAGATAATTTCCAACAGAAGCAGCAACCCCAGTGTTGCACAAACGGAGACTTTTCTTCCTTGCCCACAATCTGGAGTATTAGTAAATGGATCATTGGTTCACATAATGGTGCATATAGCCTAGCAGAGCAGACTCTACCACTTATGTATCACTCCAGTGATTTCCCCCCTTAAAACACAATAGAGGCTCCCTCCCTAAACATGAACCAAGGGGCCATATAGATTTCAATTGGTATACACAACCCAGTATGTAGAATATAGGATTCCAGCAGGTGATTACTTTCTGCACCATGTGATGACAAGGCAGGGTCAGAGGAGTCTAAAGTTAAGTGACTGGTATTCTTGGGTGCAGCTGGGAGGTTGAAGTGTCACCCATTTTAATTTCTTCTTGTACCCAGCCCTCCACACAGGAAAATTCCAAGTTACATATTGATGCTAAACTCCCCAGTGATTGGAGCACAGTCTCCAAATCACACTACAAATTCAGACTAAAGGATATCTATTGGGGTAGCTGATGTTGTCCTTCCAGATGTGGTAAGTTATAACCCCATCACCTTTGACTGGTTGCCATATTGGCTAGGGTTGATGGGAGATGCCACTCCTTTTTTTTTTTATAATATTTTTATTTTTTCCATATAAACACAACATACATAAACATACAAAGACAAAAACAGAACAAAAGAAAAAAAAAACATGTATCATTTCATATCCTAATTTCTTATACCTTTCTTCCCCGACTTCCTCATGCCTCCCTTTTCTGTATTCCAAATTCTTATCGATTGTTCAGCAAATCTTCTCTTATTTTAATTTAAATTTAGACTAATCTTCCTTATTCTCCTTGTCTTAACCATAGCTAATAGTAACCATTTACTTTCCAGTCCAACATCATTCTAACTTTCATTAATTTTGTAATATTTCTTTAAATAGTCTTTAAATTTTTTCCATTCTTCTTGCGCTGCTTCTCTTCCCTGGTTTCGGATTCTGCTCGTCATTTCTGCCAAGCCCATGTAGTCTATCACCTTCATCTGCCATTCTTCCAGTGTGGGTAGCTCTTGCGTCTTCCAGTACTTCGCAATGAGTATTCTAGCTGCTGTTGTAGCATACATAAAGAAAGTTACATCCGTCTTTAACACCCCTTGGCCGACAATACCCAAGAGAAAGGCCTCTGGTTTCTTGGGGAAAGTATATTTAAATACCTTTTTAAGTTCATTATAGATCATTTCCCAGAATGCCTTAATCTTCGGGCAAGTCCACCAAAGATGAAAAAATGTACCTTCAGTTTCTTTACATTTCCAACATTTATTGTCAGGCAAATGGTAAATCTTTGCAAGCTTGACTGGGGTTATGTACCACCTATATATCATTTTCATAATGTTTTCTCTTAAGGCATTACATGCCGTAAATTTCATCCCGGTGGTCCACAACTTTTCCCAATCAGCAAACAAAATATTATGACCAATGTCCTGAGCCCATTTAATCATGGCTGATTTAACCGTTTCATCTTGTGTATTCCATTTCAGCAGCAAATTGTACATTTTTGACAAATTCTTAGTACTGGATTCTAACAGTTCTGTCTCCAATTTTGATTTTTCCACCTGGAAGCCAATTTTACTGTCCAGTTTAAACGCTTCATTTATTTGATGATAGTGCAACCAATCTCTCACCTTCCCTTTTAATTTCTCAAAGCTCTGCAATCTCAGTTTGTCCCCTTCCTTTTCCAAAATTTCCCAGTATCTTGGCCACTTGGACTCCATATTTAACTTTTTAACTGCCTTAGCTTCCATTGGCGACAGCCACCTTGGAGTTTTATTTTCCAGCAAGTCTTTATATCTAACCCAGACATTTAATAGTGCTTTTCTGACAATATGATTTTTAAAACTTTTATGTGCTTTAACCTTGTCATACCACAAATATGCATGCCACCCAAAAATATTGTTGAAACCTTCCAAATCCAAAATGTCTATGTTTTCAAGAAGCAGCCATTCTTTCAGCCAGCAAAAAGCTGCCGCTTCATAGTACAATTTAAAGTCTGGCAGGGCAAACCCCCCTCTTTCCTTTGAATCCGTTAATATCTTAAATTTAATTCTGGGCTTTTTGCCCTGCCAGACAAATTTAGATATATCTTTTTGCCACTTCTTGAAACAATCCATTTTATCCATTATTTGCAATGCTTGGAACAAAAACAACATTCTTGGCAATACATTCATTTTTATAACTGCAATTCGGCCTAACAAGGAAAGCTTTAAATTAGACCAAATCTCCAAATCTTTTTTCACTTCTCTCCAAGTTTTTTCATAATTATCTTTAAACAAATTCACATTTTTAGCTGTCATATTTATACCCAAATATTTCACTTTTTTAACCACAGTCAACCCTGTCTCGTTCTGAAACCTTTCTTTTTCTATCTGTGTCAAATTTTTCTCCAAAACCTTTGTCTTTGACTTATTCAATTTAAATCCTGCCATTTGACCAAACTCTTGAATTATTTCCAAAACTCTTTTCGTGCTAGCTTCTGGCTCTTGCAATGTAAGTACTAAATCATCTGCAAATGCTCTCAATTTATATTGTTTAGCTCCGACCTGAATCCCTTTAACCAACTGGTCCCTCCTAATCATATTAAGCAAAACCTCCAGGACCGATATAAAAAGTAATGGGGAGATAGGGCACCCCTGACGTGTCCCTTTTTCAATCTTGAACTCTTCTGTAACCACATTATTTACAATAAGTTTCGCTTTCTGTTCAGAGTATATTGCACCTATACCATTCTCAAACCCTTGGCCTACCCCCATCCCCCGGAGGTTCTTCAACATAAAACTCCAAGAAATGTTGTCAAAGGCTTTCTCGGCATCCACAAATATCAAAACAGCCTTAGTGTTTATATTCACTTCCAGCTTTTCCAAAATGTCAATTATATTCCTTACATTGTTCGACAAATGCCTTTTTGGGAGAAAGCCCGCTTGGTCCCCATGAATCTCCTCCATCAAAACTCTTTTCAGTCTCTTTGCTAAAATATCAGCAAAGATTTTGTAATCCACATTCAATAACGAGATGGGTCGGTAGTTTTTAAGTTGAGTCTTTTCAGTCTCTGTCTTTGGTATAAGTGTGATATAGGCCTCACTCCACGTATCAGGTGCCCTTTTCCCCTCCATAATCTCATTACAGACTTCCTTCAAAGGCTGTATCAGTCCTTCCTTCAAAACTTTATAATATTTAGAAGTCAGTCCATCCGGCCCGGGGGATTTGCCCAGCGTCATGCCTTGAATGGCATCTTCTATTTCTTGTGCTGATATCTCCTGATTCAAAATTGCTTTACTTTCCTGCGAAACCTTTTTCAGCCCATTTTTCTCGAGGAATTGTTGTATATCCATTTCATTCTGCGGCCCTTGTGTGTAGAGTTGTCTAAAGTAGTTCTGAAAACAGTTCCTAATTTCCACTGGGTTGCTTATATTCTTTCCTTCCACCTCTATATTTGTCACCGTGTTGAGTTTTTGTCTCTTCTTTATTTGCCAAGCCAATAACTTACCACATTTGTCAGCAGATTCAAAGGTCTTTTGTCTCATTTGTTTAATTTTCCACTCTAATTCCTGATTCATCAGTTCCATATATTGTGTTTGATGAAATTTAATTTCTCTTAAAATCTCTTGGGATTTTGGCTTCGATCTTAATTGTTTTTCCCCTTCTTTTATCTTTTCCAAAATTCTCTCCTTCTTCTCATTTTGCTTTCTTTTCTTTAAGGTATTTTGCTGAATCAAGAACCCTCTCATCACGGCTTTGCTTGCGTCCCATACTATTCTTTTTTCTACTTTAGACCTTAAGTTGATTTCAAAGTAGTCTTTCAAAGTTTTTTGGGCCTTCTTGCAGATCTCCTCATCTCTGAATAAGGTGTCATTCATTCTCCATCTGAAGGAACCAGTTGTTGTTTGCCTCATCACCATCTTTACAGCGTTATGGTCGGAGAAAGTTTTTGGGCAGATTTCTACTTTTTTTATGTTCGGCGCCATACTGCTAGTCACCCAAATTTGGTCAATCCTTGTCCATGTCATTTTGGCTTCAGAAAAGAAGGTTCCCTCTCTTTCTAATGGGTGTTTTGTTCTCCAAATATCAATCAAGTCCATATTGTCAGTCATTTCAAAAAAAGTCTTTGGTAGTCTTCCATCTTTTGTTATTACCTGTCTTTGTGCTTTGTCCATATTTGTTGAAACTACTCCATTCATATCTCCCATCAAAATTAAGTTGTAATCCATATGGTCCATCAAGATTTCATGCAACTTCTTAAAGAATTCAGCTTTCCCTTCATTTGGTGCGTAGATTCCCACTATCAAATACTTCTCTCCTTGGGATTGAATTTCAATTGCCAAATATCTTCCTTGATCATCTTTAAAAATTTGTTTCGGTTGCAACTTTTCTTTTGCATAGATCACCACTCCTCTCTTTTTTACTCTGTCTGAGGATATAAATTCCTGTCCCAGTCTTTTATTTATTAGTAATTTTCTATGTGCTCTTGTCACATGAGTCTCTTGTAGACAAATCAAGTCCAGTTGGTCTTTCTTTAAGGCATGAAATATGTTTTTTCTCTTTCTGGGAATGTTCAAACCGTTACAATTCCAGGTTAGAAGTTGCAGAGCCATGATGGGATTATTTACTCCTTCCTCCTACAGCTCCCTGTTTTTGTTCCTCGTCTGTCGGTGGTGCCGTGTTCGTGTCCAGTGACGGATGCCCTTGTCCTGGAAATGTCTCTTTCTGTAGGTCTTCTTGGTGTTCTCCCAGGAACTTGTCTTTATCACTCACAGTCTTTATTCTTCTCTTCTTTCCCTTGTATTTAAAAGACAAGCCTTGGGGAAATTCCCACCTGAATGGTATGTAGTTCCTTTTCAGCAATATCACCAGGTCCTTATAATGTCCTCTTGCGTCCAAGATACTCTTAGGGATGTCTTTAAAGATCTCAATATAAAAATCTTCAATTCGAAGGGTTGTTTGGTAATGCAGGTTCAGTATTTTATCTCGCTCCTCCTTTGATCTTAGAGTAATAAGACAATCTCTGGGTCGATTCTTCTTCTGTCTTGTTCCCAATCTAAATGCACTTTCTATCTTAAAATCTTCTTTCCCCAACTCCTGCTTCCAGAAATCAGAAAATTCTTTTGTCAAATAGTCCACCAAGTTGTCTCCTTCCTTTTCCGGCACAAGTCTGATCCTTAAATTCCTCTCCTTACGTTGCATATCCTGCATAGAGAGTGCCAACTCATACTCATCCAGTTTCTTGTAAACTGGTGGAAATTTTTCCTCCGCAGCAGTTGCAATTTCCTTAGCTTCCTCGGCTATCTTTCGTGTTGTAGATGAATCTTCCAATAATTTCCCAATTGCTTCTGCATTTGAGTTCACTTTATTCCCAAGGTCAGTTATACTTTTTGTATTTAAGTCAATTTTCCCAGAGATTTCTTCAATTTTTTTATTTGTTTCAGCAACTTGTACTTTAGTTTCAGCAACTTGTAATTTAGTCTCTGCACCTTGCTTTTTTAATTCCTCCAAAGAGTCATTTATCTTCTCCAGTACCTTAGCAAATGATTCTTCTGTAGACATTGCTTTCACTTTTGGCTTTGCAACAACTGTAGTTCCAGAGGCTCCTATTACAGAAGCCCTTCTTTGCATGGAAGGGTCAATTTTATATTGTCTGCCAGATCTCAAGGTTGTTTCTTGTAAATCCCCTTTCTCTTTACCATCTGCCATAACAAAGTCTTTTAGTCAAGGTCATTCCCACACTTTGGAGCTATCAAACAAAAGTTCTCAGATTTTAAACTCCACTTGTTGCTGAAACAATTTGTAAGTCCTCTAGAGGGCGTAGAGTCAATTCTTTACTTCTCAAAATAATCCCACACTCTTCAAAAAAATAACAAAAGTTTTCCTAGTCCCTTCCAATTTTTCTTTTCTCTTTCAAGGGGATCCCAATCAATAGTGTCCTGTAAGTAACTTTGCAATGCAACAAAATCAATGTTTCAAGTTGGAAGTAGCCAAAGTCAATTAAAGATACTTTTTAGCCTTCTTATAGCAACAGTCCTTAGCCGGTTCCTTATCTCCGGCAGTCCGATCCCAGGTAAAAGAGCAGCGGTACTTAATTCAATTCTTTTAAATTGGCAGGGAAACACTTTAAAATCTTCTCCCCCCCCCCTCCTGCCTTCGGGGAGGGAGTTCTTTGCTTTGGTGGTGGATTTCTTAATTCCCACAAATTTCCTCTCAAGCAGTTACAGCTAGAGTGCCTTTCGCTTTGATCTTGCTACAGAACGGAAAGCAGACTTCCTTTTTAGTGCTTGTCCGTCTCGGTGCCCAATTTCTTTATTTTTAGAGTCCAATTATATTTTAGCGGTCAATCCTACTCACGGATAGTTGTTCTTTTAATCCAATTTCACCGGAAGAAATCAGCGCTCTTTGCTAATGGCGACGCGGCTTCGCTTCGCAGGCTGGGTGAAGACGACTCTCAGCGCCGCTCCAAAACCCCTCCGCTGCTCCGCAGCCTTTAAAAAGGCTATTTCGCAGCGTCGGGGGGGCGCAAAGGTGCCCGCCGAGTCTCCGGTTCACAGGCAACGCGCCTGTGATTTTTGAGGGTCCCCGCTTCGCCGTAGCTGACAGGACCCGAACCCACTAAGCAGATCTCTCCCGGAGCTCCGGGTGAGATCCGCCATTAAGCGCTGGCGCTAACCGGAAGTCCGATGGGAGATGCCACTCCAAACATTGGGAAGGCACTACAAAGGGTATCCCTGATATATGCCATTTCCCAATCTCTCTCTCTTTTCCCCAATCCACACACATATTAAAGTGGCTACCAATGTGGTCAGCAATGTGACAAATATTAACACATTTCAGTAGGGGAATCCACAGTCAGCAATGTATGTAGATACAGGATACTGTATCTTCTACAATGTCTGTTGTGAGGTCTTTTAGAAGCAGGTGAGGCAAGCTGATCCAAAACCTGGAATAGGAGACTTTGAAATGTCCCAGCTGTCTTCTGCTAGAGTGGGAAATTTTAGAGCTTGAGCAGGAAGGAACCAGAACTGGAGCCCAATGCAGTACGCAAAAGATACTGCTTTGCTCAACCCCATTCTAATCACTACACTACCCAGGCACTCATTTCCCCCTAATTTCAGGTAAACTGAAAATATGCTCCAAATTAGGTACAGATCACAGATCCTATTTTCCCAAAGGTATCATCCACCACTCTAATAAAGTAACTTGTAGCAAATTTCTATCTTTTGCTAATGTAAGGCAGAGCTTTAAACATTCCACTTATGTCTGTGAATATTAATGTTTCCTTAGCAATTAAGGCAATGAGTAGATAGTGATAATGAGGAAATGCTATTTGCGTTACATTATTTGATTTTGCCTTACCGTTACCATTGGCTGCTTAATTCAACCAGAAATGTCTTGTCATTTTAAATATTAGTCATGCACATCAACCATCAATGACTAGATGAATCAAAGGGATTAGGGTCTCACATTCCCAAGTCAGAGCTGAGCCATTAACAAGGCATGTTGAGGCATATTAGGGAATACCCAACCCAACACACAACTTTGCTCTCTCTTCCCCCAAGAAACAAAACCAAGCTAACCAAGCTAATTGGAGAAATGTCCAGAGCTGGAAGAAGGTAGAGAAAAGAGGAGAAATGGTCAGCATGGGAGAGATTTTGTTTTGATGGAGAGGTCTAGTTTTAATTTGTCATACTGGAAAAAGTGACAAGTGGGGTGCCACAGGGTTCTGTCCTGGGCCCATTGTTGTTCAGCATCTTTATAAATGACTTGGATGAAGGAATTGAGGGGATATTCATCAAATTTACAGATGACACCAAACTGGGAGGGTTTCCCACAGAAGACACAACCAGGATTCAATATGACCTGAAGAGATTGGAGAACTAGGCCCTATATACCTGAAGGAGCGTCTCTACCCACATTGTCTAGCCCGAATACTATCTCAAAGGGCCTTCTGGTGGTTTCCATCCCTGTGGAATGCCCACCCATCAGATGTCAAGCAGACAAATAACTATATGACTTTTAGAAGACATCTGAAGGCAGCCCTGGACAGGGAAGTTTTAAATGGTTGATGCTTTATTGTATTTTTAATATTTTGTTGGGAGCCAACCCAGTCAGATAATTATTACCGTATTTTTCCCTCTATAACACGCAGATTTTTTCTCCTAAAAAGGAAGGGGAAATGTCTGTGCGTGTTATTGAGCGAATGTGTGGTCCCTGGAGCCAAATGGCAAAAAAAATCAGGCAAAAATCAAATCACGCGTCTCGGAGAAGGGAAACCTGAAAAGAGGAAGTGGCTGCTTTCCTGCATTCTGCCTCAGGGTCTTACTGCCCACCCTCCTCTGTTTCCTTGCTGTGTTTGCTCAAACGGAACAAAGAGCAGGGAAAGCCCCTCCCCTCCAGGCAAGCAGAGGGGAAAGCAGAGTGTCGTCTCTGTGCTCCGGTGCTGCTGAAAACATGCAGGAGGGAGAGAGAGAGAGAGAGAGAGAGAGAGAGAGCTGGCTGGCTTGGGTGGGTAGGTGAGGGAAAACTTTTGCCTTCCTTTCCTCCCTCCTGTTATACCCCTCTCCTGCATTCTTAGCCAGCTGCTTCTCTGCACACCCCTCTCGTGCTCCTTGTCCATTCTGTATTTTTCCTTCCTTCCCCACTTAAAATGTGGTTAAAAAGCATGGATCCACATGGATCCTCAGGATCTTTGCATTGGGTCACCCCAAATTCACCATCAGATCACATAGCATGTCCATGGCTACAGCCTGCCCCCCAAAAATCACACACGCACTGTTGCCTGGGGCTGCAATGGTGCAAAAATGTGGTTAAAAAGCATGGATCCACATGGATCCTCAGGATCTTTGCATTGGGTCACCCCAAATTCACCATCAGATCACATAGCATGTCCATGGCTACAGCCTGCCCCCCCCCAAAATCACGCACCCACTGTTGCCTGGGGCTGCAATGGTGCAAAAACGTGGTTACAAAACATGGATCCTCAGGATCTTTGCATTGGGTCACCCCAAATTCACCATCAGAGCACATAGCATGTCCATGGCTACAGCCTGCCCCCCCCCAAAATCACACACCCACTGTTGCCTGGGGCTGCAATGGTGCAAAAACGTGGTTACAAAGCATGGATCCACAGGGATTCTCAGGATTTTTGCATTGGGTCACCCCAAATTCACCATCAGATCACATGTCTGTGGCCACAGCATGAAGCACAAAAATGATACATCCACTGTTTCATTCAGAATGTTTTTTCCCTTGTTTTCCTCCTCTAAAAACGATGTGCGTGTTATGGTCAGGTGCGTGTTATCGAGCGAAAAATACGGTAAATTATTATTATTTACAAAATGAATTTCAACAGGAACAAACATAAGGTTCTATACTTTGGCAGGAATACCCAGCTACACATATATAAGATAGATAACACCTGGCTTACCAGATTTAGGGGTCTTAGTAGACCGCAAGCTTAACATGAGTCAACAGTGTGCTTCAGAAGCAAAAAAAGCTCATGCTATTCTAGGCTACATCAACAGAAGTATAGAGTTCCAATCAAGGGAGTAATAGTCCTGCAGACCCCACCTGGAATACCATGTTCAGTTCTCAGCACCACAATTTAAGAAAGATACTGACAAGTTGGAACGTGTACAGAGGAGGGCAACCAAGATGATCAACAGTCTGGGAAGCAATCCTTATGAGAAATGGTTGAGGCATTTGGATATGTTTGGTTTCCTATAGGGGCCATCCAGGCCTAACTCATTAGTCCCTATATCAGACACCTGTCTTTGACTTTACCATCAGCTCCAGGGGGGCGTAAACGGAAAATGCCACAGTGTTGGAGAATGCCACAGAAAATGCCACAGTGTTCACCTCACCTTTCCATAGTGAGTCCCTGTGATGCTAGTGGTAGTCAAATACAGGGGTTTGCTATTAGGAACTACTGGATCTGGTCTGGAGGGCCCCTCTAAGAAACCAAACACTTTTGCAGAACCAAAATGCCCTGCAAGAGCATCACAGCTAGAGAACCAAGCACATAGCATATGTTAAAAGTGTACCACTCACTTTCTACCTGGATAGGTGTCTGGGTTTATTCTCCCTCTTTGCTAGGGATGGATGATAAATTGTGGGGAGTCCAGGGATTCCAGGCCATGGATGAGATTATTCTACAGAAGCATGATAACAGGAGTTTGATTTCATGGCACTGAACACCCATCTTGAAGGTAGCAGGTTATGCTGCAAGGAACCAAGCTAATTTTGTGTTGCAAATAAATCTACATGTGATGTATCACATCTTTGCCCAAGTTTTCCTTCTAAGGGTCTATGGCAAAGCTGCATCCTTAACCCTTCTGTAATTCCATTAATGCCTTGGGTTATGTGCTTTTAAAATCACCCAGCACTGAAATTCTTCCCCCTGCTAAAGATAGTGGGATTGGATTGTAAATGCGCCTAAACAAGCCTGTCACACAAATGACATGCTCATTTTTTACCAGATAATTTACCTCAAATGCACGAATACTCAACTATGCACCAATTAAAATACATGTTCCCTTGCACTCTGCACCTGAAGATTGTGACTTATCTTCCTAATCCAGCATGGCCCATTAAAAGCCACTTAACTTGCCAGGCTTATCGCCTTCCAATTAACAACATGTCACAATCCTCCAGAGAAATGTAACAAACTTCACTATTCTGCATGTGCTAGGTGTATCAGTGACAAATAAACATTAACCTTTTCAGGACAATGCTGTCCTGGGACTAGTCCATCTACTATGTAATTATCATGGGGATTTACAACCACAACCTGATGGGAAAGAAAGCATTGGCTTGGGGGAGGGGGCATAGGAGCCAGCCTGTGGGACTGAGGTCCCTTCGCCCCCCATTAAATATTTGAGGGAGGCGGGGGGCCCCATCAGATGGTGTGTGTGCACCGTATCTTGTGAATGATTATGTGGGGCGGAGCTTAGCTTCTCCCCTCCATATTTTATTCAAGTTGGCACCCCTGGGCCCCAAAGTTGTTGTGCATGGAGGCTTTGTAGGCCAAACCCATGCTGCGTGCATGTCATTGCAGACCTAGCCCTTAATGCCTCCTGGAGCTTCAACTGCATAACAAAAGACAGGAAGGATTCTAAAACGCTCCAATGAGGTTGTCGGTAGCTGGCAGGCAGCCAATCCCCTGCTGCAAAAGGGCCAGTGTTGTGATTTGCTAGTTGCAACACAAGGTGACCTATCACCTATAAGCCTGGGCTGGCTTAAGGTGTCTATATACTGGGCCCGGGGTCGGCAATGTGCAGCCCGTGGGCCAGATCCGGCCCACGAAGACGGTTTTACCGGCCCATGAGCTCCCCCCGAACTGAGCCACCCACTCGGCGAGTTCCCCACATGCTGCACTAAACTGGCACAGCATGGCGCGGTGAAGGGACTCACCGAGCAATGCCAGAAATTGCGTCTGTGCATACACAAATACCGAAAATTGCTTCTGCCCATGCCCAGACGCCGAAAAATGCTTCTGCACAGGTGCAATTTTCAGCGTCTGGGCATGCGCAGAAGCGATTTCTGGTGCCGCGGACATGTGCAGACACAATTTCCGCATGCGCATGTGGCGATACCTGAAAGTAATCACTTCCAGGTTTGCTGCATTCGTAACCCGAAAGTTACGTATCCAGAACAGTGCGGAACTAGAGGGTCCACTGTATAGCTAATGGGCACCACTGAGCTTTGTTTTATACAGAGTGCTTAGAAACCTGAATTGCATATTGAAGCTGAGAGCTCAGAGCAACTCTTGAAACCGATCATAGATAGACAGATCACATGCAAGGCCAATTCTGGGGCCTATAGACACCCCTAGTATTTACATATGAGCAAGCCTAGGAAGCACATATGATCAAACATGTTCAGACAAGTGGTATTTACACACTGTCCTCACATAGGGACATGGCTGGAGAGAGAAAGGAGCTGGCTGCTTGAGACTGCGAGAGAGTATTTACCTCCACCAGCAGTCAGAATCTGCAGAGCTGTGTCCACATGCTCCCATTTTAAAGGGGGTACTACCTTTTTATGGAAAGTAGTCATAAGGGTTGGTTTGTCAGTGGCTGTTAAAAATCCATTATGCCCATGAGTCTGAGACCATTAAAAAGCTGTCAGCAAAAAAAACCAGATTGCTCTATCATCATGTTAATATGTTACAATTAACCTGTGATTAGTCATTTTGCACATTAAGATCAACTCTCTCCTTCATAAAGCATTTTGAAGCACTCTCAATTTGGGCCTATATAAAGCAGGACTAACCCTTCTCTGCACCCGGCAGCCTAATCTTGAAATGATTTCCCTCCAGCCATTGCCCAGGCATTCTTGTTGAGAACTTCAAACTTGGTTCTAATTATAATCAACGTTTATACCCCGCCCCTTGCCTCGACAAGCAAACATTGATGGGCTATTGTAATCAACTTACATCATTTTTGGAAAAACTAGAGACCAAATTCCCCAACATCAATCTGCTAAGTACAAGCAATTTCAGCGCAAGAGTGGGAAAGACAATTTTGAGCTTGCAAGAGAGCTGGGTTTTGACACCAAGGATCCCCTGCCCGAGCTTCTCTCTAGCATGCAGCATTCCAAAGACACCCATATAAATGAGGCCGGAGTTTGCCTTGCCAAGTTGTGTGCACGTTTTGACAGTAATCCTGAATGGTTCATTACCAGGTGATTGGCTAGGGGAGTTCACATTTGTCTCTGGGACAGGAAGTAGCATGATCAACTACATCTTAGGCTCCTCTGCTCTGAACTAGGTTGAAACCTTTGAGGTGGGATACCACAGTGAGAGCGACCACCTCCCTGTGATTCTAACCATCAGCTCTTCCTTCCCCATGCACCCTCTTCATGAACCCCCTGCCAATGGAACTGATCTGGCATGAGCCATGAACTTTGCACCAATGGCGATTATTCATCTTTGTCTCCGGCCACCAAATTTA